>NC_091646.1:49534024-50134024 GCF_027580195.1 Bos mutus
CAGAACTCAGTTGAAAATGAGCAGTTCTGGCTGTATGGCCACTTGCATAGTCACTTGATGTCCTATGGCTGGGTATTCCATCTCTATCAGGATATAGTAGCATATTAGGAGCTGTTTTTTTTTTTTAATACTTTAAAAATATACTTTTGAGTATGTAATTCTCCACTGCATGTGGCATGACTTTGTTGCAGAATCTGAGTTCTGGTATAAGTGGTGACCTTCCCATCAGAGCTTACCAAAAACTCCACATGGTATCTTCTGCCAACACAGACACTTCTAATCCTTCAGTTCTGCTGCTCAGTCGTGTCTGACTCTTTGCGACCCCATGGACTGCAGTACACCAGGCTTCCCTGTCTATCACCAACTCCCGGAGTTTTCTCAAACTCATGTCCATTGAGTCAGTGATGCCATTCAACCCTCTCATCCTCTGTCATCCCCTTCTCATCCTGCCTTCCATCTTTCCCAGCATCAGGGTCTTTTCAAATGACTCAGTTCTTCAAATCAGGTGGCCAAAGTATAGGAGTTTCAGCATCAGTCCTTCCAATGAATATTCTGGACTGATTTCCTTTAGGATGGACTGGCTGGATCTCCTTGCAGTCCAAGGGACTCTCAAGAGTCTTCTCCAATGCCACAGTTCAAAAGCATCAATTCTTAGGCGCTCAGCTTTCTTTATAGTGCAACTCTCACATCCATACATGACTACTGGAAAAAGCAAAGTTTCGACTAGACAGACCTTTGTTGGAAAAGTAAAGTCTCTGCTTTTTAATATGATGTCTAGTTTGGTCATGACTCTTCTAAGGAGGAAGTGTCTTAATTTCATGGCTACAGTCACCATCTGCAGTGATTTTGGAGCACAAAAAAGTAAAGTCTGTCACTGTTTCCATTGCTTACCCATCTATTTGCTGTGAAGTGATGGGACCAGATGCCATGATCTTAGTTTTCTGCATGTTGAGCTTTAAGCCAACTTTTTCACTTTCCTCTTTCACTTTCATCCAGAGGCTCTTTAGTTCTTTGTTTTCTGCCATAAGGGTGGTGTCATATGTATTTCATATGTCATATTTCTCCCTGCAATCTTGATTCCAGCTTGTGCTTCCTCCAGCCCAGCATTTCTCATGATGTACTCTGCATATAAGTTAAATAAGCAGGGTGACAATATACAGCCTTGTCTTACTCCTTTTCCTATTTGGAACCAGTCTGTTGTTCCATGTCCAATTCTAACTGTTGGTTCTTGACTTGTATACAGATTTCTCAGGAGGCTGGTCAGATGGTCTGGTATTCCTATCTCTTTCAGAAATTTCCACAGTTTGCTGTGATCCACACAGTCAAAGGCTTTGGGATAGTCAATAAAGCAGAAATAGATGTTTTTCTGGAACTCTCTTACTTTGTCGATGATCCAAAGGATGTTGGCAATTTGATCTCTGGCTCCTCTGCCTTTTCTAAATCCAGCTTGAACATCTGGAAGTTCACGGTTCACGTACTGTTGAAGCCTGGCTTGGAGGATTTTGAGCATTACTTTGCTAGCGTGTGAGATGAGTGCAATTGTGTGGTAGTTTGCACATTCTTTGGCATTGGCTTTCTTTGGGATTGGAATGAAAACTGACCTTTTCCAGTCCTGTGGCCACTGTTGAGTTTTCCAAATTTGCTGGCATATTGAGTGCAACACTTTCACAGCATCATCTTTCAGGATTTGAAATAGCTCAGCTGGAGTTCCATCACCTCCACTAGCTTTGTTTGTAGTGATGTTTCCTAAGGCCTACTTGACTTCACATTCCAGGATGTCTGGCTCTAGGTGAGTGATCACACCATCGTGATTATCTGGGTCATGAAGATCTTTTTTGTATAGTTATTCTGTGTATTCTTGCCACCTCTTCTTAATATCTTCTGCTTCTGTTAGAATGAAAGCCACAATCACAGAAAACTAATCAATCTGATCACGTGGACCACAGCCTTGTCTAACTCAGTGAAACTATGAACCATGCTGTGTATGCCCACCCAAGATGGACAGGTCATGGTGGAGAGTTCTGACAAAAGGTGGTCCACTGGAGAAGGGAATGGCAAACCACTTCAGTATTCTTGCCTTGAAAACCCCATGAACTGTATGAGAAGGCAAAATGATAGGATACTGAAAGATGAACTCCCCAGGTCGGTAGGTGCCCAATATGCTACTGGAGATCAGTGGAGAAATAACTCCAGAAAGAATGAAGAGTTGGAGCCAAAGCAAAAACAATACCCAGTTGTGGATGTGACTGGTGATAGAACCAAGGTCCGATGCTGTAAAAGCAATATTGCATAGGAACCTGGAATGTTAGGGCCATGAATCAAGGCAAATTGGAAGTGGTCAAACAGGAGATGACAAGAGTGAATGTCAACATTTTAGGAATCAGCAAACTAAAATGGACTAGAATGGGTGAATTTAACTCAGATGAGCATTGTATCTACTATTGTGGGCAAGAATCCCTTAGAAGAAATGGAGTAGCCATCAGAGTCAACAAAAGAGTCTGAAATGCAGTACTTGGATGCAATCTCAAAAATGACAGAATGATCTCTGTTCATTTCCAAGGCAAACCATTCAATATCACAGGAATCCAAGTCTATGCCCCAACCAGTAATGCTGAAGAAGCTGAAGTTGAACAGTTCTATGAAGACCTACAAGACCTTCTAGAACAAACACCCAAAAAAGATGTCATTTTCATTATAGGGGACTGGAATGCAAAAGTAGGAAGTCAAGAAACACCTGGGGTAACAGGCAAATTTGGCCTTGGAATATGGAATAAAGCAGGGCAAAGGCTAATAGAGTTCTGCCAAGAGAATGCACTGGTCATAGTGAACACCCTCTTCCAACAACACAAGAGAAGACTCTACACATGGACATCACCAGATGGTCAACACTGAAATCAGATTGATTATATTCTAATACCTTAGAGTTTATTTTTCACATGGTCCAAGTGGCGGCTGTTTGAAACCCCTGGACCTGCTATAGGCTCTTCTTTTGTTCTAGGCCCCACTCAAAGTTGGCAGCTTTTCGTGTCACCCAATATATGGGTCAAAACAGTAAATTCCAGATGTAAATGTGCTGCTTCCAGAATCCAATAAAGCCTACAAGATGTTGACTTTCCTACTTCATGGGATGACCCAGACCATTCAGCATCTGAAAACTGCACCTAATGTAGCCAGACCCTGGATCTTTGTAAGGTTTACTTCCCATCCTCCAGAGTACACATGTCTTAGCCTCCAGTGTGCTAGCCATTTCTTGGCCATTTGGTCCAATTAACATGATATCATCAACATAGTGGGCTATTAACAGTATTATATTCAGGTAGTCCAGATCTCTTCAAATTATGTAATGACAGAGGACAGGGAGTTAGTAGAGTCTTGAGGAAAAACTATAAATGTATACTGTTGCCATCTATGTGAATGTGAACTTTTAAGATGTTCCATTCTGATAGGGATAGGAAAAATAATTTTCCAAACCAATACCTGATTACTAGGTACCTAAGGCCATAATGGAGAAGGCAACGGCACTGCACTCCAGTACTCTTCCCTGGCAAATCCCATGGACGGAGGAGCCTGGTAGGCTGCAGTCCATGGGGTCACGAAGAGTCAGACACGACTGAGCGACTTCACTTTCACTTTTCACTTTCATGCATTGGAGAAGGAAATGGAAATCCACTCCAGTGTTCTTGCCTGGAGAATCCCAGGGACAGGGGAGCCTGGTGGGCTGTCGTCTATGGGGTCGCACAGAGTCAGACACGACTGAAGCGACTTAGCAGCAGCAGCAGCAGCAAGGCCATATTATTCTGTTCTAGCAAAGATATTGTATCTGACATGAGAGCTGCACTTGTGCCACTACTTGGTTGAGTTTGCAGTAGTCTATGTCATTTACTGGACTCTGTCCACATTTTGCAGGGGCCCAAACTGATTTAATGGAGATATGATGGGGACCACAGCCCAGAATTCTTTAGGTCTTTAAAGGTGGCACTGACTTCTGCAATCTTCTCAAAGATGCTATCTATATGTTTTCATTTACTGTCTTTGCCAAGGAAGAGCAAGGAAATTTCAAAGCTTCCACTTGACCTCATCTACAAATAGCTCTGACTCCACATGCCAAGAAGGGGTTTACCAGGTGGCTCAGTGGATAAAGAATTCATCTGCACTGCAGGGGACACAGGATACATGGGTTCGATCCCCAGGTTGGGACGACCTCCTGGAGGAGGGCATGGAAACCCACTCCAGTGTTCTTGCCTGGAGAATCCCATGGACAGGGGAGCCTGGCTAGCTACAGTCCACAGAGTCACAAAGAACTGGATATGAGTGAAGCAACTTAGTGGTCATGCCACATGCCAAGGAACCAATATGGGACTTGTACCAACTATCGTAATGTCTATTCCAATTATATATTCAGAAACCAAGAAAATAACCATTGAGTGAGTCTGTGGACACAGTGGAGCTACTGTAAACCCAACAGAGACCAAGAGCCTATCTAATTTCTGGCTCCCATCTGCCCCTGTTCTAACAAGTTGAGGCATGATGACACGTTAGTTCTCTGGATATCAATAGCAACTCACAGCCAGGGTCCATCAGCCCTCAAAATTTTTGGGTATTCCTCTTTCCTCAGCACACAGTTACCTTAGTAGAGGGAAGGACTGGATGAAAGGGAAGAACTGGGATGCCCAGGACTGGGTACCCCACTCCTTTAAACAGTGCACTCTGAATCAAAAACTGACTTAAGGCCAAAGCTGTACAAGGAGGAATGTAATTCTTATTGAGGCACATTCCCTCAGGCTCCTGAGCATCTCTAATTTTTTTTTATTGCATGGATTGAATAAAACCTGTCAGATGTTTTTTTCCTAGAGTAATGTGTTATATTGACCACCACATTCTATTAACTGTCTTAACCATCTCAACAACCTCAGATATGCAGATGATACCACTCTAATGGTAGAATGTGAAGAGGAACTAAAGAGCCTCTTGATGAGGGTGAAAGGAGAGTGAAAAGCTGGCTTGAATCTCAACATTGAAAAAACTAAGACCATAGCACCCACTTCATGGTAAATAGAAGGGGAAAAAGTGGAAGCAGTGACAGATTTTATTTTCTTGGGCTCCAAAACCACTGCGGACTGTAGCCATGAAATTAAGACACTTGTTTCTTGGAAGGAAAGCTACAATAAACCTAGACAGTGTGTTAAAAAGTAGAGACATCATTTTGTAGACAAAGGTCTGTATAGCCAAAGGTATGTTTTTTTCAATAGTCACGTATGGATGTGAGAGATGGACCATAAAGAAGGCTGAGCACCGAAAAATTGATGCTTTAGAATTGTGATGCTGGAGAAGACTCTTGAGAGTCCCTTGGACTGCAAGGAGATCAAACCAGTCAATCCTAAAGGAAGGACTGATGCTGAAGCTGCAGCTCCTATACTTTGGCCATCTGACTCGAAAAGCTTACTCATTAGAAAAGACCCTGATGCTGGGAAAGATTGAGGGCAAGAGAAGGAGGCGGCAGAGGATGAGATGGTTGGATAGCATCATTGACTCAATGGACATGAGTTTGAGCAAACTTTGGGAGATGGTGGAGGACAGAGGAGCCTGACATGCTGCAGTCCATGGGGTCGCAAAGAGTTGGACACGACTGAGTGACTGAACAACAACAACTATCGATCCACTGAGAGCACTGTGTTTGTTCTAATAATCCTTTCCAAAGCTTTCTGCAGATCAGGCTTCCCTATTACGCTGACCCATGGTGCATTATGGTATTTGCATCCACCTGACTTCTGACAGTTGAGTACAGTTATCTTGCCTCTATTGTTTCAGGTACATCACCATTTCTATCAGTGCTTTTTGTCCTGTAACACCCTCTCCTACACTGAGCCCTGATCTGCACGAGCTAGCCACCACTGCACTTAGTGATGCTGGTACCCCTTTAACCAGTGCATTCCTTATAGCTTTAGAAAATTCTTGCAGCACATAGTCCTCTGGAGGGATTTCTGACTTTATTCTATTCCTGCTTCCCTGAGCCTTCTCCCACCATTGATGTTGTTGTTCGGTTGCTCTTTGTGACTCCATGGACCGCAGCACACCAGGCCTCCCTGTCCCTCACTATCTCCCGGAGTTTGCCCAGGTTCATGTCCATTGAGTCAGTGATGTTAACCAACCACCTCTGACCATCTACTATTGCAACTCTGGCATTTACATCTCACTTAAAGTGGGGAATTTTTTTTTTTTTTTCATTCTTTGAGGAGTCATTCTAGTAGTGAGCTCATATTAATCCCCTAGGGTCTTTTCCAGGGTGTTAAATCCTGTATCTTGGGAAAGGACTCTCAAATCCATTCTCCCTTATTCAAATTTTTATTCTAGCTGCCCTGATCAAGGCCCTCAGAATTCAGTCCCGTGCTTACTCCCTCAGCACCTGCTAAGTCCGGCATGCTGGCTAGGTCCTGCTGCTCCTTCCTGAGGTATTCCCTTTCCTTCCTTATTAAGCCCAGCACATCACCAATGCAGTAACGTTTTGATTTAACCCTAGACATAGACCCAGTGACCAGGATGGGAGGTGGGGGAAGATTCTGCAGAAAATACACATTATCTTACCCGGGAAAGGGCTCTGCATATTCAAGCAAGGTGAAGCACTAACCCTTAAAAGGAAGGACCGGGACACTTCTGAATGCTCAAGGGGCTCAGGGAAAGCAGAGGAAGTAAGACATCTAGGGACATCAATCCAGATGTCCCCATTCCATGTGTCAGGGTCATATTCCCTCCTAACGAGGGCCCTGATCTTGGAATATCAATAACCACTCAATTTTCTGGCCTTCTTTATATTTAATATTCCTCACAAATTTCTCAAACATCTACCACACAGCACCAGTTAATAATGCATTCCCTTCCACCAATGCCATTCCAGTTCACTACCAGTGAAAGCTCTAACAACTCCTCTGCTAGATGTTCCACATGCCTATCTACTCCACCTACCACAAATGATGGAATCCTCATTGCCAGCCAGGCAGCAGGTGATCCATCTCCAAAATTTCATCACAGTGTATGCTTTTCTGAACCTCTTCTTGTACCAACTGTTGTAGGTTGGCTTCCTGGAGGGCAGACTCAGAGATAGGATTCAGCATGAAGGGTTTTTATTAAGGAATGTTCTTAGGATCAAAACCTGTAGAAAGGAAAATAAAGAAGAAGGATTGGACAGAGGGAGAAGTTAAGCTGTCTCATTTGGGGCAAGAAGATCATGTAGATCAGTCATTGAATGTGCAGTCCCCCAGAAAGGAGGTATGACCTTGGGGGAGGTGGCTTTCTAGCTGAGGCAATTCCTGAAGAGAGTTGACAGCTGAGGGCTGTCTGCTGGAAACACTCCAAGCAACTGAAATAATAAACTCTTTATTCCTAAAGGAGGATTAGAGTAGCAGATTGCAGAATTCACTGCAAGTGTGACATCATTTTTTCCACTGGAAAGTTGGTGACCATCAAATGCTAGAATTGAGAAGAGCTTTACTTTCAAAACAGTTAATGAAATTTAAAATTTCAAACATTTATACTTATATTTACAACCTTACTTAAGCAGTGTTTATTTTAAATTTTTAATTTATACCTTCCAAATACTTAGAGATGAGTATGTGAACCTCTATGTATACTTTTGCTCTAGTTCCCCAAAATGCTATTGACAGGCCTGCTTAGCCTGAATTCATCCATTTCCCTCTTGGCAAATTATGCAAAAGTCCTGGTTTACATTAATACAAGAAAATACATAAAAGCAAAAACAGGTAAAATTATCCATTAATCTTACACTCATAGGGAACTATCCACATTCTCAAAATATACACACCAAATTTTATACATAGAGGTAATTTAAATATATGCTCTTTCTTCATAAAAGTTATAGAATATGCCTTTGCAGCCTATTTTCTCCATTACATATATATACACACACACACACACACACACACAGAATTTTCCCATGTAAATAAGTGTAGTTGCCTACCATCACTTTCAAGAGTTGAATAATGTTTCACATCATTCATTATTAATAATGTGTAGACATACCTTAAGTGCCTATTTCAAGACACTTGGGTCATTCACAATTTTTCACTCTTCAAAACAGTGCAAAGATGCACAGCCTTGTACAAGACAATTATTTGATTATCTCCTAAGGATAAATTAGTATAAATGGAATTACTGGGTCAAAGAGCATGCACATCTTGAAAGCTTCTAAAACATGTATCCAGATGGATCTTGTACCAAGTATGCTCCCACTAGCACAGTTTGAAGGTGCCCCTCCTCCCACACTTCACCACACTTTGGGATGGAAGGGAGGTAGATCTCCAGTATGGATGTCATCAGCCACCTCAATGGTTCCATAAGGCCCTACCCCAACCAACCTTGTAAAAGAAAGTTGATAGAAGCACTAAAAAGCATTCTTTCTTCTATTATGCTCTGCGTGCTAAGTCACTTCGGTCGTGTCCAACTCTTTGCAACCCCATGAACTGTAGCCTGCCAGGCTCCTCTGTCCATGGGATTTTTCCCAGCAAGAATACTGGAGTGGGTCGCCATACTCTCTTCCAGGGAATCTTCCCGACCCAGGGATCGAACCCGTGTCTCCTGTGTCTCCTGCATTGGCAGGTGGGTTCTTTACCACTGAGCCACCACGGAGGCCCTTCTTCTATTATATTTTCTCATAATATCAAAATAATAACTACTGTATTCATTCCCACAGATACCAGAGTTGGACAAAAAAGAGGATGTTTTTCTATCAAATGCCCTCAGGATCCTACAATAAAATTGTCCCTTTCTGTATGTTCCCAGGATAGGTTGCAGCACTTCTTCATTCAAAACATCTCTCACTTCCTTCCTCCCTTTACCACTCCCATGGTCACCAGTGAAATTTCACACCTCTAGTATTTATGCCTGAACTATGGTTATAACTTCCTTAAGTGATGCTTCAATTTCTAGTGGCTACTCCTGTCCCCACCCCAACTCTGACCCATTCTGCACACGTCAATCACATAATTTCTTTTTCATCCTGTCATTCCTCTGGTCATGAAAGGCTTGGTATCTCCCAGGGGTGGGTGGAGTAATTATATAGACAACTCAGTCTAGAAATCAGTCTAGAAATCCCTCCATGCATGGGACTCACCCCAACTGTTAGACCATATTTCCCATCACTCCCCTCCCCACACTTTGTATTCCAGGCAGGCCAGCCTCCTCTGTGGAGCAAAATTACCACCTCTATGCCTTTCTTCCCATCACTTCTCCCTTCTCCAATGCCCTTCTGCCCTGTTTTTAGCCCATCCTTCATGCCCAGCCTACTTAAGTGCCCCCTCCCCTGTAAAAGTTTCCCTGAACACTGTCGCCTACAGAAGTTTCTGTTGCCTTTAAGCACTAATAGGAAACAGTTGGCCGTGACCAGAGGTTCTAACATGCTGCTAGTACCTTTTTGTTTCCATACATCTTGCCTCTCCAACTAGATCACAGGTTCAAGGACAAAGATGTGGCTTTTTTTTTTTTTTCTGCTTAAAACACACAACTTTATTGATGACATAAAAATAAAGTCTCAAATGTATAAACGTAAGTCCACACAAAGGACCAAAGATTACTTATGAAGAATCAGTTCAGTTTCTGCTCATGAAGCATACCAAAAATATCTCAATCCAGACAAGGTAAAAATCAACACATGTATTTTCAGTACAAGATTGAATTCATTTGGTGTTCATAAAATGGTCCAGTTATCGACCATCATAAGCAACCTCACTTTAGAAATTATAATGCGATTTACAATGTGCATTACTTCCAAGCTGCAAAACCAAAATATTACTCAAATTTGTTTGGAAAACTACAATTAATCATAGTTTACTTAATAACAGCTCAACTCTTTCTTTCACCTCAGGGTCATTGTATTCTGCTGCTAAGATGCGAAGTTTCTTGGCACATGCTTTAGGTCGTTGGAATATGAAATAAAGGGAATTTTTACTGAACTTGTCTTGGGTAAATACTTTTGCTCTTCTTTTAAAATGGTAATTTATATTTTCAAATAGTGAAAGAGCATTAAGAATATTCTCCTTTGTCTCTTTCTTGCTAAAGATATTAATCAGTGATGCTGGTGCATTGGCAATGAGCAAGTCCTTTGTCATAGAGGGATTTTTAGAGAAATTTAAAAGCATTCCCAAAATATGGTCTTTAGTTTCTCCACTTCCCACAGTTAACAAACGAAGAAATTCTGAAATGTAATTTGTAACCATATGCTGATACTCACTGATAATAGTCAGGTGCTTTATCAATCTCAGTCCAGCCAGCTGCACATTTGAATTCAAGGGATAGGTGATGGTGTCTTCACATACTTGATTTAAGTATGTTTTAACCTTCCTATGGTTTTCAGCAGCCACTGAGATGTTATTCAATGCATTTAAAGCTTTCTGCCTAACACTAGGGTAGGGGTTATTAAGCAAGCCTTCAATAATTGAGATTCTACCTGCATTACGAATTATTTCATGGGAAAATGGGTAATCACGACTGTTATATAGAGCATTATTGGCTATTTCATGAATAGAAGGATCTTCAGTCATCTCAATCATGCAAATGAGTTTCTCGAGCTCGCGTGGATCCATGTTATTTTCACGTTTACAACGGCAAACCCAGGGCTGAGTTTTCTCCCCAGACCTGATCTGCTTTCTGAGTTCATCTTCAGGTGGGAAGCAAGACTCATTTTGGTATGGAAATTTCATTTCTGTCCAGATCATGGCTCCTGCCCATGACCCCATTCCTGCCCCAGGGACCATGGACGGACATGAGACTCTTGACTCAGCTGTCTTTTTGGCTTTAGTCTTAGGCACAGATTTATCCTCACTTCTGTTTCTTTTACCATCCCAGGAACAAGACTTTGCCTCGACTCCACCAGCAGCCTCCAGCTTGTCCTTGTTGCTGACCTTATGTCTAGCCCCACGCTCAAAACTGACATCTTTCTCACACTTAGATCTGAGTGCATTACTGTTCTCACTGTCAGCCCAAAACAAGGACCTTAAACTGATCTCCTCAATATCAGGGCTAGATGCTCTACTTAGCTCATCCTCATCTACATCTCCAGCCAAAGTCCAGGACCGCCCACTAGCCTCTGCCCCAGCCCCAAGCCTAGACCCTGTAGTGGCTACATCTCCATCCCACAGCCAAGACTCCTGCCTGGCCTCAGCTCCAGCCACAGCTCCAGACTCAGCTCCCAAACAGGAATCCATACAGACAGCCTCATCAGATTCCATCCAGGACCCAATATTGGCCTTGTTCTTGGCCCCAAATCTGGAATCAATGATGGCTTCTTTCCCAACTACTGAGCTGGATTTAATACTGGCTTCATTTTTATCCCCAGGACTAGATACAATACAAACTTTTTCCCCTCTCCAGAACCAAGACCCTGTGCTAGCCTCACTCCCAGCTCCAAACCAGGATCCCTCCCTGGCCTCCACCCCAGCACTTACCTGAGACTTTCTACTGGGCTGATCTCCAGGGCTTGTCCACGACCCTCCACTTGCCTGATGTTCAGGCCCCATGCTAGATGCTCTACCAGCCTCATTCACAGGCTTAGATCCAGTCTGGGATTTTCCACAAGCCTGATCCCCAGTGCCAACCCAGGAGCCTCCTCCACTGGCCTGATCCTCAAATCCAGATTTGTAACAGCTACTTCCTTGATCCCCAGTCACAATCCAGGACCTTTCACTGGCCTGACTCCCAGTGCCAGTCCAGGACCCACCACTGGCCTGGTCTGCAAGCCCTGGACAAGACCCTCCAATGGCCTGGTCCTGAGCACTGGACCAGAACACTCCACCACTGGCCTGATCCTCAAATCCAGGTTTGGAACAGCTACCAGCCTGAGCCCCAGCCCCAGCCCAAGACCCTCCACTGGCTGGACTCCCAGTATCAGCCCAGGACCCACCACTGGACTGGTTCATGGGCTCGAGCACAGGACCTCTAACTGCCTGGTCACCAGCCCCACCCCAGGACCCTCCTGCATTGGCCTGACTCCCACTGCAAGCATAGAACCATCCACTGGACTGATTCTCGGGCACTGGCCTGGATCCTCCACTGGCTTGGTCTCCAATAGCAGCCCAGGAATCTCCAACAGACTGGTCCCTTGGCCCCAGTATAGACCCTACACTAGCCTGACCTGCACTGTCAGCCCAAGATACTCTTCCAGATTTGGCCTGATCCTCATACCTAGGCTTTGCCTCACTGCCAGCCTGATGCCCACCAACCCAGGACCCTTCATTGGCCTGGTCCACAGCTCCAACCAAGAACCCTCCACTGGCTTGGTCCCCAGAGTTAGCCCAGGACCCTCCACTGGGCTGGTCCTCGGGTCCCAACCTAGACTGTCCATCAGCCTGACCACCAGCACGGGCCAAAGAACCTTCTTCACTGACCTGAACCTCAAATCCAGGCTTGGACCCACCATGAGACTGATCACCAGTCCCGGTCCAGGAACCCCCACTGGCCTGCTCCACAGTCCCAGCCAATAATCCTTCACTGGCCTGGTTCCCAGTGCCAGACCAGGACCCAACACTGGACTGGCCTACAATCCCTGGCCTAGCCCCTCCACTGGCCTGTTCTCCAGTTGTAATCCAGGACACACCACTGGACTGATTCACAGAAGCTAGCCCAGACCCTCCGCTGGCTTGGTTGGCAGTGACAGCCCAGGCCTTTCCACTGGACTGGTTTTCAGGCCCCAGCCCAGTCCCAGTCCAGGACACATTTTCACTGGCCTGAACCTCAAGTCTAGGCTTGGCCAGATCACTAGTCCCAACCCAGGTTGCACCGCCAGAGAGGTCACTAGTCAGAATCCAGGAACCTCCAGTAGCCTGGTCCACAGCCACAGCCCAGTACCCAATGTTAACCACATTCCCACCTGTAGCCTGAGCCCAGGAGGCTCCATTAGCCTGAATCCCAGCCCCATCCTGGGACCTTCCACCAGCCTGTGCCTCAGCCCCAGTCCAGGATGCTCCATTGGCCTGGTTCTCAACCACAGCCCAGGATACACCAATGGCCTCTCCCCCAGTCCAAGATACCCCACTGGTTTGGCCCCCAGCCCAGGAACTGTCACTCACCTGAGCTCCAGTCCAGGGCACCACAACAGCCTGGTTCCCAGTGCCAGCCCAAGAAGTCCCACTGGCCTGGTTCTCAGCTACAGTCCAGGACCCTCCAGCAGCCCTGTCTGTAGCCTCTACCCAGTAACCTCCATTGGCCTGTCCCCCAGCCCAGGACTGTTGACTGGCCTGACTCCCAGCCCAGAACCCTCCACTGGCCTGGTCCCCAGCTCCAGCCCAGGACTGAATACCAACCTCATTCTCACTCTTAGCCACACTCCAGGACTCAGTATTGGCTTCATTTTCATCATCAGCCCAGGATGTGCTATTCTCCCAGTATCCATCCCTAGCCTGAAACCTAAATTTGATCCATCGCTCTGAAGCAACCCAGTCCTCAACGCCAATCCCATTCCAGTAGTAGTCGTGGACCTTAGACTGAGACTTTGTGCAGGCCTGAGTGCCTGCCCCACCTTCATTCTCTGAAGTGGGCGTGGCCTTAGCCTTGGGCTTTACAGAGACATCTCCGGTGGCTTCTGCCTCGCACTTGTGCTTAGCCTTGTCCTTTGCCCCCAACGAGGTCTTGCTCTGGGAATGGGCTAAAGATTGATGCTGGCCAGAGCCCACCATACCTGCTCCAGCCTCTCCCTTAGACTCAGTAATGCGATTGCCCCTGACCTTACTCCTGGCACCAAGCAAGGCCTCTCCCTGGGAACTAGCCACAGCCTGGGATAGAGCAGAGCCTGTTGTATCTGTTTGCAGCTGCAGAGAGTCCATTGCATGTGGCCCAGCACCTGCCTTAGACGCACCACTGGCACTGCCCCGAGCCTTCTTCTTAGTACCACACGAGGTCTCACCCTGGGAACTGGCTGTAGCCTGGGGCTGAACACAGCCCTTGGTATCTGGCTTAGACCCTGCCTTGGATGCAGTACTGGCACTATCCCGAGCCTTCTTCTTAGTACCACACGAGGTCTCACCCTGGGAACTGGCTGCAGCTTGTGGTTGAACACAGCCTCTGGTATCTGGTCCAGAGTCCACCTTAGACACAGTACTGGGATTGCCCCAGACCTTACTTCTGGCACTAGGCAAGGATTCACCTGGGGAATTAGACTCAGCTTGGGGCTGAGCAGAGCCCACGGGGTCTGCTCCAGCCTCTGCCTTGCACAAATTGTTGGGATTACCCCTGACATTATTCTTGGCACCAAGCAAGGCCTCACCCTGAGAACTGACCATACCTTGGGGCTGGGCAGTGTTTGTTGTATCTGTTTGAAGCTGGGCAGAACACGTTGCGTCTGGCCCAGTTCCTGCTGTAGACATGGCATTGGGATTCCCCTGGGTCTTATTCTTAGTAACAGGCAAGGCTTCACCCCAGGAATTGCCCACAGCCTGGGGCTGAGCAGGGCCTGTTGTATCTGTTGGAGTCTGAGCAGAGGCCTTTGCATCTGACCCAGCCCCTGCCTTAGACGCAGCATTGGGATTGCTCCGGACCTTATTCTTAGTACCAGGCGAGGCTTCACTCTGAGAACTGACCACAGCTTGGGGCTGAGTAGGGCCTGTGGTATCTGACCCAGCCCCTGCCTTAGACACAGCACCAGCATTGCCCCGAGCCTTCTTCTTGACACCAGGCAAGGCCTCACCCTGCGTACTGGTCACCGCCTGGGGCTGGGCAGAGCTCTTTGTATCCTGTCCAGTCCCTGCTTTAGACACAGCAGTGGCATTGCTCCGAGCCTTATTTTTGACACCACACAAAGCCTCACCCTGGGAACTGGCCACAGCCTGGAGCTGGGCAGGGCCTATTGCATCTGTCGGAGGCTGGGCCGAGGCCTTTGCATCTGGACCAGCCCCTGCCTTAGACACAGCACTGGCACTGCCCAGAGCCTTCTTCTTGACACCAGGCAAGGCTTCCCCCTGGGAACTGGCCACAGCCTGGGGCTGAGCAGAGCTCTTTGTATCTGACCCAGTCCCTGCCTTAGAAACAGCATCGGGATTGTCCTGGACCTTATTCTGGGCACCAGGTAAGACCTCGCCCTGGAAAATGGCCATATCCTGAGGTTCACCAGAGGCCCTCAGTTCTGCCTTAGCCCCTGGCCCAGAAATGGCATCAGGATCACCCTTGCCATCAATTCTGGAATCAGGGAAAACATCAGCTTGGGCCCTGACCCCAGCTTCAGGCTGTACACAGGTTTTCATCTCTATTCCAAGCCCTGCCTTACTCTTGCCTTTGGCTTTGCTCCTAGCTTTACGTCTGGTGGTAGGTGGAGCCTCAGCCTGGCTCTTGGTGGAAGTCTGAGACTGTGCCTTTTTGTCTGTCCCAGCTTCTTCTTTAGACTTGGTGTTGGCATCGTCTTGAGCCTTAACCCTGTCATCAGGCAGGGCATCAGCCTGGACACGGATCGTAGGCTGAGGCTCCATATAGGATTCAGTGTCTGTTCCAGCCCTCACCATGGATACAGGATAGGGGCTGCCTCTACCCTTAACCCAGGCATCAGGCGCAAATTCAATCTGAGTATCGGCTACAACTAGAGGCTGTGTGGCAGCCGTCATGTCAGCTCCCATCATTGCCCTAGATATGACATTGGTATTTCCCCTGTCATCAACCCTGGCACCAGACACTGTCTCAGCCTGTTTCTTGGTCACAGTCTGAGATTGTGTAGAAACACTTGTATCTGCCCCAATCCCTGCTTCACACATGGCCTTGGTATTACCCCCAACATCAACTGCCACCCCAAGCATGGCCTCAGTCTGGGCCTTGGCTACAACTTGAGACTGAACAGAAGCCCTCATATCTGCTGAAGACCCTGCCTGAGACATAGTTTTGCAATTCCCCTTGGCCTCAACCTCAGTACCAAGAACACTGTCAATCTGGATCTTGGCCACAGCCTGAGACAGTGAACAGGGCTTCATGACTGCTCCAGCTTCTGCCTCAGACACAAAATTAGGATTTCCCTGAGCATCAACTGAGGTACCAGACCAGACCTCAGACAGAGTCTTAGCCACACTCACAGTCTCTTCCAGGGCTCTTGACTTGGTGTCAGCCACACTTCTGATCTTGTTTATGGCGCCCGTCTTGGTCACTTCCCTGATTACTGCCAAGGCCTCATTCTGTGTCACCACCACTCTGTTCATTTCTATCTCTTTTTCAGCCAATATATGAGTTTCTGCTTTGGTCTGGGTCATTGCTTCTTTCTTGGTCTCTACCTTAGTACCAAGTGCCCAAGCTTTAGTTTTGGTCTGGGTCACTGCCTCTTTCTTGATTAGTTTCCCAGACCCAGAGTCAGTTTGGGTCACTGCCTCTTTCATGGCCACTTCACTGGCTTTGGCGTCAGTCAAAATCACTGCCTCTGTTATTATCACTGTTCCAGCCACCGTTCTGGCCTCAGATTGGGTCTCTGTCTTTGCTTCAGCCATTGCCTTGGCTTGAGAATAGGCTTTGCTTCTGTCTGTAGCAATGACCTTAGTCTCTACTTCAGCTCCAGACCTATCTCTTGCTCCAGTTTCTGCTCCGGTCTTGGGCTTGGGTCTAGTCTCAATTTCTGTCCCCACCATGGCTTCACACATGGCCAAGGTCTGGTTTTGTATCCCAGCCACAGTCTCCATCTTGACTTTGGACCCATTTCTGGCAAGTCGCCTCACACTCTGGGCTCTTCCCTTGGTTAATCTGTAAATGCAGTAGCAGGCACCAGCCCAGATCATCAGTCCTGCAGTAACCAAGCCCACTTCCTGAATGCGACCCATATAATCACCCTTGACGAAGGCAAGAACAAGATACAGAAGGGCTCAATTAGCCTGGGAAAAGAGGGTAGTAGGTCTGCATGTAAGCCTGCAAGGGTGCTGGTCTTCAGCCACTCAAAGGCCACCAGAGCTGCCACTGGAGATGGACCTAGAAGTGGAGGAAGGAAACTGGCTAAAGTTTCTCTTCTAATTCTGTGCATCACATAGACAGATACACAGAAGAATAAGAAAGTGTAAAAATGATGTGTTTTGTGGGAGAAGAGGATAATTAGCAAATTCTCTTTCCATCCCTTTTATCTCCTCTCCATTTTTCCCAGTGCCCAACAATTTCCCCCAGGGTACTTCCATACACATTTTCTTACATCAAATGAACAGTGGAAAGGATGGTGGTAGCACTGACTATGGATGGTAGACTGAAGCCCTCACACCCTGATTTTTACTGGACCTACTCTGGTCACCACTCCCACAGGTGCCCACCCTCATACCAACCTGTAATGATCAAGGCAGTTACCACCTCTTTCCTTCTCTTGATTGGAGGTATATCCTAAAGGAGATCTATAAACTCATGAGATCTGTGGACCTAGAGACAGACAGACAGATGGAGGAACAGACAGGAGTGAAGATTTTGTTTACCATGACATATATTATTAACAAACCCCTCTCTATCCTCTTAAATTCACCCCATGCCCTGTTATCACAATAAAGGTGAAGGTGTGGGGTAAGTGAAGGGATGGTGGGGAGAGTGCCTGGAAAAGGGGAAGGCTGAGTATCCTCCAGACTAGACACTGGATACCTCCAGATAGACACTCACCTCCAACAACCCACCTTAGATGTCTACCCAGGCAATCCCCATCCTCTTACCAGCATATACTGATCAGGAATAATTTCCTCCGTATTTCCTTGCTTCCAGTGATCTCAAGCTTTCAGGCCTGTAGACCCAGCTGTGGACAAGTAAACAAACAGGGACTAGAGATCAGATCCTTCACAGAATGGACAAGTACCCTGATCCCTGACTCCAATCCCTGCCTGTGAGAGCCCATGTCCAATTTGCTAATATGATCCATCCTCTCAAGTCCTCTCTCAGTCCCATTGCAGCCCATCCTTACCCCAATGTTCCTACCATTTCCTGCACTGATATCAGCAGGGAGGATGGCAACACTGGGGAAATCTGGCAGAGTGCAGAAGTGGAAGAACCCTCCACTGAGACTCTCTCTCAATCTCAGCCATCTTATATGCCCACCCTCTCTTGTTACCCCTATGCACTGCCCATCTTCACACCAACCTCCACAGTCCCAGGCCAGTCTCCCACTTTCCTTTGCTTTCAGTGGTAAAGAGCCCTACTGTTGCCCTATGGGAAGACCTAGGAACAAACAGAGAAAAAAAGAAAGGTAAATGTTGAGTACTTATGACATTTCAGCATCTAAAACATGGGTCCCAGTACCTGCCTTACTGGGCTTCCCTGGTGGCTTGGTGGCTCAGTGGTAAAGTATCTGCCTGCCAATGCCTGTCAATGCAGGAGACTTGGGTTCAATCCCTGGGTCAGGAAGATCCCCTGGAGAAGGAAATGGCAATCCACTCCAGTATTCTAGCTTGGGAAATCCCATGGACAGAGGAGTCTGGCTGGCTACAGCCCATGGGGTTGCAGAAGAGTCAGACACGACTTGGCGGCAAAATAATAACAATCTGGATTTAGACACCTGTTCTCTGGCAAACAAAACCTAGGGCTTCTCCAGCACTGAAACAGGCAGGATAGAAAAGGGAGGCAGGTAAAAGGGGAGCAACAGAGGCGAATTATTCTAAAACCACCTGTAGGATTCTAGGGCTTCTCCCCAAAGTCTATCATTTCCTTCACCTGTGCCAACAGGTGGAAGAATCTGGAAAACTGGAAAACGGGGAGACAGATGGAGGCCCCTAGAGCCTATACTCTAAAATGACAGCCTACTGCCATCTACTTCTCCTTAAAGCCATCTCTAGCAGTTCTCCAACAAAAGAGACAGGATGTGTGTTGGGGTCGGGGGCTTTTGCTTCTGCAAAATCTCCATCCCTCCCCCACAAAGGTTATCTCAAAAAAAAAAAAAAAAAAAGTAGTTCTTTGAGACAGCAATTTGTATTTTCGCTGTATTATCTGAGACGCAAAAAAAAAGCATGCATAGAAAAGTTGCTGTCTTTATTGGTCTTCAACATACACTTTAAGTTAAAAAGCCCAAGCTTGGTAAGTTTGGTAAGTAAACACAGTTTAGAGAAAGTCCCCTATAGAGCCACCATCCAGATAGCGGCGCCTAAGTTCCTGTCATAGAGAATATTCATATAGCACTTCAACGGTTCACAGCGAGTGTCCGTACCCACACTAACCTCCGCAGATCCTGTGCAGTTTGCTCCTCTTCTTCCCTCGCCTCGCCACAAACACTGCCACACGAATCACTGTCGTCAGACAGGAGAGAGGAAAGGCACTGAGTGCTTGGACTAGCGCCCAGGACACAGATCCCAATACTCGCTTTTCTGGATTCAGGAACCCAGTTATCAAACGTCCCTCCGCACCTTGAGAGACGCCACTCGCACCAACCCCGCCGTCCAGTCACTAAGGCCCACCATTTTCTCTGCAAACGCCACCGTGGCGGCGTGTCCCTTCCACTGAAACTAGCAGGAAGCGGAGCGGACGTGTGCGATCAGTGATTAGAGTCAGAGAAGAAGGAACATCTCAATCTCTGCATTTCCCTCTTGAGACACTCCCCCCACCATCCGCCCTGTCAAAGCCCAGGGTTCCCCAGCACAGACTTAGGCAGGAGGAGCAAGGCTTGGGAGAATCGAGCGAAGGTTCCGGAAACTTGAGCCCGCTTTCTCCCCCATCCCCAGGCCAGCTTTGTGGTTGGCAGTCCGCTGCCGCCCTGGCTTCGGTGCGCGGGGCCCTTACCTGCTCCACTTGCCGCGGGGCCCGATGCCAGCCCGCCGTGTGCAGGGAAGCGGGGAGCTGGTACCCAGACTGGAGTGACGACTGCACCGAAGGCTGCGTCGCTCTGCAGCTCGCGGTCACGTGAGGGCCCCGCGTCACCGCCGAGCTCACCCTCCGATCTCCCCTCCCAGGGGCTGGTGGGGAGTTCAACAGGACCCTCCCCTCCACCTCCGCACGCACTGTCTCTCCCTCCACCGAGCTGTGCGCGAGGCCCCGTCACTCAGCTCGTTTCCCTCCAATCTGAGAGCCCACAAGTGGCATCATCTCCCTGCGGTTGGAGTTTGCCCTTTTCTTGTTGCCAGGGAGGGTCTGCATCCCCTCTTCCACCTCCAGGCCTTGGCTCCGGCCTTTTCTGCAGCTTCCCTGAGGACTGTCTCTAAGACAGTTTGCCCTAGGGTAGTTGCCGCACCTACAGGGGCCCGGAAAGGGGTGTCAGGAAGGGGAGTAGAGAGCGCAAGGAGAGGTTTAACTTTCTTTTGTTGTGCCCCCTTTTTTTCCCGTTTTTACGTCACATTCATTGTTTTTGTAATGAGGAAATGGCGTCAAGCCATTTTCTTTTGACATTTACAAATTAGGTTGTAAAAATAACAAAAGACTCATTCATTTATGCCACATTAAGAATGCTTTCTAGTTGCTGTAAACTATCTCACAGATTTGAAAACTGACTAGTAATTATTAACATTTTAAATATAAAGTTTTCCTAAACGAAACCAGTAGGTTTTCAATGGGACCTATAAATTCGTCTTTGGAAGGACATTTAGCTGTCCAATCTTGGCAGTTTTGCACAAGTGGTTTACAACTTTTTGAAGTTCTAGCTTCATTGATGATCTTCCATCAGGTGTCTGAGAACTTCATAGATGACTCCTGGTTGATGAACCCAGTGTCTGAAAAAACAGTGACTTCCCAGATTAACCTGTTTTCCATTCAAGGAGTTTTATTGGGATTTTGCATAAGCCTGTAATCAAATGAGTCTCATCACACCCAGGAAAGGACCAACTGTGCTATCCCACTAATGGAAATGAGGCTCAACAGGTGAATTTTCATTAGGCCATGACAGTGGTGAGATAGCTCCACTGTCTGCCTTTCCTGCACTGTAGGTCCCCGAGTCACAGGAACATACACTTTTCAGCACCTTCCAGTAGAGATAGTGGGTAGGGCCTGTGGCCAAGGTAAAGGTCTATGGGCAATATCCTTGAAATCCATGTCCTTTTTCTCTCACAAAAGGCACAATTCACAGGATCCCAAACAGCATCGCCAGGAAAAAGAGGTTTTTTTCACCCTCTGCCTTCTGTTACAATTTCATTGTACCATCTATACAAGCCCCTCAAAATAATCCCATAAGGTAGGGACAAAGTCTGCAGAATTTAGTCCCCAGACATCCAGCTGTCTGGGCTGGGGAGTCCTACACTAAATATAAACTCCTCAGGCAACCTGTCTCTTAGAACATTGAAATCTGACACCCTAGAAGGAAGCTCCCTGGGTGAGGGCCCCCTGTGTAGGGGAGGCCTTTTCAGCAGGTGAACCAGGAAGCCCAGAGTGCCTTAGACCCACTAATGGCTTTTCAGAACTCAATCGACTGTGACCAATTTATGCTCTCCATCAGAGGGAAACATTTAGAAATTCATTATAAAGACATTTAAAACTTATGTAAAATTTTCAAAAACAAAGAAATAAAAAACCCAGGAGCATAATGTCAAACAGCTCATTTGCAATAATCTAAAAACTCTTACTGATCACTAATAACATGATAATCCAATAGAAAGTGTGCCAAAGACTCGAATGGATTTGTTTGCACCAAAGAAATACCAGTGACCGATAAACATACGAAAAAAAAGACTCAGCTTCAAAGAAATGCAAATCCAAACCACTACATGTTGCCCTGTTTCAGCTATGAGTTTCAAAATTTAGAAATTTGATAATTTTGTTGACTGGTTTATGGGGAAATGGACACTTCCACACTCTGTTGGATGCAGATGCTGTGATGCAGCCTTTTTACTGAGAGCAATTTGGCAAAATCTGATATCCCACAGATTCCTTAAGCAATTCTTAGGAGTTTAGCCAGCCTGATAATAACACAGTTTCACAAAAGATACGTACAATAGGGTATCTCTTGCAGTGCTTGCAAAGGTTAAAAAAAATGAAACGTAAAAATTCATCAATAAAAACCCCTATGTTATGAAAAAGGGCTGAAATATAGGACTGATATCATTAGGCTTTCAAGGCAAGTATACACAGACAAAAAAAGCACAAGCTTCAAAATCACAATGGGAGTAGGGAATGCAAGCAAGGAATCAAGTATTAAATTTAGAAGTTCTTTATGTCGGACAGTGTAGTAAAGTTATCTATATTTAGACTTTAATGAATTTTGTAATCTCCAGAGTGACCACTAAAATTACAGTGAAAAAAGTATAATTAACAAGGTAATAGAGAGGGAAAACAGAATTTAAAAATTACTAAGCAAGAGAAAAGAGGAAGAGCAATACAAAATAGGCAGAACAAATAATCAAATAATAAGATTATAGATTTAAGTGCAAATATGCCTCTAATTTACTGGTAAACAGCCTAAACATTCCAATCAAAAGACAAAACTTGTCAGACTGGATTTTTTAAAAATAACTATATGCTGTTTAGAAAAGATTCACCTTCAATATCAAGCCACAGAAGGCTGAAAGGGAAAAAATGGAAAAAGATATACCATGCAAATATTAACAAAAAAATCTGATGTAGCAATGGCAACATCAGATAAAGTAGATTTTAAAGCAAGGAGCATCAGTAAAGACAAAAAGAGACATTTCACAGCTGTTAACATTTTATTTTATAAGTATATATATTCATCTAGAGTTTCCCTGTTCATTTATATACGTGTGTGTGTGTATACACATGTATTTGTTTTTTTTCTTTTTTTTAAAATTTTATTTTATTTTTAAACTTTACATAATTGTATTAGTTTTGCCAAATATCAAAATGAATTTGAACTAAAAACTCATACATATCATCCCTTTACCTATTTTTACTTAAAAAATGTATTTCCACTGGAAACTTTTGGTTCTCTTATAGTTTGTAAAGGCAACACTGTACTCTATGATATGACAGTATCATGACTTCTTTAACCTATTCCCTATTGAATATTCAAGTTGTTTAGCATTATAAATAACACTGCAATGAGCATTTTTATGAATATATGTTTGTCCATTTGTTTTATCATTTTGGCAGAATGTTGTTCCAGAAATTAAATTCTTGGATTCAAAGGTATACACATTTTAAAAACGTTCTAATATGCATTCAACAAACTTTACTAGTTTATACTCCTGACAATTATGTAAGTGCTGGCAAAGGTTAAAAAAAAACTGAAGCAACATAAAAAGACCATGAAGAGGGAAAACTTTAAGTAAATTAGGTTAAATTTATGTAATAAGGCTGACAAAAAGATTGAGGTCTGCATATCCTGATGGAAAGATACTCAGGGGAATGCCACTATTTGCTTATTTTCTGTTAAACTATCTGTTTATTTGTCACTGCGTGCAAATGCCACAAGAATACATTCTAGTACAACATTCAAACCCAGAAAAAGCATTAGTACTGCTTTAATGCCACTGTCCTCATCAAAGCACAGTTACCTCTCCAGTTTATAAACTTTTTAAAATGCTTTTCTACACATTACACATACATGTCTTATTAAAACATATAAATGAGTCTCTTCAGTAAGTGGTGCTGGAAAAACTGGACAGCTACATGTAAAAGAATGAAATGAGAACATTCTCTAACAACATACACAAAAATAAACTCAAAATTATTTAAAGACCTAAATGTAAGACCGGATGCTATAAAACTCCTACAGGAAAGCGTAAGCAGGGCACTCTTTGACATAAATCACAGCAATATCTTTTTGGGATCTGTCTCCTGGAGTAATGGAAATAAAAACAAAAATAAACAAATGAGACCTAATTGAACTTAAAAGCTCTTGACAGTAAAGGAAACCACCGACAAAATGGAGACAGCCTACAGAATGGGAGAAAATACTTGCAAATGAAGTGACCGACCAAGGATTAATCTCCAAAGTATACAAACGGCACTTGTAGCTCCACATCAAAAAAACAAACAACCCAATCACAAGAAGATCTAAATAGACATTTCTCCAAAGAAGTCCTTTTGGGTGGCCAAAAGGCACATGAAAAGATGCTCAACATCACTAATTGTTCAGTTCAGTTCAGTTGCTCAGTCATGTCTGACTCTTTGTGACCCCTTGGACTGCAGCACACCAGGCTTCTCTGTCCATCACCAACTCCCGGACCTTACTCAAACTCATGTTCATGGAGTTAGTGATGCCATCAAACCATCTCAACCTTTGTTGTCCCCTTTTCCTCCTTCCTATCAATCATTCTCAGCATCAATCTTTTCCAATGAGTCAGTTTTTTGCATCAGGTGGCCAAAGTATTGGCGTTTCAGCTTCAGCATCAGTCCTTCCAATGAATATTCAGGACTGATTTCACTTAGGATTAACTAGTTGGATCTCCCCTCAGTCCAAGGACTCTCAAGAGTCTTATCCAATACCACAGTTCAAAAGCATCAATTCTTCAGTGCTCAGCTTTCTTCATAGTCCAACTCTTACATCCATACATGACTACTGGAAAAACCATAGCCTTGACTAGACAGACCTTTGTTAGCAAAGTAATGTCTCTGCTTTTTAATATGCTGTCTTGGTTGGTCATAACTTTCCTTCCAAGGAGCAAGTGTCTTTTAATTTCATGGCTGCAGTCACCATCTGCAGTAATTTTGGGGTCCAAAAAAATAAAGTCTGCCACTGTTTCCACTGTTTCCCCATCTATTGTCCATGAATTGATGGGACTGGATGCCATGATCTTAGTTTTCTGAACGTTGAGCTTTTAGCCAACCTTTTCACTTTCCTCTTTCACTGTCATCAAGAGGCTCTTTAGTTCTTCGCTTTCTGCCATAAGGGTGGTGTCATCTGCATATATGAGGTTATTGATATTTCTCCTGGAAATCTTGATTCCAACTTGTGCTTCATCCACACCAGCATTTCACATGATGTACTCTGCATATAACTTAAATAAGCAGGGTGACAATATATAGCCTTGATGTATTCCTTTCTCGATTTGGAACCAGTCTGTTGTTCCATGTCTAGTTCTAACTGTTGCTTACAGATAGATTCCTGTATACAGATTTCTCAGGAGGCAGTTTAGATGGTCTGGTATTCCCATCTCTTTAAGAATTTTCCAGTTTATTGTGATCCACACAG
This sequence comes from Bos mutus, assembly GCF_027580195.1. NCBI lineage: Eukaryota > Metazoa > Chordata > Mammalia > Artiodactyla > Bovidae > Bos > Bos mutus. The sequence continues at coordinate 49,559,013 of NC_091646.1, forward strand.
TCAAAGGCTTTGGCATAGTTAATAATGCAGTAGTAGATGTTTTTCTGGAATTCTCTTGTTTTTTCGATTATCCAAGAGATGTTGGCAAGAGAAATGCAAATCAAAGCTACAATGAGGTATCATCTCACACCAATCAGAATGGCCATCATCAAAAAAATCTATAAATAATAAAATGCTGGAGAGGGTGTGGAGAAAAGCAAACCCTCCCACAACTGTTGGTGGGAAAGTAAATTCATACAACCATTATGGAGAGCAGTATGGAGGTTCCTTATAAACTAAAAATAGAGCTACCATGGGATCTTGCAATCCCACTTCTGGGCATCTATCCAGAGAAAAATCATAATTTGAAAATTTAATGCACCCCAATATTCATTGCAGCACTATTTACAATAGCCAGGACACGGAAGCAACCTAAATGTTCATTGACAGAGGAATGGATAAGAAGATGTGGTACATATCTACAATGGACTATTAGCCATGAAATAGAACGAAATAACATCATTTGCAGAACACGGATGGACCAGAGATTATCATACCGAGTGAAGTAAGTCAGACAGAGAAAACAAATCTATGATACCGCTTATATGCAAAATCTAAAAAAATAATATAAATGAATTTATCAACAAAACAAAAATAGATGGACTTCCCTGACAGTCCAGCAGTTAAGACTCCACGCTTCCAATGCAGGGGGCATGAGTTTGATCCCTATTCAGGGAACTGAGATCCCACATGCCATGTGGCATGGCCAAAAAATAAAACACAACAAAAACATATTTTTAAAAAACATAGAGTAGTTACAGATATAGAAAACAAACTTATGGTTACCAGGGGGAAAGAGGGGAGAGGGATAAATTGGGAGATTGGGGTTGATATATACACCGTACTATATATAAAATAAGTAACTAATAAGGATGTACTGTATAGCACAGGGAACTCTTCTCAATACTCTGTAATGATGTACATGGGGAAAGAATTCCAAAGAGAGTGGATATATGTATATGGATGACTGATTTACTTTGCTGTACAGCAGAAACTAACACAACCTAGTAAATCAAATATATTTCAATAATTTTTTCAAAGTTTACAAATAATAAATGTTGGAGACAGTGTAGAGAAAAAGGAACACTCTTACACTATTGGTTGGAATGTAAGTTAGTGCAGCCACTATGGACGTTGCTTAAAAAAAACAAGAAATAGAATCAGCATATGATTGAGCAGTTCCACTCCTGGACATATACCTGGAAAAATCTATAATTCAAAAAGATATATGCACCCTAATATTCAGAGCAGCATTATTTACAACAGCCAAGACATGGCAGCAACATAAGTGTCCATTGCCAGATGAATGGACAAAGAAGATGTGGTACAGATACACAATGCAATAGTACTCAATAGTAGAAAATGAATGAAATATTGCCATTTGCAGCAATATGGATGGACCCAGAGATTATCCTACTAAGTGAAGTAAATCAGATAAAGACAAATATCATATGATATCACTTATATGTGGAATCTTAAAAAAATGGTATGAATGAACTCATTTACAAAACAGACTCACAGATATAGAAAACAAACTTATGGTTACCAAAGAAAGGGATGTAGAGGGATAAATTAGGAGTTTGGGATTAAAACATGCATACTACTACTTACAAAATGGCTTCCCATGTGGCTCAGTGGTAAAGAATCTGCCTGCCAAACAGGAAATGAGTTTGATCCCTAGGTTGGGAAGATCCCCTGAAGACAGAAATAGCAACCTACTCCAGTGTTCTTGCCTGGAGAATCCCATGGACAGAGAAGCCTGGTGGGCTACAGTCCATGGGGTCACAAAAGAGTCAGACATGACTTAGTGATTAAGCAACCACAACAATATATGAAATAGATAACAATCATATCTTCTGTATAGCACAGGGAACTATACTCAATATCTTGTAATAACTAACAATGGGAAAGAATCTAAAAAAGAACATATATATCTCAATTTGCTATACACCTGAAACTAACACAACATTGTAAATCAACTATATTTCAATAAAAAAAATATATATATATATATATATATCGGAGAAGGCAGTGGCACCCACTCCAGTACTCTTGCCTGGAAAATCCCATGGATGGAGGAGCCTGGTGTGCTGCCATCTATGGATCGCACGGAGTCAGACACGACTGAGCGGCTTCACTTTCCCTTCTCACTTTCATGCATTGAGAAGGAAATGGCAACCCACTCCAGTGTTCTTGCCTGAGAATCCCAGGACGGGGAGCCTGGTGGGCTACCGTCTATGGGGTCGCACAGAGTCGGACACGACTGAAGCGACTTAGCAGCAGTAGCAGTATATATATATATATATATATATATATATATATATATATATTTGGGATCATATTTAAAATGCTGTTTCACAAGCCCTTTTGTGTGTGTGTGTGTGCCATGAGGCTTTGATCCTAGTTTCCTGACCAGGAATTGAACCCACACCATAACCAATACAATATTGTAAAGTTAAAAAATAAAATAAAATTAAAAAAAAAAAAACAGTGAATGCACAGATTTCTAAACACTGGACTGCCAAGGAATTCCCCGATTTCTTTTTTTTCCACTTAAAATTATATCTCAGAGAGTTTATACATATAATGTACATGAACCAGTACATATAATATTGCTTTATTCTTTTTAACTGCTGCATACTTTTCCACAGCTTGTTTACATTGTTGCTTATTTACTTCCACCTTCATCCCCCCATTAATGTACATGAAATTGTTCTGAGTCTGAAGCTAATAAAAATAAGGTAACAATGAACAACCTGGTATGTACAGCTTTGCCCACAGGCGGTCTTGCTTTAGGACATTCTACTACAAAAAAAAAATTATTCAACTAAGGGTAAGAGATTTTAATACATCTGACACTGGCAAAAGAAAGATGTGAGATTTTATATATTTAGTGAATATACCACCAAAGTGCCCTCCAGAAAGACTAGGCAGTTTACACTCCCCTCAAGCACATGACAGAACCACTTTCTCCATGTTCTCGTGCACACTGTAAATTAGTAATTAGTGGCAATATAAGATGTTTAAAAAAGTAAGAGATTATTCTTTTAACTCACATTTTAGATGTAGTAGTATGCATGTCTTAATCCCAAACTCCTAATTTCTCCCACTACACCCCTTTGATAACCATGTTTGTTTTCTATATCTGAGTCTATTTTGTAAATGAGTTCATTTGTACCATTTTTTTTGTTCCACACATAAGCAATATCATAGATTGTTTTTCTCTGTGTTACTTACTTCACCCAGTATGATAATCTCTAGGTCCATCCATGTTATTGCAAATGACATTATTTTATCCTATTATGTGGCTGAGTAATATTCCATTGTAGATATGTACCACATCTTCTTTGTCTATTCATTTGCCTATGGACATTTAGGATGCTTTCATCCTAAATGAATAGTCCTGGCTATTGTAAACAGCACTGCAATGAACATTGGGGTGCATTTTTCCTTTCGGTACATGCTTGGGACTGGAATTTCTGGGTCATATTTAGAATCCCCATGGACAGAGGAGCCTGGAGGGCTTAGTCCATGGGGCTGCAAAGAGTCAGATATGATTGAGCGACTAAGCACACACACGGTGGCTCTGTTTTTTAGTTTTCTTTAAGGAACCCATGCTCACCCTCTCCACCATTTATTGTTTGTAGATGTTTTTGATGGTGGCCATTCTGACCAGTGTGAGATAATACCTCATTGTAGCTTTGATTTGCATTTCTCTAACAATTAGTGATGTTGGGCATCTTTTCATGTGCCTTTTGGAAACCCAAAAGGACTTCTTTGGAGAAATGTTTATTTAGATTTTCTTGTGATTGAGTTTGTTTTTTTGATATGGAGCTACAAGTGCCGTTTGTATACTTTGGAGATTAATCCTTGGTCGGTCACTTCATTTGCAAGTATTTTCTCCCATTCTGTAGGCTGTCTCCATTTTGTCGGTGGTTTCCTTTACTGTCAAGAGCTTTTAAGTTCAATTAGGTCTCATTTGTTTATTTTTGTTTTTATTTCCATTACTCCAGGAGACAGATCCCAAAAAGATATTGCTGTGATTTATGTCAAAGAGTGCCCTGCTTACGCTTTCCTGTAGGAGTTTTATAGCATCCGGTCTTACATTTAGGTCTTTAAATAATTTTGAGTTTATTTTTGTGTATGTTGTTAGAGAATGTTCTCATTTCATTCTTTTACATGTAGCTGTCCAGTTTTTCCAGCACCACTTACTGAAGAGACTCATTTATATGTTTTAATAAGACATGTATGTGTAATGTGTAGAAAAGCATTTTAAAAAGTTTATAAACTGGAGAGGTAACTGTGCTTTGATGAGGACAGTGGCATTAAAGCAGTACTAATGCTTTTTCTGGGTTTGAATGTTGTACTAGAATGTATTCTTGTGGCATTTGCACGCAGTGACAAATAAACAGATAGTTTAACAGAAAATAAGCAAATAGTGGCATTCCCTGAGTATCTTTCCATCAGGATATGCAGACCTCAATCTTTTTGTCAGCCTTATTACATAAATTTAACCTAATTTACTTAAAGTTTTCCCTCTTCATGGTCTTTTTATGTTGCTTCAGTTTTTTTTTAACCTTTGCCAGCACTTACATAATTGTCAGGAGTATAAACTAGTAAAGTTTGTTGAATGCATATTAGAACGTTTTTAAAATGTGTATACCTTTGAATCCAAGAATTTAATTTCTGGAACAACATTCTGCCAAAATGATAAAACAAATGGACAAACATATATTCATAAAAATGCTCATTGCAGTGTTATTTATAATGCTAAACAACTTGAATATTCAATAGGGAATAGGTTAAAGAAGTCATGATACTGTCATATCATAGAGTACAGTGTTGCCTTTACAAACTATAAGAGAACCAAAAGTTTCCAGTGGAAATACATTTTTTAAGTAAAAATAGGTAAAGGGATGATATGTATGAGTTTTTAGTTCAAATACATGTGTATACACACACACATGTATATAAATGAACAGGGAAAACTCTAGATGGATATATATACTTATAAAATAAAATGTTAACAGCTATGAAATGTCTCTTTTTGTCTTTACTGACGCTCCTTGCTTTAAAATCTATTTTATCTGATATTGCCATTGCTACATCAGATTTCTCTTGTTAATATTTGCATGGTATATGTTTTTCCATTTTTCCACTTTCAGCCTTCTGTGGCTTGATACTGAAAGTGAATCTCTTCTAAGCAGCAAATCATAACTTTTAAAAAAATCCACTGACAAGTTTTGTCTTTTGATAGGAATATTTAGTATGTTTACCAATAAATGAGTGGTATATTTGGGCTTAAATCACCATCTCATTATTTGTTCTGTCTATTTTGTATTGCTCTTTCTCTTCTCTCTTGCTCTTTTTTGGATTGCTTAATATTTTTTAAATTCTGTTTTCCCTCTCTATTACCTTGTTGATGATACATTTTTACTGTTATTTTAGTGGTCACCATAGAGATTACAAAATTCATCCTAGACACTATTAAAATCTAATATAGATAATTTTACCACACTGTCTGACATAAAGTGCTTCTAAATTTGATACTTGATTCCTTGTTTGCATTCCCTACTCCCATCTGTGATTTCCGAGCTTGTGCTTTTTTGTCTGTGTATACCTGCCTTGAAAGCCTAATGGTATTGAGAGGGTAACAGGCAGGATGGCTAGGGGTCTCCAAAGGGAGCAAATAGGTTGCAAGTGTCAGCCATTTTTCATCTCTCTTAAGCGGCAGGAGGAAACAAACTGCAAGTGTCAGATTATTTTCCTTCTCTATACAAAATTTAAAGGTTTCTTTTAAAATTCTGTGTTGCCATGATGACACCTGATTCCACCTGACTTAACTTTTCTCAAACCTTGAGCTAACCAATGTGTTTTTCTTATGGAAATGTTTTTCTTAAGCTACATTAATGAACTATGTATTTACCCTAGACTCTGTCTTTCTTCAAATCCGTTCCATTTAAGAGATTCAGAACCTATAATGGCTCAACAAACCAGTGTTTTACTCATACAATTATTCTCTTAATCTATGCTAATGAAACTATATATTTGCTTAGAAAACTGCCTTTCTTCAAGATTCAAGTCAATCATTTTATGGCCCCAAGCAACTCACCTTGTGCCAATGTTATTTCAAAATGCATGTTGTGGGAGAGGGGCCTGGTGCCAGTCTCTGAGTTTTGAGATATTTCCTTTTTTGACTTAGCAGCCTTCTAGTAGCTGTGCGGCTCTGGAGCAGGGAGCGGCCGAGAGGAGATATAGTATATCCAAGGTCAGTTGCAGCGGCTATGAGGGGATACCCCATGTCCAAGGTAAGGAGCAGTGGCTGCACTTTGCTGGAGCAGCCGTGAAGAGATACCCCATGTCCAAGGTAAGAGAAAACCCAGTAAGAGAGTAGGCACTGAAAGAGGGCATCAGAGGGCAGACACACTGAAACCACAATCACAGAAAACTAACCAATCTAATCACATGGACCACAGCCTTGTCTAACTCAATGAAACTAAGCCATGCTGTGTGGGGCCACCCAAGACGGATGGGTCTTGGTGGAGAGTTCTGACAAAATGTGGTCCACTGGAGAAGAGAATGGCAAACCATTTCAGTATTCTTGCCTTGAGAACCCCATGAACAGTATGAAAAGACAAAAAGATAGGACACTGAAAGATGAACTCCCCAGGTCAGTAGGTCCCCAATATGCTACTGGAGATCAGTGGAGAAATAACTCCAGAAAGAATGAAGAGATGGAGCCAAAGCAAAAACAACACCCAGTTGTGGATGTGACTGGTGATAGAACCAAGGTCCGATGCTGTAAAGAGCAATATTGCATGGGAACCTGGAATGTTAGGGCCATGAATCAAGGCAAATTGGAAGTGGTCAAACAGGAGATGACAAGAGTGAATGTCAACATTTTAGGAATCAGCAAACTAAAATGGACTGGAATGGGTGAATTTAACTCCGATGACCATTGTATCTACTACTGTGGGCAAGAATCCCTTAGGAGAAATGGAGTAGCCATCAGAGTCAACAAAAGAGTCTGAAATGCAGTACTTGGATGCAATCTCAAAAATGACAGAATGATCTCTATTCATTTCCAAGGCAAACCATTCAATATCACAGTAATCCAAGTCTATGCCCTGACCAGTAATGCTGAAGAAGCTGAAGTTGAATGGTTCTATGAAGACCTACAAGACCTTTTAGAACTACACCCAAAAAAGATGTCCTTTTCATTATAGGGGACTGGAATGCAAAAGTAGGAAGTTAAGAAATACCTGGAGTAACAGGCAAATTTGGTCTTGGAGTGCAGAATGAAGCAGGGCAAAGGCTAATAGAGTTTTGCCGAGAGAACACACTGGTCATAGAAAACACCCTCTTCGAACAACAGAAGAGAAGACTACACATGGACATCACCATGTGATGGCTATCACCAAAATCATACTGATTTTGATGATAACACCAAGATCAGACTGATTACATTCTTTGCAGCCAATGATGGAGAAACTCTATACAGTCAGCAAAAACAAGACCAGGAGCTGACTGTGTCTCAGATCAACTCCTTATTGCCAAATTCAGACTTAAATTGAAGAAAGTAGGGAAAACCACTACACCATTCAGGTATGACCTAAATCAAATCCCTTATGATTATACAGTGAAAGTGAGAAATAGATTTAAGGGACTAGATCTGATAGACAGAGTGCCTGATGAACTATAGACAGAGGTTGGTGACATTGTACAGGAGACAGGGATCAAGACCATCCCCAAGAAAAAGAAATGCAAAAAAGGAAAATGGCTGTCTGAAGGAGGCCTTACAAATAGCTGTGAAAAGAGAACGAAAAACCAGAGGAGAAAAGGAAAGATACACCCATTTGAATGCAGAGTTCCAAAGAATAGCAAGGAGAGATAAGAAATCCTTCCTCAGTGATCAGTGCAAAGAATTAGAGGAAAACAATAGAATGGGAAAGATTAGAGATCTAATATTAGAGATACCAAAGGAACATTTCATGCAAAGATGGGCACAATAAAGGACAGAAATATTATGGACCTAACAGAAGCAGAAGATATTAAGAAGAGGTGGCAAGAATACACAGAAGAACTATACAAAAAAGATCTTCACGACCCAGATAATCACGATGGTGTGATCACTCACCTAGAGCCAGACATCCTGGAATGTGAAGTCAAGTGGGCCTTAGGAAGCATCACTACGAACAAAGCTAGTGGAGGTGATGGCATTCCAGTTGAGCTATTTCAAATCCTGAAAGATGATGCTGTGAAAGTGCTGCACTCAATATGCCAGCAAATTTGGAAAAGTCAGCAGTGGCCACAGGACTGGAAAAGGTCAGTTTTCATTCCAATCCCAAAGAAAGCCAATGTCAAAGAATGCTCAAACCACCACACAATTACACTCATCTCACACGCTAGTAAAGTAATGCTCAAAATTCTCCAAGCCAGGCTTCAGCAATACGTTAACCGTGAACTTCCAGATGTTCAAGCTGGATTTAGAAAAGGCAGAGGAACCAGAGATCAAATTGCCAACATTCGCTGGATCATCGAAAAAGCAGGAGAGTTCCAGAAAAACATCTACTACTGCATTATTGACTATGCCAAAACCTTTGACTATGTGGATCAGCACAAACTGTGGAAAATTCTGAAAGAGATGGGAATACCAGACCATCTGACCTGCCTCTTGAGAAATATGAATTCAGGTCAGGAAGCAACAGTTAGAACTGGACATGAAACAGCAAACTGGTTCCAAATAGGATAAGGAGTACGTCAAGGCTGTATATTGTCACCCTGCTTATTTAACTTATATGCAGAGTACATCATGAGAAATGCTGGGCTGGATGAAGCACAAGCTAGAATCAAGATTGCTGGGAGAAATATCAATAACCTCAGATATGCAGATGACACCACCCTTATGGCAGAAGTGAAGAAGAACTAAAGAGCCTCTTGATGAAAATGAAAGAGGAGAGTGAAAAAGTTGGCTAAAAGTTCAACATTCAGAAAACTAAGATCATGGCATCCAGTCCCATCAATTCATGGCCAATAGATGGGGAAACAGTGGAAACAGTGGCAGACTTTATTTTTTTGGACCCCAAAATTACTGCAGATGGTGACTGCAGCCATGAAATTAAAAGACACTTGCTCCTTGGAAGGAAAGTTATGACCAACCAAGACAGCATATTAAAAAGCAGAGACATTACTTTGCCAACAAAGGTCTGTCTAGTCAAGGCTATGGTTTTTCCAGTAGTCATGTGTGGATGTGAGAGTTGGACTATAAAGAAAGCTGAGTGCCAAAGAATCGATGCTTTTGAACTGTGGTGTTGGAGAAGACACTTGAGAGTCCTTGGACTGCAAGGAGATCCAATCAGTCCATCCTAAAGGAGCTCAGTCCTGAGTGTTCATTGGAAAGACTGATGTTGGAGCTGAAACTCCAATACTTTGGCCACCTGATGCAAAGAGCTGACTCATTTGAAAAGACCCTGATGCTGGGAAAGATTGAAGGCAGGAGGAGAAGGGGACGACAGAGGAGGAGATGGTTGTATGGCATCACCAACTCAATGGACATGAGTTTGAGTAAACTCTGGGAGTTGTTGTTGGACAGGGAGGCCTGACGTGCTGTGGTCCATGGTGTCACAAAGAGTCGGACACGACTGAGCGACTGAACAGAACTGAGTAGCTATATAACATCTGGCTAAAGACTAGCAAGGGACACTTTTTCTGCCCTCTTCTGATGTCTGTGTCAGAAGCTTTGTCTATCTCTTTTATACTTTAATAAAACTTTATCACACAAAAGCTCTGAGCAATCAAGCCTCATCACTGGCCCTGGATTGAATTCCTCTCCTCCGGAGGCCAAGAATTCCGGCATCCTTCATGGCTCAGCAACAACCTTTCAATATCAGTCCTGCATTTCAACCCTTATCACAGTGTAGGGGTTTTCATTTCCCTTTCCTCATCTCATCATGAAAGGTTGTTGCTGAACGACACAAAGAGGCCGGGATTCTTGGTCTCTGGAGGAGAAGGATTCAATCCGGGGCCAGAGACGAGGCTTGATCACTCAGAGCTTTTGTGTAATAAAGTTTTATTAAAGTATAAAGGAGATAGAGAAAGCTTCTGACATAGGCATCAGAAGGGGGCAGAAAGAGTACCCCCCTGCTAGTCTTCAGCTGTATGTTATATAATCACTAGCAGTCCGTTCATGAAAGAAAGGAATGTCTTAAAACTCAGAATGGCACCAGGCCCCTCATCCATAAGATGCATTTTGGGATAATCTTGACACCAGACAACTCATCCCAGGCCATAAAATGATTAACTTGAACCTTGTAGAAGGGCAGATCACCATACAAATAGTTTCATTTACATAGATTAGGGGAACAATATCTGAGTATAACATACTGGTGTATCAAGTAGGTTCTGAGCCATTAGGCAGAACCAACTTAAGACAGAGTTTGAGGTAAATGCATAGTACATTAACATAGCTTAAGACAAACATTTCCATAAGAAAAATGTATTGGTTAACTCTAGGTTTGCAAATAGTTAACTTCAGGTGAAACCAAGTGTCATTATGGCAACACAGCATCTTAAGAGAAAACTCCTTTTAAATTTGTATAGAGAGGAAAAAAATATCGCTAGTTTATTTCCTCTTGCCACTTAAGAGAGATAAAAATGTCTGACACTTGCAGCCTATTTCCTCCATTTGGAGACCCCTGGCCTTCCTGCCTGTTACCCTCTCAATCAAGAGAAGTTGATGAAACGGTACTGATATAAATGTGTTACTCCCAAGCAGCTATATCACAGTCAGATCTTGATCCCTCGAATTCCATCATCTAAAAGGGGAAATAATGTGGTAAAATTGGCAAGTTGTACATATCAAGTCAGGGGAAGAACCCAGACTGGATTCAGGAAACCTGGAAATGTTTTTACCCCATCTTGACCTATCTTCATTTATAGTGTTATTCACTCGCTCAGTCATGTCCAACTCTTTGTGACCCCATGGACTGCATCACACCAGGCTCCTCTTTCCTCCACTATCTCCCAGAGTTTGCTTAAATCCATGTGCATTGAGTCAGTGATCTTATCTACAAAACTCATTGGATTTCCAAGATGGCAGAGGAATAGGTGGACGTGGAATACATATCTTTCCATGGATACATCAGGAATACACCTTCAGACACAGAAGTGTTTGCAGAACACCAGCTGAGAGCAGGCAGGTGCACCTGACCACCAGAAAAGAATATATAGAACCACACAAAACTCAGTAGGCCAAAGAAACTAGGGGGAAAAATAGGAGTGTTAGTAGGACTGGATCTGCCCTTGGAGCGTGGGGGAACTGAAACAGGGGTCCAATCCCCACATTGGGAGAATTGTCTGGGTCAGAGAAGAAACAATTGAGGCTGAAAGTTAAACAGCTGATTTGTGATAGCCTAAATGGAATGAGAATCACACAGACAATTCTTGCCGCAGCCATACATACCCCAGTCAGGGATGTGGGTCCCCTAGAAGGCACAGAGGCTGGGAGCTGTAGCATAGGGATTGTGGAGCAATTCCAGGGCAAGAGCTGCTGTTGACTGCTGGGAGATGGCCCGAGGGGATATGAGGCAGGAGATTGTTGTGGGAAATGCCTGTGGAGGAAAGCCAGGCAGCCATGGAAGCAAGGTGATACTACTGAGTCATATGTAGGGGGAGGGAGCCTTCACCATAGCCTCTCTCTCCCCACATGTCAGCACTTGCAGCTGAACAGTAGAGAGGCTGGCCCTTCAAACACCTGACATGCGGAACAACAGAGTAAGACCCTAGCCAGGGGGGCCCCTTTATGTGCCAGATGCACTGAACAATAGAGAAGGACCCCAGGCAAGGGAACCCTCTAAGTGCCTGAACAGGCAGAGTAATGCAGAAAGACTAGCCAAAGAGGCCTTCTGATCGCCAGCAGCCAGTGTGTGTGTTAGTCGCTCAGTCGTGTCCAACTCTTTGCAACCCCACGGACTGTAGCCTGCCAGACTCCTCTGTCCATGGGATTCTCCAGGTACGAAATACTGGAGTGGATTGCCATTCCCTTCTCCTGAATTGCAGGTGAATTCTTTACCAGCTGAGCCACGAAGGAAGCTCTGAGACTAAAAAAAAAGACTCTGATAGGGCCATAACTCCTGTGGCTGAGGCAGTCCATGTCCCTGCACACTTGGTGCCGGCAGGATCCCCAAGACCCAAGGAGCTGTGCCACCTTCACACTCAACCTTCACTGGACCAGAGCTGCCACCTGAAAAAAACAACCTTGCATCTATGCACACAGGGTTGCTTTGGTTGTGTCCAACTCTGCAACCCTGTGGACTGTGGCCTGCCAGGCTTCCCTGTCAGAGGGTTTCTCCAGGCAAGAATACTGGAGTGGGTTGCCATACCCTTCTATATTTCTTGCTGCCCTAGCCTCCAACTCCCCTGAGTGCCTGGTGCTGCCAGAGCCCCTGTAACCCAAGCAACTGTACCACCTCCACAGCTGGCCCTCACTGGGGCAGACCCAAGTCCTCCAGGGCAGCCTCAGGAGCAAATCCCAGTGGATGACCCACATGCAAAGGTGAAAATAAAATCACAATTGAAACCCAGGGGCAGTGTGGCTAAGAAAGAGGACCCAAAATCTTCCCACCAGCTGTACAAGCTGCAAATTAAATCCACACAATCAACTAGGAAGACTCTGTGTCTATGGAATATATAAAATGACATTGAGAGCTCCCACAAAAGAAAATGCACCAGTTCTACCAGCTGTGAACATTGGAGGCAAGAACACAGAGTAGGACCAGATTCGAGTCTGAGCTGCCCCCACAGCAGGTCCAGAGACCAGTGCAGTGTTGGAGGGCATCCTAGGGCGGTGAGGTGGACTGTGACTCCCAGTGAGGAAAAGGACACTGACAGCAGAGACCCAAGGAAAACATTTATTATTCTTATATTTTGACTTGTTCTGTAGTTTCGTTTGGATTTTTTTCATTTATTTTTTCTTTTTTTTCCCCCAGTCTGTTTTAGTTGTTGATTTTACTAGCACTATGAAATATATTTAAGCTTTTGAGATATTTTTTCAAGCACAGATTTTATTTCTGTTATAAACTCTGCCTCTGCATAGGCCTTTTGCAGTTCTGTAGAGTTTTCCCTTTTTTCCTATTTTTAATTTTAATTTTTAAATTTTTAAAGCATTCATTTTTCTACATTTATTCCTTTGTTTGCTTTTCCTACTGTTCATTTTCCCTTGTAGTTAATCTTTAATATATATAAATCTCTATCTACCTCTATTTAACTTTGCAATTCTATTCTTTCTTTCTTTTATTTCTTTTTCTCACCATATTTGTTAGTTTTGTTTTTGTTGCTTTATTCCCCAGCTCATACCTTGCCTTAGATTCATTTTCCAGTTTGTGCTTTAGTTAGTTTTGTTCTTAACTAGTTGATATTATTTTTGGTTTCCTTTGTTCACCAGGTCAATCTACTGTACTTTATTTTTGTTGGACTGTTTTGATTTTGCTTATGGGTGTATACGTATGTGTGTATATTCCATTATTTTAATGAGCATTTGACTAATTTTGTGATTGCCATTTGTCTGGGGTTCGTCTTTGGATTCTCATTTTGGGTATTTGTTTAATCCCATTCAATGCCATAACAAACCACCTGTGGAATCTTCGTTCCTGGTCAGAGATGAAGCCCTGAGCCTTTGGAGTGGGAGTGCTGACCTCAAGACCCTAGACTATTGGAGAACTCCTAACCCTAAGGAGTATCAAATAGTGAGAACTCCCACAAAGGCAACCACTTGTATACAAGACCCAGTATCACCCAACTACCAGTAGCACCCTGTGCAGGATGCTTCATCCAAAGAATAAAGACAAAATATGAACCCAATCATCAGCAGACAGAATTACCACCTCATTCAGCCCTGCCCATCAGAGGGAAAAAAAAAAAACACCTCCCCTCTTCCCACCAGAACACAAGCACGAGTTACACTCTACATGAAGCTTACACAAACCACTGGACCAAACTTACAAGAGCAGAAACCAAAAGAAAGAAGGAATTCAATCTTGAAGTCTGGGAAAAGGAGACCTCAAACACAATAAGTTAAAAAAATAATAAAAAGGCAGAGAAATACTGCACAAATGAAGGAACAAACTAGAAACACACAAGTCTAAATAAATGAAGAGCAAATAGGCAGCCTCCCTGAAAAAGAATTCAGAATAATAATAGTAATGTTGATTCAAAACCTTGAAAATAAAATGGAAAAAAAATAAAATAAAATAAAAAAAAAAAAAAGAAAAAAAAAAAATAAAATGGAGAAAATGCAAGAATCAGTTAACAAAGACCTAGAAGAATTAAAGAATAAACATACACAAGAGAAAAACAGCACAATTACTGAAATTAAAAATACTCTAGAAGGAATCAATAGCAGAATATCTGAAGCAGAAGAAGGGATCAGTGAGCTGGAAGATAAAATGGTGGAAATAACTGCTGAAGAGCAGAATAAAGTAAAAAGAATGAAAAGAACTGAGGATAGTCTTAGAGATCTCTGGGACAATATTAAATGTACCAACATTTGAATTATAAGGATCCCAGAAGAAGAAAAGAAAAATAAAGGATACAAGAAAACTTTTGAAGAAATTATAGTTAAAAATTTCCCCAAAATGGAAACGGAAATAGTCAATCAAGTCCAAGAGGCACAAAAAGTCCCATACAGGATAAACCCAGGAGAAACATGCCAAGACACATACTAATCAAACTAACAACAATTAAACACAAAGAAAGAATATTAAAAGCAGCAAGGGAAAAGCAACAAGTAATGTACAAGGAAAACCCCATATGCTTAACAGCTGATCTTTCAGCAGAAACTCTGCAGGCCAGAAGGGAATGACAGGATATATTTAAAGTACTGAAAGGGAAAAAATCTACAACTAAGATTACTCTACCCAGCAAGGATCTCATTCAAAATTGATGGAGAAATCAAAAGCTTTTCAGACAAGCAAAAGTTAAGAGAATTCAGTACCACCAAACCAGCTTTACAACAAATGTTACAGAGACTTATGTAGTCAGGAAATACAAGAGAAGAAAAAGATCTACAAAAACAAACCTTAAACAATTTTTAAAAATGGCACTAGGAACATATATATCAATAATTACTTTAAATCTAAATGGATTAAATGCTCCAACCAAAAGACACAGACTGGCTCAATGGATACAAAAACATGACCCATGTACACACTGTCTATGAGAAACCCACTTCTGACCTAAAGACACGTATAGACTGAAAGTGAGAGGATGGAAAAATATATTCCATGCAAATGGAAGTCAAAAGAAAGCTGGAGTAGCAATCCTCATATCAGAAAAAGTAGACCTTAAAATAAAGAAGATTATAAGAGATAAGGAAGGGTACTACATAAAGATCAAGGGATCAATCCAAGAGGAAGACATAACAATTTTATGTAAATATCTATGCACCCAACATAGGAGTACCTCAATGCATAAGATAAAAACTAACAGACATAAATGGAGAAACTGACGGTAACACAATAATAGTAGGAGACTTTAACACCCCACTTACACCAATGGACAGATCATCAAAACAGAAAATTAATATGGAAACACAAGTCTTAAATTATACATTAGACAAGATGGATCTCATTGAAATTTTCAGGACATTCCATCCAAATACAGAAGAATACACCTTCTTCTCAAGTGTACATGGAACATTCTTTTTTTTTTTTATAAATATATGAGTTATTCATTAAAATTGTAAGATTTTTTTTTTTTTTTTTTCCTTTATTTCTCATGTGTTCCCCATCCTGAACCTGGAGAACATGGAACATTCTCCAGGATAGACCACATCTTGGGTCACAGATCAAACCTCAGCAAATTTAAGAAATTTGAAATCATATCAAACATCTTTTCTGACCACAATGCTATGAGACTAGATATCAATTACAAGAAAGAAAACTAAAAAATTCAAGCACATGGAGATTAAACAATACACTTCTAAATAATAAATGGGTTATTGAAGAAATCAAAAGGGAAATAAAAAAATTCCTAGGAACAAATGACAATGAAAACATGACAACTCAAAACCTATGGGATGCAAGAAAAGCAGTTCTAAGAGGGAAATTTATAGCAATACAATCCTACCTCAGAAACAAGAAAAACATCAAATAGACAACCTAACTTTACACCGAAAACAACAGGAAAAAGAAGAACAAGCTCCCCCCAAATTACCAAAAGGAAAGAAATCATAAACACCGGAGCAGAAATAAATGGAAAAGAAATGAAATTAACAATAGTAAAGATTAATAGAGATTTCCCTGGTGGTACAGTGGCTAAGACTCCACACTCCCAATGCAGAGAGCCTGGGTTCATTCCCCAGTCAGGGAACTAATCCCACATGCTTGCAACTAAGAGCTGGTGCAGCCAAATAAATAAATAAATATATTTTAAAAAGATTAATAAAACTAAAAGCTAGTTCTTTGAGAAGATAAACAAAATTGACAAACCTTTATTCAGACTCATCAGAGAAAAAGAGAGGAGAATCAAATCAACAAAATTAGAAATGAATAAAGAGAGGTTACAACAGACAACACAGAAATACAATGGATGATAAGAGACTAATATATGGCAATAGAATTGATAACCAGGAAGAAACAGACAGATTCTTAGAAAAGTTCAATCTTCCAAGACTGAACCAGAATGAAATAGAAATTATTAACAGCCCAATTACAAGCACTGAAGTTGAAACTGATCAAAAATCTCCCAAAAAACAAAAGCCAGATGGCTTCACAGATGAATTCTATCAAACATCTAGAGAAGAACTAATACCTATCCTTCTAAAATTCTTTCAAAAAACTGCAGAGGAAGGAACACTTTCAAACTCATTCGACAAGGCCACTATCACCCTGATACCAAAACCAAAGACAAAAAAAAAAACCCTACAAGCCAATATCACTGATGAACATAGATGCAAAAATACTCAGCAAAATTCTAGCAAACAGATTCAACAACACATTAAAAAGCTCATACACCATGATCAAGTTGTGTTTATTCCAGGGATGCAAGGATTCTTCAATACATGGAAATCAATCAATGTGACACACCATATTAACAAATTGAAAGATAAAAACCATATGATCATCTCAATAGATGCAGAAAAAACCTTTGACAAAATTCAGCACCCATTTATGATTAAAACTCCTCAAAAAATGGGCATAGGAGGAATCTACCTCAACATGGTAAAGGCCATATATGATAATCCCACAGCAAACATTATTCTCAATGTTGAAAAACTGAAAACGTTCCCCTTAAGATCAGGAACAAGACAAGGGTATCCATTCTCACCACTATTATTCAAAATAGTTCTGAAAGTCCTAGCTACAGCAATCAGAGAAGAAAAAGAAATAAAATGAATCCAGATCAGAAAAGAAGAAATAAAACTATCACTGTTTGCAGATGACATGCTACTGTACATAGAAAACCCTAAAGATAGTATCAGAAAATTAGTAGAGCTAATCAGTTAATTTATCAAAGTTGCAGGATACAAAATCAATACACAGAAATCACTTGCATTTTGATACACTAACAATGAAAAATCAGAAAGAGAAATTAAGGAATCAATCCCATTCACCATTGCAACAAAAAGAATTAAATATTGAAGAATAAACTTACCTGAGGAGACAAAAAAAATGTACACAGAAAATTATAAGACACTGATGAAAAAAATCAAAGATGACATAAACATATGGAGAGCTATTCCATGTTCCTGAGTAGGAAGAATAAATATTGTGAAAATGACTATACTACCAAATGCAATCTACATATTCAATGTGAATCCTATCAAATTACCAATGGATTTTTCACAGAACTAGAACAAAAAATTTCACAATTCATATGGAAACACGAAAGAACCCAAATAGCCAAAGCACTCTTGAAAAACAAGAGTGGACCTGGAGAAATCAACCTTCCTTATTTCAGGTTATACTACAAAGCTACAGTCATCAAGACTGTATGGTACTGGCACAAAAACAGGAATATAGACCAATGGAAAAAGATAGAAAGCCCATAAATAAACTGATGCACCTATGGGTACCTTATTTTTGACAAAGAATATACAATGGAGCAAAGATAGCCTCTTCAATAAATGGTGCTGGGAAAGCTGGACAGCTACATGTGAAAGAATGAAATTAGAACACTTCCTAACACCATACACAAAGGTAAACTCAAAATGGATTAAAGACCTAAATATAAGACCAGAAACTGTAAAACTGATGGAGGAAAACATAGGCAGAACACTCGATGACATAAATCAAAACAAGATCCTCTATGATACACCTCCTAAAGTAATGGAAATAGAAACAAAAATAAACAAGTGGGACCTAATTAAACTTAACAACTTTTGCACAGCAAAGGAAACTATAAGCAAGGTGAAAAGACAGCCCTCAGAGTGGGAGAAAATAATAGCAAATGAAACAACTGACAAAGGATTGTTTCCAAAATATACAAGCAGCTCATACAACTCCATGCCAGAAAAACAAACAACCCAATCAAAAAGTGGAAAAGACCTAAACAGACATTTCTCCAAAGAAGACATACAGATGACTAACAAGCACATGAAAAGATACTCAATACTGCTCATTATTAGAGAAATGCAAATCAAAACCACAATATCACCTCACACCAGTTAGAACGGCCCCCATCAAAAAGCTTACAAACAATAAATGCTGGAGAAGGTGTGGAGAAAAGAGAACCCTCTTGTACTGTTCATGGGAAATGTAAATTGGTACAGCTTCTATGGAAGACAGTATGGACATTCCTTTAAAAATTAGGAATAAAACCACCATATGACACTGCAATCCCACTCTGAGGCACATACCCTGAGGTAACCAAAGTTGAAAAAGACATGTATCCCATTGTTCATTGCAGCACTATTTACTAGAACATGGAACAACCTAGATGTCCATCGACAGATGAATAGATAAAGAAGTTGTGGTACATATATGCAATGGAATATTATACAGCCATAAAAAGGAATGCATTTGAGTCCGTTCTAATAAGATGGATGAACCTAGAACCTATTATACAGAGTGAAGTAAGTCAAAAAAGTGTGTTAGTCACTCTTTGCGACCCCATGGACTGTAGCCCAACCAGGCTCCTCTATCCATGGGATTCTCCAGACAAGAATACTGGAATGGGTTGCCATTCCCTTCTCCAAAGTCAGAAAGAAAGATAAATATCATATACTAATGCATGTATACAGGATCTAGAAAGATGGCACCAAAGAATTTATTTGCAGGGCAGCAAGGGAGAAACAGACATAGAGAACAGACTTATGGACACAGAGAGGGGGAGGAGAGGGTGAGATGTATGGAGAGAGTAACATGGAAACTTACATAATCATATGTAAAATAGATAGCCAATGGGAATTTGTTGTATGTCTCATGGAATTCAAACAGGGGCTCTGTATCAACCTAGATGGGTGGGATGGGGAGGGAGATGGGAGGGAGGTTCAAGAGGGAGGGCACATATGTACACCTATGGTTGATTCATGTTGATGTTCCACAGAAAACAACAAAATTCTGTAAAGCAATTATCCTTCAATTTAAAAATTAATAAAAATTAAAAAAAAACCTCATTCTTTGCCACCCCCTTCTCCTTTTGCCTTCAGTCTTTTTTAGCATCGTGGTCTTTTCCAATGAGTCATCTTTTCAAATCAGATAACCAAAGTATTGGAGCCTCAGCATCAGTCCTTCCAATGAATATTCAGGGTTGATTTCCTTTAGGATTGACTGGTTTGATCTTCTGCAGTCCAAGGGACTATCAAGAGTCTTCTCCAACACCACAGTTTGAAAACATCAATTCTTTGGTGCTCAGCCTTCTTTATGGTCCAACTCTCACATCCATACATGATACTGGAAAAACCATAGCTTTGGCTATATGGACCTTTGTTGGCAAAGTGATGTCTCTGCTTTTTAATATGCTGTCTAGGTTCATCATAGCTTTATTTTCAAGGAACAGGCACCTTTTATTTCATGGCTGCAATCCTCCATGATTTTGGAGCCCAAGCAATCCATTACTGCTTCTACTTTTCCCCCTTTTATTTGTCATGAAGTGATGGGACCAGATGCCATGATCTAAGTTTTTTTAATGTTGAGTTTCAAGCCAGCTTTTTTACTCTCCTCTTTCACCCTCATCAAGAGGTTCTTTAGTTCCTCTTCACTTTATGCCATTAGAGTGGTATCATATGGATATCTAAGGTTGTTGATATTTCTCTCAGCAGTCTTGATTCCAGCTTGTGACTCATCCAGCCCAGCATTTTCTATGATGTACTCTGCATATAAGTTAAATAAGCAAGGTGACCAATATATAGCCTTGTTGTACTCCTTTCCTAACTTTGAACCATGGAACATTGTCCCATGTCCAGTTCTGTTACTTCTTGTCCTGCATACAAGGTTCTCAGGAGACAGGTAAAGTGGTCTGGTACTCCCATCTCTTTAAGAATTTCCCACAGTTTGTTTTGATCCACACAGTCAAAGGTTTTCTCATAGTCAACGAAACAGAAGTAGATGTTTTTCTGGAACTCCCTTGCTTTCTCTATAATCCAATGAAGGTTGGCAATTTGATCTCTGGTTCCTCTGCCTCTTCAAAATCCAGCTTATACATCTGGA
This sequence comes from Bos mutus, assembly GCF_027580195.1. NCBI lineage: Eukaryota > Metazoa > Chordata > Mammalia > Artiodactyla > Bovidae > Bos > Bos mutus. The sequence continues at coordinate 49,579,697 of NC_091646.1, forward strand.
AGTTCTCCATTCAAGTACTGCTGAAGCCTAGCTTGAAGGTCACTTGATATTCTTGGCTCTACCACTAGATGTCAGCAAATCCTAGAAAAGGATGGGCCTTTCAGGGTGTGGGATTGGGGCGTGTTTATTCCTATTTTCTTTCTGTTTTAATGTATTATCCAAATGTTCTACTGAAAGAGTATCGCTTAAATTCTAGGGAAAATAAAATTAATATTACTCATACAGGCACTTACTAGTGGTGTGCACCATATCCTCTTTGTTATAGAGCAAAATAATACCATTCATTACCACTTTCAAGCTATCGGTCGATATCTTCTGTAAAGTGTTAGTTGCTCAGTTGTCCATCTCTTTTTGATCCCATGGACTGTAGCCCTCCAGGTTCCGCTGTCCACGGAATTCTCCAGGCAAGAATACTGGAGTGGTTGCCATGCCCTCCTCCAGGGGATCTTCCCAACCCAGGGACTGAACCCATGTCTTCTGCATTCTGGGCAGATTCTTTACTGTCTGAGCCATCAAGGAAGCCAAACCCAACATCTTTCCCAAAGACAATACTGGTTCTCACTCTCTCAAGACTCAGTTTCCACATCTTTAAAATGAGGATAGCAATTCTCCCCCAGAGGGTTCATCGCAGTATGTAATGCTGCCATGTAGGTGCTAGAGCCAGTTCAGTTCAGTTGCTCAGTCATGTCCGACTCTTTGAGACCCCATGGACTGCAGCACACCAGGCCTCCCTGTATATCACCAACTCCCGAAGTTCACTCAAACTCACATCCATTGAGTCAGTGATGCCATCCAACCATCTCATCCTCTGTCGTCCCCTTCTCCTCCTGCCCCCAATCCCCCCCAGCATCACGGTCTTTTCCAATGAGTCAGTTCTTCGCATCAGGTGGCCAAAGTATTGGGGTTATAGCTTCAACAACAGTCCTTCCAATGAATATTTAGGACTGATTTCCTTTAGGATGGACTGATTGGATCTCCTTGCAGTCCAAGGGACTCTCAAGACTCTTATCCAACACCACAGTTCAAAAGCATCAATTCTTCGATGCTCAGCTTTCTTTATAGTCCAACGCTCACATCCATACATGACTACTGGAAAAACCATAGCCTTGACTAGACGGACCTTGGTTGGCAAAGTAATGTCTCTGCTTTTTAATATGCTATCTATGTTGGTCATAACTTTCCTTCCAAGGAGTAAGCATCTTTTAATTTCATGGCTGCAGTCACCATCTGCAGTGATTTTGGAGCCCAAGAAAATAAACTCTGCCACTGTTTCCACTGTTTCTCCATCTACTTGCCATGAAGTGATGGGACCAGATGCCATGATCTTAGTTTTCTGAATGTTGAGTTTTAAGCCAACTTTTTCACTTTCTTCTTTCATTTTCATCAAGAGGCTCTTTAGTTCTTCTTCGCTTTCTGCCATAAGGGTGGTGTCATCTGCATATCTGAGGTTATTGATATTTCTCCCAGCAATCTTGATTCCAGCTTGTGCTTCCTCCAGCCCAGTGTTTCTCATGATGTACTCTGCATGTAAGTTAAATAAGCATGGTGACAATATACAGCCTTGATGTACTCCTTTTCCTATTTGGAACCAGTCTTAGAGATACCAAGATTAGAGATACCAAGGAAACATTTCATGCAAAGATGGGCTCGATAAAGGACAGAAATGGTATGAACCTAACAGAAGCAGAAGATATTAAGAAGAGGTGGCAAGAATACACAGAGGAATACACAAAAAAGATCTTCAGGACCCAGATAATCACAATGGTGTGATCATTCACCTAGAGCCAGACATCCTGGAAATGGGCCTTAGGAGGCATCACTACAAACAAAGCTAGTGGAGGTGATGGAATTCCAGTTGAGCTATTCCAAATCCTGAAAGATGATGCTGTGAAAGTGCTGCACTCAATATGCCAGCAAATTTGGAAAATTCAGCAGTGGCCACAGGACTGGAAAAGGTCAGTTCTCATTCCAATCCGTAAGAAAGCCAGTGCCAAAGAACGTTCAAACTATCACACAATTGCACTCATCTCACACGTTAGCAAAGTAATGCTCAAAATTCTCCAAGCCAGGCTTCAACAGTATGTGAACTGTGAACTTCCAGATGTTCAAGCTGGATTTAGAAAAGGCAGAGGAACCAGAGACCAAATTGCCAACATCTGCTGGATCATGGAAAAAGCAAGAGAGTTCCAGAAAACCATCTATTTCTGCTTTATTGACTGTGTAAAAGCCTTTGACTGTGTGGATCATAATAAACTGTGGAAAATTCTGAAAGAGATGGGAATACCAGACCACCTGACCTCCCTCTTGAGAAATCTGTATGCAGGTCAGGAAGCAACTGTTGGAACTGGGCATGGAACAACAGACTGGTTCCAAATAGGAAAAGCAGAATGTCAAGGCTGTGTATTGTCACCGTGCTAGAGCCAAGTTCTGTTCAAATCAATCCCCACCCAGTTCAAGAGATACACAGTGAACACAGGAGTCCTTTAGGGAGTAGCCCACAGTGCAGTTTTCCCAGAACACAGAGTGGTTGGGAGACAAAACTGGAAACCTAGTCTGGATTCATGGGATGGAGAGTACAAGCTGGGGAAGGGAATTTGAAGTTCTCTTTGTAGATACTAAATTGCTTCTGAGAGCGTTTGTGTAATGATATCAGGGTCCACTTCAGGGAAACTACTATGGGAAGCTATATGTAAAGTGGCCTGGGGAGAGGCAGGTGGATGGTTTAGGAAGCCATTACGGTGCTATGATACCTGGGGGCTTAAACTACCTGCTTTTTACCCAGGAGACCCTCTCTACAGTGTGGACAGGTCAGCAGACCTTGATGAAAACAGGGGTGGGGGGGAGGGGCAGGGCAAGAGAGGTTGATAGATCTATGAATAACACATATATGAAACTAAATTGATATTCTTTTGGTCTTTTAATATAAAAAATCTTTCAAGCCCAATTTCAAGCATATATACAATAAGTATATGAACTGCTTAATAAGCACTTTTAAAAATAACATTTTGTTTACTCTAAAAAATGCCTTTTCATTATAAAAACAGAAAAATATAAAGGTAGATGCGACCTAGTAATCAGAATCAGAGTTGCAATTCTGAATATCTGGGCTTTGAGATCGAGAGGAAGGGAGGAAAGAATGGAGGGACTTGGCCTTGGCCTTGGCCTTGGCCTCAGCTATGTCTTTCCAGAATTTACCACCCACTGGCAGCAATCTCTCTGAATATAAGACATTTAGAGTTCTCTAAGCCCTAAAACTAGACATCAACCTCCTGTGTGAGTGCAAGAGAAAGCTGCATGTGTGAAGATGTTTGAGCCATAGAAACAAATACATACACAGATATACTATCAAATCAGATGCTTTAATCTACTATTTTCTTAACAAACCAGAATGTCGTGAACACATTTCCAAAATAAAACCTATGTGTACATAATTTTTGTCAGTTGGGTTACATATTTTGGTTCTTTATTAATTTTTATCTTAATAAATTTTCCTGAGTATAAATTTCAAACAGTATAAAAATGTATATGTGTACATTGAAATCATCCTGTAGTCTCATCTGCCTGAACCTCAGTCCTTGACCCAAAGATATTCACTGAAAATAGATGGATGACTATTCTTCAGGTGTATTTCTCTGTATATAATTTATTAATGCATAATTACATATAATCAAATATTTACATTAAAATATACTAAAATGCACATATTCTTCAAAATTATAATTGTGTTATGTATATTCTGCATTTTGCCTACTTCACTAATATTATTTCTATGATTTGCTAATGTTTATTGGGGCCTCCCTGGTGGCTCACATGGTAAAGAATCCGCCTGCAATGCAGGAAGGAACAGTGAAAGTGTTAGTCACAGAGTCGTGTCCAACTCTTTGTGGTCCCATGGACTGTAGCCCACCAGCCTCTTCTGTCTATGGAATTCTCCAGGCAAGAATGCCAGAGTGGTAGCCATTCCCTTCTCCATGGGATCTTCCCGACCCAGGGATCAAACCAGGGTCTTCCACATTGCAGGCAGATTCTTTACAATCTGATCCACCATCAGGAACCTGGGCACAATTATTGGTTCTTTGGTGAATTTTCTGTTGACATCATTGACTCGCCTGTCTGTTGATTAGTAAGTCTACCTAACATACCAGAAATATAAATTCCATAGAGTTTGAAAATATTTTCTCTCTACTTTTCTCATAACTGTTACTTTTTTCCTACCATTCTGGGTGTTTTAAATTCTTCAATATTATTAAAATTATACAGTTATGTAATATAAAATTATTCAAAATAAAGTTTATTTTTAAAATAAATAGTAAATCACACCTATTAGTATAGCTATTACATTTCTTAAAACAGAAAATAACATGTGTTGGTGGAGAAATTGGAACTTTGTGCATCACTGGTGGGAATGTAAAATGGTGCAGCTATTGTAACAGTTTGGAAGTTCCTCAAAAAATGAAAAATAGAATTACAATATGATCTAGAAATCCCACTTAAAGGTATACACCCAAAAGAAGTTAAAGCAGGGACTTGAACAAATATTTGTGCACTAATATTCATAGCAATATTATTCACACCTACAAGACTTGCTCCTCACCAAATTTTAATCAGGTTCCTCTGAACCTTTGTCTCAACTAGATCTCAACGTTTGAACTCTTGTTCATCTTTGAATAGCCTAATTTTTAGCAAAAATCCTGCTAGGTCAACTTAGCAAGAATCCCCTCCTCAATATCTGATCAACATGGCCTACCTTCAGCAACAACACTAGCCAGGTCGGTTTAATCAGAATCTGCCCCGCCCCCACCCCCAATCCTTATCCCTGATGTTTCTGCTTTGGTTTTCCATCCACTGACTCCCCAGTCTGCTCCTTAGCTATGAACCCGTGTTTTCCCATGTTGTACTGAGAACTGAGCTCAGTTATAATCTGAGGTCTCTTTACTCTTATTACAATAGTTTCTGAATAAAATCTGTTCTAACACTTTAACTACTGTTAACTAAATACAGCTCTGGTTTTAACAACAGTAGCCAAAAAAGGGAAACAACTCAAATGCCTACCAGTGTATGACTATCTTACAGTGGAATCTTATGCATGTGTGCTAAGTTGCTTCAGTCGTGTCCAACTCTTTGTGACCCCATGGACTGTAGTCCTCTAGGGCTCCTTTGTCCATGGGATTCTCCACGCAAGAATACTGGAGTGGGTTGCCATGCCCTCCTCCAGGGGATCATCCCAATCCAGGAATCAAACTCGTGTCTCCTGTAGCTCCTGTGTTGCAGGCAGATTGTTTTACCTCTGAGCCACCAGGGAGGCCCCATAGTGAAATATTATTCAGCCTTAAAAAGAACTGAAAATCTGATATATGCCAAATGAAAGAAGACACACACACACACACCCCAAATACTGTATGAGTCCACTTCCATGAGGCACCTGGAGTATTCAAATTCATAGACAGAAAGTAGGACAGTGATTGCCAAGGCTGACAGAAACAGGAAATTATTGTTTAATGAGCACAGAACAAGATGAAAAGAGTTCTGGAGATGGGTGGTGATGATGGTTGTACAATAATCTGAATGTACTAGATACCACTAAACTGTATTTTAAAAGGATTATAATGGTAAATATTATGTGTATTTTACAAATAAATAATGCAGTCCATTGTAATAGAAATTGTGCAATACCCTGGAGAGTATCAAGCTTCAGCCCCTAGGGAGATTAGAGCACTCAGAGCCCTGGCAGCTTCAGAACACACAGGAAAAGCTTTACAGTGATTCAAGGCTTCAGTATTTATCTCTGTTAACCCAGCCCACACTCAAGTATAAGGATTACTCATTCACATGCATGAAAACTGGGAGGCGTGGCTCATTAGTGCCATCTTTTTTTTCACTGTATATATATTATCTTTACCACTGAGGCACCAGAGAAGCCCACCTCTATCCAGAGTCACTATCAAATCTTGTTTTATTTTGAAAATGGTTAACCTAAGTAAGTAGTTCTTTCTCACATTCATGGCCCTTTAATATGTCTTCTTCCTAGGTTCTATGTACTGGACTAGTGGATATATGGGGCTTCCCTGGTGGCTCAGTGGTAAAGAATCCACCTGCCATGCATCCCTGAGTCAGGAAGATCCCCTGGAGAAGGAAATGGCAACCCACTCCAGTATTCTTGCCTGGAGAATTCCATGGACAGAGGAGCTTGGTGGGCTACAGTCCACAGGGCCAAAAAGAGTTGGACATGACTTAGTGACTAAACAACAACAGTGGATATATGATGCTTCACTTCTACAGACATCATAAGCCAGAGGGGAAGAGGATGGGTAAATGTGAAAGGGATTAAGAGGTACAAACGTATAGCTATAAAATAAATAAATTACTTGAATGTAGTGTACACATTGGAGGAGGAAATGGCAACCCACTCCAGTATTCTTGCCTGGAGAATCCCATGGACAGAGTAGCCTGTTGGGCTACAGTCCATGGGGTCACCAAGAGTCAGACATGACTGAGTGACTAAAACAACAACAGTGTACACATAGGGAATATAGTCAATAACATTGTTATAAGTTTGTATGGTGACCAACGATAACTGGCCTTATGGTGGTGATCACGTCGTAACATTTAAACTATTGAATCACTATGTTGTGGTGCACCTGAAACTAATATAACATTATACATTAATAACTCAACTTTTATAGAAAACATAGATTTGCTTTTTTAAATTTTATTTTATTTAACTTTACAATATTGTATTGGTTTTGCCATATATCAACATGAATCTGCCACAGGTATACATGTGTTCCCCATCCTGAACCCTCCTCCCTCCTCCCTCCCCATCCCATCCCTCTGGGTCATCCCAGTGCACCAGCCCCAAGCATCCAGTATCATGCATCGAACCTGGACTGGCGACTCGTTTCATATATGATATTATTCATGTTTCAGTGCCATTCTCCCAAATCATCCCACCCTCTCCCTCTCCCACAGAGTCCAAAAGACTGTTCTATACATCTGTGTCTCTTTTGCTATCTCACATACAGGGTTATTGTTACCATCTTTCTAAATTCCATATATATGCGTTAGTATTTTGAAAATAACCTAGACTGGAAGAAACAATCATATCAAATTCATAGAAGGAGATGAAATACAGAATCAAAATGATGACCTTTTTATAGTTGCTCTCATCTCAGGGCTCATTTTTAAATAGGCTCTTCATAATTTATATTTTTTTATTAGAGTCCACAATCTGCTAAGTAAAAGCAGCAATAAGGTATTTCATAAAGTATCATACAATTTACATCTTATGAACTTATTTTCATAAAAAATTAAGTGCATATTCATACTGGCTAACCTAAAAATGATATGACTCATCTATGCTCTAAAATAATGTATAAGATTTAGTTCCATCACTAAAAATAATCCCCTCACTACATTTTTTACATATTTTACACCAAAAAGATTGTGCTCTTAATAAAAAAGATCCACAGACTAATTTAGAATGTAAAAAATAATTTTATAAAAAGCCCAAGAAAATCTTTCAAGTCCACTTTTATTCTCCTTTTTCCTCTTCACATACAAAACTTCTCCACACACTGCATTTCTTACAACTATAAAGTCATTTGATGTTGGTCAGGTACCATTTTCTCTCCTAAAACTTTGCTGGCATCAAAATATGACAGTTAACCAGTGTTAAATCTATAAAATATTTATATAGGGCAGCACATTAAGCTTTAGATGCTTGGCAATTAAACCACATAAAAATTGGACAAGACCCCCATTCTATATGTTCAGAATCAGGTGTTCACAGTCCCTATCGGCTGCCTGTATAAAGCTAAACAGGCAGCAGAGGCAACCGGCAGTTACTTTGAAAGACATAGAACACTATGATCTGGAAGCACATTATGAAGTGACCATAGTGTCATGTAGCACCCCCGCCTTTGTCCAAGGTGATCTCATAATTCTAGAATGGCAGGTCCAGCTGATACAAAACAAAGACAGACAACACAACATTTAGTCTGTGGAGACACCCTAACTCATCACTATGCACACACTGATTCTGAACACAATTCATCCTGAAAACTTGTCAAGAACACGCTGATGTTTTAGATTGAGTAAAATCCATCTGCCTTGCACTTCACTGTAACTTTTTTGACAGTACTCCATGGGTCAAAGGTAATCTAGATGGCAACTAATGACTGTAGATGCCTCATATGCAGTTTTTTTCTCATAATATGGAAAATATTTTAATTCCATTGGGAAGATAAGTTAATACAGTTGCTATATTTTCATCCTTCAAAATATATTCTATAGTTGATTCTCTTTGAAGCTTTAATCCAATTACTTTGCTCATTTTCACATGAATACAAGGGTTTCCTCTGATATAGCCAAACTCAGGATCATCCACAGCACTGCATGCTTGAAGTAAGGCAATAAGAAACATGACATACAACATAAATTGGACTTCTCTGTTCAAAAGGCACTTCATCAGGGCAAACTGTGAGATTCTTTCATTTTCCAAGTCATATGGCTTTAGGTCTTCAATGTACCCTTTATAGGAGTCTGGATCAGACAAACTAAATGAATATTCCAACACAGTCACTGATTTTGGAAAAAAAAATGTAAGTCCTGGACTATCTGGTCATGGTATTTTGGAAACTCATGGTTCAGATTCTGCTACAGCCCACATTGTGAATGAGAAACATGCAGCCAGGAACCCATGGGTAAAAAAAGAGCAAGATCAAACCTTTTTAAAGGGTCTTTTCACTGCTCAAATACAAGAGCATTTTCGTGTATGATGTACTTGTATGACTAACTCACTACTGTACATTCAGGCAAATCACATACTCAAGACTCCTCTGACTGGTTGGGGTGGCAGTGTGAGTCACAAGCCAGCTGCAGGAGTGGAAATTTTCTCTTTCTGGGAGTGGGGCAGGGTCTGGCTTCCTTGAACTGCTTAGTGCCTCCACAAGGACCTCTCAGGACAAAGGCGGGCTGCGTACAAAGGAAGCCCATGGTGCTCCGGTCACAGGCTCCGGGCTCCAGGAAAGGGTCCCCCAGCTTCCCGGCGCCACTCAGGAAGGGAGGCTCAGGTTCACTGGAGCTGTCTTAGAGGCTGCCTACTGCAACATCATTTGCTCATCTCTCTATATTTTGGTTCCTGAGAATGCTTTCATATATCATGAGAATTAGCCCTAAATAATTTCCAAGTATTTAACCATTTCAGACAAGCTTTGCTGGGATGTTGTTGTTTGTCATAGACTGCTTTAAATTTTTCACTAATAGAATCCTTTAAAAGTAATACAGCTGGGCTTCCCTGGTGGCTCAATGGTAAAGAATCCACCTGCCAATGAAGGAGTTATGGGTTCCATCTCTGGTTCCAGGAAGATCTCACATGCCTCTGAGCAACTACGCCCATGCACCACAACTACTGGGCCTGTTCTCTGGAGCCCAGGAACCACGACTATGGAAGCTGGAGCACCCCAGAGACTGTGGGAGAAGGCTCTGCAGTGAGAAGAGAAGCTGCACCAGTGAGAAGCCCATGCGCCGCAACTAAAGTAGCCCCCTCTTTCTACAGCTAGAGAAAGCCTGCACGCAGCAATGAAGATCCACTGCAACCAAAATAAACAAATGCAATTATTTTTTAATTAAATAAGTAAATAATTTTTAAAGTAATACAGTTCACTATAAAAAATAACAGAAAAGCATTATCCTGGCCACCATTGGTTGCCCAGCGAGATTAGAGTACTCAGAGCTTGTAGCGTTGGGACACAGAAAACTTTAGAGTAATTCCAGGTTTCTGGAATTACTGATTTGCTGAGCAGGCATTTATAAGACAGTTTCCTTGATTTACTTAACCTCTCCTAATTTCCCATAGCCTGGTCTGAATTAAGGGTTTAATAAGAAGTAGCTTGACAAAGAGCTCTTAAGATCAATGGAAATCTTGGGAGCCTGGGGCTTAATCCTGCACCTACAGGGCTCCCCACATGGTGAAATCACAATGCTATACAAACTGTTCCGTGGACCAGTGACTGGTCCCCTCACACTTTAGGAGAGTGAAATAGTGTCAGCCACTCTCTGAGTCTGTGGCCCCAATCATGGGCCTGGGCACACTGCACACTGTGTCGCCTTTGTTGTGACCCCGGGCCACGTATCTCCACAGTCCTCTCAGCTCACGGTGATTTTCCAGGTACTCATAAAAGGTAAATGTCACTTTTGTTTATTATTATTCTCATCAGTAGTTCTCCAGCTGTGATCCCCAGACCAGCAGCGTCAGCATCACCTAGGAACTTGTTAGAATATTCTTGGCCCTCAACCAGAGTTGAGTGTTTATACAACCTACAGATGACACAAGGTAGTTTGAGAACCACTGCTCTAAATCTAGAAATGGCTGCTAAAATTGTATATGTTATCACCTCTCTGAACCTCAGTCTTCTCAGTGGATACGACAAAATCCCCCACTTTACCACAGTGGTGTGAGGAATAAAAGGGAAATCCTTTGCAAATGGTATCTGTTGACACTTCTGTGTTTTAAGACAAATTACCTCCTGGAGCTGGGAAAATAATAGAAAATCCTTATACTATTTCCTTTTTTAAAAATGCTGCAACTGTCCTAAAAAAATACAGTCTTTAAAAAATGTGCTTTCTTTTCCTCCTGACTTTATCTTCCAGGAGACTATAATAGTGAGAAGATCTATTTTTAAATGTCTTGCACACAATAGGACTTCAACAAACATTAGTCCTGGCCTGCCCTGCTTTCTCTCTCACATAAAACTAACGTAGAATAAGCTACATTGACATAAACTACATAGAATATAGATATCAGAGACAGCATCTGGAAATGTAAGCAATAAGTAAAGTATACATAAATCTGCATAATGTATGAAACTTTGGTGTAAGTGTATTCATTGTAGGAGGAGTCCTAAGAGAAGAAAATACTCTGGCCATTTCCTTTTATTCCAGGTGGTTACTTGGCCATATTAGTTCAGCTCAAGTTTAACACTGGAGAGGAATCATTTCTGCCTGATCAGTGTGGCTAGAGGTTTCACTTGAGCCATAGGCCTAATACAGACATTGCCATCTTGCCTAGAACATTGTCTGCAACATACCACCCTCTCAGTACATAAGAATGAATGAATGAATTAATGACAGTGACTCTTGAGCTCAGTCTCTGGATGATCACCCATCTCTTCATACAGAAGGCTGCAATCATGACCTCTGGTAAATGGAAAGAAGCGGGAGTTTTTTAAATATTTTTTTAAATTATTTTTGGCCTCTTGACATGTGGCATCTTAATTCCCAGACCAGGGATTGAACCCATGCCCCCTTCAGAGGAAGCATAGAAATCTTAACCACTGGACCACCAGGGAAGCCCATGAAGCAGGTTTTGACGACCTCTGTGTATCAGGCTTTGTTCTAGGTGTTCGAGATACATTAGTGAACAAAACAAAATGTTTTCCCTCTATTCAGCTTACATACTAAATTCTAAAGGTGTAGAGGATGAAGCAGACAATATACACCATAATGTCAGGTAATGATAAGTGCTATGAATGTGTATGTGGTTATGAGGCTTAGCAAATAGAATTATCATTCTGTCAGCAGATTAGAGAAATGACTGATGCCAGTTCTGAGGTATTTAATGTACAAGGTAAGTCTAGAATATCTTGTCATATCATTTAGCAAAGAAAGTAAAAGTGAAAGGGAAGTCACTCAGGTTGTGTCCGACTCTTTGCGACCCCATGGACTGTAGCCTATCAGGGTCCTCTGTCCATGGGATTCTCCAGGCAAGAATACTGGAGTGGTTTGCCATTTCCTTCTCCAGGAGATCTTCCCAACCCAGGGATCGAACCCAGGTCTTCTGCATTGCAGGTGGGCACTTTATCATCTGAGCCACCAGGGAAGCCCATCATTTAGCAAAGAAGCTGTCAAAGATTACTGGGGAAAAAAATAAAAGAATACAGAAGTCATGTCAAAAGGACACAAGATATAACCTGACAAGTCTTCCACTGCCTAAGATAGAACTTGAGCATAGAAAAAGACCGTAAGAGGGACTTCTCTGGTGGTCCAGTGGCTAAGACACCACACTCCTGATGCAAGGGACCTGGGTTTGGTCTTTGGTCAAGGAACTAGACCCCATATGCTGCAACTAAAAATTTCACACCCTGCATGCCACAACTAAGACCCAGCACAGTCAAATAAATAAGTATTTTTAAAAGACTGTAAGAGATTGAAACACATTGAATATATTTTCTAAACTGTCAAGACACTTCTCAGGAAAAAAAATGACTTCAATATATGAAAGAATATTCAAGCTCACTCATAATAAGAAAAGTATAAATTAAAACTAAAATGAGATACAATCTCTCACTTATCAGATTGGCAAAAAGTCAGAGGTTTGACCACATAGTCTTTGGTGATGCTGTGAACAGGAACTCTCATGCTTTGATCATGGGAATGTAAAATAGTACCACCCCAGTGAAGGAAAGAAAGTGAAAGAAAGTGAAGTCGCTCAGTTGTGTCTGACTCTTTGCGACCCCATGGACTGTAGCCTATCAGGGTCCTCTGTCCATGGGATTCTCCAGGCAAGAATACTGGAGTGGGTTGCCATTTCCTTCTCCAGGGGATCTTCCCAACTCAGGGATCAAACCCAGGTCTCCTGCATTGCAGGCAGGCACTTTATCATCTGAGCCACCAGGGAAGCCCAGTGGAGGGGAAGTTGTCAAATCTTGCAAAATTACATACAGCATTTTCCCCTTTACCCAGTAATCCCACTTCAAGGAATGTATCCCAAGGATACACTGGCAAAAATACAATAAGGAACATGAGTAGACTATTCACTGCAGTTCTATATATAATGGCAGAAAGTTACCTAAAAAATTCATCAGTAAATGACTGAGAGTATTATGTAGCTGTAAGAAGAATGAGGAATATATACTCTATATTCTACTCTGGAATTGACACCTTGGTATATTGTTAAGGTGGGAAAAAAATAAGTGGAGAAAAGCAAGTATTACTATAATATGCTACCATTTATCTAAAAAGGAAGAGAGGGATAAGTACTGTCGTCTAAAAAAGATGTACAACTTGAAAGTTGTGAGTTAAGTTTTACTTGGGGCAAAATGAGGACTGCAGCCTGGAGGCAGCATTTCAGATAGCTCCGAGAGACTGCTCCAAAGCAGCAGTGGGGGAAAGTCAATATATAATGTTATGGTGAAGGGGGAGTTCAATACCACGAAGTATTCATTTTACAAAAGGATTTTTGTTACTCATGAGGGTATGATAGCACCATGAAGGGATTTAGTGCTTCTCTAGATATGAGGAGATGTAAGGATTGAGATCATAAAATCTGTTCCTAAAAACTTCCAACTATCTAAAGACCTGTCCCACCAAATTCCCTGGAGCACAGAGTGCCTCACTCCACCCTGAACTCCCTCAGGGATTGTTGAAGGTCAACAGCTATAGCAGCACAGGGTTCAATCTCTGTAGAGGCAGATGGCAAATGCCTTTGTTGCTCAGTCATTGGCAATGCTCTTCAGTTCAGTCAGTTCAGTTGCTCAGTCATGTCCGACTCTTTGCAATCCCATGAACCGCAGTATGCCAGGTCTTCATGTCCATCACCAACTCCTGGAGTCCACCCAAACCCATGTCCATTGAGTTGGTGATGCCATCCAACCATCTCATCCTCTGTCATCCCCTTCTCCTCCTGCCCTCAATCTTTCCCAGCATCAGGGTCTTTTCAAATAAGTCAGCTCTTTGCATCAGGTGTCCAAAGTATTGGAGCTTCAGCTTCAGCATCAGTCCTTCCAATGAACACCCAGGACTGATCTCTTTTAGGATGGACTGGTTGGATCTCCTTGCAGTCCAAGGGACTCTCAAGAGTCTTCTCCAACACCACAGTTCAAAAGCAGCAATTCTTCGGCGCTCAGCTTTCTTCACAGTCCAACTCTCACATCCATACATGACCACTGGAAAAACCATAGCCTTGACTAGATGGACCTTTTTTGGCAAAGTAATGTCTCTGCTTTTGAATATGCTATCTAGGTTGGTCATAACTTTCCTTCCAAGGAGTAAGCGTCTTTTAATTTCATGGCTGCAATCACTGTCCGCAGTGATTTGGGAGCCCAACAAAATAAAGTCTGACTGTTTCCCCTTTTTCCCCATCTATTTCCCATGAAGTGATGGGACCAGATGCCATGATCTTCGTTTTCTGAATGTTGAGCTTTAAGCAAACTTTTTCACTCTCCTCTTTCACTTTCATCAAGAGGCTTTTTAGCTCCTCTTCACTTTGTGCCATAAGAGTGGTGTCATCTGCGTATCTGAGGTTATTGATGTTTCTCCCAGCAATCTTGATTCCAGCTTGTGCTTCTTGCAGCCCAGCATTTCTCATGATGTACTCTGCATATAAGTTAAATAAACAGGGTGACAATATACAGCCTTGACATACTCCTTTTCCTATTTGGAACCAGTCTGTTGTTCCATGTCCAGTTCTAACTGTTGCTTCCTGACCTGCATACAGGTTTCTCAAGAGGCAGGTCAGGTGGTCTGGTATTCCCATCTCTTTCAGAATTTTCCACAGTTTATTGTGATCCACACAGTCAAAGGCTTTGGCAATGCTCTTGGTAAGTGCCAATTTGTGGTTGACAGTAAGTAGACGACAGAGATAGACAATGATAGATAGATAGATTCCTGATATTAAATTAAAATGATGGGCAGACTTCTCATCCAATTTCATCTGGTTCTCCCATTGCTCCCATCTTGGGCCCCTGGAGTTCAGGCTATGGAATTGGCAGCAGCAAAGTACCCCAGCTTTGCTAAGACCCCTAGGCACCCAGCCATACATCTTCCCCATTGAAGCCACCATCTAGATTTCTAAGAGGGTCAATTTAGCTGAAGAGGCAATAAGGAAAGAGGCCAAGAGGAGATTCACAGATTATAGCCAAACCTGTCCCTTCCAATGTTGAAACTAAGCCAAAAACAAAAGGCAACAAGAAAGAATAAAGCTTCAGGAAAAATGTGCAAACAAGAGGCAAAGGAGGAGAAAAATGGAAATCTACTAGGACTGGGGTGGTTAACCAAGACACTAAAGACTGCAGGAAAGAAGAAACAACAAAAAAAGGAGAGCATGGCCTCTGATGCAGCAGGATATAAAGAAGTCAAGTCAGTCTGACAGACTTAAACCAAGTCTTATCGGTGGTCCCAGCACCTTCTTCCTTCAACAATATGGAGAGAAGGTTGTTTTTTTTTTTTTTAATCACCTATTTAAAATATGTAAATATTTGGTAGTTTCAGATACATATTTTTAATATAAATTTATTTATTTTAATTAAAGAAGGAAGAAATTCCACTTCATCTTATTTAAAAAGCATGTTCAGATAAGTATAAATGCTTCTTTTTGTAGGTGAAGTCATGAACTGGCTGTTTGTTTTTCTGTAAAGCCATAAATTAGTGAGATATTGAATTAAAGGAAGCTTTGACTGCCTGTGTGTCAGCTTAGCATTCCATAGACTGAAGGCAAGGGTAGTGTTTACATCCTGTTACACAAAGTCTATCTAAATGGTAATTTAGGGCCACAATCAGGCAGTTAACTTGTCATAAATAATTAAAACCATTTATTTATGTTGTTTCATCAATTATTGTATCAGAAAGCAAAGAAAGCTATCAAAGACAATTTGGATAATGTCAAAAGCATTCGGGAATTAACTTGAAAAGGGCCACAATGCCAATTAGAATATAATTAAGAATTGCCGAGGTCCAGCCCCGGCTGATCCAGGGTATTCGAAGGGGAGACGGCGTCGGCGACTATTTATTTATTTATTCATCAAAGATATAAAGAATAATAGAATGAGGATAGCTCAGTAGGTAAATTCAGTGGAGAAAAGAAGCTGAGTAGCTTGGTTTACGCGGAAAATCAATATAACCCGTGACACCAGGTTAGCTCTGACCACGGAGGCCGCAGGCACCCTCTCGAATAGCGGAAGGTGCCCCACCTTAGACACCTTCTCGAGTGGGTCTTAGAAGCCCAGGCAAATAAATGGTCTCAGAGGATATCCGCGCTCCAGATGGAGACTCAGCTGGAAGTTAAGGGGAAGAATGACATGGGGAGACCAAGCTTTGGTGAGCAAGGACCATAGCTTTGTTTTCAACAGGGGCTTTTATACCGTAAGTTACACATAGAGGATAATAGGGGATGCAAAGTCAGCAGTTTTTGATCCTTATCAAAAACCAGGGTTTCTTTCCTGCAGATTTATCGTATACAAATGGTTTAGGTGATTTATATCATCTTCTGGCCAGAAGGCCTATTAACATTTTATGACTCTTGACAAAGACTTATCAACAAAGACTTATTTTCTCCAAGAGTAATTATTTTAAGGTTTGGCGCCATCTTCCGAATTTTATCTTCCAAAGATAAAATTGCATTCCTATAGGGCGGATGTGTAATGGGTTTACAACAAAGGAAAGAATTTATTACCTTAAGGGTCTAAACTTACTAACACCAAGGCCACTACTTATTTTTTCTACATACCAACTATATTAATTAATACACATTCAAGGATACAATTCAGGGGATGTGAAAACTTGGCAACAAGCATTGGCTCATCAATGAAATCTTTTACTAGTTTTATTCTGACAGTTTCTAACTCTCTGAGAGGCTCTAAGCTATTTAAATATCTAAGCTTCCCGTGCCTCTCGAGGCTGGGAGACTGTAAACAATCGTATGCATAGCTGTAGGAGTCCGGGTAAATTTGTCAGGCGAGTTAGAGAGCCATCTGCAGGGTTTGGATTTAAACACTCCTAATTGCCCAGGAACTTTATTAATTGGAGCTGAAAGTTAACTCTTTGACAGAGAGAGCGAGATGGTGGTAGGGGACAGCCCCCAGTAAAGTCAGAGGTGAGAGCACAAAGCAATAAAGTAGGCAGACTCTGGTTTTTTGGGGGGTAGATGCTCAAGAATATCTGGGGGGACTCCTGAGGCTCGATTCCGCCTTTGCGTATGCCGAGCCTCCTTCCTCATGACCTTTGTCACGAGTGGAATGCCTCACCGGCTCCCGGCAAAGAATAAAAACTGCAGTCACCTCATGAATTGAAACACATCAAAAATGTTAAAAACCAATGAGGTGATAACGATTCCAAAAAATATATCCATTGGTCACCTTTACAGGATGCTGCTAAGAGAATCCAAGCTGCCCCTCAGAGTGATAAAATAGTTTTCGAGAGGAATTTTTCCTTTATAGACATATCCCAACTAGTAAATGAACACCATATTATAAACCCCTAATGAAATAATGAATCTGGGTAATGATTATCAATGGCCACTAATATCCTAGAAAAGAGACTCAGCCAGATATTCTGTACCTCGTGATGGAAACATACACAAAATTTATGAAATATTCCTGCTCCCCAAAAATCAATCTTGAATCAGATCAAAGCTCTAGTCTACCAGCTTACAGGAAGTATAAGGAACAAAAGAATATGCTAATCAACATTTCAGAGATATGATCAGCAAAATCCAAAATGTGAGAAACTTTACAGGATAAACAACCTTTTTCTTCAACAAATAAATTGAAATAATAATTTTAAAATAAAAACAGAGACAGGGAACCAATAAATTGAGAGACCTATGAGACATCAATGAAATACAACATATGGAGCTTATTTGATTCCTGTTTCAAACAAACTATAAAAGAAAAATTAGTCATTCAGGAAAATTGGAATATTAAATAGAAATATCATAATATTAAGAAATATTGTTAATTGTTTTATGTTATTCATATCCAACGATTTCTTTAAAGTCTATACTGTTTGGATGGATTAAATATGATTGACTATAAATTGATAATTACTGAAGTTGGTTGGTGAGAATATGGTAATCCATTACTATCTACTTTTATGTATATATGTTTGAAAAGATCCATAAGAAAAAATATGAAGCATACATCTATAGTGTCCCTACTATAAATAAATTCATGTCCTTACTAAGAGTTGAACTCATCCTGAACATAATAGCACCATTGCTCTAGTTTGGTAGAAATGCAATAACAAGGTCAGAAAAAGAAGTATAATTAAATGAATTATGAAGGTCAAGCACAGCAAGTAAAAAAAAAAAAAAAAAAAACATAAGCTAAACCCTTTGGCCATCCATAGGCACTAAAGATATTAACACGATAAAAGGAATACTAGAACTTTTCGGGCTTCCCTAGTAGCTCAGATGGTAAAGAATCTGTCTGCAATGCCGGAGACCTGGGCTTGCTCCCTGGGTGGGGAAGATCCCTGGAGAAGGGGATGGTTCCTCACTCCAGTATTCTTGCCTGGAGAATTCCATGGACAGAGGAGTCAGCTGTGGTGTTGGAGAAAACTCTTGAGAGTCCCTTGGACTGCAGGGAGATCAAACCACTCAATCCTAAAGGAAATAAACCCTGAATATTCATTGGAAGGACCGATGCTAAAGCTGAAGCTCCAATAATTTGGCCACCTGATGCCGACTCCTTGGAATAGACCCTGATGCTGGGAAAGATTGAAAGCAGGAGGAGAAAGGGACAACAAAGGATGAGATAGTTGAATGGCACCACTGACTCAGTGGACATAAGTTTGAGCAACTTCCAGGAGATGGTGAAAGACAGGGAAGCCTAGCATGCTGCAGTCCTGCAGTGGGGTCACAAAGAGTAGGACACAACTGAGTGACTGAATAACAACAGAACTTTTCAGATATTTTTGCAATTGTATTTGGAGATTTACCAGATGCATTGGTAAGAGAATGATGACAGCAAGTTAATTCTTCTAAAAACCAAATTTGATCATCTGTAGTCTCTACCATCACCCCTAGTCTCCTCCTCTGCCTTTCTTCTCTCAGTAACAGCTGCCGTTGTCTCATCTTGAACCAGTCATTCAAGCCAAAAACCTGAGAATCATTGACTCCTTCTCCCTCATTCTCCACATCCAATTCTTTACCAAGAGCTGTTAATTTGCAAATAATTGTAAAATACTTCTACTTCTCTCCATCTCTACTTCTATAATCCTAGCAAATGCCACCATAATTTTTCATCCACACTACTGCAATGGCCTCTCAATTCTTTTAGCCATCCCTCCACTCTTGCCCCCTCCAATCAATTCTCAGCAGTGCAGCTAGAATGTTTGCAAAATGTAAATCCTGTCAGGCTCATTTCCCTGCCTAAATCCCTTCTATGTCTTCTGCTGTGTCTTGAGATAAATACCAGAATCTTAAACATAGTATGGCTTCCCAGATGGCTCAGTGGTAAAGAATCTGCCTGCAATGCAGGAGACACAGGAAATGTGGGTTTGATCCCTGGGTCAGAAAGCCCCCTGGAGGAGGGCATGGCAACCCACTCCAGTATTCTTGCTGGGAAAATCCCATGGACAGAGGAGCTTGGTGAACTATAGTCCATGGGGTTGCAAAAAGTTGGACGTGACTGAGCACGCATGCAAATATAGTATATAAGGCCCTGCATAATCTGGTTCCTATTACCTCTCCAGCCTCATCTCCCACCATTTTACCTCCCACTCTCTGCAGTCCAGTCACAATGACTTTCTGTTCTTCAACTGCATCACACTCCATCTATGTCAAAGTCTTCATGCATATGGTTACCTCTGCCTGGAACTCTTGCTCACACCCTACTTTCTGACCCTATTCTTCTGGATAACTCTTATTTATCTTTCAGATGGCAACCTAATATCTCTTTCTAGAAGTCCTCTAATCCTAACTCCTCTACTCCCAGATAAGGTAAACTACCCTTCCTATGTGTTAGCGGAGTACTTCTCCCATCATAGCCTTTATCACATTGCATTACAATTATTTTTGAATTTAAATAAAGTTTAATATAATTTTCTCCCATTAGACTCTAAGCTCTATTAGGGAAATACTCAAGTATAACTTGTTCACTATTTTATTTCCAGCATTTAGAGCATTGAATGGTAAAATTTACTAAAAAAAAAATTGTTAAAACAAAAGACAAATATGTCCTTTGTTGTTTTGAGGGGTTCCCTGTTCTGAAAGTGACACAACTGCTTTATTATTAATAATGAAGAGAATGGGGATATTGGTTTAAAAAACACCAGAAGTGCCTAAGTGTTACAATATTTTCATGTCCTGATGGTCCACCTATCCACAGACTGTGAGGCATTCTATCGATAAGGTCTATGCTAAGAGTAAGTTTACCCATTATGAGTGTCTGCTGTTTAAGGCCAATTGTACTCTGCATCCATTCCTGTCCAGTATCTTAGAGACTTTGCTACATCGCTAATCTCTCTCTAATAGATCATAGTACATGCCCAGCGACCCCACAAACTATAGCCCTCCAGGCTCCTTTGTCCATGGGATTATACTGGAAAAAATACTGGAGTGAGTTGCCATTTCCTTCTCCAGGGTATCTTCCTGACCCAGGGATTGAACCCGGGTCTCCTGTGTCTCCTGCATTGGCAGGAAGATTTTTACCACTGAGCCACCTGGGAAGCCCAATAGATCATAGTAGCATCTAAGAATGCTCTAGTATCACTTACCTTTGAAAGCCCTCCCTTGACCCATATTCTTCTCCACTCAATTTCTCAAAGTTCTTGAGAGCAAAATTTTTCTAAAGAATTATCTATTTTCATTGATTCCTCTTCCTAATCTCCCATTCACTGTTCAGTGCACTCTGGAATGGCTCCTGTCTATATCACACCACTGAGCCTGCTCTTGTCAAGGGTACTGAAGACCTCTATGTTGCCAAATACGATGGACATATCTCTGTTGTCTTCTTACTTTATGCCCTAAGAGCTGATGAAGCCCTTTTTGAAACAGTTACCTCTCTTGAATTCTGGGATATCACTGACTACTAATTTACCTCTTATCTCACTTGTCCTTATCAGTCTCCTTTGCTGGATTCTTCTATATGTTGGGGTTCCTCAGGGATCTTTTCTTGACCCTCTTCTTATGTCCCACTCTATATATTTTCCTTAAAAGTCATTCTTATGATACTGCTACTGCTAAGTCACTTCAGTCGTGTCTGACTCTGTGCGACCCCATAGATGGCAGCCCATCAGGCTCCCCCATCCCTGGGATTCTCCAGGCAAGAACACTGGAGTGGGTTGCCATTTCCTTCTCCAATGCATGAAAGTGAAAAGTGAAAGTGAAGTCGCTCAGTCGTGTCCAACTCTCAGCGACCCCATGGACTGCAGCCTACCAGGCTCCTTTGTCCATGGGATTTTCCAGGCAAGAGTACTGGAGTGGGGTGCCATTGCCTTCTCCTTCTCATGATACTGGTGACTCCCAAAACCATAACTCCAGCCCAGTCCTCTCTGCTGAGCTTTAAATTCATATACCTGACTGCCTACTGGACATCTCCACTTAATGTTCTCTGAGTACTTCAAATTCAAACATGTCTTATGGTAGAGTCATTATCTTCTTTCCAAATGTGTGCTCCTTTTCAAATGTTACCTATCTCGTGGGCACTACCAACCAATCACTTGCAGAAGCTAGAAAACCGAAGTAATTCTTGATTTATTCTTCTCCTTTATCCCTAATCCGCCACAAAACTATTTCTATAGCATTAATATTTTTTGACTCTCTCCAAATATCTTTTCCCCATCCCCAGAACCAGAAGCCGTAAGAATTAAATAATATTGTGGTACTCTCATTTCTACTATAATTCAATAGTACGAAACTCACATGTATGTCAAAATTAAAATAGCTTCTGACAAAGACTCCCTCCTTGACCAAACTTTAATTAGGCTTCCCTGAGCTCTCTTCTCGACTAAGACTCAACCCCAGCCTACCTTTAGCAAAGAATCCTGTTAAGATAGTTTGCAAAGAATATCCATACCCTTGAT
Source organism: Bos mutus (assembly GCF_027580195.1). Classification (NCBI taxonomy): domain Eukaryota; kingdom Metazoa; phylum Chordata; class Mammalia; order Artiodactyla; family Bovidae; genus Bos; species Bos mutus. The sequence continues at coordinate 49,601,495 of NC_091646.1, forward strand.
GTCTCCTCTTAGTAATTTTCTATCCAGTGACCCCCCTCACTGTGCTCATAGGCTATAAATCCCCAGTTGTCATTGTTGTATTTGGAGTTTAGATCAGTCTCTCTCTCTTACTGCAATAGTCTTTCCTCTCTTGCAATAATTTTGAATAAAGTCTTCCTTACCATTTTAACAAGTGTTAAATAATTTTTAACATTCGTTCAAAATTTATTGATTGCAAGCTTAATAACTTCATCATAACTAATTTTTTCTTTTTCTTGGTTCTCCTACATTGCTAGTGTCCTAAATATGTACTTAGTCCGCCTACTAGGAAATTTAACACTATTCACTCCTACACTTAAATTCAGACTATCAACACTTAATTCCAAAGCAACATATTTCCTATGACATTGATTAATTTGTATTTGCTGTTTCTTCTACCTGGAATCCCTTGGTCTGTTCTGTGCATTTGATAGACTAGCTTCAGCTTTCCTTTAAATCTCTTAGACATAATTCACTTTGGGATGACTTCTAACCCAATAATGTGCTAGAATTAACTTGCCCTGACTTTTAACAGCCTATTTATGTTCAGTGACATCATTTGGTAGCTTGAAACTGGTGATAATGGAAGCATTTACACCATAAAAATCAGCATGCACTAACAAATCAGGGCATTTTCCCCCCAGAGAACTGATTGTTAAACTTTAACCAGTACATTTAACTGCCCTGCCTCCTCCAAATTTGGTTTTATGGCTCTGCTATGGGCTCTGATGATAACCCTAATACCCATCACTATGCACTGCAGGTTACTTATCTGTGTCTCCCTCCAGGCTGAAATTTTCTTGATGGTAGAGATACTATACATCTAGAATCTTATCCAGTGTTTGGCTCACAGAAGTTACTAATTAGTATTATTCAGTTCAGTTCAGTTCAGTCACTCAATCGTGTCCGACTCTTTGCGATCCCATGAATCGCAGCACGCCAGGCCTCCCTGTCCATCACCAACTCCCGGAGTTCACTCAAACTCATGTCCATCGAGTCGGTGATGCCATCCAGCCATCTCATCCTCTGTTGTCCCCTTCTCCTCCTGCTCCGAATCCCTCCCAGCATCAGGGTCTTTTCCAATGAGTCAACTCTTCACATGAGGTGGCCAAAGTATTGGAGTTTCAGCTTCAGCATCAGTCCTTCCAATGAACACCCAGGACTGATCTCCTTTAGGATGGACTGGTTGGATCTCCTTGTAGTCCAAGGGACTCTCAAGAGTCTTCTCCAACACCACAGTTCAAAAACATCAATTCTTTGGCACTCAGCTTTCTTCACAGTCCAACTCTCACATCCATACATGACCACTGGAAAAACCATAGCCTTGACTAGACGGACCTTTGTTGGCAAAGTAATGTCTCTGCTTTTGAATATGCTATCTAGGTTGGTCATAACTTTCCTTCCAAGGAGTAAGCGTCTTTTAATTTCATGGCTGCAATCACCGTCTGCAGTGATTTAGGAGCCCAACAAAATAAAGCCTGAAACCGTTTCCACTGTTTCCCCATCTATTTCCCATGAAGTGATGGGACCAGATGCCATGATCTTCGTTTTCTGAATGTTGAGCTTTAAGCCAACTTTTTCACTTTCTTCTTTCATTTTCATCAAGAGGCTCTTTAGTTCTTCTTCGCTTTCTGCCATAAGGGTGGTGTCATCTGCATATCTGAGGTTATTGATATTTCTCCCAGCAATCTTGATTGCAGCTTGTGCTTCTTCCAGCCCAGCATTTCTCATGATGTACTCTGCATAAAAGTTAAATAAACAGGGTGACAATATACAGCCTTGATGTACTCCTTTTCCTATTTGGAACCAGTCTGTTATTCCATGTCCAGTTCTAACTGTTGCTTCCTGACCTGCATATAGGTTTCTCAAGAGGCAGGTCAGGTGGTCTGGTATTCCTATCTCTTTCAGAATTTTCCACAGTTTATTGTGATCCACACAGTCAAAGGCTTTGGCACAGTCAATAAAGCAGAAGTATACGTTTTTCTGGAACTCTCTTGCTTTTTTGATGATCCAGCCAAGAGGAGCAACCCCACGTCCAAGAAGTGGTGGCTGCGTGGGCGCAGGAGGGCCTAGAGGAGCTATCCCACGTTGAAGGTCAGGAAGGGTGGCGGTGAGGAGATACCCCTCATCCAAGGTAAGAAGCAGCGGCTGTGCTTTGCTGGAGCAGCCATGAAGAGATACCCCACATCCAAGGTAAGAGAAACCCAAGTAAGATGGTAGGTGTTGCCAGAGGGCATCAGAGGGCAGACACACTGAAACCATAATCACAGAAAACTAGCCAATCTGATCACATGGACCACAGCCTTGTCTAACTCAATGAAACTAAGCCCGGCCGTGTGGGGCCACCCAAGACGGGAGGGTCGTGGTGGAGAAGTCTGACAGAATGTGGTCCACTGGAGAAGGGAATGGCAAACCACTTCAGTATTCTTGCCTTGAGAACCCCATGAACAGTATGAAAATTAGTATTATTAGTCTTTGCTTATCTGAATGAATGACTAGAAGGCATGTTTGTTAAGCACTTACTAACCCTGGGAGAAACATTAGCAGAGATGATGGTTCTTGACTGCCATCTTCAGTGATCATTTATTTGCCTAAAAAGCATGGAATTGGAGCAAGGGGACTGAGTTGGATATTTTCCATGGCCTGTGCCATCAAGCTGTGAGTTGATGCAGTTATTTCATTTATACTGCAGGTGTATGTTTGCCCTATAGAATGGACCATGCTAGCCATGGTCCAGGGGTCCCTCTCTCCCCTGCCTCTCAAGCAGCAGAAAAGACTGTAGTGTTTGCCTCTCTGATTCCCTCTCTTCTTGGCCTCCATTGCTCATCAGACAGCACTTGTTAACATCAAGGGGCTGCAGTAGCTTGCAGATCCAGTAATATCTGACATGGCAGATTTCCAAATCCACTCATATAATGATACAGAAATGATACCATAAGCAGAGTTCTGGTGTAGAGGAGAACCTCTCTAAAAATAGCTATGATCAGAAACTTAAGAGTTCTAATTCCTTTATATGGGACTACAAACTCCCAGATAGCTAGAAGCACTCCCTGGAGATTCCAAAAATAGTTATAGTGGAATAATCCATACTCTAGCTATTCAAAGTATGATCTGAGAGACTTTCCTGGTGGTTCAGTGGCTAGGACTCCATACTCCCAGTGCAGGGGCCCTGGGTTCAATCCCTGATCAGGGAACTAGATCCAGTATGCTGCAACTAACACCCAGCACAGCCAAATAATTTTTTTTCAAAGCATAATCTGAGATCAAGAAGCATCAGCACCACCTGAAAGCTTGTTAGAAATGCAGAATCTTAGGCTCCAATCTGTACCTATTGGTTGGATTAGAGTCTGCATTTTAAACAGATTCCCCCAGGTGATCTGTATGCATATTTAAGTTCGAAAGGCACTGATCTATAGAACATTGAATTTTTTTTATAACCAAGCAGTTACAGAAACCATGGAGTTTCTGTACTTCAAGCAGTTACCCTAAACCACGGAGTTTAGGGTGTTAATGCTAATGGCACTTTATAATAATAAATACTATTTATGTACAATAGAGATATTTACATTCATTCTGTCACTGAATGAAAAAATAACTCTACTACTTAGCCAATTAAAATCAACCTGATGCTCCAGCTTGAAAGCTCACCATCTAAAAAAGAAGTGGAAGAATCAATATAATGAAAATGAGTATACTACCCAGAGCAATCTATAGATTCAATGCAACCCCTATCAAGCTACCAACAGTATTTTTCATAGAACTAGAGCAAATAATTTAACAATTTGTATGGAAATACAAAAAACCTTGAATAGCCAAAGCAATCTTGAGAAAGAATGGAACTGGAGGAATCAACCTGCCTGACTTCAGACTATACTACAAAGCCACAGTCATCAAGACAGTATGTAATGGCACAAAGACAGAAATATAGATCCATGGGACAAAGTAGAAAGACAAGAGAGAAATCCACACACCTATGGACACCTTATCTTTGACAAAGGAGGCAAAATATACAATGGAGAAAAGACAATCTCTTTAACAAGTGGTGCTGGGAAAACTGGTCAACCACCTGTAAAAGAATAAAACTAGAACACTTTCTAACACCATACAGAAAAATAAACTCAGGATGGATTATAGATCTAAATGTAAGACCAGAAACTATAAAACTCCTAGGGGAAATCATAGGCAAAACACTTTCTGACATAAATCACACTAAGACCCTCTATGACCCACCTCCCAGAGTAATGGAAATAAAAGCAAAAATAAACAAATGGGACCTAATTAAATTTAAAAGCTTTTGCACAACAAAGGAAACTATAAGCAAGGTGAAAAGACAACCTTCAGAGTGGGAGAAAATAATAGCAAATGAAGCAACTGACAAATAATTTATCTCAAAAATATACAAATAGCTTGTGCACCTCAATATCAGAAAAATAAATGACCCAATTAAAAACAGGCCCAAAGAACCAAACAGACATTTCTCCAAAGAAGACATACAGATGGCTAACAAACACATAAAAGATGCTCAACATCACTTATTATCAGAGAACTGCAAATCAAAACCACTATGAGGTACCATCACACGCCAGTCAGAATGGCTGCTATCCAAAACTCTACAAACAATAAATGCTGGAGAGGGTGTGGAGAAAAAGGAACCCTCTTGCACTGTTGGTGGGGATGCAAAGTAGTACAGCCAGTATGGAGAACAGTGTGGAGATTCCTTTAAAAACTGGAAATAGAACTGCCATACAACCCAGCAATCCCACTGCTGGGCATACACACTGAGGAAACCAGAATTGAAAGAGATCTGTGTACCCCAATGTTCATCACAGCACTGTTTACAATAGCTAGGATGTGGAAGCAACCTAGATGTCCATCGGCAGATGAATGGATAAGAAAACTGTGGTACCTATACACAATGGAATATTATTCAGCTATTAAAAAGAACACACTTGAATTAGTTCTAATGAGGTGGATGAAACTGGAGCCTATTGTACATAGTGAAGTAAGTCAGAAAGAGAAACACCAATACAGTATATTAACGCATATATATGGAATTTAGAAAGATGGTAATGATAACCTTATATATGAGACAGCAAAAGAGACACAGATGTAAAGAACAGACTTTTGGACTCTGTGGGAGAAGGTGAGAGTGGGATGATTTGAGAGAATAGCATTGAAACATGTATATTGGGATTTCCTGGTGGCTCAGAGGATAAAGCATCTGCACGCAATGCAGGAGACCCAGGTTCAGTCCCTGGGTTGGGAAGATCCCCTGGAGAAGGAAATAGCAGCCCACTCCAGTATTCTTGCCTGGAGAATCCCATGGAGAGAGGAGCCTGGTGGGCTACAGTCCACAGGGTTGCAAAGAGTTGGACATGACTGAGCGAGAGTGGGATGATTTGAGAGAATAGGATTGAATCATGTATATTACCATATGTGAAATAGATGACCAGTCCAAGTTCGATGCATGAAACAGGGCACTCAAAGCCAGTGTACTGGGACAACCCAGAGGGATGGGATGGGGAGGGAGGTTGGAAGAGGGTTTGGAATGGGGGACATATGTACACCCATGGCTGATTCATGACAATGTATGGCAAAAACCATAATATTGTAAAGTAATTAGCTTCCAATTAAAATAAATTAATTAATTTAAAAACAAACAAACAAAGCACCCTAATAAACACCACAGGCTTGGGAGTTAAAGCCTGGATGTGAGTCCTGCTTATTTCACTCAGTGGTAGAGTGATTGTGAAAGAACTACTTAACCTCTTTAAATATTTATTTTTTCAACTGTAAAATGGTGATAATAATAGTACTTTATTTTCAGAGCTGTAGTGAGAATTAAATGAGAAAGCATATATAAAGTGTCTGGCATATGGTAGTTGCTCATTAAATGTGAGTTTCCTCCCTCCTCACAACCTCCCTTCTGAAAAGAAATTAATTCAGAATAAAACAACCATCCTAATGATGATCTGGAGAGCCTTCAGAAATTTAAGAGCAAAAAGGAAAATAAGTTCTATTTTGTACATGATATGATAAATTCAATACCAATTCTGGAGAATGGCATTAAAACATGTATAATATCATATAAGAAAAAAAAATACCAATTCTGTGTGACACAATGAATTGGTCTGATTCAACTAGGGTTGAAAGAAAGACTGTTAACATTCTTTTCAAATGCATTGGTGGGATTTCCTCTCAGTTTTTTTGATTTCCTTGATTATCATCAGAAATGCGTATTATATTCATCCATGCTATATGTATGGGAAGCATATTTTGGCCTGATGTCCTTACCTATCAAACCCAGACACAAGCATAGACAGACAGAACAGAGTAAATACTGAATACGGAGTGGACAACCCAGGTCCCACATAGTCTTTCCCAATCCAGGGCCACCACCATTAAAGCTTCTTCTCTTTACATTTGTTTCATCATCTGATTATTCTCTGATACCCTTGTTCCCACATCCTACCCTGTTCTATAAATATCAGGAACAAGTTTTTCAGGGTTTTGTTGTTTTTGCTTCTGCTGCAAGGAAACAACATGATGATGACAGCAGCAGCTTCTCCTGTCAAATGTGGGCTGGACTCACTTCTGTGTCTCCCAGGTGGTGCTAGTGGTAAAGAATCTGCCTGCCAATGCAGGAGGTTCAGTCTCTAGGTCAGGAAGATCCCCTGGAGGAGGGCTTGGCAACCCACTCCAGTATTCTTGCTTGGAGAATCTCATGGACAGAGGAATCTGGCGGGCTACAGTCCATAGGGGCACAAAGAGTCGGACATGACTGAAGCAACTTAGCACGCATGCATGGACTCACTTCTAACTGAAAGACTATGGCATAAGTAAGGATGTGTGTCTAGGTCACAAAAGGTCTCACAGCTTCCTGCTTGATCTCTTTCAGGTCATTCGCTCCGGAAAAAGTCAGTAGCTATGTTATAAGGACACACAACCAACTCTGTGAAGAGAGCTACATGGTGAGGGACTGAGACATCTTGTAAGTCCCGTGAACCATCTTGGAAGTAGAGCCTTCAAGTGCAGTCAAACCTTCAAATAGCTGCAGTCCTGACTGACATCTTATCTGCAACCTCATGAGAGACCTGGTGTCAACATAGCCACTCCCAGATTCCTGACCCTCAGAAATATGTGAGACAATATATTTTTGTTGTTTTAAGCTGGTACATTTGGAAACAAGTAGTTATGCAGCCATAGATAACTAATAAGACTTCATGATAATTTGCTCCCTTCAAAAGGCAAACATATATATTAGTGGAAATGATATATGAAGTGGCCACTTTTTGTCCCCTGATTTTGTTTAACAATTCTCCCCATAAGAGACATCACATATCTGCTCTTCTTCATGTATTACTCAATCAGTTTTTTGTGGAAGCCATAGCATTTGCTTAGGGGTAAAACTGAATGAACAAGATGAGTACACCTGAAACTATAAGACCCAACCAAGGGGGACTTAAAGCCTGCCCCCAAAGAACCAAGAGATAAGAAATCAGCGTGGCTGGAGAAGGAAAAAGTGGTTTCAAAGAGGAGGTTAAATATTTTCAGTATATTCTGCATAGAATAAAATTGTTTTTCTAACCAAAAATAAAAAAGTAAACTAATATCAATTGAGAAATACTGAACTGGGAACAAATGGAAGACTGGACATTTTATGTGGCAAATTTTCCTATCCAGTTCACATACACTTCTATAAATTTGAAGAGCATGCTGTAACAGTTTGTGAACTATTTGTCCTTGATCTAGTCAACAAAGAAACCTTATAGAACAGAAGGAAAGTGTGTCATCACAATCAATAAACAATAAAGCCAACTTGTCAACTGGGAATAAACATACACTGAGCACCTACTGTGTGCCAGGGAAGGGACTCTGCATGGAGAAAGGTGACTTGCCTTAACCACCCCTACTTGGTAGCTGCAACCCAAGTATAGACTCTTCTCCCCAGGGTTGGCACATTTCCTATTCTTGCTCTTTGACACTCTTCCTCCACAAAATAGATACAAGCAGGGGCAAGGAATCTGGAAATTGAGCTAAATGGGAAGGGGCAAATTCCTTTCACCGCCACAGACTTCATAATAAACATCAATTATGTAACATGAGTATAAACTAAAGATCATATTCATTTTGTCATTTAATCTAAGAACAATTTCATTTTCTCCAGCAATCTGTTTCTTTACCAAACTAAGACTGGTCCTTCCCCCTCCCTGATACTTGGTTTCTACTTCTTTGAAATGAGAGTAACAGTGTCCCCTCCTGGGGTTGATCTGAAAATGAAATGGCATCATATGTGTGGGAGAGCAAAACCCTGTGAAAATTGAACTCTAGCATCTTAAAAGGGTGTGGAGAAGGCAAGAGTCTCTTGAGGGAAACAGACAATGGTGTTGTTTACCAAGAGCACAGAGGACTTGGAAGAGAGGACTGGAAATGTACTTTGGATCCATGGAGTGGGAAGCATTGAATGCCAGCTCAGGACTCTACAAATAATGTCAGGAAATCCAGCCTGGATAATGTGCTTTTGGTTGGAGCAGGGGTAGGAATATTTTGGCATAAGAATGCCAAAAAGAATATTATTTCAAGTGATAACAGCATACAAGTGTTATCTTTTGTCTCTTCCACTTATTTCAAGATCTTACTTGTTGTGGTTAATATGCATCATGCTTTATTTTCTAGACTTTTAAGTTCTAAATTTCATCTCAAATGAAGCTGTACACTTATATAACATTTTTGATTTTACTCACAACTTTCTGACAACAGTATTATTCCAAGACCTTGGGAGACGGAGGGAGGTGACAGCTAGGTAAACAGTATGTCCTTCTGTTGATAGGCAGCGGCATGTCTCTGAGAGTCTAGGTGATGAGATCACACCAACTTCAGGAATCCTCTTGGGGTTTAATGTGCTTCCCAGGTTCCCATGGAAGTGACACAACCCATGCTCAAGAAATATGACTTTTCTTCCATCTGAGACTCCATCCCCACTTCTTACCTTAACCCCAAACCTGTTCACTCCTAACTCAGGCCCCTGTAGGGTCCATGCTTTGTGGAAAATAAATGGTTCCACTTTGGGGTCAAAGTCACACCTCACATGAGGTTTAGCACATGATCAATACTCAGTAGATATTTTTTGAATGAATGAACAGTGGATGGATAGACAGATGGGAATTGGCCCCAGTGCTCTCTCACTGCCTCTTGCCTCCAGCCGTACTGGCATTCTCTCAGTCTCTTTTACTGCCTGCTCTCTCTGAACATACAGCCTTAATTAAGCCTTCTCCTCAACCTCCAGCTCCAATACAATTAGTCTCTATTCTTCTGTGACTTCTCAGCTCAATAAACATTCTTAGAACAACATTCCTGACAACCTTGACTAGTCAAATCTCCCCATTTCACAGGCCCTCATAGCATCATGGACCCCCTCTTCCCTGTACTTATCCTTACTGCAAGTGCACAGTTGTATAGATATTTGCATGCTATTTGGCTCCCCTACTAAGCTACGAGCTCCATGAAGACAGAGACCTTGTAGATGATTTTTGCTCACATCTGTTTCCTCAGCATCCAACATGCTTGGCAGTAAGTTGGCCCTCAATAAGTATTTTGTGAATGCATGAGTAGGCATTTTTAGCTGGTCTTTAAAAAATATTTCCCCCTGTCCAGCAGGTTAGACTGATATATACTACTAGAAGCACTGTCTGAGAATGCCTTCTATCAAAGAGGAACAGATCCAGACAACAGATAAAAGCAGTAAAGACAGATTTTATTCCTTACCTTGCAATAGGGGAAAAGAGACTTCAGTATAGAACTGGGCTCAACTCTGAATACAATAGGACATGTGGGGGTTTATAGCCAAAGAACAGAGTGAGAGAATCAGAGGATAGAAAAACTACTGAGAGGAGACATGAAAGGGAGAGAGATTCTTACTAAACTGACAATGAAATTCTTGCTAGAAGCAGGCCAAGATGATCAAATATCAAGGATGGGGGATGACTTTGCAGGATTCTTGCTCAAACTATGAGAGCCATCCTGAGGATATGACCACAGGATAGGGTCCCAGAACCAGGCCTAATTGTAAAGGAGACTTAGAAGAGCCTGGTTAAAGTTTGGTCAAGGAAAGAGTCTTTGTCAATTCTTCAGGCAGTTGTATTTTTATCATTATGACCTACCCTTCCTGTTAGTCTCCCCACAAAACATACCATATCTCCAGTATACTTATTACTCCATAAGCATTTTAAATATTTATTTCAGGTATAATTTATATTCATAAAGTTCACCTGTTTTGTCTATAATTCAATGTTTTTTTAGTAAATTTAGTCATACAAACCATCACCACAATCTAAGCTTAGGACATTTAATGAAATGTCTCTAAAAAACCTTTCATGCCCATTTGCAGTCACTTTCTCATCCCCACCCCATAGGCACTTTGAAGACCCTCATGTTTGCCTAAGGATAAAAAATGCAGCCTAACTACCAAGCAAAAATCAAAACTACCACATGTGAAATAATTTGACAACCACCGAGTATGAACTGTATTTCATTATTTGCTCAAAAAGATTTAGGAGACAACAAATCAATATGAACTGAGGAATGAAAGAATATTTCAGGAAAGATGTAGAATATCTTAAGGCTTTCTTGCAGAGAAAAAAATGCAAAAAAAAGAGGACAATAATATGAGTTGAGGAATACGAAAGCAGAAGATCCAAGATGTTTTCAGAACATTTTAAAGTTCCAGTGTGGTGCTATGACACCTGGCCAGTCAACAGTGGGAGCTTTTAGAACAGAAGAAAGAGGGTTAATCACAAGCCATAAAAGTTGAATCAACACTCAACTGAAAATAAGCATATTTTGAACGCTACTGTGTCCCAGGCCGGCTTCCCTGGTGTTTCAGTTGATAAAGAATCCACCTGCAATGCAGGAGATTGAGGAGGCCCATGTTCAATCCTCGGATCGGGAAGATCCCCTGGAGGAGGAAACGGCAACTCATTCTAGTATTTTTGCCTGGGAAATCCCTTGGACTGAGGAGCCTGGGGAGGCTACAGTCCATGGGGCCAAAAAGAGTCAGATGTGACTGAACCACCACCACCACCACCACCATCGTGTCCCAAGCAAGGGGCTCTTCATAGAGAAAAATAGATCACCACCTGCTCTCTGGGCTGCCCTGGGGTGGGGGAATGCTGGGCACGAGAAGCACAACTCCCCAGGGGATCAGCCCAAGATGACCCATGGAGGAGGCCCCAAGGAGGCTCCAGGGCCATTCCTTCCCTGGCCAGTAGCCTGGTTTAGCCTTGGGCCTCCTACTTCTAGTGCCCAGCTGGACCAAAGGGAGCCAGTGGGGCTTGGGAGGGGAAGGGAGGTTCCCAGGTGATGAAATAAAAATTCATATTTTAAGTTAAGTTCTTAAAATTCATATTTTAAGTTAAGTTAAAATCTTTTCTTTTTCATTTGGCCTCCTCCCTGCCCTCCAGTATATATCTGCTTTCCACGTTAACCAGATCTTGCCAGTGGCAGAAATACCTGCCCAGTCATAAAGATCAATTTTTTTACTTCTGATGCCAGCCATGTAACTCCTTAGAAAATAGCATTCCTTTCTCAATCCTGTAAAGGGTCTCAATGACCCACCACTCACCTTGTATGTGTAGTCATCTTTGCTGAATGTTATGTACAGTATACATGCTAATATATCACTTTCCTTAAAGATAGTACAGAACAGACTGGTCATAGGACCTGGAGAGATACTGGGCCATATTTAGGGCAAGTTCTTAAGTTAAATATTTACTTATTAACTTATTAATCTTACTAGCTATATTCAGTTCAGTTCAATTCAGTCGCTCAGTCGTGTCCAACTCTTTGTGACCCCATGAACTGCAGCACCCAGGCCTCCCTGTCCATCACCAACTCCCGGAGCTCACTCAGACTCACGTCCATCGAGTCAGCGATGCCATCCAGACATCCCATACTCTGTCGTCCCCTTCTCCTCCTACCCCCAATCCCTCCCAGCATCAGAGTCTTTTCCAATGAGTCAACTCTTCGCATGAGGTGGCCAAAGTACTGGAGTTTCAGCTTTAGCATCATTCCGTCCAAAGAAATCCCAGGGCTGATCTCCTTCAGAATGGACTGGTTGGATCTCCTTGCAGTCCAAGGGACTCTCAAGAGTCTTCTCCAACACCACAGTTCAAAAGCATCAATTCTTCGGCGCTCAGCTTTCTTCACAGTCCAACTCTCACATCCATACATGACACTGGAAAAACCATAGCCTTGACTAGCTATATTACTTACATGCTATTTTACAAGATTATTGTTTCTTACATTACCAAATGTATGACAGCCTCCAATAAAAATAATGATGACCAGGCTACTTGAAAAAATTGACCAAATATAGTTCTGTAAGGTTAATGGTTGTAATAGTGTAACTTTAGATATGGGAAGAAACAACAAGAGGGAATCTTTTCCTGGATGATAACTGTCTAGTAAGACAGGTGGTCCAGAGACTTTTGGCTACTGTTAACAGGGCCTAGTCTAGGAATAGCACATTGAGTGACCTAACAATGAAATCCTGGTCTGACCTAGGAATGAGCATTCATAGTTCTGTGGGACAAAATGAAATGCCTCCCAAACTTTGGTCAAAATGAAGACCAAAGGGGAGGGTAATCATAAAACCCACTATTCAGTTCTACAAGAATCAAGTTATTAGCCACTGAAGTCACTGACCTACAGTACACCCTGAAGTGAATTCAGGACAAAGCTCAGGATGAGGCACATTGTTCACTGGGAGAACTGGCAAAACTGGCCCTTAGAGAGTTAGATATTTCCAAGAGAAAATTTTATGAACCCAATTTATTGCATCTTCCTATATTTAGAAAAGCACGCATGCACATGTGCATGCGTGCATGCATGCTCACTTCAGTAGTGTTCAACTCTGTGACCCCATGGACTGTAGCCTGCCAGGTTCCTCAGTCCATAGGATTCTCCAGGCAAGAATACTGGGGTGGTTTGCCATTCCCTTCTCCAGGGGATCTTCTCAACCCAAGCTCGAACATGCGTCTCATACATTACAAGCAAATACCACTGAGCCAGCAGGGAAGCCCTTAGAAAAGCACAAAAACCATTAACTAAAGTATCTGTTCCTCAAAAATAGCAGTAACCTTATACCAAGACGTGTCCTTGATTTCAAATACCCTTTGTCAAGTAAAAAATATCAGTAGCTATCTGGCTCTACAAAGATTGAGCCATTTTGAGTTTATTTTTGTGTATGGTGTGAGAGAGTGTTCTAAATTCTTTGATTTACATGCAACTGTCCAGCTTTGCCAACACTACTTACCGAAGAGACTATCTTTTCTCCATTGCATATTCTTGCTTCCTTGGTTGAATAATAATAATCAGGTCCTTAACTGTGCCTTTTTAAGTCTGTCATTCATTGACAGTTATTGTCTACTCTGATGCCTTTGCAAAAAAGCTTCATCTTCAAGAAGATTCATAGAAAGGACTTTTTGACAAGTATGTTCCAACAAATTTCAGATCATACCACTGAATTGGATAAGAAATTAAATAATTCTAATGGAAACCCATTAGACTACTCTGATGCCTTTGCAAAAAAGCTTCATCTTCAAGAAGATTCATAGAAAGGACTTTTTGACAAGTATGTTCCAACAAATTTCAGATCATACCACTGAATTGGATAAGAAATTAAATAATTCTAATGGAAACCCATTAGAATTTAATGGAAGTGAAGAAGAACTAAAGAGCCTCTTGATGAAAGTGAAAGAGGAGAGTGAAAAAGTTGGCTTAAAATCCAACATTCAGAAAACTAAGATCATGGCATCTGGTCCCATCACTTCATGACAAATAGATGGGGAAACAATGGAAACAGTGAAAGACTTTATTTTGGGGAGCTCCAAAATCACTGCAGATGGTGACTGCCGCCATGAAATTAAAAGACACTTGCTCCTTGGAAGGAAAGCTATGATCAACCTAGACAGCATATTAAAAAGCAGAGACATTACTTTGCCAAAAAAGGTCTGTCTAGTCAAATGTCTATGGTTTTTCCAGTAGTCATGTGTGGATGTGAGAGTTGGACTATAAAGAAAGCTGAGCACCGAAGAATTGATGCTTTTGAACTGTGATGTTAGAGAAGATTCTTGAAAGTTCCTTGGACTGCAAGGAGACCCAACCAGTCCATCCTAAAGGAGATTAGTCCTGAATATTCATTGGAAGGACTGATGCTGAAGCTGAAGCTCCAATACTTTGGCCATCTGATGTGAAGAACTGACTCACTAGAAAAGACCCTGATGCTGGGCAAGATTGAAGGAGGGAGGAGAAGGGGATGACAGAGGATGAGATGGTTGGATGGCATCACCGACTCGATGGACATGAGTTTGAGTAAACTCTGGGAGTTGGAGGTAGACAGGGAAGCCTGGCGTGCTGAAGTCCATGGGGTTGCAAAGAACTGGACATGACTGAGTGACTGAACTGACTCAATGGAAACCTGATGGTTTCGTAAAACTGTTAACAAAAGATAAAGAATTAGCTGCATATGACTGAGTGAACTGATAAATATGGTTATAACTTTATGGGATTTTTTGGTCTGAAATATTATTGGCTTCTAATCTGTGTTCTCCAGACATAAGGAAACCTTTCTCCTTAAGCTAATTACAGAAAAAAGTGAAAGCACTAGTCACTCAATCATGTCTGACTCTTTGCAACCCCATGAACTGTAGCCCACCAGGGTCCTCTGTCCATGGAATTTCCCAGACAAGAATACTGGAGTGTGTTGCCATTCCCTTCTCCAGAGGATCTTCCTAACCCATGGATTGAACCCAGGTCTCCTGCATTGCAGGTGGATTTTTTACTGTCTGAGCCATCAGGGAAGCCCTATATTAATACCTTTGTAAGCAGAATTGATTCCCAGGTAGCACTAACGATAAAGAATATGCCTGCCAATATAGGAGACACAAGATCCCTGGGTAGGGAAGATCCCATGGACAAGGAAATGGCACCCACTCCAGTATTCTTGCCTGGGAAATCCCAAGGACAGAGGAGCCTGGCAGACTACAGTCCACGGGGTTGCAAAAAGTCAGACATGACTGAGCACACATACACACAAAAGCAGAATTGTAAAATTTATCTTTTCTCTCTGAATGATCCCTCCATAAATTGGAAATTCTTAGGTTTCCAACAGCCTTAACAGGCTGTTATCAGGCTTAAGAAAGGCCACCTACTGACAGATGAAAGAATTTCAAAATATCTTGGGGACCTCAAAAAGAGAGGAAGTCATCCAAGTCTATAGATACTGAAGGTGATAACTGATCACAAGTCCATGCCATGGCTTTCCTGGCCTGAAGGCCTTTTGAAATTTGAATCTAAGATTATGAAAAGTTCCAGCAAAGCCAGTTTTTTGAAAAACTCTGTATGCTCAAACACTTATGTAAATAATCAAGCCAAGATTATCGAAATCAGACTTATTTTACACACAAAATAGTCTTAATTTAGCTATAGTTAGTAGAAATAAGGGTAATTTTAGACAGAAAAAATTATGTTTCAATAATACAGCTTTGTAAACATTCTTTGACATAAATCATACGAATGTTTTCTTAGGTTAGTCTCCTGAGGCAATAGAAAAAAATAAAATAAACAAATGGTACCTAATCAAACTTACAAGCTTTTACACAGCAAAGAAAACCATTAAAAATGGAAAGACAACCCTATGGAATTGGAGAAAATATTTGCAAATGATGTGACAGACAAGGACTTACAACTCGTACAACTCAACAAAAATCAAACAACCCAATTGAAAAATGGGCAGAAGACCTTAATAGACATTTCTCCAAAGAAGGCATACAAATGGCCAGTAGGCACATGAAAAGATGCTCAACATCGCAAATTATAAGAGAAATGCAAATCAAAACTACAGTGAGGTACTACCTCACATCAGTCAGAATGGCCATCAATGAAAAGTTTACAAATAACATGGACTTCCCTCATGGTCCAGTGGTTAAGACGTCACCTTCCAAAGCAGGGAATACAGGTTTGATCCCTGGCCAAGGATCTAAGATCCCACATGCTGGCCAAAAACAAACAAAACATAAAACAGAAACAATATTGTAACAAGTTCAATAGACTTTAAAAATGGCCCACATCAAAAAGTCTACAAATAACAAATGCTGGAGAGGATGTAGTGGAAATGTACGTTGGTACATCCACTATGGAAAAAACAGTATGGAGGTTCCTCATAAAACTAAAAATAAAATTACCATATTATCCAGCAATCTCACTCCTAGGAATATACTCGGCCAAAACTATAATTCAAAAAGATACATGCACCCCTGTGTTCACAGCAGCACTGTTCTCAATAGCCAAAACATGGAAACAATCTATATGTCTATAGACAGATGAGTGGATAAAGATATATATATAATGGAATACTACTCAGCCATTAAAAAGAATGAAATACTGCCATTTGCAGCAACATGGATGCAACTAGAAATTATCATACTAAGTGAAGTAAGTCAGAAAAAGAAAAATACTATATGATACCACATATGTGTAATCTAAAATACGACACAAATGAACTTATCCACAAAACAGAAATAGACACGGAGAACAGACTGATGATTGCCAAGAAAGGGCTGAGGGAAGGATGGACTGCAAGTCTGGGAGTTTGGGGTGGGTAGATGAGAACTATTACATTTTGAATGGGTAAACAACAAAGTCTTAATGTATAGAACAGGGAACTATATTGAATATTCTGTGATAAACCATAATGGAAAAGAATATTAAGAAAAGAATATACATACGTGTATAACTGAGTCATTTTGCTGTACAGCAGAGATAGGTACAACATTGTAAATGACTACACTTCAATTTTTTTTTTAATTTTAAAAATAATACACTTTTGTGGATATTAAGTTCTAGCGCTGAGGTTTGGTTGTTGTTGCTGTTTTAGTCGCTAAGTCATGTCTCTTTTGTGACCGCATAGACTGTAGCCCACCAGGCTCCTCTGTCTATAGGATTTCCCAGGCAAGAATACTGGAGTGGGTTGCCATTTCCTTCTCCGGGGGAATCTTCCCAACCCAGGGATCAAATCCAAGTCTTCTGCACTGGCAGATGGATTGTTTACTACTGAGCCATCAGGGAGGCCCCTGAGGTTTGGCATTCACTGACTAAGACTCCCTTCCTAGATGACTCCTTGTTGCAATGTTATACTATTATAAAGTTTAATTAAATTACTAAAAGGATACCCTATAATAAGTTTCTTTCTGAACTTATCATAGTAATCTATCTTGGAATAAAGATCAGATGCCTCATGACCTGCAACTAGGATATTATGCATACTGGAAAAGATACCATTTAAAGGACTGCCTCCAACCTAGAAGGAAGGACCCTTTTCAGGTTCTCTTAACTAACTCATACACAGCAAAACTGAATGGAATTGACTCTGGATTCATATTTCTCACTTAGAAAGTGCTCCTGCATGGGACTGGTCTGTACAGAAGACTGCTGATCTCAAAATCACCTTAAACCAATGCTCCGACATAGGAGGAACTACACCCATATCATGATGAGAAGATGATATCAGAAGCAGAAAACTATCCCAAGGTACTGGACCTGACCTGTATATTTACAGTGCTTTCTTAATTTCTTGATTGTTGCTGCTTTGTCACTAAGTTGTGTCCAACTCTTTGGCCCCCATGGACTCTAGCACGCCAGGCCTCCCTGTCCCTCACTATCTCCCAGAGTTTGCCCAAGTTCAATTTCTTGGACTTTGGCATAAGTCAATGTTTTTTCTAGCTGTTCCTCTATCGCTCTCCAGACTTCAGTCCCCTTTCCCCACAGCTAGCCCACTGAGTGGTAGGGAGAGGGTCAGGTAGGGGTGCCTCTGGAGGACAAAGAAAGAATCTGATAAGAATTCACTCTTCCCTCTCCTTGCCTGTTTTCCATAGATCCTCGATCCCACACTTACCTACATCCAATACTTCTGGGTTACCTTGATGGATTTATCCTCTCCAAGGCTCTAATTGGACGGCCCTTAGGAAATTTATTCTAGAAGAAAGAAGTTATAGTTCTGTTTTGGCCAGTATTGATAATTAGTAGATGGGATTCCCTCCCTTGGCCAATCAATCATACTTGCTCTGAGCATGACCATAAATGACTTTTCTTTTAAAGTTACTCAAGCTCAGTCAGAGAAACTAGCTAAATTTCAATCAAAGAATATAACCTTCTTCAGTTATGGAATAGATTAATATGATTAACATCAGGTTACGATCATCTAAGTTTACAGCCCCCAATGTTAGGAACAAATGAATCATACGAAGGATAATCAGCCTAATGACACTAGGTAATTGAGCTGGGTGCCTTATGGGCAATGCCAAAATAATCATTACCTTGAAGATAGAGATTGGTATGGAACAGACCTGGAGATATACTGGGCCACACTTAATCAAAGTTCTTATATAAGTATGTACTTATAACCCTATTAATGTTACTAGCTAGGAATTCCCTGGTAGTCTAGGGGTTCCGAATCCATGATTTCATTGCTGAGTTTGCAGGTTCAATACCTGGTCAGGGAACTAAGATTCCACAAGCCACATGGTATGGCCAAAAAATAAACAAGCAGAAAAACACAATGTTATTAGTTATATTACTTGTAGTCTGCCTATTTTACAAAACTATTGTTTTTTGCATTACCAAAGTATGATTGAACCTCCAATAAAAATAATGATGGCTAGGTAACTTGGAATATTTGACCAAATATAGTTCTATAAGATCAATGATTGTAATAGTGTAACTCTAGTGTAACTCTAGATATGAGACTAAGCAACAAGAGGGAACCATTTCCTCGACCAGAACAGACTAGTACATTGCATGGCTTATCAATGAAATCCTCACCTGACCTGGGAATTAACATTCCTCATAGTGTGGAATGCTAAATGGTCATAAAATGCCTGCACTTAATATGCCAGCAAATTTGGAAAACTCAGCAATGGCCACAGGACTGGAAAAGGTCAGTTTTCATTCCAATCCCAAAGAAAGGCAATGCCAAAGAATGCTCAAACTACCACACAATTGCACTCATCTCACACACTAGTAAAGTAATGCTCAAAATTCTCCAAGCCAGGCTTCAGCAATATGTGAACCGTGAACTTCTAGATGTTCAAGCTGGTTTTAGAAAAGGCAGAGGAACCAGAGATCAAATTGCCAACATCTGCTGGATCATCAAAAAAGCAAGAGAGTTCCACAAAAACATCTATTTCTGCTTTATTGACTATGCCAAAGCCTTTGACTGTGTGGATCACCATAAACCTGGAAAATTCTGAAAGAGATGGGAATACCAGACCACCTGATCTGCCTCTTGAGAAATTTGTATGCAGGTCAGGAAGCAACAGTTAGAACTGGACATGGAACAACAGACTGATTCCAAATAGGAAAAGGAGTACATCAAGGCCGTATATTGTCACCTTGTTTATTTAACTTATATGCAGAGTACATCATGAGAAATGCTGGACTGGAAGAAACACAAGCTTGAATCAAGATTGCCGGGAGAAATATCAATAACCTCAGATATGCAGATGACACCACCCTTATGGCAGAAAGTGAAGAGGAACTCAAAAGCCTCTTGATGAAAGTGAAAGAGAAGAGTGAAAAAGTTTGCTTAAAGCTCAACATTCAGAAAACGAAGATCATGGCATCCGGTCCCATCACTTCATGGGGAATAGATGGTGAAACAGTGGAAACAGTGTCAGACTTTATTTTTCTGGGCTCCAAAATCACGGCAGATGGTGACTGCAGCCATGAAATTAAAAGACTCTTACTCCTTGGAAGGAAAGTTATGACCAACATAGATAGCATATTCAAAAGCAGAAACATTACTTTGCCAACAAAAGTTCGTCTAGTCAAGGTTATGGTTTTTCCAGTGGTCACGTATGGATGTGAGAGTTGGACTGTGAAGAAAGCTGAGTGCCCAAGAATTGATGCTTTTGAACTGTGGTGTTGGAGAAGACTCTTGAGAGTCCCTTGGACTGCAAGGAGATCTAACCAGTCCATTCTGAAGGAGATCAGCCCTGGGTTTTCTTTGGAAGGAATGATGCTAAAGCTGAAACTCCAGTACTTTGGCCACCTCATGCGAAGAGTTGACTCATTGGAAAAGACTCTGATGCTGGGGGGGATTGGGGGCAAGAGGAGAAAGGGACGACAGAGGATGAGATGGCTGAATGGCATCACTGACTCGATGGACGTGAGTCTCAGTGAACTCCGGGAGTTGGTGAGGGACAGGGAGGCCTGGCATGCTGCGATTCATGGGGTCGCAAAGAGTTGGACACGACTGAGCAACTGATCTCATCTGAAACTTTGTGCATATGCTGACAATAATGGGGCACTGCCAACTAAAGAAGGGCTTCCCTTGTGGCTCAGTTTGTAAAGATCCCCTGGAGAAAGAAATGGCTACCACTCCAGTATTCTTGCCTGGAGAATTCCATGGACAGAGAAAGCTGGTGGGCCACAGTCCATGGGGTCTCAAAGAGTCGGACAGTACTGAGCGACTAATACTTTCACTTCCACGCCAACTAAAGAAGGTCATTCACCACCTGCTTCTACAAGAATTGAGTCATTACTCACTGAAGTCACTAACCTTTGTCGTGCTGTGTTGTGCTTATACATATTGACCTCCCCCCTTACCTCTTGGGAGCAGTTCCTCAGAACTTTCTGAGAAGCCATCTCCAGAGCTATAGTCTTCAATATCTCCAAATAAACCTGAAACTCACAGCTCTCGCTCTTTGTTTCTCTGAAATCTTCCCCTTCACCTCTTTGGAGCAGTGCTCAAAGTTCTTTAAGAGCTGGTCATCCAGGTTATAATCCTCAGGTTGGTTCAATAAAAATGCCCATTTCTTTCTTAAATTGACTATGATTTAATTTTTTCATCTATGGGGGGCCGGATTTAGCATGCCCTAGAATGGCAATCCACTCCAGTGTTCTTGCCTGGAGAATCCCAAGGACCGGGGAGCCTGGTGGGCTGGCATCTATGGGGTCGCACAGAGTCGGACACGACTGAAGTGACTTAGTAGCAGCAGCAGCAGCAGATGGTTACCAAAGTAGTTTTCACCCCTCTCAGAGATGGGCAGGGAGACTCCAGAAGTTTCTTCCTCCTGGAAGCCACCAACTGTCAGTCATCGCGCTAACCACGCCCCCTCGTACAAGGCCCGTGCTTATCCCAGAACGGCCAGGGCCAGACCTCTTCCCTATACCTCTTGGGAAAGGAAATACACCAGGGGGTTGGATGGGGAGTGTCGAGGGTCTCTGGAAAGCGGACGGTGAGAAGGAACAATGAATTCTTTCCAAATTCTTTCTTTGTCTTCCAGAGGGGCCCCTACCTGATCCTCTCACCGTCACTCGGCGGGCTAAGCCGTGTGGAAAGGGGACTGCAGTCTGGGGAGATATAGAGGAGCCGCTGGACCCAGCGCTGGTCAGCGCCACCCTCCTGACTCACGTCCCAGGGCAAGACCACCCTTACATCATCCCTTGAGGATCCGAGACATTTCCTTCTCTTTCCCTGGCCAGACGTCATTTCCTCTCCCTCCAGCATCCTGCTTCTTCACTAAAGACAAAGTTGATTCTTACTCTCCTAGAGACTCAGTTTTCTCATCTCTAAAGTGGGGATGGCCTTGACGTGATGACATGCGTGCTTGACAAATGAGCCTTGTGAAAGGAGGGAGGGAGGGAGAAAAAGGACTCTTGGAAAAAGCATTTCTACAGAAGCTCCAGGCGCAAACACCCTCTTTTCCCAAATGAGGTCTTGCACCACGCTAAGCTTGTGACCCCATGCACATGTGTGGGTTTTTTTTTTTTTTTTTTTTTACATTCACAAGACCGAATTTTGATCAATGTGGGAGCAAGTTGTGAAATGGCCCTTGTGACAATCTCACCCTGGTATCACACACAGCAAATGGAATTTCTTTCCATCAGCAGCTGTTTTGCAACAGTCCTCGAGGCTCAGCTTGGAGAAATCCTCATTTTTGCTGACAGAATTTTCCCTGAAGGAAAAGACCTTGATTTGTAGATAAAACTTACAGTGCAATTGTGTATCAATTCACAGGGTGGTTGAGGTGGGGTGGGCCGGGATCAGCCAAGGCTATCCTGGGGTTTGGTGACATCTAGTGGCTAACTGAAGAATCTTTGCTTATACTAAGAGAATGTTCTGGAAAATTAACTGAGCAGCCTGGAAAGCAAAAACTCCTACTTGTGAACCCTCTGAAAAAAGCCTCCTGAAAGCCTTAGGAGGGCAAAGTAAATAACTGGCTTGGTATGACGTGAGTTGAAATGGTATCTTGCTTTCTTGGCAACTTTGACAGAAATTAGAAGTCATTGAGAAGACAATGGCAGAAGGCAATGGCACCCCACTCCAGTACTCTTGCCTGGAAAATCCCATGGGTGGAGGAGCCTGGTAGGCTGCAGTCCATGGGGTCGCTAAGAGTCGGACATGACTGAGCTACTTCCCTTTCACTTTTCACTTTCATGCATTGGAGAAGGAAATGGCAACCCACTCCAGTGTTCTTGCCTGGAGAATCCCAGGGACGGGGGAGCCTGGTGGGCTGCCATCTATGGGGTCGCACAGAGTCAGACACGACTGAAGCGACTTAGCAGCAGTAGCAGCAGAAGTCATTGAAGAATTTCAAATCACTACCCACTGTATCCTCAGCATGGTTTTCAATAAATAGTGTCCTATTCAAGTGTCCTGATTCAAAAATGGAATCAGGTAATACCAATTTGGTAGTTGCTTCCGACTTCAGAGCGTTTCTCTGGGCTCAAGCTCTAAACAGACCAAGGATTTCCAGGCTAGGCAGGAAATCTACAAAAACATCTATCAAAGTTCAGGTGCAACTGGTATTGGCCTGAGGGCATCCAGAAGTGTAATGGTTAATGACCACTATGATATGGGCAGAAGTGTAAGGTAACCTCAGATGTCACAGGTTTTCAAAGTCCTCACGGGAGATGCAAAGTATTATAAATAGCCATATGCAATTTATACTTTCATAGAAAGTTTAAACTACTTGATACAGGATAGTGGGGGAGGCAATCAAAAATCAGGGAGCAAGCAGCTTCTTAGAGTTGCATTTTAGGGTTTATAGGCTTGTAGCCATTAGAGAACTATGATGAAGCACAAAACATGGTCTTGAGACCAGCCACATCAGCATATTCTCAAACGCCACCCCCGAACTACTGAATTTCAATCTTAAGAGTGGGCCCCAGTAACCAACGTTTTAACAAGCCCCATAAGATGATTCTGGCGCATACTAAAGTTTGAGAACCAATGATTTAAAACAAGCTTTAAATGCCCCCTTAAAAACCTTAAAGAGCTGATTCATCTCACTGTACAGCAGAAATCAACACAACTTGTAAAGCAATTATCCTCCAATTAAAAAAAATACCTTAAAGAGTGTTCAGAGACTATTAACGAATTCATGGAGGACACGGAATTGTTTCTGTAACATAGGTCTACTTCTTCTTTTAAACATATAAAGGTGTCTCAGATCTTCTGAACTGACAGTTAAATGAAAGGAAGAGGATTATTTATTGGTCTTTACTTCTTTGGATTTTGGAGCATGCTGCCTTGAAAAAGTACAATGTCTCCAGAGTAGCTCAATCGTCCTGTGGATGTGATGAGGATAAACATAGAAACAAACACAAAGATGCTCCATCTCAGTATTAGTCCAAGGAAGACAAAGTAAAATAATAATGGGATACAACTTTCAACTAACAAACTGGCCAAGATCAAGGAGAAAAATGTGCTTCATTGAGGATGCTATGGGAATCCTATGAGGATTCATTCATATGAGGATGCTAAATTTTTAAAAATACACTCCTAGTGGAAACACAAAGTACCATAATCTTTCTGGCAATATAAATCAGAAGTCTCAAAAATGTGTGGACCTTTGACAAAGCAATTCCACTTCTAGGAATATATCTTAGAAATAAATAATGTGCAATGATGTATGCATAAAGATTTGAAGATATATTTATAATAATTAAAATTAAAACCAATTTAAATTCCACCAGCAGAGGACTGTATAAAAGAAATGGCTTGTAAGACAGAATGTAATAAAAATGAAGCTGTACAAAATTTTTCCAGTTTTTAAAAGGAAGATTTATTTAACAAGTTTCACTTAGTACAATACATCTAATGGAAATCACAATACAAGGAAAGATTTAAATCAAAGCCTCAGAATTTCATACAAACAACATGACCAAACTCCTAAAAGTATTGGTATTACATCTCAAAATTGTCCCAGAGCTTTTTTTAAAAAAAAATTAAAAGTGTACACTCACGTGCCTTACAGGATATTAAACCAAAAAGCTAGAATTAACAAACATGCCAAATGTTTTCACTTGAAATCGTAGACACAGCTCCTATATTTGAGTTTTTACAGAAAAGCATGTTTCTCAACATGCATCCAAAGTTTTCAATGTATCATGGTATAAGAGCAACATTTAACATAAGTGAAATTGCTTTAACCTAAATACGCTTACTGCTTAAGTACACTCCTATAACATAACTAACTTGAAGAAAGCTGAAAGTTGTTTTAACAGTTATGGTCAATACTGAACTTTGTTATTACATCCTAAGTGAATGTTTCAGTGTTCAAAATTACTGAGCTTGAAGTTTTAAAACAATCCTGACTTCCACTTTACAGTAAGCATGAATTACAAGCCTGTAATGCAAAACTGTTAAACTTAATTTTTGTTTCTTAAAAAAAAGAGAGAAAAAGAAACAAAGAAAGAGGGAGGGAGGGAGGGTAAGAGGGAGGGAAAGAGAAAGGAATGAAAGGAATGAAAGGAAAAAGAAAAGGAAGCTAGCTGACCAAGAGTGATCAGAATCAATGATAATTCCCATGTACCAATCATACTGGATATGCCTGACACCATTCCTATTCTAGTTAACTCCCATAAATGCACTGCTGTTATTTCTGTTGTTGTTTGGTACTCCTTCTCTGCCTAAGCGAGGTTTGATTGATAGTCACTGGAGTTTTCCTGCAGAACTTGGTCATATCCACTCATACTACTCTGACCACCATATCCACCTCCGTAACCACCACTCAGCTGCTGACTGGCAGGACCTCCGTAACTAGACTGGTTGGATATGCCCATGCCTCCCATCATTTGGCTACCATAAGCTCCACCACTTGCCCCGGCTGTAGAATTCAAAAAGAGTTCTACGTAGCTGTGATCATAGGCTCCCCCACTCGTGCCTGCGGTAGAATTCAAGAAGAGCTCCACGTATCTGTGTTGCATGTTAGCTTTGTCTTTTGCCATAGCTGCCACAGCATCTTCATGAGTAGCAAATTCAACATCTGCCTCACCAGTAACTCTGCCATCAGGTCCAATTTCAATGTGTACTCTCATGGGATTAAGAGGTGAGAAGAAATTGTAAATATCATTCTCAGTGGCTCTGTAAGGTAATCCCCTCATGTGTACACAGTGCCCTGTGGTGCTCTGAAAACTGGACCCACCATCTCCATATCTATGATCAGACATTCCTGAAAAACAGTAATTCAGGTCTCTTCCAAATCTATCAGATCCAAAGCCATATCCATCATTATAGCCACCATAGTCGTCATAGCCTCCATACCCTCCACCATAGGCACCCCTCCTCATCCTTTCAAAACCAGCCCCTCTGCCAATGCTATTATACCCTCTGCCAGCCCCTGGCCTGTCATAGGGACCTGGCCGCTGCATAGCCATGAGCTTTCGAGGGGGGTCATAATGGGTTCGGACTTCAGCTCGGCTACTCTTGAAGATTTCAATGTACCGGTGCCCTATTCTTTCCTTGTGTTTCTTTAAGGCCTTTTCAGCTATCTCCTGCGAAGCAAATTGCACAAAGGCCTCCCCTGTGCTCCGCCCCTGAAAGTCCACCGGCAGTGTCATCCCATTTGGCACAATTTCCAACCCTGAAAAGAACTGAACAATCTCTTCCTTGCTACAGCCAAATGGGAGTCCTCTAAGCCGGACGAAGCCATCATTGGCAGTATCAGGACTATTCGGACCTGTGTGCTTCAACACCCAATCCATTTCAACACTGTTGGACTTGAATACTTCAACATATCTGTGTCCCATGGTTTCTCTGTCCTTCTTCAGAGCCAATTTCACTTCATCTTCAGACTCAAGTTCGACAAATGCTTCACCACTTGGTCTGCCTTCTCTGGTGTAGATGAAACGAATACCTGATGTGCCATTTTGGATTTTACAATCGGAGAAGAAGCGCATCACTTCATCAGCTGAGCAGGACCAGGGCAGGCCCCTGACCTTCACCACGAACCCCTCCCTGCCTTCTGTGCTCAGCATCATGGTGGCTGTTGAATTCTTGCTGGCAGGTTCGGTTCAATGTAATTTTGGTATAGCTGAAAAAAAATTAAGACTACTGTCATGGAAAAATGTTCATAATATGGTTAAGAGAGAAAAAGCAAACTATTAATAGAAAATTACACTGATAGCTTTTTCTTAAGACACTTGTATAACAGAAAGACTTCACCAAATTTCTAATTCATTCATTCATTCAACAACTATTTGATACCTATTTTATGTGCTGGATACCATTAATGGTGGCTATTTCTGGGTGGTAAGATTATGGGAACTTTGTTTCAGGGAATGTTTTCTTTGGCTACTTCTGTATGTTCTAAGTTTTCCACATTCATCATATATAAACACAAAGTCAGGAAAGATATACAAAAGATGAAAAGATACACAAAATGAATGGCAACTAAATCAGTGAGAGACATCAAGACATAAAAGACAGCTACATCTGATTATATAAAAATGGAAAACTTCATTACATCAAAAGTAAGATTAAACATAAAAAACAAACAACAAACAAGATAACTACAACAAATACATTACTATCTTTAGTATATTGAAAAACTCATACAAATTAAAAAAAATCAAGTAAATATTAAGGCCAAAGAGATAAATGGAAAAAAGACACTACAGAGAATTTACATCTTCATTTTACGTTGTTCAGTTGCCAGATCCAGTACCAGGTTCTGGCATATAAGGATCAATAAGCCCAGAAATGACTCGTGGTCCTACAGAGGCACTGTACATCTGCACTGAAGACAAAATGGGCAAATAAACATTTCTCTACTATGACATAACTATGGACAGGGTGAAAGGGTGTTATAAAGCAGGGACTGACTGCTCAATTCTATCAGCGTACAATAGTTAAGTGAAAAGGACTAACCGGCTCAGGGATCCACAAATTCTAAAAATTATGATGGAGCATAAAATAGGAGGAGGCAAGGCAGGAGATATGGCTGGCAAGGTATTCATCCAGGAGGTCTTATCAGACAAAGGCTAGAGGCCTTTTAAGGGTTTTACATGGGGCACTGAGGGGAGGAGAGAGGCGGGCAGGGAGCTAAGGAGAGAGAAGTGAGGGGAGGAAGGAGAAGAAGGAAAGTGAGGGGAGGAGAGTCAAGTAGTCAGAACCTTTCAGAAAGATCACCATGGCAACAGTGTGACGCTCAAAGAGAGGGGGTGGGGGTGACACTACCAAGAGCAGCTAGAGCTCTGTTAGAGATATGTTAAGGTATTTATATAAGGCAATGGCACTTTTAAAAGGTGGGGGGAGGCAAGATACTTTTTAAAAGGGGGGAGAGGCAAGATAATGATCTATGCATTCAAAGCAGTGGACTCTGGGAGACTTGGTAACAGATTAAATGTATGGGAAATACAGATGTGAAGATACAGAAGAGTCTGGGAAATGTTCAATCCTCATCAATCACCAGAAATACAAGTTAAAACTACAATTAATTGCCATTTTTCATCCATCACCACAGTGAAAGTAAAATAGGAAGGATAAGTTGATACTGATATTCAGGGTTCCCAAACTAATATACTCCCAGAGCAGTGAAAGTTGATGCAGTATCTCTGGAAAGCAATTTGGATATATGTCATGCCTTTTGCTACATGTAACTTCTGGTTATATGCCCTAAGAAGATCTGAAATTCAGACAAAGGTTTATGGAGCTAAATATTTTTGAAAGATATTTTACTAAGAAAGATGAAATATTACCCACTTTAAAAATTGGAAATCGAATAACATAAGAAACTACTTATGCTATAATCTTAAGTGACCTAAGATCATAACTGTTTTATAACCACAACTGTGAGAAAGATATATGTTCACATATCCTTCGACCATGCTAGAATTCCTTCCAGGAACCTGGTCAACAGAAATACTCACAAATGTTCACTGTTGCATTGTTAGTGATGGCAGAAAATTAGAAACCTAATTATCCATTAATAGGGGAATGACAGTGAATTATACTTTAGCCTTAAAACAGAAAGCCATGTAGCTGTATTTTTTTTTAAATCTTCCCTGACCCTGGAAGATTTCCAAATTAAATTAAATGAAGGGATAATGTATAGTATGAACCTACTTATTTTAAAATATAAGCAGGCACATCTATATGTATGTAAATGCAGAGAAGTTCTGGAAGCACGTTAAGTTGTATTTTGAGAAAAGGAGCACTATAGGGTAGCAAGAATGTAGAGGAATTTCACTTTTTACCCTATATACTTCTAAATAGTTTAATTTTTAAAAATCATTGTAATTGGAATTCTTTTAAAAGTTAGGAAAGTACATGCATGGGGAATTTGTCACATGTTAATAGAGGCTACTCTGAGTAGTAAGTTTATGGTTTTTTCAACTTTTTTCAATTCTTTTGTGCATTCCTAATTTTCTATAGAGAGAAATTTTATTTCAGCAAAAAAAAAAAAAAAAACAGAAAACAAATTAAAATGTTTACTTTTGTTATATTTCGTATAGCAAATTTGATAAAAATTTCTATTTTTGTATGTGTATGGCTTATCTGACATGGTCTGGGAACAGTGGGCCTCTTGGAAAGAAAGTACAAAGTGTACTAGTCCCTAATACTACACCAAAGATTCAAGTCAACATTCACTAACTCCCTAAGATGTGCCTGGAACAATGCATGTGCAGTGCTGTCTTCCTATAGATCATTTTCAGGTCTGAGTGACAGATTTACACACTGGTTTTTTGCTTGCCTTAACTCTTGGACGACCCATTCCATTTAATGTCCCTATAGCCCTCTAGGCCTTAACATCCCGTGTGGGGACACGGAGGTTCTGCTTCATCACTGTGTCTCCTGGGAAGGCCACGAGGACTCTGTTGCCTGAAGTAGGAACCCGGATTCCATTTGTGAGTTAAGAATTTGTGCATTTATGTGCGTGTTATATACAGACGTTTTACAGACCGAAATGCTGAGTAGTTATCTGCGAGTGATGAATTACGTGTATTTTTTTCAATTTATAGCATACCGTTATTTTTCCAAAGTCCAAAAATTGAACATGTAGCTTGTTAAAAGCCGGAAAAATAAACGTTATTTAAATATTTAATTCAGTAAAAACATTCATTGGGCGCCGCGGTCAGGCACGCAGTATTTGCCTAGATGTGACTCTACAGATCAAATTCGCTTGGTGCCTCTCCCTACAGACAATCAGGCACTGGAAACTGGGTGCCTGAATGGGTGGACTAGCATTCAGACCACTGGACTCAAGATCTGTTTTTCCTAATCCGGGGACGTGGTTTTCCAATGTTTTTCAGCTTACGGTTTCTCTTAAGGGTCCTTTGAGACCCGCCCAGACAGACAGATATACAAAAACACAGACAGTCACGAGCGTCCACCATTTCCCCACCAGGCGCAGCAAAGGCGGCTTCCCGGCACTGAGATGGGGGAAGGGGGAGCGGGGGAGGGGAAAGCAGGAACGAAAAAGGCGGAGGCGGCCCGCGGACCCCGCTTTGGTCTGCATCATCACCACCCCCGGGTCCCCGGTTCCCACCCACACACCAACCTCTAACGATACCGGATAATTTTCCTCTTTCTTCCCTCAAACGGCTTATAGCGAGACGGTAGACGACGACCAGAACTACTTCTGCTCACGTAAGCGATAGGTCACGTGAGGATCTACGTCATGTGAGATCTCGATCACGTGAGCACCGCTAGGCTCTAACCCCGGATCATTAAAGTGCTGCACTTCCTTCTGGTATAAAAATAGGGCGGGTCGACATTCAGAAAGAGAGAGAGTGGTTGGTGGCGGTGCGTCTTCTGTGACTGGTCATTGGTCAGCCTCTGGGGATAACCATCCCAGTTGCTGGAGAAACAGTCACGTCACGGCTTAATTACTCACCAGTGATTGGTGATGGGGACCAAAGCGGGTTCTGCGGACCGTCTCCGCCTTTTTACCCCCGTAGGTTAAATTTAAAACCCCAGGTGACTCTTGGAAATCTGTGCTGTATGATGACAGCGACGATGAAACCGGTGAGCAGAGTCCTGCGGCTGGGCTGCGTGCTGGCCTTTTGCTTCCAGGTCCTGGCTCCCTACGGGCTCCCTAGGGCTTGGGGCCTGGACAACGGCTTGGCGATGACCCCTACCATGGGCTGGCTGCACTGGGAGCGCTTCATGTGCAACGTGAACTGCCAAGAAGAGCCGGATTCCTGTATCAGGTATCAGAGATATTGGTTACCTTCTTCTCTTCGCCTTTCCGTATATTTGTCTGGATGTGTTTGGAAGGATGGAGGGTCTCAGCGAGAAAATTTTGAGCCGGAGGGAGAGCTCCCCTATCACTGCTGCTTTTTTATCCCCAGCAAACTGCCCTGGATGGGGACTAGCCCTGAATTTTCTCTGTGACCGCTGGATGGGGACTAGCTCTAGATTTTCTCCATGGGACCCCTTGGGGTAGGAGTCTGGCCAGCGACTTCTGCTTCTCCACTTCTTTCTGCCTGTTCACCCACCTAAGGTCTTTCTTCATTTAGCATCCAGTTCGTTCAGACCCTTATTGAAAGCTACTGCTCTGTCTTTGGAGAAGGCAGTGGCACCCCACTCCAGTACTCTTGCCCGGAAAATCCCATGGACGGAGGAGCCTGGTAGGCTGCAGTCCATGGGGTCACGAAGAGCCAGACACGACTGAGCGACTTCACTTTCACTTTTCACTTTCATGCAATGGAGAAGGAAATGGCAACCCACTCCAGTGTTCTTGCCTGGAGAATCCCAGGGACAGGGGAGCCCGGTGGGCTGCCGTCTATGGGGTCGCACAGAGTCAGACACGACTGAAGTGACTTAGCAGCAGCAGCTCTGTCTCTGCTGGGACTAGTACTGAGAACAGCTGTGGTGAGTAGGAGAGACAGGACTAAGACGCGTGTCATTTCTTCTCCTTTTGGAGTCACGGGTTCCTTGGCTCTAATTTGAGGGAATTTAGAGAGACCATAGTGTCTCCTAGATCTCCCCACCCCATAGCCCTTGGGTATGGCCTCTGGTTGGAAGGTTATGCGGAGGATCTTTAGTGGATAAGACAAGTATTGATCCTATCAGACCCACACATCCTTTGTCTGCAGATTGGGAAAGCAACTCTTACCTCAGGGAACCAACTCTGGTGCTCTGCAAAACAGTTCTTATCTCACACAGGTTGACTTTCAACTAGATAACCCATCTGAAGGGTTATTGCACAGTGCAATACCAAACCCCCTCAATTAGGCATATGGAAGGAATGTTCTTATCCTATGCTCATGCTCAGCCCACGCGTCTGACTCTTTGCGAGCCGGTAGACTGAATCCTGCCAGGCTCCTCTGCCCATGGAATTTTCCATGCAAGAATACTGGAGTGGGGTGCCCTTTCCTCCTCCAGGGGATCTTTCTGACCCAGGAATGTAACCTGCGTCTGTTGCGTCTCCTAATTGGCAGGCGGATTCTTTACCACGGCTTCCTAGGTGGCACTAGTGATAAAGAACAGAGACACGGGTTCAATCCCTGGGTCAGGAAGATCCCCTGGAGGAGGAAAGGGCAACCCACTCCAGTATTCTTGCCTGGAGAATCGCATGGACAGAGGAGCTTGTCGGGCTACAGTCCATAGGGTCACGAAGAGTCGGACACGACTGAGTGAGGGCACAGGCAAGGAATGTTCTTAGCCTGGAATCTATGGGGAAATTAATGCAAATCTGCAAATGTGAGTATATGTGTTTTTCTGGAGAGAGGATCTTGAGCTTTGTTCAGATTCTCAAATAGATCTCCATCTAGAAAAGGTTAAGAATCACTGATAGATATTGTTTAAAAACATAATAAAGACACCCTTGGTGCAGAGGCCCCTCTATAAGTAGCGATCATGGTACATCCCAGTGGCCATAAGTTATTCCTTTGAATGTCTTTACAGATGTTGGTCAAACATGACAGAGTTAATTGGCTTTCTAAGTTTCAGACTAAATCCATCATGACCCTGGAGTAAATTATGGCCATCCCATATTTCTTTCTGTCTTTTCCTTTTTTTCCTGAGTGGTGGTTGTCTTATTTTTGTATCTGATTATGAAATTAATGCATGATTATGGCAAAAAATGTGGATAGTAAAGAAGAGTATAAAGAAAATAGATTCCCCTCATTTCACCACCCAGAAATAATCATGGTTAAAGTGTTAATATGCGACCTTTCCTTTTTTTTTCTATGTGAATAAAAACACAAATTTCTTTTTAAAGTGTTTTTCAATAAAAATGAGATCACATTTATGT
Source organism: Bos mutus (assembly GCF_027580195.1). NCBI lineage: Eukaryota > Metazoa > Chordata > Mammalia > Artiodactyla > Bovidae > Bos > Bos mutus. Next base: position 49,634,056 of record NC_091646.1, read on the forward strand.
CTCGAGCAGTTAACAAGACTCTGAAGTCTGTCTGCCTGGGTTCAAATTCTAGCTTATTATTACTTTGCCAGGTGATCTTGGGCAAACTGATGATCCCTTTGTAAATTGAAGAGTGAGTGCTTGGCACAGAATGGGAGTTTCATAAGTGCAGATTGTATGTATTAGCCATGCTTTATTTAAACAATCTCCTGTTCATGACTACTCATCTTCAATTTTTCATTATGAACAAAGCGTACTAATAACCACCCTTGTACATCATCTGATTTTTTTTCCTTAGAAGTCTAAATCCTGGGTCCAAGGGTATGCTCATTTTGTTTCATATCAAACTGTCCTCCCCCAAAGTTTTACAAATGCACCTTCCCAACAACCATGTGGGCTTCTGTGGTGGCTCAGAAGGTAAACAATCTGCCTGCAATGCAGAAGACCTGGGTTTCAGTCCCTGGGTTGGGAAGATCCCTCGGGGAAGGGAATGACTACCCACTCCAGTATTCTTGCCTGGAGAATTCCATGGACAGAGGAACCTGGTGGGCTACAGTCCATGGGGTTACAAAGAGGTAGGACTGAGTGACTCACACTTGTGTATGAGTTCCTGTTTTCCCCCACAGTCTGGCCAACACTGCATTTTTGTTATTCTTCTGAAATTTGCCAATCTGGTAGGTGTTTTTATTTTCATTTATTTGATTACTGATAAAGTTGAACATCTTTTAATAAGTTAAATTGGCTGTTTGTTTGCATGATTTCTTTTCTGTGCTGCTTGTTTGTTCCAAATTTTTCAATTGGAGTGTTTGGGGTTATTTCGTTTACTTTTTGGTTTTTATTTGTTTGGGGTCTACCATAAGTTGTGAATTCAGTGGTTCTTTTTTTGGACAATTTCGCACAGCTTGTGGGATCTTAGTTCCCCAACCAGAGATCCAACCTAGGCCCTTGGCAGTGAAAGCTCAGAGCCCTAACGACTGGACCACTAAGGAATTCCCAAAACAGTGGTTCTTGCTATATGTTAGTTTTGATATTTATGTATCAAACACTAGGTTCTTCCTTTATGATTTCTGGCTCTGGTATCATGCAAAGAAAGTTCTTTCCTATCTGAATATAAAATGGAATACAAAATTTATATTTTCTACTAGCATTTTTTATGGGTTTTTTAAGTATTTAAATCTTTAATCCAGCTGGACTTTGTTCACCTATAAGCAATATTATATTTAATATGTACTAAATTTTATGATATCAAATGGCTTGAAGGATCTCTTTTTTTGAACTTCCTCTTTGATTCTATTTATCTGTGTATTCTAATGCTAATAGTACAGCACCAGCTTCATTTATCTTTGGTAGACTATTCATGTATATAACTTTTGAGGTGACATTTTTGAGTCATGTTGCAAACTTCCTTAAAAAAGTCCTTTGGGGATTAGTTAAAGGTTTTAGTAAATGTCTAGAAGTGTACAGGGAGAGTTTGCTTTTTTTTAATACTGAGTTTTCCTATTCAAGAACAAAATAATGTATCTCCATTTATTCTCATAAATTGGAACATCATCAGTCAGTCAGTTCAGTCGCTCAGTTGCGTCCGACTCTTTGTGACCCCATGGACTCCAGCACGCTAGGCCTCCCTGTCCATCACCGACTCCCGAAGTTTACTCAAATTCATGTCCATTGACTGGGTGATGCCATCCAACCATCTCATCCTCTGTCGTCCCCTTTTCCTCCCGCCTTCAATCTTTCTCAGCATCAGGGTTGTGCATCGTGCATCGACTCGTTTCATATATTATATTATACATATTTCAAATTCTTGAAGAGATCTCTAGTCTTTTCCATTCTATTGTTTTCCTCTATTTCTTTGCATTGATCACTGAGGAAGGCTTTCTTATCTCTCCTTGCTGTTCTTTGGAACTCTGCATTCAAATGGGTATATCTTTCCTTTTCTCCTTTGCCTTTTGCTTCTCTTCTTAGCTATTTGTAAACATCATAGTTTATTCAAATGAGCCCTGCACTTAGTTTTAAAATTACTTCTGGGTATTTTAGGTTTTGTCTGTTGGTTTTTTGGTTGCTCTTGTGAATGGTGTCTTTTTCTCTGAATAGGTTATTGTTGATATCTGAAGAAGCTACTGATTATGTTAACTTCGTAGTTTTACTTTACTGAACTGTCTTCTTAGTTCTAATAGCCTTTTCAGTTTCATGTATTTCTCATTCCTCTTTTAACTGTTTGGGGTTCTTAGGCGTAGAAGGGGAAGGAGTGAGAAGAAAAAGGGCCAGTCCATTTTACCCTCATTGGTTGTAATTACTACCAAATTATAACCGGTTGAAAAATAAATTGCAAAACCTTGAGATGCCTAATAAATCAGAGTACCCAAGCATTTGTCTAATGAATTGTAATGATTCTTGGAATTTGTCTTTCAGCGAGAAGCTCTTCCTGCAGATAGCTGAGATCATGGCCTCAGATGGCTGGAAGGATGTAGGTTATGAGTACATCTGCATTGATGACTGTTGGATGGCTCCGGAAAGAGATTCAAAAGGCAGACTTCAGGCAGACCCTAAACGCTTTCCTGGTGGGATCCACCGCCTGGCTGATTATGTGAGTGTATGGGTAATTCTCTTTTTCATTCAGGTGACTATAAGCATTTCTATACATAATCTTGCTCAAAACACTTGGAAAGTAAAATAGCTGTTACTATCCAAATTGTAAGGCTTATTGGGTGGGATTTTCATCCCATCAGCAGATCTGTGTTTCACAACAGTTCTTGAGGCCCATCTTGGAGAAGTTCTCTTTTTGCTGAAACTACTGAATTCTCTAGGAGAAAAAAGGAACTTGGTTCTTGACATGCATGCATATATTTCCATATAAATTTTGAGCAGTTATCACAATTGTACTATAGATTACAACTTTAGAAGATAGAAGGAATATGTTCTAGAGATTGTTAAGGAGTAATGGAGCCGAACACTAGTTTAAGGCAGTGAAGACAGATACTGAGTACAATTCAGTACTGTTGTAATAGGGGAAAGAGCCAAGTTCAATCCAAAATACACCAAAGATGAGTGGGGTTTTAAATAGCCAGATTGTGGGGGTCAGTGGATGAACAATTACTAAGAGGAGATATCAGGAGGAGGGGAAGCAAGCCAAGGACTTAGACATTAAGGGTGGGGCATAAGGAATTTGATCAGATATTAAAAGGTGGAGAGGGGAGGGTGAGTTTGCAGGATTCTTACTAAAACTAGACAGGGTAAGCTAAGGTAGAGGCCTGCTTGAGAGGGGGTTTAGAGGTGCCTAAGGTTCAGTCAAGGAAAGAGTCTTTGTCCAGATAAATCTATCATTGCCCTGAAAATGTAACTTTTAAGATCCCGTCAAACGAAGATCAGAGCAACTGACAGCTTTCACATCAGTTCTATGCTATTGTTACAGGTATAGTTTGAACTCAGCAGAACTGGGGTCTTTGCTCTTTATCTCCTGACAAACTAATCTGAATAATTTTATGGGCTGGGGGGCAGGGGAAAGCCCCCCGGTATCTACCTGGTGAAGTGTACTGGTCTCTGCCTCCAGCCTGAAGTGGTTCTCTCTATTTCATGATTGCCCTTCTAGCGAGGTGACTCTTTTCTCTCATTTCAGGTTCATAGCAAAGGACTGAAGCTAGGGATTTATGCAGATGTTGGAAATAAAACCTGCGCAGGCTTCCCTGGGAGTTTTGGATACTATGACATTGATGCCCAGACCTTCGCTGACTGGGGAGTAGATCTGCTAAAATTTGATGGTTGTTACTGTGACAGTATACAACATTTGGCAGAGGGTATGTTTCATCCACAAGATTTAGCCAAGAGCAAAAAGCAGAACTTCGAGGACAAGGTAGCTAAGCATCCAAAGAACTACTCCTCACTGGAAATATCCAGTCACAACACTGGAAATAATGATTCTCTGTGTGCCAGAGTTCCTGCCTCTTCTTTCAGCTTGTCCATACATTTATTCATTGATGCATGTAAAAGCCACATGTGCCCAACCACAGCTAATGCCGTGAACTTTTCATGTAAGAGAGCTCTGAGTTGACTCCAGATAATTCTTAACTCTCTGTCCATCACTGGGAAAAGAATCCCAGATGTCAAACAGTCACAGAGAGAAGAACATCTCCCTTCCTGCCCTTCTTCAATATAGCCACCATCCTGCACTCTCTCCTCAGAACAATCCCAGCAGTCTGGCTGGCACTACACACAGTGTAAGCACAGAACAGTCACCTCTCTGTGCTGCTGGTTTAAAATAGAAACGTGGCCCTTCCAGGCAGCTTCTATTAAAAATATACAGTCCCAGCTGGAAATCCCTTTCTTTATTTTACACATTGTTTTCTCATACAGGTTATAAGCAAATGTCCTTGGCCCTGAACAGGACTGGCAGAAGCATTGTGTATTCCTGTGAGTGGCCCCTTTATGTGTGGCCCATCTTTAAGGTGAGATAGTGAGCCCAGAATCCAGTAGAGCCTTGCTGATAGATTTTCAGAACTCAAGAGCAAAGGAGACGAAGGTCCCTGTCAAAGTCCAGCCTTACTTAACAGTCTCATCCTGCCATTTCTCCCAGGATCCATCCACTTCTCACCATCCCCACTGCTGTAACTGGAGACTAAGTCACCATCAACTGAGAAGCCAGTCATCTTTGATTGTTCATTTTTGTCTCATGGTTCACAACCTATCTGCAGCAATCCTTTTAGTACTGCCTATAAAATATATCCTGAATCAGCCCACTTCATTATCATGTTAACCTATTCAATTTCCTTCTATGAGCTTAATATTATATGGAATTATTTGTTGATTTACCTATTGTCTGTCTCCTCCATTAAAATGTAAGCTTCAGGAGGGCAGGGACCTTTTCTGACTTTATCAGTGTATCCCTACCTTATGGTAAGTGTTGAGTAATTACTTATAGAATGAATCCGTTACCTCCTTCTAATCTCTGCAAAATTCTCTAACCTCTTTCTAAACATCTTAAACCTCAGATAGCCCACCTGCCTATCTACAAACTTTTATTTCTAATCAAACATAACAAATTATATGCCTGGGATTCAAATTGCCTTATCATCTGCTGGCTGAGTCCTGTGTAATTTGGAACTTTTACTTATTAAGATTATTTTAGTTATTTTTTAATTGAAGGATAGTTGATTTATAGTATCATATTAGGAAATCACTGTATTTGCTTCTGATTATAAAAGTAATACATGTGCATTTTGGAAAAATTTGACCGTGAAGTATAGAAAAAATTAAAATCCTCCATAATCCCAATACAGTAGTCCCCCCATCCCACAGTTTTGCTTTCCACGGCTTTGGTTACCAAAGGTCAACCACAGTCCAAAGTATTAAATGCAAAATTCCAGAAATAAACAATTAATAAGTTTTAAATTGTACGCATTCTGAGTATTGTGATAAAGTCTTACGCCATCTCACTCTATCCCACCTGGAACATGAATTATCCTTTTTGTCCAGCATATGCATGCTGTATACGCTACCCACCCACTGGTATCTGTATAGGAAAAAAAGGTAGTACATATAATAGAGTTTAGTACTATCTGTGGTTTCAGGCATCCACTCGGAGTCTTAGAATGCATCCCCCGCACGTAAGGGGGGACTGCTGCACCTAGTTACTGTTTGCTAAATTTCCAGCAAAAACACTGTTAGAACCATTGTAAGTTATATAGCCTACTTCTGAAGCAAACGTCTTATAATGAAACTCCATTATATTAATGATAAGGATTTAGCTCTCCTCATAGAGACCTTTAATCTGTAAACTAAGGAGGCTACAAGTGCCTTTTAAAAACATGATTGTTTTCCTATCACAAGAATGTTAGTAGAAAGTAAACAGAAGAGTTCTCTCTGTTTTCACAGCCCAATTACACAGAAATCCGAGAGTACTGCAATCACTGGAGAAATTTTGCTGACATTTATGATTCTTGGGAAAGTATAAGGAAAACCTTGGACTGGACATCTTCTAACCAGAAGATAATTGTTCCTGTTGCAGGACCAGGAGGTTGGAATGACCCAGATATGGTAAGAACCTGAGCCCTCTGGTTCAAGCTCCTGAAGTGGACCTGTTTCCTTCCTACTTGACACCCAGGATAAATCAGAAGGGAGAAGTTCCTGGGAGGAGGCTTTATGTGAGAGTAATCAGAGCAGGATGCTAAGTCGCTTCAGTCGTGCCCGACTCTGTGCAACCTCATAGACGGCAGCCCACCAGGCTCCCCCATCCCTGGGATTCTCCAGGCAAGAACACTGGAGTGGGTTGCCATTTCCTTCTCCAATGCATGAAAGTGAAAAGTGAAAGTGAAGTCACTCAGTCGTGTCTGACTCTTAGTGACCCCATGGACTGCAGCCCACCAGGCTCCTCTGTCCATGGAATTTTCCAAGCAAGAGTACTGGAGTGGGGTGCCATTGCCTTCTCTGTGTCTAGGTAACTTTAAGAATGTTTTATCTCGCTTGAATTCTTACTTCATTCTTTGTCCCAGTTGGTGATTGGCAACTTTGGCCTCAGCCGGGATCAGCAAATAACTCAGATGGCCCTCTGGGCTATCATGGCGGCTCCGTTACTCATGTCCAATGATCTCCGACACATCAGCCCTGAAGCCAAAGCCCTTCTTCAGGATAAGGATGTAATTGCCATCAACCAGGACCGCTTAGGCAAACAGGGTTACTGGCTTAGAAAGGTATAGTAAATAATGTTCTATGGGAAAAAGTAGGAATTGGCCAGGAACATCTTCTCTTGCTTTATCGTTTACAATTCATCCAAATGTTTATTTGGGGTGTGTATTTTAAGATGGTTTAATACTCAAGTACCAAGTTTGTCTTGGACTGAAATGTGTTACTTTATGGAGGATATGCACTGATCTTTTAAGAAGGCATTTTTTAATGTTGATATCATAGTCAGTAATGAGGCTCCTTTGTGCTACTTTTCTCTAGAAGTGCTCGATAATTCTAAGACATAATGCCACAAATAATATGGCAGCTTATTGCTAGTTACCAAACTATCACAACTCTTTTCCTGGCTTGCTTTTCAGGAGGACAACTTTGAGATGTGGGAACGCCCTCTCTTGAACTTAGCATGGGCTGTGGCTATAGTAAACCTGCAAGAGATTGGTGGACCTCGTTCTTACACCATCTCTGTTACTTCCTTGGGTCGAGGACTGGCCTGCAATCCCAACTGCCTGATCACAGAACTCCTGCCTGAGAAGAGGAAGCTTGGGATTTATGAATGGACTTCAACTTTAAAAACTCAAATAAATCCCACAGGCACGGTTTTGCTTAGGCTAGAAACAACAAGCTCAGCTCAGTTCAGTCACTCAGTTGTGTCTGACTTTTTGTGACCCCATGGACTGCAGCATGCCAGGCTTCCCTGTCCATCACCGACTCCAGGAGCTTACTCAAACTCATGTCCATTGAGTGGGTGATACCATCCAACCATCTCATCCTCTGTCGTCCTTCTCCTCTTGCCTTCAATCTTTCCCAGCATCAGGGTCTTTTCCAATGAGTCAGCTCTTTGCATCAGGTGGCCAATGTATAGGAGCTTCAGCATTAGTCTTTCCAATGAATATTCAGGACTGATTTCCTTTAGTATGGACTGGTTGGATCTCCTTGCAGTCCAAGGGACTCTCAAGAGTCTTCTCCAACCCCACAGTTCAAAGGCATCAATTCTTCAGCACTCAGCTTTCTTTATAGTCCAACACTCACATCCATACATGACTACTGGAAAAACCATAGCTTTGACTAGACTTCGTTGGCAAAGTAATGTCTCTGCTTTTTAATATGGTGTCTAGGTTGGTCATAGCTTTTCTTCCAGAGCAAGCGTCTTTTAATTTCATGGCTGCAGTCACCATCTGCAGTGATTTTGGAGCCCCCCAAAATAAAAGCCTGTCACTGTTTCCATTGTTTCCCCATCTATTTGCCATGAGGTGATGGGACCAGATGCCATCTTAGTTTTCTGAATGTTGAGTTTTAAGCCAACTTTTTCACTCCTCTTTCACTTTCATCCAGGGGCTCTTCAGGTTTTCTTTGCTTTCTGCCATAAGGGTAGTGTCATTTGCATATCTGAGGTTATTGATATTTCTCCCAGCAATCTTGATTCCAGTTTATGCTTCATCCAGCCCAGCATTTCACATGATGTACTCTGCATATAAGTTAAATAAGCAGGGTGACAACATACAGCCTTGACGTACTCCTTTCCCAATTTGGGACCAGTCTGTTGTTCCATGTCTAGTTCTAACTGTTGCTTCTTGACCTGCATACAGATTTCTCAGGAGGCAGATCAGATGGTCTGGTATTCCCATCTCTTTTAGAATTTTCCACAGTTTATTGTGATCCACACAGTCAAAGGCTTTGGTATAGTCAATAAAACAGAAGTAGATGTTTTTCTGGAACTCCCTTGCTTTTCTGATGATCCAGCAGATGTTGGCAATTTGATCTCTGGTTGCTCTGGCTTTTCTAAATCCAGCTTGAACACCTGGAAGTTCATGGTTCACATACTGTTGAAGCCTGGCTTGGAGGATTTTGAGCATTATTTTGCTTGTGTGTGAGATGAGTGCAACTGTGCTGTAGTTTGAACATTCTTTGGCATTGGCTTTCTTTGGGATTGGAATGAAAACTGACCTTTTCCAGTCCTGTGGCCACTGCTGAGTTTTCCAAATTTGCTGGCATATTGAGTGCTGCACTTTCACAGCATCATCTTTTAGGATTTGAAATAGCTCATCTGGAATTCCATCACCTCGACTAGCTTTGTTCGTAGTGTTGCTTCCTAAGGCCCTGTTGACTTCTCATTCCAGGATGTCTGGCTCTAGGTGAGTGATTACATCGTCATGATTATCTGGGTCATGAAGATCTTTTTTGTACAGTTCTTCTGTGTATTCTTGCCACCTCTTCTTAGTATCTTCTGCTTCTGTTAGGTACATACCATTTTTGTCCTTTATTGTGCCCATCTTTACATGAAACGTTCCCTTTGTATCTCTAATTTTCTTGAAGAGATCTCTAGTCTTTCCCATTCGGTTGTTTTCCTCTATTTCTTTGCATTGATCGCTGAGGAAGGCTTTATCTCTCCTTGCTATTCTTTGGAATTCTGCATTCAAATGGGTATATCTTTCCTTTTCTCCTTTGCCTTTAGCTTCTTTTCTTTTCTCAGATATTTGTAAGTCCTCCTCAGACAACCATTTTGCCTTTTTGCATTTCTTTTTCTTGGAGATGGTCTTGATCACTGCCTCCTGTACAATGTCACAAACCTCCATCCATAGTTCTTCTGGCACTCTATCAGGTATAATCCCTTGAATCTATTTGTCACTTCCACTGTATAATTGTAAAAAATTTTATTTAGGTCATACCTGAATGGTCTAGTGGTTTTCCTTACTTTCTTCAACTTAAGTCTAAATTTGTCAATAAGGTGTTCATCTGAGCCAGTCAGCTCCCGTCTTGTTTTTGCTGACTGTATAGAGCCTCTCCATCTTTGGCTGTAAAGAATATAATCAGTCTGATTTCTGTACTGACCATCTGGTTATGTCCATGTGTAGTCTTCTCTTGTGTTGTTGGAAGAGGGTGTTTGTTATGACCAGTGTGTTCTCTTGGCAAAACTGTTAGCCTTTGCCCTGCTTCATTCTGTAAGGCCAAATTTGCCTGTTACTCCAGGTATCTCTTGACTTCCTGCTTTTGCATTCCAGTCCCATATAATGAAAGGGACATCTTTTGGGCGTGTTAATCCTAGAAGGTCTTGTAGGTCTTCGTAGAACCATTCAACTTCAGCCTCTTCAGCATTGTTGGTTGGGGCATAGACTTGGATTATTACTGTGATATTGAATGGTTTGCCTTGGAAATGAACAGAGGTCATTCTGTCATTTTTGAGATTGCAAGCTAGACTGCATTAAAAAGCTTCCTTTACAAGTGACTACCCTGCTTTTGTCCATCTTCAGCTGTTTTTATTTCCTTGAGTAAGATTTTCCACATTTGAGCCATCTGAAAACATTTTGGGGAAAAGCCTTTGAACCAGATATGAATAGCTGAGAAAGAATAGCTTAGTAATATTAATAAGTAAAATAATAATTAACAGACATACATCATTTCGTTGCATTTAACAAATACTGTGGGGGTTTGGGGTTGTTTTTTTCACAAATTTAAAGTTTGTGGCAACCCTGCGTCTGTCACAAGTCTGTCGACCCTATTTTTCCAACAGCATTTACTCACTTCATGTCTCTGTGTCACATTTTGGTAATTCCCGCAATATTTCAACCTTTTTCACTATTATTGTATTTATCATGGTGATTGTGATTTACTATGGCAAAAAATATTGACTCACTTAAGATTTAGATGCTAGTTAGCAATAAAGTGTTTTTTTTTTTTAATTTTATATCCCGCGGCTCCATCCGGCCCTAGCCCCGGCCAGCGGCGGGCCCGCGGGAGACGCCCATGCTGGGCCGGCGGCCGGGGCTCAGCACACCGGCTCCTCCGCAATAAAGTATTTTTAATGCATCTGTTGTTTTAAACATAATGCTATTGCTAATATTGAATAGATTACAGTATAAATGTTGAGTTCTATGTGCACTGGAAAACCAAAAAACTGGTGACTACCTTTTTATCTGTTGCCTGTATTGGAACTACAGACCAGGCACTATTCTAGATGCACAAGGTGTACTGACCTCACAACAACCCTGATGCAGGTACTTAATCACTGTAAATTACAGCCAGGAATTTAAACCAAGGCTGGTGGCTCAACTGGTGACGAATCCACCTACAATGCGGGGAGACCCCAGTTCAATTCCTGGGTCGGAAGATCCCCTGGAGAAGGGATAGGCTGCCCACTCCAGCATTCTTGGACTTCCCAGGTGGCTCAGCTGGTAAAGAATCCACCTGCAGTGCAGGAGACCTGGGTTCGATCCCTGGGCTGGGAAGATCTCCTGGAGAAGGGAACAGCTATCCACTCCAGTATTCTGGCCTGGAGAATCCCATGGACTGTATAGTCCACAGAGTGCCAAAACGTTGGACACAACTGAGCGACTTTCACTTTTTAACCCTTACATCGCTACTTACTTGGATGGCACTAATTCTTAGCCTAAAGGCCAGTACTTTGGCCACCTGATGCAAAGAAAGAGCCAACTCATTGGAAAATACCCTGATGCTGGGAAAGACTGAAGGCAGGACAAGGGGGCGACAGAGGATGAGATGGTAGGATGGCATCACCAACTCAATGGACATGAGTTTGAGCAAACTCTGGGAATAGTGAAGGGCAGGGAAACCTGGCATGCTGCAGTCCATGGGGTCGCAGGGTCAGACACAACTGAGTGATTGAAATGAACTGAAAGAGAATATACTTTCTCAGTTGAAGGGAAAAAAAAAACTTAGCAGGAATACCCTTCATAATGGATGATTTAGAGGCAACCCATGCATGTGTACTCATTTGCTTCAGTTGTGTACTACTCTTTGCAACCCTGTGGACTGTACCCCACCAGGCTCCACTGTCCTTGGGATTCTCCAGGCAAGAATACTGGAATGGGTTGCTATGCCCTCCTCCAGGGGATACTCCCATCCCAAGGATCGAACCAGTGTCTAGTACGTCTCCTGCAAAGGTGGGTTCTTTACCACTCACTATGCCACGTGGGAGGCAATCCAACAGACCACATTACTGAATTTTTATGGGAGAATCTTGTCAGGAAACACCCCTACACACACACTTAACTTTCTAAATCTAGAAACAGTTGTTTTTATAATCTAGGTCCAACAAATGCAAATGGCTTTCTTTCACCAACAACAGTTGGTACATTATGACCTAAAATACCAAACATCTGGACAGAAGACCCCCTCCGCTCTAAGATGGATTGCCTTATCTTGAGGTCCCACGGTGAGGCAATGAACTTCAAATTGGGGTATGGAGGAATGAGTCGTTGGAGGATTTCCAACCTTCCTTTTCCTCTCATTGGTTTACCTAAAGACCAACCTAATGCTTCAGGCCTGCCCCTTCTCCACTTCCCCTTTTACCATTACCCTTTTCCCACATAAGCAAAAAAGCTATTCAGCTCACCCATCATGAATGCAGGACAGTACAAAAGGCAAAACACAATGTGCATGTTGTAACAATTCTTGGGCTGTCAGGTGCAACTTTTTTTCATAAAACTGGAGGACTATTAACTAAAATTGTCAGTTAATAAAATTGGAATAGAATTTGCAAATCCAAGACTTAATTCATCCACAGAAACCAGAAACTAATTTGGAAGGAAACACCTCCATCTCCAGTTACCAAAATGCATAGCTTTTTTGCTTCACCTCCAGTTTTGCTGCACAAGAATGAGGAATACAAAAGCATACAGAGGATTCCAACTGTTAGGCATTTTACAACGTGAATAGGTCATTCCCCATAGATTCCACTGATTAAAATAACTTTTTTATCTACTTTAAAATTTGAGGAAGTTTAGGTGGGATGAGAGTAAGTCTAATACATATAAGGGCTTCCCTGGTGGTGCAGTGGTAACGAATCCACCTGCCAAGCAGGAGACTGGGATTCAATCCCTGGGTTGGAAAGATTCCCTGGGGAAGGAAATGGCAACCCATTCCAGTTTTCTTGCCTGGAGAATCCCATGGACAAGAGAGGAGCCTGGCAGGCTACTTAGTAGTAAACATGTGAGACAAATTATGTCATGCCTGGTGAACCCCATATTCAATATGGACATAATTGGTAGTAATCTTGTCCTATGAGCAAAGTTTCAGGTCTCTACTTATATTCCATGATAACCAGTAACAGCTTTTTAACAATAAGTGCTGAAAGTACCAAACCCATCACAGCATCTGATGTGAGTTCAACCAGTCAGATTGAACTCCTAATGAGTCAAGAATCCAAAACCATCAAGCATAAATAAGAGGATTTTATTGATGGCATTTTTATTGTCTTCATAATAAAACAAAATATGAAGCTCAAAACTGGATCACTTGGCCCTGCAATAGAACAGGAAAAAAAAGTGAGTTTTTATATTTTGTGAAGAATCTTTACTCCATCAAGAATAGTGTCTATTCCTAAAAGGATCACCATCCCTAATTAAAAACCAGTCTTTTCATTTCCCCCTTCTTACATTAAAACTCCAAAATCTATGGATCTTTGTTATATTGAGAGGAATGACTGCCCCTGATCTTAATGAGGGGCCACAAAAAATGAGTAGGCAGAAATCTTCGCCTCTCAACATTCCAATACCTCTCAACATCTTCCCTGGTAGCTCAGATGGTAAAGCATCTGCCTACAATGCGGGAGACCCAGGTTCAATCTCTGGGTCAGGAAGATCTCCTGGAAAAGGAAATGGCAACCCACTCCCGTATTCTTGCCTGGAAAATCCCATGGATGGAGGAGCCTGCTAGGCTACAGTCCACGGGGTTGCAAAGAGTTGGACATGACTGAGTGACTTCACTTTCTTTTCTTTCAACATTACAAAACCATATAGAAAAGATTGCACCTTTCACCCCATAATTACATACCTTTCTCTTCTTATCACCTCCCAGCTCAAAATGCTTGCATCTCTTAATAGCCAGCATTCTCTTTGATCTACAGTTGGGCTCAACACATTCAAGCCTCAGTACAATCTTCTTTGTAGTTTTAGCCTGGAAAAATAACTCAAAGCCTTCATAAATCCTGCAGAAAATCCTTCTTCAAAAATATGACTATGCTGGGTCAAGTACTACATAAAGCAAAGCTCTGCAAATTTTAAGAGTTGTGACAATTGTGAAAGTAAGTAGATGCTGTGGTGACCCAAGGAGGGTCTTGGAATGCAGAAACAGAAAAACAAAACCCTTATCATCCTTCCCTCCATGTTGTAACTACTAATGGATTTCAGTTCCTCCTGAGCAGTATAAACTGTCTCCCTTCCTACCCCATAGGGAGAAGGTATTTGCCTTACTCTTCCCCCTACCCAGTATACATGCCTCATCCAATCAGCAAATGACCCACAAGACCCCTATCCCACTCCTTGTACCCTGAGTATAAAAGTGGACTAAGGACCCCTGTTCAACGTCAGTTCTCCCTTGAGCTAGCCTGCTGTTCTAACAGTGTCTCCCATTCTAATAAACTTTATTTCCCACTCATTCTGTCTCATGTCTTGAAATTCTTTTCCAACCCACACCTGGACCACGACAGATGTAAGAGAAAATAGTGGCATTACTACTTGAAATCAAGTTCTCCATTCAAATCAAATATCATAGAGGGTTTCTTATCAAATAGGCCCTCATCATACCACCTTGGCCTTTTAGCAGTTAAGTATTCTCCACAGGCAAAAATGGGTCAACTGAGTCCATGCAACTATACTTCAAACAGCGTTTGCAACCCATTAAACAAGGTTTATAAGTATTAATTTGGGACTTCCCTGGTGGCTCAGACGGTTAAGCGTCCATCTACAATGTGGGAGACCCGGATTCGATCCCTGGATCGGGAAGGTCCCTCCACTCCAGTACTATTGCCTGGAAAATCCCATGGACAGAGGAGCCTGGTAGGCTACAGTCCATGGGGTCGCAAAGAGACACGACTGACGATCTTCACCTTAAATCTACTCTTCAGAGACTACTAACAATTACATCGAGATTTTATATGATATTATGTAACTCAGAAAGTACACTTCCCACAAATACTCAACTTTTAAAGCCTGCTCCTGTAGTCAGAATTCTATTGTTACTAGTTTGCAGTTCTGAAAAGGGCAAAAACATAGATGCAATGTCCCCATCTCCTAAACAAGCTATCCAAATGTGGAAATGGAAATTACCACCTTGAGATCAAACCATTTACTGTATCTAAATGAACACTGAAATCATTCCTGAATACTTTCTGGAACCAGGCTGAATGAGGAGCTAAGTGCCAAAAGAAATGCTGTTTGTGGGAAGGCTATGCTCCAAGCATTGTGTACTTTAAGGGGTAGACAAATCGGAACAGAAACTCAGAAATTCAGACTGAGAACCACAGGTTATTTAGGAAGTCAGTGGCAGACCTAAATGGCTATTTTAAAGAACTTTTAAGACTTAATCAGGTAAGTAGCTGACTTCAGGCTTCTGAACAGAACTGAAACACAAAATAAGAGAGAGATTCTTACTGCAAGCGTAAGGACTCCTTAGGACATGACAACAGATAAGAACAGGACAAAGGAAAGGATTTACAGTTGTACTCAAACTTCAGTCCTTAGGAAAGCAGGTCTCATTCCTTGATGTTTGCCTCTTCACAAAGAGGACAAAAAATATAAAAAACAGTGAGGCAGTGCAATACTGTACTCTGCAGTAAGACCTGGACTGCACTCCCAGCTACTAGATGTCTCCACTGGTAACTGAGGTAACTTCACTGAAACTATAAAAACACACACCTATACTCTAGACGTGTGTGGGCTAAAAACAAATGTAAAGTCTCTGCCACGGTCAGTGAGAAAAGCATATCAAACAGTAATTACTACGAACCTTTTTCCGGAAAATCGGCTTAGTCTGCCCACCATAGCCACTCTGTTTCCTGTCATAACGCCGCTTTCCTGGGAGAATGCAAGGTATTTGTCAGGGTTTATCAAACATAACCAATCAGAACAGACATGTGAAAAAGTCTTCTCATCGATTGTATCTTGGACTTCCCAGCAGAAATATCAATGCCCAAATGAGAAAGGGAAGGGAGACTGGGCTCGCGTATTCTATTACTACACAAATACCGCATTAAAACCAAATCACGTACAAACCATCTTACCCTGGGCATACAGAGAATCCTTGCCCTTCTTGTACTGTGTCACTTTGTGGGGCTGGTGCTTCCCACACTTCTTACAGAAAGTCCGGCGGGTTTTTGGAACGTTCACCTAGTAAATAAACCGTTGAGAACATACAGTGATATCAGACCACCGGCACAAAGCCCAACCCGACCCAGCTGAAGCTACGGCATCCCACGAGGACTTTCAAACTCCTCGCCAACATACAACACTGACTATAAGGTGGTCTAGCCCCATGTACTTCAAGTATAGCGGCCTCTGCCGAGTCCCAAACTAAAACAAAAACATATTCCCTCTACCGCTGCCTAAGTCTACCCCTTAGATCTCATCACTTCAATTCCTGGCCCCGAAGCTCAGTCCCTTTGGGCTCG
The DNA here is from genome assembly GCF_027580195.1 of Bos mutus. Taxonomy (NCBI): domain Eukaryota; kingdom Metazoa; phylum Chordata; class Mammalia; order Artiodactyla; family Bovidae; genus Bos; species Bos mutus. The sequence continues at coordinate 49,650,113 of NC_091646.1, forward strand.
ACCCTGGCAACACTGTGTTCCTTTGGTACAACGAGTCCACGCAGGAGCCCGGACGCATCCCGAGACAACACCATCAACAGAGAGGCAAAGATTAAACTGGATGTTACCAGACCCCACTCCAAGGTCCTACCATGTTTGCGAGAGCGATACCAGCACAGAAAGAAAGAGACCGGGCCGGAAACGGAAGTATATAGGAGGTTTCTTGTCGCGCTTCCTCATGGGAGTCGGTGGGAACAACCATAGAGTCTCAGGCTCTGTGCACACCTCCCTCTGGCGTCTGAGAGGACTCAACTCAGAGCTGCAGGCGCAAGCTTAAAGAAGAGCTCCGGCTGAGGCTGATCCACTCTCTTCAACTTCCTCTCGCCCCACTCCAGCTTTGCAACTTTTCCTCACTTCCTCACTTTTGGCGGATACTGCTGCGTAGCAGCGTTAAGTGAAGGAAGCAGTGCTTCCAGATCGTCTGGCTTCCATGTGCCTATCCCCGAGGGAAGCCAGGACCAGAGTGAACTGGACGAGCCCTCCACCTTCACTTCGAGGTCACTGGGAACAACATCTTTCAGTGAACTGTCGGTTCACTGAAGGCTTACAGGGAGCCAGTGCTCTAGTTCATCTATCACATCGCTAGTTGTTGCATTCAACAAATGTTTATTGAATGCCTATTCTGTGTTGGGCCCCATTCTAGCGGAGGGCGGGCAGGCTTAGTTGCTTCAGGTGTCCAACTCTTTGCCACCCTATGTACTGTAGCCTGCCAGGTTCCTCTGTCCATGGGATTCTCCAAGCAAGAATACTGGAATGGGTTTCCATGCACCACTCCAGGGCATCTTCCCAACCCAGGAATCAAACAGGCAGTCTCTTAGGTCTCTGCATTGGCAGGTGGGTTCTTTACCACTGGGCCACGTGGGAAGCCCTCATAAATGTATAATTACAGACTAAATACTTTGTAAGAAAGGAACAGTGCTCAGCATTAAACAGCCCCCATTTGTTTAGGGAGCAAGTTGGCTGCCCTAGGTTCTGCAAAGTGAGGATGAAATTGTTCAGCTCCAACAACAGCAATAACCAGGCCAAAAGATAGAACATATCCAGCAGCTCACTTCTCTGCACACCTGGCAGAAGGCATGTGCCAGGTTTCAAGAGAGTCCATCAGAGAAAGACTGAAGGGTTCTGGGCATTTTAAGTGAATTGTCCCATAAAATTCTCACAGCAATTCTAGGAGGTATTTGATACTATTATTCCCATTTTACAGTAGAGGAAACTGAGGCCATAGGGTGTTAAACAATTTGCTTGATGCTGATAGTATTTAGTCTGGAGGAGGAAATGGCAACCCACTCCAGTATTCTTGCCTGGAGAATCCCATTGACAGAGGAGCCTGGCAGGGGTCTCTAACAGTCCATGGGATCTCAAAGAATTGGACACGACTGAAGGGACTTAGCACATACAATAGTATTTAGTAGAACCAGGGTACAAACACAGGTGATCTGACTCCAGAGCTTGGGTTCCTTTACCATAATATGATTGTTGTGGCCTGGTAATTATAATCAATCAATTCAGTCACTCAGTTGTGTCCGACTCTTTGTGACCCCATGAACCGCAGCATGTCAGGCCTCCCTGTCCATCACCAACTCCTGGAGTCCACCCAAACCCATGTCCATTGAGTCCATGATGCCATCCAACCATCTCATCCTTTGTCATCCCCTTTTCCTCCTGCCCTCAATCTTTCCCAGCATCAGGGTCTTTTCCAATGAGTCAGCTCTTCGCATCAGGTGGCCAAAGTATTAGAGTTTCAGCTTCAGCATCAGTCCTTCCAATGAACACCCAGGACTGATCTCCTTTAGGATGGACTGGTTGGATCTCCTTGCAGTCCAAGGGACTCTCAAGAGTCTTCTCCAACCCCACAGTTCAAAAGCATCAATTCTTCAGCGCTCAGCTTTCTTTATAGTCCAACTCTCACATCCATACATGACCACTAGAAAAACCATAGCCTTGACTAGATGGACCTTTGTTACAAAGTAATGTCTCTGCTTTTTAATATGCTGTCTAGGTTGGTCATAATTATAATAGCTAACATCTATTGAACACTTATTATACGCCAGGCATTTTCCTAACTACTTCACATACTACCTGCTTTTATCCTAACAACCCAGGTGATATATACCTTTATTAGTATTTAACAGGTGAGAAAAACAGGCATGAGACATTAAAGTTGATTTAATGGTATGACATTACCCAAAGTCACACCAGTGGTTATTATATGGAGCTGGAATTTGATCCCGGGTAGTTTCAAGACCACAGCTTTGTACCTCACCATGACATCACAAGGCGCAGCAGGAGCATCTACAGAGAATGATGAAGAGACAGAATTGGCAGGGACCCAGGAGGAGGTGTCGCTAGATTAGAGGCTAAGGAACCTTGACAGCCTGGCATCTCATGCTTGCATTACCCTCCAGGAACACCCATGAGTCTAGAGCTGACTCTCTGATCAGCTCTATTTTGTTGAACAGTGTCTGGGAATGAGATAAAAACATTACCACTGCCTATCAACATTTCCCAAAAGTTTCTTTGCCCAACAGCCAGTCTATAGGCTCAGAGCATTTCCTTCTTCTCCTCAGGCTCTTATGCAGTGTTACTGGCCTTCAAGGTGTTTCTAGAGATTTCTGACATTAGCAACATGGAAATATGAAGACCATGGACATGGCCCCTCTTAGTCTAATGGACTTTAGTTCTTTCTATCACACCTCATGTGGCATAGCTTTGGTTTAGATTCCTTCACCAATCCTGGTCTCTGGTTTGAACATTATCCTGCTCATTGATTTCCCTTAAGATGAGGAACTCAGAATTGAACACAGGACTCCTAGATGTAGCCTGGCCTCACAGTGTATGTGACTTGTTCACTTACCTACATCTAGACATTGGCACTGTTTTGGGTGCACTCCTTCTGTCACCTGGACAAGTGTGTGAGGGGAATGTACATGGGCAGAGTGAGGGAAAGTGAGTGTCTGTGACCAACCCTCAGGCAGACCCCTGGAGCAGCTATTCAGAGGTGACTAGTGAAAGGATAGAAATTGTCAATAAAATACATCGTGCAATACTGGCTGCCCCTTTATCTTGTGTGGATCTGAGGATTAACTAGTCAACTAGCCTACAAATACTTTTGAAAAATGTCTTGTTCCCTTAAAAATTCTGACAGATGTCTAGTGGGATTTATGATCTGTTTCTACATATAGCACCTGTGCTGTGCTGTGCTTAGTCACTCAGTCGTGTCTAACTCTTTGCAACCACACGGACTGTAGCCCACCAGGCTCCTCTGTCCATGGGGATTCTCCAGGCAAGGATACTGTAGTGGGTTGCCATGCCCTCCTCCAGGCAATCTTCCCAACCCAGGGATCGAACACAGGTCTCTTGCATTGCAGGCAGATTCTTTACCAGCTAAGCTACCAGGGAAGCCCCACATATGGCGCCTCAGTTAAGTCCAGTTCAGTTCAGTCGCTCAGTCGTGTCCGACTCTTTGTGACCCCATGAATTGCAGCACACAAGGCCTCCCTGTCCATCACCAACTCCCGGAATTCACCCAGACTCACGTCCATCGAGTCAGTGATGCCATCCAGCCACCTCATCCTCTGTCGTCCCCTTCTCCTCCTGCCCCCAATCCCTCCCAGCATCAGAGTCTAGGACAAGTAAATATGGCAGTGGCTGATATATCAAGATGGGCAAGCAGATCAGTCACCCGGGGCTCTTTGGCCATCATGGTCTATAGCCAGTACTATCTGCATGTCCTAGGAGAGCCCTCCTGGAGACGATCTCTGCTAGAACGTGAGCTAGAAGGTAGCTGAGGAAACATTTAGATTTCAAGCAACACATCTAGTTGTCTTTTATGAGACAAAAGAGAAAATTGTAAATGAAGAGTTAATCCCCGAGGCTGAATCTAAAATGGAGAAAATCAACATCCACAGAAAATGGGAAGGACACATGTCAGTGTGTGGGCTTACCCTCAGACATTTTTATCTGTAGGAAAAAAAAAATGCTTTCTTAGAAAATGACTCAGCAGGGGGAAGTCTTGTCTCTACCTCTGTCAGGATCTGTACTTTGGGGTCCCTTCATCAATCGTCTCCATCCTTCATTGTCAAGTTTAACTGTGTGGCCTCGAGTCTCTGCCTTAGAGGACAAAAGAAGATAAAGACACCCTCCCTCTCCAGTCCCTTTGTTTTGTCTCCACAGATCTGCATTTCTCCTCTTTTCTGGAAGTCTCCGCTCCCTGTGTTGACCATCCCAATGGTCCTTTAGCGATGTCGTCCCTTTACGTTGGGGAGGTTGGCCTGAGGACGTGTCTGCTCAACCCAGCCCGGTCTAGAGTCTCAGTGGCCCCAGTCAAGTAGAGAAGAGTTCTTTCAGAGCAGACTCAACTAGTACTGTCAGAGGTCCCAAGCAAATGAAGGGCGGGGACTGCTGAGGGGGGTGGGTGGAATAAGGACAGCAGCAGGGAACCAGATACCATGCTGCTGAGAAGAAGAAAAAAAAAAAGACATTGGTTTAAGTCAGGAAACAAAAAAAGGGAACTGAGTGGCTGTGAAAGGGTGGGGTTTGCTCAGACTGTCCTTCCTCTCTGGACTGTAAGAATATGTCTCCAGGGCCAGTGTCTTCTGACATCGAGTCCCAACTTCCAAGTCCCGGCATCTCAATGCATCCGGGGAGCTGCCTGCATTAAAGTCAGAACTGAGGTGGGTCCGGGGCATGGCAAGGGCTGGACAGCAGCAGCAACTGCCTTTCCTAGGACCTTGAAGGTTAGGACCTTGAAGGTCAGAGAGAAAGCGTGGCTGGTGCCACGTAGTCTGAGGCCGGAGGAGGCTGATGGAGGCTGGGAGTGTCATAGCCCAAGGCCCTGGTAGTCCCTTCTGGTAATCAGAAAAGGCTGGAAGGGTCCTTTCTGGGGAGGTCATAGATGGGTGGAGACAAGAAGAAAAAAAAGTGACATGAGGTGACTATCTGAACAGGTAGCAGATGTTGGAAAGAGGCAACTCTGCACAATTTGGCAGAAAAGTAAGCTTTCATGCCCATGGCTAAATAAGCCAGGATAAAAATAAACTGTTTGGGTAATATTGCCAGAAGACCCCAAATGGATCCTTGTGTCAATGAGACCTTTGGAAAAAGAAATTTTTAAGAGGCAGATTGTCTAAAAAAACTGGTCAAAACGCATATGCTTTTGAGCTCTGTAAGCTACGGACAGGGTCAACCAGAGTGGAAAGCCTCTGGCTGCACTGGGCCAGTATTGCTGGGATCAGAGCTGCCTTGTTGGAAGGACTGTGTGTGCCAACCTCGTGGTAACAGTGGGTAAGAGACTGGGCCAGAAGTCAGCCTCAGCCTCACGGCCCAGACAGTGTGGCCAACCCCTGAGGTCGCGGGGAAGCTTTTTCCTATTACCATTGCCTGCCATGTGCACGGCTCTCTTTATTTCTAGGCTCCATCATTTGCTTTTCTCCTTTCCTCTCCTCTCCATCTGTCTCCCCCTTCTCCTCCTCTTCCTCCTTCTCCTTTCTCTACCTGTATTCCCTCTTCTTTATCCCCTCCTTTATTTTGTTCATTACCAACCCGGAACAGAGTCAGTGCTTAATAAATTCGTGGGGAATCTCAGTGAATTCTTCTTGCCCCTTTCTTCCCCTGCTGTTTTCCCTTTGCCCTTTCCCCCTACTTGCCTAGTGCCTTCCCTATAGGATTGTCATGGGCAGTGTGTTATCCTATGTAAAGTAGTTAAAATGGGGCCCAACAATAGTCAGTGGGCCTATCTCAGTGTTTGCTATTATTTGTATTCTGCCTGAGACCTGTCAGGGTCCCCAGAGGGCCTGCCTAGAACAAATACGTGGTGTCTAGAATAAAAGGGACGCTTGCTGGCCCTGACCAAGACATCCTTGGGTGAGTGTGGGACCTCCAAATGGAATTCCAGTCCAGTTTCCCGGTCACCCTGCTCTCCAAGCTCCAAGTCTCTGTCTCGTGTTGTTTGTTTCTGAAGGTAGGGCAGCAGCAAAGCCCAGAGGCAGGGCTCTGTACAGCTCAGGGGTTATCTTCTGTGCTATTAGTTACATGCTGCTTCTGCTCCTTCCCTCATTTTGCAAGCCAAGCCCCTGACCAAGGGTGCTACGGCCTCTTGGAGCCTCAATTATTTGATAAAAAATGTCACCTACCAAATAAGCCACAAGATGCAAATACCCTAAATAATCTAAAGCATTCTACTGAAATGGAATCCCTTAGCATTAGCCCTACTGGTCTATTCTGACCCCTTCAGACTACTTAAACTGTCTACTCGCTTTCAAGTCCAAATTCCTGTGGCTTATGGCTAGCGATGTGTTTGTTTAGAATCTTTTGTAAACTCCTCATGGTGAGAACTAGTGCAACTTTCCATCCACTTCTAGGGTCTGGGTGCAATTTAAAATTATCATCAGTATGATTTACTATTTCCATTCGAGCAAATTTCCTATAGAGAGTTTCCTTTCAGCGGACTAGACCCATACCAGGAAGTGACTTAGGTATAAGGGGAAGACATGGCTTTTGAAAACCAGTCTGAATGTTCTCCAAAGAGTCATCAGACGCCTGCTGCTTTTTGCCCGTGGATGCCATGCCAATATCCGATGGCTAGGACCTGGGAATAAAAGTGACGTAGAATTTTCAGGGAGGCAGTGCTCAGTAAGAAGTTAGAGACAGACCTTGACCTAATTCACTCCAAAACTGCTGGGTTATGCAAATGAAGCCATCAGGGGGAGGGGGAGAGAGAAATGCTCTGAGGACCCTGAAACAAATGGGCCACGTGTGACTTTCGGTTTCTCTGGAGCTTCATGTGCACTGGCTGAGGGTGTTGGGAGAGCATTTGAAAAGCAAAAGCCTTAATCCCAGGCTTTCCACCTCCCTCTCTGTGAGCAATTACCACATGCCCTAGGGGTAACATCAGTTAGCTGAATTTCCAGGAGAAGCTATTCTGGCTGCCCTGCATCCCCAAAATGAAAATGAATTATAGTCTATGAACTCCTTCCTACAATTTATCTGTAATAGAAACAGAATAAAAAGAAACTGATTAGAAGTGGAGCAGAAAAGAGACAAAAGTATGGAAAAACAGGTTCTCCAAAACTGCTATTTGGAGTGGAAATCAGTTACAGTGTTTCTGGAAACTATTTTGTCAATATATTTCAAAATGTAAAAGGCACAAACTTTTTGACTCAGCATATGATGTTTATATAGAGATCCTAACAACATGGGAAAACATCTGGAATAATGTTAAACAAGAACTTTAGATATTTTGTGGACAACATATGTTGGGTGAATGGATGGATGGATGGATACTTAGGTAATGCTGCTGCTGCTGCTGCTTAGGTAATAAGTATCTAAGTATAAGGATAAGAAAAATAAGCAAACTATAAATATTAGGTGCAATATGATCTCAAATACAGTCAGAAAAACACAGAGAAAAACAATGGAAGGAAACATGCCTAAAGATTAATGTGTCTGGATAATGAGCTTGTAACTGGTGTTTCCTTTTTAATATCCCTGTACTTAAAACGTTTTCTATAATGAACTTGTTTTACTGTGATATTGAGGGAAAAATAATATATTTAAACCAGGGAAAACAAAAGCTAAATTGAAAAAGAAGGCCAAAGGGTCACACAAATCCAGAGTGAAAGACGGACATGCTAGCAGTCACCCTCAGGGCAAAGGAGCAATGCTGAAAGGATCACCACCAACCTGTTGCTCAAGGTAAACTTGCAGATTGGTTATCTGGCTCTCCTTTCATCACTTGGCCGGAATCTATTGTGTCTAGTGCAGGGCAGAAGAGCTGACAGAGACCCAGAAGTGTCCAAAACCATAGAAGAAAATTGTACAATGTTAACAACATGAAATGCTGAAGAAGAACCAGAGTGCTGAGACCTCTTAGAAACGATTGCAGTAGATGAGAATTTCCTAGGTTAGCCAGCAGCCAGAAAACTGATTTTGCTGGAAGTCTTCATCAAAAATTTGGTCACCTGTAGCAATGACCCTGAAACATCATCAAATGATTAGCTTTCACTGGGACCTGAACAGACCTTCTTGAGGACTTAATAAGAGTAATTATGGCTCTTTGTTGCTATGGGTATGATATTTTAATGACAACTTCTCTTCTGGTTCCAAGATGGGGAAATTCTCAATCAAAATCTCAATCAAAACCTGAGAGATGCTTCTTGGACCTGAGAAGAGATTTTTAGTAGGCCTATCAGATATACTCTACTCTACTTAGAGGCCACTGATAATTCTACCAAATTTCATAGAAAACGCTCAGGAAGATTGAACTAAAAAAAGAACAAGGGATTACATGAAGTGCATAGTCCAACACACAAGCTGGACTGGGTTTGCCACTTTGGCTTAGTAACTGAGGATTCATTCTGAGAGTGGAAAACTATGACCACAGGTACAAGAATGTTCATGGTAGCATTCTTTATAATTGAAAACAAATAACCTAAGTATCCATCAATAGGAGAATGGATAAATGTGATGTATTCATCAAATAGAATACTTGATACATATCAAAATGAATTAAAATGTATGAACTAGAGCTGCCAAGGTAAAAAAAAAATCATAAAATGTTACATTGAGAAAAAAAGCAAGTTGCTAAAGAGTATGTAACACATAAATTCAAATGTGAAACGTGTAAACCAATGCTAAATACCTCTTTTGCATACTTACTTAGTATTACCTATTACATAGTAATACCTACTATTACCTATTACATAGTAATAGTAATATTAGTAATAGTAATATTACCTACTATTACCTATTACATAGTAATAATATAAAAACATGCCTAGGAATGCTAATTGCTAAATTCCAGATATTAGTAGCCTGTAGGGAGGGAGGGGACTAAAACTGTGGACGAGCACACAAGGGAGTTTTGACTGTATGGATAGTATTCTAGTTCTTAAAAAAAAAACAGAAACAAAGTGGCACAATGTTAGGATTCTATTAAGCTAATGGTGAGCAAATGAGTGTAATGTTATTCTCTTTTCTTTCTGCCAAAATGAGTGTAATGTTATTCTCTTTTCTTTCTGCCTATTTGCAATATTTCATAATATAAAAGAAAGTACATTCAAACAAAGTTTTATATGCAGAGTAAGCAATAACAACCCTAGAACAAACAGTTGGTATTCCGCCTAAACTCTATGCTTTTATCCCTTTAACAATGAAAAATCCTGAAGGAAAAAACAGCTGGTGAATCTAAAAATCGACCAGTTAAACAAGATCTCCTTAGAGAGGATTCAAAGGAAAACGTAAGAAAACCCTGGTGGCACTGAGAAGAGTCCTCATGTGGGAAAAAGTACTGTCGTCAGTTAAATAGGACAGACCATCCTTTCATGTGTAGAGGAATATTGCAGAGGAAAGTGCCCCTGGATCCTGAATTCTTTCTTACTTATCCCCACACTTAGCACCATTTCCTCCTTTGTCTAATGTTCTTAGAAGATGGAGAGGGTTCTGTCCCCACTGCTCTTTGATGATAGCCAAGGGCAGTGACCGGAGAAGGCAATGGCACCCCACTCCAGTACTTTTGCCTAGAAAATCCCATGGACGGAGGAGCCTGGTAGGCTGCAGTCCATGGGGTCGCTAGAGTCGGACACGACTGAGTGACTTCACTTTCACTTTTCACTTTCATGCACTGGAGAAGGAAATGGCAACCCACTCCAGTGTTTTTGCCTGGAGAATCCCAGGGACGGGGGAGCCTGGTTGGCTGCGGTGTACGGGGTCGCACAGAGTTGGACAGGACTGAAGCGACACAGCAGCAGCAGCAAGGGCAGTGACAGAGTGCTGAGGTGAATGACATCACACTTAACTAAAGGCAAAAAACAAAATTTCCTCTGGGAGGCAATGAGGTACAACAGAAACAGCAAGGGTGTGGAGTCACAAATAGATAGATCCAGGCAAGTCACATAACCTCCGTGAATCTTGCTTTCCTGTTTGTCATAACGAGTAAATGAAAGAATGTGTGCAAAATGTCTGATGATGGACTGCACTAAGAGAAGCAGGAGTTTCCTCCCATTCCCCTGGGGAGAAAAGGGAATGGCTAGAATCTTGCTGGGCAATTAAGTAATGCTTTAAAGGAGAAATAAACACAAAATGCAGCTTACTGGATATTTCTGTCTCAGTAGTTATTTGAACTATGACTGACTGTTTCTAACTAGCATCTTCTAAGACCTTTCCTAATCATAGTCAGGCTGAGCCGTTTTCTGATTTTTGCTTTGATGTTGTCCCTAATAATCAGCAAAGATAGGAATCAAAGGTGGTTTACTTTACCAATTCTGCAAGTGCTATTTATATTAATTCCTTGGCATAGGGCGGTTTGTAAAATGGCTGAACTCTTACTACTAAGCATTCTCTTTTTGAATTCTACTGCTCCATAGGGCGGAGAAGGCAATGGCACCCCACTCCAGTACTCTTGCCTGGAAAATCCCATGGACGGAGGAGCCTGGTGGGCTGTAGTCCATGGGGTTGCTGAGGGTCAGACACAACTGAGCGACTTCACTTTCACTTTTCACTTTCATGCACTGGAGAAGGAAATGGTAGCCCACTCCAGTGTTCTTCCCTGGAGAATCCCAGGGACGGGGGAGCCTGGTGGGCTGTCGTCTATGGGGTCGCAGAGTCAGACACAACTGACACGACTTAGCAGCAGCAGCAGCAGCAGCTCCATAGAGAGACTAGAGGCTGTACAACATGGCCATGTGAAAATCCTGCATCTGTAGATTAATAAAGAGAATATCATAACACTGTAACTTTATGTTTTAAATAAGAGCCATGTGTGTCTATTCTTTTTTCTCCTCTTTCTTTTCCTATATGAAGTGTGTGTGTGTGTGTGTGTGTGTGTGTGTGTGTGTGTAACATTCATGTCACTTCCGTTTCCACCCCACCCCCACCACTTGAGTGAGGTGCAGGGTCAGCCCTCACTGTGCATCTTTTGTGGTCAATTGACTCTGTGGGCTGCTGAAATTGTTAGAAAAAAATTAGGACTTTCCATAATAAGTACTCAAAGAAGCTGCAACTATCCTCTAAAGCAAAGTGTCCATTACACACCAACCTTCAGGAAGATATAAAAGCAGATGCCTCTCCTTTCACCATTAATGGACCAGTGGTGACTAAGGAAGAGCTACCACATTGTCAAACCATGTGTGTCTTGAATGGATCACAAGGAATAGGGGGAAACAATCGAAAAGGGAGCAATCAGGTCGTGGAAATCCCAGCAGTCCTCCAGCTCAGTGATCTACAGGTAGAGGCCATTTCACTCCACGCTCAGAGGGGCGATGGCTAGTGAGAGGCTTACTTCCTCATACTTAGACCAGCTCTAAACCCTACCCCAACACAGATACTTGAAAGAGAGGAAGGCTTCCTCTTGTACAAACTGGATTTGTTCTGAAAAACAAAAAGAACAGAGGCAGCTTCCAGAAGGACCTGTCTTATGGGAAATAAGAGGAGAGGCCAAGGCTGAAGCAGATGCTGTGTCCGAGCAGGGAGTGTATTCACCAAGAGCTTGCAACAAACTTAAAGGTAAAATGAAGGGTGTGCTTTACTCAGCTAAAAGAGGAGCAGCTGGACGTGGTTTGTTCAGATGATCCAATTTACTGGTCATGTTACTTGATTTCTTTAGGGTATTACTTTCTTTTTTCTAAGTTGAATCTTTGGTTGTGAATAGGTACTTAATTGGGATTCACCATGGGAACAAACATGATATTAGTACAGGATCTCGATGAGTTGGTAGTACCTGAGAGCCGACCATTATTAGTTGGTTATCACTACTTCTGAGTAAATGAAAAATCTTAATGTTACAAGAAATCTCTTTGGGGATTGAGCTGGATCTGAAGGCTACAACTCTTATCAGTTTGTCAGTCCTGTGAGAGATGATTTAAACCTGGGAATCAGGGAAGAGAGCTGCGTGGCAAGGTGTAGGGAAAAGTGTACTCCTTGGCCCAATTTTCTCAAAAGATCATTTATAAAAAGTTGAACAAATCTATCACCAGAGAACAGTGGCATCCAGATGATGAACAAGTAGCAAAGTGATCATTCTGAACATCCCTGGTGTTCCTGTAATCTATTTTTGTCTCCTTAGTACAATAATAGAACTGTTTACACCACAAGAAAGAGCAAAATAATGGTGTGGATAGCCTCAGACTTCGATACAAACCATTCCCTTGCTTTCCTCGTGTGAGAAGTAACTTATGCTTGTCAAGTAGGAAAAAACTACTGACTTTATTCTGCCACCAAAAGCATAAGGAATTTAGTTAAAACAAAACAAAATCTATCCCCTTCAGGAAAAGAGCTTACCTCCAACAAAACTGGATAGGGAAGGGGCTGATCATTTGGCGATTTTTTTTCAGAATTTTTTAGTGCTCTGTTTTTGTGTCAGTATTTATGTCTTCACTTTATCTTTCTAATGAAAGTTGTGGATTAGTATTACAAGATAGTGCATTTAAGTGAATAACTGTGTGTTTTGTTTGAATTTTTTAAAAAAAGCCAAGGATGACTGTGTAACTTTCTTTGCCTTTGTATGTTTCAGTTACCCAAACTGAATCTTTCTGAATTATTGTTAAGTTTGGAGAGACTAAACAAGTTACTTTTCATAAATGATCAAAGACGGCATCTCTGAGTTGATGATCCTATCTGAAAGAATGAATCTAAGCAAAAAGGAAGGGAAAAGCAAAAACCAAGCAAAACAACTGCCTCTCAAAAATTGTTTTTCAATTTTAGAACAAAGCTCAGCCAGAGCTACAAAGGATGGGCAAAATCGGTTGGGTGGCAGTTAGTATATGTCCACAACTGCAGGTGCAGCCTCCATATCCTTATTAGACCCCTTGGTTACAGACCCCAGTGGGACAAGGTATGAAAAATTACACTCACTGTCTAGGAAACTGGGAACTGAAAGTCCAATATCTGCCTCAGTGGAGTTCTGGCACCTGCATTATACCTTCTGGGGATATTGGGGCCAACAGCTGCACCAAAACTTTTTATTGTTCACAGAGTCTGCACATTTAGTAAAAGGGTGGTTAGGGTAGAGTTGCTTCTAGACATTACCAAACACACGGTACATGTCATTGATATCCAGAGCACTCCATTGACTTATGCAAGAACCCAGTTTATATGAACTCATGATGTAGAACCAATCACCCCAATTCAGTGTGCATCCGTTATACCTGAAAACTGGCAGAAATGAGGGTTATGGAAGGAGGATGTCAAGGTAAGATGGTTCTTTGTTAGCTTTGAACATTTCTATTCTATTTGAAAGTAGGTGGCTAGGCTGAGGGGGAACCAGGAGGGCTGAGGAGGATCAATGTGCTGGGTCCTCAAGAACTTTCATTATCAATAGCACCCAGTGAGCTGCAGAAAGAAGCGATGGCTACAGTGATACTGGAGAGCATCTTTCTGAAGCGATCCCAGCAGAAAAAGAAAACATCACCTTTAAATTTCAAGAAGCGCCTCTTTCTCTTAACCGTGCAAAAACTTTCCTACTATGAGTATGACTTTGAACGCGGGGTAAGTTTCTCTGCTGTGAAACCTGAGTTTTAAGGACTTGGCCTTAAATCTGCCGTGGTGAGGATGTAGATCCTTTTTGGTTGGAGTTGGGGGTGGAGCAGGATGGAAGGGACCTAAGTACACTTCAAACTCAGCAAAGTATTTCCTAACCCAGAACTGGGAAGTCATACTGGAACAAAAATTCAAAGGTGCTAAGAAGCTATCAGGGAAATCTTACCATGGATTTTCGAAGTTGGTGAGCACTCATTAAATGATTGTTGAGAATGAAATCCAAGAGTTGGAAATTGTTTCCTTATTTTTTTATGTTAAAAAAAAGCACACAAAGTCAACCACTCTTCTATAGTATTTGCTCTCCATCTGGTAGTCAAAAAAGATCAGGTTAATAGATCTGGAAGTTGTTTGGGTTTGGTTTGTCTGTTCATTTTTTCAAAATGACAGGTCCTGATACAGAGTGTGGGTGTCACCTCACTATGTTGAATGATGAAATAGCAAAATCTAATCATCTGGTTGCTTAATCGCTCTTAACCTTTCTCCATTTCTTCCTCATTCTCTTTATCAGAGAAGAGGCAGTAAGAAGGGTTCAATAGATGTTGAGAAGATCACCTGCGTTGAAACAGTGGTTCCTGAGAAAAATCCTCCCCCTGAAAGACAGATTCCGGTGAGAAGAGACCATTGTTAGAACCAGGCACAGGGGGTGGGGTAGAGTTCAGAAACTTGGAACACTTCAATTCTCTGTAAATAAACTGGTGATATTGTGCAGTGTGGGACACATAAAGGTCCCTTATACCAATATGCTCTTCACTCCACCACATATTGGTTATGCTGAGTCTCAACGTCTTTTTCCCCAGATGCAGAACAACTCACTGAACTGGAAAACTTGTGACACCAGTTTTAAGATGATATCACATCAAGTGTTCAAGCTGATCAGAGATGATTGGTTTTACTCCCTCAGTCACCAGAATCAGATTTACAGACTTGAATTAGTCTGCAAGCCAGAACCCCAGGGCTCTGAGTCTTGAGATTCTCACTGCTTCTCTCATTTCCCTGAGGACATAAAATCTACTGGTTTCCTGATTTTTTAAATATGATTTTTTTCTGATGACAAGAGTAAATGCATGTTTATTACAGAAACTCTGCAAAATACAAAGAAAGCACATAAAGAAGATAAAATTATGCATAATCTCATTAGTCAGCTAAAACAAGTATTAACATGCTCATGTACGGACTTACTGATGTTTTTCTCCATTAACAACACATACACTCACACTAATATGTATGTTACATATTTAAAACACAGAATCATACTAAACACCTTGCTTTGCCATTTACATTTAAAATTTTCCCCAGGACAATAGGTAATCTTTAATAATATGATTTTAATGACTATATAGTGTTCCCTATCGTGGATATATTCTAATTTGTTCAACCAGTCTCCTATTACTAGACATTTAAATTGTTTCCAATTATTTTATATCAGAAATCATGTTGAGGGGAACATTCTTGCATACATCTTTATGTATCTTTGTTATTCTTTATAATGACTTCCTAGGAGTAATATTTTGTTCTTTTCTTAATGAAATCTGTACACTTTGGTTATTTTTATAGTTTTATTCTATTTTGTAGAAGTAGAATTTGAATATTATATATTCCCACAAGCTGAATATGAGAGTATCTATTCCTCTACATTCTTTTCAACACCAGATAATTTAAATATTTGCTAATTTGAAAGCCAAAAATGATTTAATTTTTAAATATTTAGTTGCTGACTTATTTTCTCATTTTTTTTGCTACTCAATTATACATCCACAGCTCATTTATACTTTTTCCATTTGTGAATTGCCTGTTGAATTTTTGGCCCTTTTTTCTATTGAAATATTTACCTTATTCCTAGTACTTTTTAAGAGATCTAGATATATTAACTTTATATGTTGAAAATATTTTTCCAGTTTTTCATTTATCTTTGAATTTTTTTTTAAACCATACTAGGTTTTAAAGTCTATGTCATCAAATTAGCTCATCCTCCTCTCAATGGTTCTAACTTTTAGCATTATATCAGAAAGGCCTTGCCTCTCACAAAATTATATAAATATTCACTTTTTTCTGTTATTCATAGTTTCATTTCTTTCATAAGCTCTTGAATCCATCGAGAATTTACTCTGGTGTATGGTGTGAAATAGCTACCTTAACTATTCTCCTACCTCTGCCAATATTAGTGGTTAAATGTTTGTCCCAGCATCATTTATTGAGTAACCTCCCTTTCCTCAGTAATTTGAGATTTCTTTGAATGAGGGTGTGCTGGATCCTATGGCTATGTGTCCCCACTGGAATATAGGAAGCCATCACTAAGGATTAGTATTGTCCATGCAGGATAGTCTTGTGGAACCACTGCAAAAGACTCCCAGTACCTAAGGAAATCCAGAAAAGAGTAATGCATCAACCAATAACTATGATTTTTTCTGTCATTGCAGAGAAGGGGAGAAGAGTCCAGTGAAACTGAGCAGATCTCAATTATTGAAAGGTTCCCTTACCCCTTCCAGGTGAGGTATTTTCTCTCATCAGCTCACAAGGGGACCTGTAATGTAATCATTAGGGATGGCATAGGCTGAGGGTGTTTGCTTTTCTATTTCCCAGTCAAACATAGTTTCTTTTACTCTTTACACCTCAAAGAGAATCCATAATGGCACTAATTCTATTATGGTGTGTCTTGTCTATGATAACTGTGTTGAGAAAGATGCTGTTTGTTGAGTGAGCATTTCACTTCCTTCTGGTTCTGCCTATCTATCTAATGGTGGTCATGTGGGTTGAAAAGACAGAAAAGGGGAGGGAAGGAGTAGTATTAGGAAGTTCAGTGTGGGGAAGCCTTATTAGATTTACATATAAACTTAAATTCTATTCAAGTCTGGGATAACTGAAGAGCCACATAGACATCTGTTTGACAGATGCAATGTAAGCCATCAGAGAGAGCAAGAGCTTCAGATTCAGTCAATCTCTGATTTGGTTTGCTTATGTCCTTAGAACTCTGTAGGCTTCATACCGTGAATAAAGCAGTCTCTGCAACAGTGAAAGCCAGAAAAGGAAGTGGAAAGTCTCAGGGGAGGGGGCTTTCTGTCATGGATTTATGAGCACAGCAAGACTAACAAGCAAAAAGAAAAAATGTAAAAGGATCTTGTTCATGTCCCTGACTATAACAAAGTTTACAAAACCTGTAAAGGAAGAGGTGTTTTAGACACAGTTTTTGCTACCATTGTTTTTCACTAAGTTGATGTTGTGACTGGCCTGGTGGATAATGGTAAATAGCAGATAATTCAAAATTAATTTACATTTGACTTTAGAACCTACCGTGACGTCTACTAAATCTGTGAGGGTTGAAACCATGTTTTATATGTTTTGTACATCTCCATAACACCTAGCACAAAGTCTTGTACATGTGTAGTGTTCAAAAACTACTGACTGATTTGATGATGATGCTTAATATACTTCACTCTTTTTGAAGTAGGTCTGTAATTCCAAACTTAGTTTATTTTGGCTAATATTGGCTAGGGGATGCCACTAGGCATTGGGGGGAAAATTAGCCATGAGTTAAAATTTTCCTCATATTGATGAAGTTTATAATTCATATGTACTAATCAAGATTTGTTATATAAATCATTACTTCAATTATCTTCTATACAAAGTTTAATAAGATCATAAAATATCTTTCATTGGATAAACACAAAGATTATGAACTAATTTTACACACAAATTGAAACACAATTCAGGAGGACCTAGGAGAACTCACAAAGCTAAGAGTTTCTTAATCCTATATCCTTGGATATGAATTGTTCAGGAATTCTTCGCATGACACCAGCCCCACTGCTCACTGAAGATCCTGCCTTTTTGTATTCTACTGTCATTATACAAAGTTGTAGCTTAAGATTAGTTCCTTCAAGGTCTTAATTTTTTTTCTAACTCCTAACTGCTGAAGTCTGTGTGTCCATTGCCCCAGGTTGTATATGATGAAGGGCCTCTCTATGTCTTCTCCCCAACCGAAGAACTAAGGAAGCGTTGGATTCACCAGCTCAAAAATGGTGAGAATTACTTGGAAAATAAACTAGTTTCCAAAGGAAGGGAGGGAGGGAGGAAGGAAAGAGAGAAATTGAGAGAGAGGGAGAAAAAGATAGAGAAAGAAAGAAGGAAAGAAAATGGGGACAGGGAGGAAAGGAGAGAGGGAGAAGGAGAGAAGAAAAAAGAAGGGATGCAAGAAGGGAGGTGAAAAAAGAAAGGGGGGAAAGGGAAGGAGGGAGAGAATGAGAAAGGAGAAGGGGGGCAAGAAATATTTCATTTTCTTCAATATTAGTGATACAACTGACAATAGTATTCCTCCATATTTGATGAAAGATCAGGTGCTAGACTAAGAGTTTCAACTCAGTTCTACCACTGTCTCTTTAATGCAATTCTGTAATTATAGGTTCCTCCATTTCCCTACTTATAAAAAGGTCCCATTCTTTACACCAATTTACAATAGTGGTGTGGTATGGCACTCAATGGTTATTTCAATATTTTGAATCATAGATATGAAATATCTGGTTCCCAAAAAATTAATATATGATAGTGAGAGTGCTTAGGGTCAGAGTAAAGACCCTGGTTCCAAGTCTTCTTCTACCACTGATAAGCTGGGTGACCTCTGGTAAGTAGGCCAATAAGCTTCTTTGAGGTTCAAGTTCTTTTTCTGAAAGAGAAAAATGATGATAATGATGATGATGATGATGATGATGATAATGATGATGATGTTAATAATGATGATAATAATAATGATGTCCATGGTACCTTCCTCTGGGAGGTAATGTATGTGAAAGCACACGGCAACTGTAAAGCACTGTACAAGAAAGCACTGTACATCTTTTCATTGTTGGTAAATATTTTCCAAAGAGCTATTTTCTGTTCCTTGCTTTGTGAGGACCTCAATTAAACATAGTTCAGTTTTTCACATAGACCATATAGTGTGCTCAAATAAACTCGACTGTAAATGCTTACAGTACAGGATGCATGCACACATATTTGTGTGTATATATAGCCACATGTCAAGTGACTGAGAGATTAACTGGTTGAGTTGACATCAGGAAAGGCTGCCTAGAGAAACAGGAAGGATGGCAGACTGATAACAGCATGGTTCGGTTATTGCATGACAGCCCTTTGTCTTAATAAACATGTAGATTCTGATATTTGGTGGTTGACTACACCAGCTTTGTTCAGTCCCTTGAATGCAAGTCTGATTGGCCAATACAAAAATCATCAGATCTTTCGAGCCAAAAGAGGAGAAAGAAACAGAGGGGTCATTTACTTTGTTCTTTTTGTGTGCCAGACACTAAGCTAGATATCTTGTAATCATTATCTCATTTAATTCTCACAGCAACCTTGGGCTAAAAACAACTAACACCTAATGAGCATTAACTCTGTACCAGGCTCTATGCCAAGTGCTTCAAACATACTAGCACATTTAATTCTGTCAATAAGCTTATTTAGTATGTATTATACCCCTAATTACAGATGAGGGAACTGAGCTCTAAGAGGTTAAGTAAGTTGCTCAAGGGCACATAGCTAGTGAGTGGAGCCTGGGTTCTTACTACATCCCTAAGTCTGTTTGACGCTAAAGCCTAAATTCATTGCAGAGTTTTGTGCTGCCTGGTTCTCAAGCCCAGAAATTGCACCTGTAATTGGCTGCAAGATATTTTAAGAGTAAGGCCATGTGGACATTACAAATAGGCAATATCTTGCACCACGTAGTTCAGTTCCTGGCATGTTTTGAAGAGGTCACCTTTAGCCTTGAGGGTACAAAATGTGCAAACACTTCAGTAATGCTTATTATGATCCAAGATCTTAAGTCCTTTATGTACGTTAACTGATTTCTTCTTCCTATCAGCTACATGAGGCAGTTAATTTCACCATCCTCATTTTGGAGACCAAAAAAAAAAAAACAGAGGTGTAGGATGTTAAGTAACTGGCCCAAAGGCACTCAGTTAGTAAGTGGCATGGTCAGGCTTTGAACTCAAGCTCCAAAGTCTGTGCTCTAAACCAAGATGCCACCTCCAAGGCAGAGAAATACACGCAGAGGCTGAGCTGGAGTTCCAAAGGGCATATATATTTGTACTTCTTTGGTTCTCTCCACAGTACCTTATACATCGCCTTGCACACAGAAGGCGGCCAACGAATAGATGTGTTAAATGATTTTTCTGCAGAACAACCACCACCAACTTGGAATCCACACTGATGGGCAGCTAGGATTTAGTTTGGATATAGGGGAAGGTGGGACATACTAGATGAGCGAGAACCAAAAGGGAAAAAATGTGGTATGTATAAGTTAGTAATTCCTTTAACACTTCAAACACCAATTTCAAAACCAGTTGTAGGTTAGCTCAAAAATATATAGAGTGCCCACTATATTCAATTTATGAGTAATGACTGAGGATAAGACTATTCAACATGTAAATTTGTTTTATTGACTCTCATATTAACCTTACTATGTTGATTATGCCCTGCTATTAAAGTTTCATAGGTAAGTAAAATTCCAGCAGTAAAAACAAAACCAAAACAAACAGAAACCACTACTACTTCAGTTGGTTCATTGGTTCAATTTTGCCTCCTCTTCCCTTGTGTTTTACTGAAAGCATTTTTTTTTTTCATTTACTCCAGAATCTACTTGGGCTGACAAGCCCCAAAGTAGCTGCCTTGCAACAAACACCACAGTTGTTGGGAGATTTAGATGCAAATCCTAAAGATCTCAGAATAGCCCCAGATGCTGGCAATGCCAATAATGAGATACTCTGGAAACTGTAAAATCCCACTGTAGGGATGTTATCCCACTCTGGAGTAAAATGCACCAATTGCAAATCACTAACATGAGAAGGGAGCCTCATGGTATACAGGCTACCTCTGTAGCAGTATTGGCTGTGAAGAGGCACGAGGGAGCCTTCTGAGGTACTGGATCTGAGTGGTGGTTAAATGGTTTTACACAAATGTGGCTAGATGGATACCTCAGATTGCATGTTTTATTATATATTAGCTATACCTCAATTTATATATTTATATGTAAGCTATACTTCAAGGGCTTCCCTGGTGGCTCGGATGGTTAAAAAAAAAAAAAAAAAAAAACTGCCTGCAGTGCAGGAGACCTGGGTTCTACCTCTGGGTTGGGAAGATCCCCTGGAGAAGGAAATGGCAACCCACTCCAGTATCTTGCCTGGAAAATCCCATGGACAGAGAAGCCTGGCAGACTACATGGAGTTGCAAAGAGTTGGACATGACTGAGTGACTAACACATTCACATTCATACCTCAATTTAAAAAGTAGGATGCCAGGTATCTCATATTAAACTGCCATCTCTTTTCAGTGGTACTTTTCATGCAAACCTTGTATCCTTGAGCCCTGAGCTCTCTCCTTCCATTTCCTTGAACATGGCAGTGGACACTTCAGTATTACAGCACCACAGACACTTGTCTTCATTTGGTCAAGCTCAATAGAGCCTATCCTAACTGTAGCTTCAAAAATGAGCAAAAGACCTGACCTCACCAAAACGAATGAGTGACATTTGTGAAACTCCAATGATGTATACGGAGGGTAATCAATCACTTATGCCCCAAACAGAATTTGAGCCATTATCCTGATAAAAATGGATATGAGAGATCAGTCCATGATATACTTGGAATGTGCATCAACCATTAGTGTTTCCTGGCTCCATGCACTGGTGAAGTAAGCAGTTTTCTCCTAGTTCTCCCACTTGGATGCTGTCATAATCAGCTTGGGATGCCACAACAAAATATCATAGATCAAGTGACTTAAACAACAAACATTTATTTCTCACAGTTTTGGAAGCTGGGGAGTCCAAGACCAAGGTGTTGGCCAGTTTGGTTGCTGGTGAGAACTTTCTACCTGGCTTGCTGACTGGTCACTTTTCTCACTGGTTCTCATATGGCAGATAGAAAGAATTTCTCTCCAGTCTCTTCTTATAAGGGTACTAATCTCATCTTGGTGGCTCAGATGGTAAAGTGTCTGCCTGCAATGCGGGAGACCCAGATTCGATCCCTGGGTCGAGAAGATCCTCTGGAGAAGGAAATGGCAACCCACTCCAGTATTCTTGCCTGGAAAATCCCATGGATGGAGCCTGGTAAGCTGCAGTCCATGAGGTTGCAAAGAGTTGGACATGACTGAGTGACTTCACTTCTTTAGTTCACTTCAATCTCATCTTGAGGTTCTACTCTCATGACCTGAGTATGTTCCTAAGGCCACATCTCCTAATATCACATGGGGGGCATCATTATATGAATTTCAGTTCAGTTCAGTTCAGTCGCTCAGTCGTGTCCAACTCTTTGTGACCCCATGAATCGCAGCATGCCAGGCCTCCCTGTCCCTCACCAACTCCCGGAGTTCACTCAGACTCACGTCCATCGAGTCAGTGATGCCATCCAGCCATCTCATCCTCTGTCGTCCCCTTCTCCTCCTGCCCCCAATCCCTCCCAGCATCAGAGTCTTTTCCAATGAGTCAACTCTTTGCATGAGGTGGCCAAAGTACTGGAGTTTCAGCTTTAGCATCATTCCTTCCAAAGAAATCCCAGGGCTGATCTCCTTCAGAAGGACTGGTTGGATCTCCTTGAAGTCCAAGGGACTCTCAAGAGTCTTCTCCAACACCACAGTTCAAAATCAGCAATTCTTCAGTGCTCAGCCTTCTTCACAGTCCAACTCTCACATCCATACATGACCACTGGAAAAACCACAGCCTTGACTAGACAGACCTTTGTTGGCAAAGTAATGTCTCTGCTTTTGAATATGCTACCTAGGTTGGTCATAATTTTTCTTCCAAGGAGTAAGCATCTTTTAGTTTCATGGCTGCAGTCACCATCTGCGGTGATTTTGGAGCCCCCCAAAATAAAGTCTGCCACTGTTTCCACTGTTTCACCATCTATTTCCCATGAAGTGACAGGACCAGATGCCATGATCTTTGTTTTCTGAATGTTGAGCTTTAAGCCAACTTTTTCACTCTCCACTTTCACTTTCATCAAGGGGCTTTTTCGTTCCTCTTCACTTTCTGCCATAAGGGTGGTGTCATCTGCATATCTGAGGTTACTGATATTTCTCCCGGCAATCTTGATTCCAGCCTGTGTTTCTTCCAGTCCAGTGTTTCTCATAATGTACTCTGCATATAAGTTAAATAAGCAGGGTGACAATATATGAATTTAGGGGGACACAAACATTCAGTTTGTAACAGACACTGCCTTTGCAATTCTAAGTAGTTGGAAATACAAGCTCTGCATTAACCAACAGAAGAAGAGTGTCATCTTCAAGGGACCTCTTAATTATTTGGAAATGTAGGGTGGGTTCTTAATGACTGTGCTGGAGGTAGGGGGGTAGGAAGTCCTATAGCCTCTCATTAGCATATTAGGATAGCTTAATTTATCAGAGCAGCTAGTTGTTGATTAAGAATTTTGAAATGTCTACTGGTGCCGAAGCCTGCACCCAAGGTTCTTCAAATCCCTCAGTGATGGGCGTGGCACAAGGGAAGGGTGGGGCGGGCAGAGGGTAGGAGTAATCAGTTCTAGCTAGGAAGAGTATCTGAAACATTGTTCAGAATTGCTAGAGTTCAGTTCAGTTCAGTTTCTCAGTCGTGTCCAACTCTTTGCAACCCCATGGACTGCAGCACACCCAGCCTCCCTGTCCATCACCAACTCCTGAAATTTACTCAAACTCATGCCCATTGAGTCGGTGATGCCATCCAGCCATCTCATCCTCTGTTGTCCCCTTCTCCTCCCGCCTTCAATCTTTCCCAGCATCAGGGTCTTTTCAAATGAGTCAGCTCTTCGCATCAAATGGCCAAAGTATTGGAGTTTCAGCTTCAACATCAGTCCTTCCAGTGAATATTCAGGACTGATTTCCTTTAGGATGGACTAGTTGATCTCCCTGCAGTCCAAGGGACTCTCAAGAGTCTTCTCCAACACCACAGTTCAAAAGCATCAATTCTTCGGCACTCAGCTTTCTTTACAGTGCAACTCTCACATCCATACATGACTACTGGAAAAACCATAACCTTGACTAGACAGACATTTGTTGACAAAGTAATGTCTCTGCTTTTTAATATGCTGTATAGTTGGTCATAGCTTTTCTTTCAAGGAGCAAGTGTCTTTTAATTTCATGGCTGCAATCACAATCTGCAGTGATTTTGGAGCCCCCAAAAATAAAGTCTGCCACTGTTTCCACTGTTTCCCCATCTATTTGCCATGAAGTGATGGGACCAGATGCCATGATCTTCGTTTTCTGAATGTTGAGCTTTAAGCCAACTTTCTCTTTCACTTTCATCAAGAGGCTCTTTAGTTCTTCTTCACTTTCTGCCATAAAGATGGTGTCATCTGCATATCTGAGGTTGTTGACATTTCTCTTAGCAATCTTGATTCTAGCTTGTGCTTCATTCAGCCCGGCATTTCACATGATGTACTCTGCATATAAGTTAAATAAGTATGGTGACAGTATACAGCCTTGACGTACTCCTTTTCCTATTTGGAACCAGTCTGTTGTTCCACATCCAGTTCTAACTGTTGCTTCCTGACATGAATTCAGATTTCTAAAGAGGCAGGTCAGGTGATCTGGTATTCCCATCTCTTTCAGAATTTTCCACAGTTTATTGTGATCCATACAGTCAAAGGCATTGGCATAGTCAATAAAGCAGAAATAGATGTTTTTCTGGAACTCTCTTGCTTTTTCGATCATCCAAAATGATGATGTTGGATGTTGGCAATTTGATCTCTTGTTCCTCTGCCTTTTGTAAAACCAGCTTGGACATCTGGAAGTTCACGGTTCACGTATTGCTGAAGCCTAGCTTGGAGAAGTTTGAGTATTACTTTACTAGCATGTGAGATGAGTGCAATTGTGCAGTAGTTTGAGCATTCTTTGGCATTGCCTTTCTTTGGGATTGGAATGAAAACTGACCTTTTCCAGTCCTGTGGCCACTGCTGAGTTTTCCAAATTTGTTGGCATATTGAGTGCAGCACTTTCACAGCATCATCTTTTAGGATTTGAAATAGCTCAACTGGAATTCCATCACCTCCACTAGCTTTGTTCGGAGTGATGCTTCCTAAGGCCCATTTCACTTCACATTCCAGGATGTCTGGCTCTAGGTGAGTGATCACACCATCGTGATTATCTGGCTCATGAAGATCTTTTGTGTACAGTTTTTCTGTGTATTCTTGCCACCTCTTCTTAATATCTTCTGCTTCTGTTAGGTTCCTACCATTTCTGTCCTTTATTGTGCCCATCTTTGCATGAAATGTTTCCTTGGTATCTCTAATTTTCTTGACAAGAGCTCTAGTCTTTCCCCTTCTATTGTTATCCTCTATTTCCTTGCACTGATCACTGAGGAAGGCTTTCTGATCTCTCCTTGCTATTCTTTGAAACTCTTCATTCAAATGGGTATATCTTTCCTTTTCTCCTTTGCTTTTTGCTTCTCTTCTTTTCACAGCTATTTGTAAGGCCTCCTCAGACAGCCATTTCGCTTTTTTTGCATTTCTTTTTCTTGGGGGATGGTCTTGCTCCCTGCCTCCTGTACAATGTCACGAACCTCTGTCTGTAGTTCATCAGGTATTCTGTCTATCAGATCTAGGCCCTTAAATCTATTTCTCACTTTCACTGTATAATCATTAGAGATTTGATTTAAGTCATACCTGAATGGTCTAGTGGTTTTCCCTGCTTTCTTCAATTTAAGTCTGAATTTGGCAATAAAGATAATAGAAGGCCCACAGACTTTTGGTTGGCTTTATTATTGTTTTAAAATCCTCTACAGACAATGTAGCCCCTTTTAGCTTGCACTCCATCTGATCAGCTCCCACCACTTTGCATTTGGTGCAATGGTGAAGGGATATGCTGAAAAAGTGAGGGGTGAGTGTGTGGGCAGGAGATACTGGTTAGAAGTCTTCAAATCCATGTTTAGAAAAGCATCAAGATGGCACTTAAAAAAAAAGAGAGACAGCACTTTTTCTTCATTTGCCTGTAAAATGCACCTGGCCACCAGTAGCTTCTAGGCCTCCTCCAAAGTCTTGAATGAGTAGAGTGTGGCTAGCAAGCTCTTAAGGACTTAAGGTGATCTCTACAAAGGAAGGTTTTGTTTTGTTTTTATTTTTATCTTTTAAAAAAAGTTATGCAGGGCTTCTTTTTAGCATCAAATGCTGAAATGAGTATGTCCTCAAATATGCATATTCTTAGGCTAGCCTAGATCTTTGGCCCAAGGCTAGCTATTGTCAGTTATTTCCTTTGCCTTTGCTTCTCTGTCACCTGGCAACAGGATCCCAGGATGACTTGTCTAATCAACTTCTGGTTAAAATTCTTGCAATACCACAGTATTAAAAACTATAAAATGAATTCCTCTTATCTGAAACCCACCCTGTTGTCTTTTCTGAGAGATCTTTTGGGCCTCACAAACCTGTGAGGGAAATAGAACTGCTGTGTTTGTCTCCCTCAAGGAACTCAACCCACCTCAGTGGCCCTAGGAAGACTGAACTATGTTTATTCTAGAGACAAAATCACCTTCCTTTGATCCTGAGCTGTGTTCTGTTGACTGTTTTCTGAACACAGAAAGTACGAGGCAGGAGTTTTCACGAAGATAAATAGCTCTCAAAGAGCACTCCAGAAGCTGAGGCATTGGTATATTGAGAGCTGGAGTGAGAGCTGGCTTGTCACATTGTTTCCCTTTTCTGGGAAAGACCACCAGAGTCAACACCTGCTTTACAGGAAGATTGTAATGGCTGCCGGGAAACCATAGATAACATATTTTTGTTCTGGGCCTCTGGAGACATCAGATATTCTTATCGCTTTAGTCACTGGTTGGGAGATAGTCATCGTAACAGAACCACTGAAGAGAATGACACAGAAACTCTCCACGTGAGCCAACTGGTCCTGTGTTTGCTTCCCTTCAGGGTGGCTGAGGACGGGGCAGTTGTCTGAAGCTCATCACTATACTCAAAGAGGAAAACATGCCTATGGTAGCTTCTCCCACAAGTCAAATGTCACCTCTCTCTCTCTCTTTTCTCCTCTTACAGTAATCCGGTACAACAGTGATCTGGTACAGAAATACCACCCTTGCTTCTGGATTGACGGGCAGTATCTCTGCTGCTCTCAGACAGCCAAAAATGCTATGGGCTGCCAAATTTTGGAGAACAGAAATGGAAGTAAGAGATCTGATCAGTATAATCTCTCCCTCCTTTGACCATATCCATCACTTTCTCAGGGTTCTAGCAAACCCAGGTTTGTACATTTTGGCCAGTGTACAAAGGAGCCTGGGAGAGGGGATGGGTGGGAACCAAAATCCAGCTGATGCTCTGTTCTTTCTAGCTGGGAAAACTGGCACTGGGCTGTAGCCATCAAGACTTTTCATAACTTATGTGAAGGCACCAAATACAAGAGTAAAGTTCCTGACCAAACCTGTCCCTGGGCCCTTCCCATATATGCACTCTGTAGCTATTATCACTGGTTTCTTACTTTGCAGGCTTAAAACCTGGGAGTTCTCACCGCAAGACAAAAAAGCCTCTTCCTCCCACACCTGAGGAGGACCAGGTATACAGGGAAATTGGGTGCTGCTTCAATGGAAACTTAGTCACACCCAGAAAACAGACCAGAGTCTTAGAATTCTCCCTGGGATATGGCAGTGTAAACTGGTATTCTTCTTGAGATAGGGGATTTGGCCTTCTAAGTAGGACTTCCTCTTCGGTGGAGAGACAGAGGCTTATTAGGAAGCTCTTGGCAACCATTTAATCAAATCACTTGTTTAGAACAAAACAAAGCCTGATTTTTTTAAATGAAAAATATTTTCAAACATAAAATTGAAAATTTTTAACAGTGAATGCCCCCCCCAAAAACTGAATGCCCATATACCCAATATCTTGATTTTACCACTAATATATTACTTTAAAACTTGATTTTGAGTGTTACTTTTGGAGGTCTAGAAAGGCTTTTCTCATATATTGTAAGTAAGCAAGGCAGGAATTCTCATTATGTTCATTTTACAAACAAAAGAAGATTCAGAACCACTTAGTGGGTCCATGTACTAGTTTAGTGCTAGTTTTCCAGATGGTGGCTGTACACGGTTTTTGCCCAAGAAGCTTTATGAACACTGATGCCTGGGTCCAACCCTCAGAGATTTTGACATAATTGGTCTTTTGAAACTGCTTGGGTGTTGGGATTATTAACTGCCCTCAAGATGGTTCTGATGCGCATTCCATGCTGAGAGACCCTGCAGGGGTGCTTAAAAATGGTTGTTGAGTTGAATGTTGAATAAACCTTTTATTTTGCCTGATTTGGGTTAGAATGGTTGGGGAACAATAGGAGAGTGCCTGATATCTAGCCAATCTCCCCAACTGTTTTTCCCTAACAACACAGATCTTAAAAAAGCCACTGCCCCCTGAGCCAACAGCAGCACCTGTCTCGACAAGTGAGCTGAAAAAAGTTGTAGCCCTTTATGACTACATGCCAATGAATGCAAATGATCTACAGCTGCATAAGGGCAATGAGTATTTTATCCTGGAGGAGAGCAACTTACCCTGGTGGCGTGCCCGGGATAAAAATGGGTGAGTTCATGTCCGCTCTCCCTGAGCCTTGTATCCATCTACTTTGTGCTTAGTCACTCAGTCGTGTCTGACTCTTTGTGACCCCATGGACTGTAGCCCACCAGGCTCCTCTGTCCATGGGGATTCTCCAGCCAAGAATACTGAAGTGGGGTGCCCTCCTCCAGGGGATCTTCCCAACCCAGAGATTGAACCCAGGTCTCCCAGATTGTGGGCAGATTCTTTACCATTTGAGCCACCAGAGAAGCCCAAGAACACTGGAGTGGGTAGCCTATCCCTTCTCCAGGGGATCTTCCCGACCCAAGAATCAAACCAGGGTCTCCTGCATTGCAGGTGGATTCTTTACGAGCTGAGCTGCCAGGGAATCCCTCCCACCTACTCTGCTACTGCTAAGTCACTTCCAACTCTGTGCGACCCCATAGACGGCAGCCTACCAGGCTCCCCTGTCCCTGGGATTCTCCAGGCGAGAACACTGGAGTAGGTTGCCATTTCCTTCTCCAGTGCATGAAAGTGAAAAGTGAAAGTGAAGTCGCTCAGTTGTGTCCGACTCCTAGCGACCCCATGGACTGCAGCCTACCAGGCTCCTCTGTCCATGGGATTTTCCAGGCAAGAATACTGGAGTGGGATGCCATTGCCTTCTCCGCCCACCTACTCTACACACATGCAAAATCCTGCATCATAACTCCCCTACTCAGTATCCTGATCAGAAATTGTTCTTCCCACATCAAAGGGAATATGCTCTCCCTCCAAGTACTTCCCAGAGCGCAGCTCTGCACGTGGCCCCCTCCCTGAGCCCACGTGTTGTGGAGCATATGTAATCAGTGCTGCAAGTGCAGAAGCTACACACTTCACTGGCCTAGCTGTGCATTGGCAACATGATCCTCTTTGAGGGCAGGACATTTTATATACCATCATTTGAGACTGGTTCTGAGCCCCAGGATACAAGGTAACCAAATCTGTCTCTCACCCAGATTGGGGAGTTTTGGATGATCAACCCTGTTGTCTCCTCTACAGGCAGGAAGGCTACATCCCTAGTAACTATGTAACTGAAGCAGAGGACTCCATAGAAATGTATGAGTGAGTATGCTTATGTTCCCAGCACAGAATCTTCACAATACAGTATAAACATTTTTCATATTTTCAACACAATTTTGATATCAAGATACTTATTAAAATCAGCATCAACTGGGTCAGATGATGCCACCAGTTCAAGTGATAGTGCCTACATCTTACCCTTATCCCAAACACCCTGTTGATGGAAGCTGGAGAGGTCACCATACCCCCTCCTCTCCAAATCCGAAGAACTACTGAAAGGAAAACACAGCCTGATAGGAAACACCTGAAAGGGTGAAAAAAGGCAAACTGTTCTGGTTGCCCATTCTCCTGAATCACGGAAGTGGGTTGTCTTCGAAGGCCCTGACCCTCATCTGTTCCCTGCAAACTTCTGCCACTTGCTCTCCATTTCCACAATTCTTCAGCAACAAGCAGGCTTTGGGAAAGGGATATAGTGTGCTGTGCACATGATAGGCACTCAGTAAATAGCAGTTGAGTGAACTGACTGACTCAATGGCATGGGTGAGCCACAGACAGCACTCTTAACAAGCCACTCAGGCCATGGCCTAGAAGTCAGCCAAGCACTCTCCCTTTCCAGGTGGTATTCCAAGCACATGACTCGGAGTCAAGCTGAGCAACTGTTGAAGCAAGAGGTAAGTGTGTGACCACAAGTAAATGGCAGTCTCTTTGCACTTCAAGCAAGGATCCTGAATTGAGGGCTTGCTGCTGTCTGCACCTCCAGGCAAGGCAGTGTCAAGGCTCTCATTTTATGGGGTCCCAATTATACTTTGCAGGGTCAAAAGCAATGAGGCTGCAGCTCAAATGTGGAACTTGGCAGTGAAATCAGGGTTTCTGTTTTGTCTTGGGTTTGGGCAGTTGGGATGCTGGTGGCAGTGCCATTTCCTCCTGATGGTCAGCTTCTTTTCCCATCTTTTCAGGGTAAAGAAGGAGGCTTCATTGTTAGAGACTCCAGCAAAGCTGGAAAATATACCGTGTCTGTGTTTGCGAAATCTACAGGGTGAGTGTTACTGTTTTAAGGCTCTGGGGACAAAGAACAGGGGCACCCATCCAACAGTTCCTTAATGAAGTGCTTCTCCCATTTCCTCTGTCGCTTAAACTCAAAACTCACCTCACTTCACTTCTTGGGTCCTTTGGGCCCTTGTTTCCGAGTTGCTGACTCAGCGTCCACTTCTTCAGGGAACCTCAAGGGGTGATACGCCACTATGTCGTGTGTTCCACACCTCAGAGCCAGTATTACCTGGCTGAGAAGCACCTTTTCAGCACTATCCCTGAGCTCATTAACTACCATCAGCATAACTCTGCTGGTAAGTACCAGGGAAACCAGAGAAGAAGGGTGTGACAAGTAGCAAGAGAAGGAATTTAGGACAAGGTGGTTGGGTGAAACATTAAGCCTCATAGGGTAGTGAGACTTAGCTGTGAAAATGAACCCCTGTGATGCTGGATTGAGGTCAAGTGAAGAGGTGGTCAAAGGCAGACCTTACACCCAGTAGGGACTGACTTCCTATTTGGTGATTGATGCTCAGTGCTAAGGAAGGACATAGAAGAGACTGGTAATTAATCAATCAGCAATATTCATTGAACTAGTGTCTACTCCATAATTTTCTTGTTACTAGAGAACACAAAAAACTATTACTTTAGGTTCTTGCCCTTAAAGAACATACAGGTTCAAAAACATCAGAAGAGAATTTCTAAGCAGTGTAGACATTCTAAAAACTGGGAGATTGGGGAGAACATGAATACATGGGAAAAGCTTCATCAAGAAGGCTTGCAGCTGTCCACCATGTCCAGGCAAGGCAGTATCAAGGCTGTCATTTAATGGGGTTCCAATTATACTTTTCAGTATCAAAAGGAGAAGGAGGATGTGAGTTAAGCCTGGACTGGGAGGTGGGGATATATTTAGCTGGGGAGCATACTTCAGTTAGCATTTTATTTTTTTTGTCCCTGAAAAACATTTATAAGAGGAGAAACTTCCAGAAAAATTCAGGTTCATGGCAATCTTTTGGGATTCAAGATGTACTAGAAAGATGAATACTGAAAGTGTGAGGCATTAAGTGTGCAAGGCATCTCACTCCCTGCTCTGCACCAGCAGCATGACCCTCTCTGTATGTTTTAGGACTCATATCTAGGCTCAAATATCCAGTGTCTCAACAAAACAAGAATGCACCTTCCACTGCAGGCCTGGGATACGGTAAGTGCTTATTTCTCTAGGGCAGGGTGGACCAGCCAGTTGCAAGCACTACTACATCTGGCAGACCCAACCAGACCTCGCCATCCAATCATTCTTGCAGTGCAGTGTTCCATCCCAGCTGCCACAAGGAATGTTAACACATTATAAATGTTAACACCTATAAATGCCGGAGGCGTTAGTTTCTGCAAAAATCTCCCAGTCAATAATGTGTTATGCTATGCTATGCTAAGTCACTTCAGTCATGTCCGACTCTGTGTGACCCCATAGACAGCAGCCCACCAGGCTCCCCTGTCCCTGGGATTCTCCAGGCAAGAACACTGGAGTGGGTTGCCATTTCCTTCTCCAATAATGTGTTAAGACAGAGCCAAATCAAAGTTATCTAATGAGTTTTCTCCCTCTGGTGGCTCCTACTGAGACTGCAAAAACATAGATTCATAAAGGTTTGTTTTTTTTTCAATTGTGGGGAAAATATCGTAAAGGGATTTTTTAAAGTTGTCTAGTTGATCTTCTTGCTCTATGCCTGACTTGTACCAAAAATTCCCAGACTCCTTCAACCAGTAATCCCCTGTCCCTGAGATTTACCTGAGCAAAGATGAATTAGTACCCCTGAGAATTTCCCTTTTACTGCTTGTCTATTTCTACCCGCAGTAGGGATTCTAATCTATTGTAGAAATTATACAAACATGACTCAAAGAATCACATCAAGGCGTTGTCATTATAGGATCATGGGAAATCGACCCAAAGGACTTGACCTTCTTGAAGGAGCTGGGGACTGGACAATTTGGAGTAGTGAAGTACGGGAAGTGGAGGGGCCAGTATGATGTGGCCATCAAGATGATCAAAGAAGGCTCCATGTCTGAGGATGAGTTCATTGAAGAAGCCAAAGTCATGATGTGAGTTACAGTCCAAACTCAACTCTCCATCCAGTCTAGGAATTACAAGGATGGTTCCCACTGTGGTTTAGGGTGATTTATAATAAGGGAGATTTGGGACCTGGGCCTGAGGTCAACCTTTGATTGGTGTGAGTCCTAACTTGCTAAGGTACTCATTTCTCTTTGATACTGATGGAGAATAGTATTGCTCATAGGTGGGTATCATCTTGATAGCATTTGAGGGTAAATGTAGAGAATGAGACTTCCAAAAGGAAGACATTCTAATGTACCCTTAGTGTTCACTCAGCCCTGGACTTGTTCCCTGGACTTGTTTCCTGTTCTATCGATGGCTCCAAATCCTGGTTCACCCTCACATGTTAGGCGCTTTCAGAGTTTAGGGTAGGAAAAAGGTTATTATGATTTCTCATTTGACACTCTACTCCAAGGCCAACTCCTTTCCTCCTCAGTTCCTTTCTGAATGATATTCAGAGTCAGAAAGGGAGGACTGGTTCATTGCCTCTCCTGTAGGAATCTTTCCCATGAGAAGCTGGTGCAGTTGTATGGCGTCTGCACGAAACAGCGCCCCATCTTCATCATCACTGAGTACATGGCCAATGGCTGCCTCCTGAACTACCTGAGGGAGATGCGCCACCGCTTCCAGACTCAGCAGCTGCTGGAGATGTGCAAGGATGTCTGTGAAGCCATGGAATACCTAGAGTCTAAGCAGTTCCTCCACCGAGACCTGGTAGGATCTCAGAAGGCTTGGTCTGGGTCCGAGGGATGAGGGGGTGGAAGTAGCACAGGAAGACATATCATCCATGGCTGAGGAAGGTGGCTGGAGCCGTGATTTCAGTTTTATCTAGAAAATACTAAAAGTTTGGTGAGCCTCTAGCCCAGTGGTCAGCCGGTCAAGGAACTCCAGCCTCAACACCATAAGTTCCGCCACAGTGGGAGCTGGAATGCTCACTCCCAGCCCCTCCTACTATGACAAGGAAATGGTAGGAGTCCTCCAGGGGCAGAAGGGCAGCCCTCATCCTAATGAAACTGCTTTTTAGCACAGAACCATCATTCTGGTTATATGAGAATCACAAACTGGGTGTCTGTTGGTGCATTTTTCAATGTTATATTAATATATTAGTTAGCAAACACTTAAAAACATTTCACATTAAAGAACTGAATTTACAGCTTCTCATGAAAATTGACATCATCTTGTATCATCAGACCCATATTCTCATAGGCCATCTTAACTGTCGGCCTATAAAATATGGGCCTGGTATTACAAGATGGTCTAGCTGCTCACAGGAAAGTGGCTGACCTCCCTTAGACCAGACACTTATCTGACATCTCCACCTACCCACTTCACTCTATCACTTCCCCTGCCTGGCCTCCCGGGGCATGTTTATTTCAGCCATGCCAAGGCGGAAATAGCCCTAGTCCTGTTGGTAGAAAAGCAGAAAACAAAACACACTTGCCTTCCGTCCTCCCTTAATTCTCTCGACATTTCAATGCACGAAGGGTTGTCATGGAATTATCAATGTGAGTGAAATCATGCTGCAAGTCCTCAGTGCTTTACTTATGACTTTACTTATTATGGGGGTTGCTCTATATGTGATGGAAGCATATCAAAATTCTTCAGTGGCATCAGCTGACTCCTGTTAGGTGGGAAGGTGTCTCTAGATAAAGGAGATGAGGCTTCCTTCCTCTGGTGGGCAGAAGCTTTGTGCCCTTAACCTGTGCACCAAGGACAGAGTCTCACTGGTATCTGTTGCACTACAGGCAGCTCGAAACTGTTTGGTTAATGATCAAGGAGTTGTTAAAGTATCTGACTTTGGCCTGTCCAGGTGAGTGCAGTCTTTTTCACCTTTCCCTTTAAAAGTAAAACTGGCACAGTACAAATGTGAGGTGACACTGTAACTTTTAATCGTCTCCCTTTCCCCCTATAATTCTAGTTTTTTCCACCATCTTTCTATACCTTTTCTTTCTCTGAATGGTTTAAGTCACTTTTCATCCGTCTGTTTTATTGTTATAGCCCTCTCTTCTCCTTTCTCCTTTGCTCTTTTTTTAAAAAGCTAATTTCCCCGATACTCTGTCTTATTCTGTTAATCCTGTTGACTTTACTCTGTCTCCTTTCCTAATGAGCCTAATTGCCATTGTTGACTGCAGAACTGAAGGAAGGGAAGGATGGGAAAAGAGAAAAGAGGGAAGGGAATACCTATTAGACCTTATGCCACTTCATCCTTGCTGTATCTATACTGTCAATCAGGAAAGCTAAGTTGGATATGAAAACAGGAATATGTTAGTTATGGCATTTGTAAAAGACACTGTAGTATTTAGCCTGTAGTATTTGTGAAACTCTTATGGCTCTGCCAAGAAAATTTAATCAAATATCAAACTCTCCAAATTGTAACAGCAACAAGTCCTGAATCCTTTGCAGGTATGTTCTGGATGATGAATATACAAGCTCAGTAGGTTCCAAATTTCCTGTCCGGTGGTCTCCACCAGAAGTTCTTATGTACAGCAAGTTCAGCAGCAAATCTGACATTTGGGCTTTTGGTGAGTGGATACGATTACATGGATTATACAGCTCAAAGGAAAAGGAATGCTGTTGGGAAGTTCACACTCTGCAACCTGCACAGAGAGACTGTTATTTGTTCTTGCTTTCATTCATCTAATCCTTAGGGAATCGGGCACCACAGGGGTTTCTGGGGATTAAAAACAGTAAAGTAGACACGATTCCTGCCTTCTTAGAACTTAGAATCTATTGAGGGAAACAAACAATTCATTCAGTATTCCACAGCTTCTGAATACTAATTATGTACCAGGGACTCTGCCAGACTCTATAACCACAAAGACAAATAAGATGCTGTCTCTCTCCTAGAGGAACTAATGGTCCAGGGCAATCCTGATTACTTCCAGTGTACTCAGTACTATAGCAGAAGTTTGAACAAAATTTTTAAAAAGCCCAGGGGTGGGGTGGGGGGTGGAACCACCTGAATGTAATGTTTGAAGTTGATCTAGGAACACTAGGATCCCTCTTACCCAGAAACAACACATTTTGTTTTTTCATTGTCTAGGGGTGCTGATGTGGGAAATTTACTCTCTGGGGAAGATGCCATATGAGAGATTTACTAACAGTGAAACAGCTGAACACATTGCCCAAGGCCTACGTCTCTACAGGCCTCATCTTGCTTCGGAGAGGGTATATGCCATCATGTACAGCTGCTGGCATGAGGTAAGTGTTTTAGTGGGACCTCTTAAATTATTTCCTTGAACGTACTTTCCCATGTACCTGACCAAGCACCGACACCCTACTCTCCCTCGCCATATAGCAACTGAGCACAGACAGATAGCTGTACACATTCTCAAACCCCAGCCTACATCCCAATCCTTTCATGACCAGAAGTTTTTCCAGGCCCACTCCAATTCTCACTAGAGGATCATTCAGTTCAGTTCAGTCGCTCAGTCATGTGCGACTCTTTGCGACCCCATGAATTGCAGCACGCCAGGCCTCCCTGTCCATCACCAACTCCCGGAGTTCACTCAAACTCATGTCTGTCGAGTCAGTGATGCCATCCAGCCATCTCATCCTCTGTCGTCTCCTT
This sequence comes from Bos mutus, assembly GCF_027580195.1. Taxonomy (NCBI): domain Eukaryota; kingdom Metazoa; phylum Chordata; class Mammalia; order Artiodactyla; family Bovidae; genus Bos; species Bos mutus. The sequence goes on from NC_091646.1 coordinate 49,685,940, forward strand.
CTCCTCCTGCCTCCAATCCCTCCCAGCATCAGAGTCTTTTCCAATGAGTCAACTCTTCGCATGAAGTGCCCAAAGTATTGGAGTTTCAGCTTTAGCATCAGTCCTTCCAATGAACACCCAGGACTGATTTCCTTTAGAATAGACTGGTTGGATCTCCTTGCAGTCCAAGGGACTCTCAAGAGTCTTCTCCAACACCACAGTTCAAAAGCATCAATTTTTTGGCACTCAGCTTTCTTCACAGTCCAACTCTCACATCCATACATGACCACTGGAAAAACCATAGCCTTGACTAGGTGGACCTTTGTTGACAAAGTAATGTCTCTGCTTTTTAATATGCTATCTAGGTTGGTCATAACTTTCCTTCCAAGGAGTAAGTCTTTTAATTTCATGGCTGCAGTTACCATCTGCAGTGATTTTGGAGCCCCCCAAAAATAAAGTCTGTCACTGTTTCCCCATCTATTTCCCATGAAGTGATGGGACCAGATGCCATGATCTTAGTTTTCTGAATGCTGAGCTTTAAGCCAACTTTTTCACTTTCCTCTTTCACTTTCATCAAGAGGCTTTTTAGTTCCTCTTCACTTTCTGCCATAGGGTGGTGTTACTCCAATACCATCTCGGCTTTAGGGAGAGGGGTGTCATGGGGCCATGTCACCTAGCATAAGTAGGCAGCCAGAGGCATTCAGACAAGTGTATGGACATTAAAAAAGAAAACTAATTAAAATTTGTGTTCATTCCTTTGGGAGTCATTGGCCCTTTCTTCTGCTTTACTAACTGCACCCTTTCTCTGGCTGTGGTCCTAAATGAGATTTTTTTTTACATGCTAACACCTGAAAGGGAACTAAAATAGGTAGTTCTCGTGGTTTTTCTTTTTTTTTTAAAATACAGTGCATTATGGGATATGTGGGTAGATGTGGTATTTTGAAAATAAAGAGCCTGTCCCACTATTATTAAAATCCTTTGCTGCTCTCACCTTGGGTTCTTCACGGGTACCTACACCATTTTCAATAAATCCTTGGCAACCTTAATTTGGCAAACTAAATCTCTAGTAGGAAATGAGTGCTCAGCTCTTAGTTCTGCCCCATTAGTAACAGGGAAAGACTGACAGTGTCTAGCAAACACGTATGTGAATCTGGAGCCATCTTTGTGGGGTGAAAAGTAGGCATTTGGATCAGAGCATGGCTCTTTTCCCTTCGACAAATGACTCAGGTCAAAGAAAGTGTGGCGAAAGGGAGAACCCTATGAGCAATTTCCCTTCTCTCTCCTGTGCTGGGCAGGATTGAGGGTAACTGACTCTGCTGCTCCCTCCCAACTAGCACATCCTCACTCTGCTAGTTAAGTATTTCAGATAGGCACTTTCTCCACAGCCTGTTAATATAGTCATGAAACTGGAATCACATCAGAATCTCTGTGGAACTCTTAAAACTACAGATGACTGGGCCTTACCTCCAGAGATTCTGACTAGGTATGTCTAGAGTGGGCCTCAGGTATATTTTTTTAAACTTCCCAGGAAATTTTGATACTCAGGTTTGAGAATCACAGATTCAAAGGAACAATAAGTTGATGACTTTTGGGTTCTGATGGATTGAGACTTTTCTTGCATAAATATATCTTGAATCACTAAATACCTCAGAGGCTTATGGACCATGGCTGTCACAAAAGGCCTTAGTCTGGAGGCCAGATGGTAGTAATAAGAGGTCCCAGGTGCTTAGGATGCCTGCCCAGTGAAGCAGCTCCTGCTCTTGACATGTTCGTTCCTTTGTTAACTTTGGCTTTAGGATGGTTGAGACCAAACAAAAATTATCACAGCTTATAGGATTTCAGTTCAGTCAACCACTTAAATTTGTTTGGTAGCCACTTGAGGGTCCAAAATAAGAATGCATTGGTATAATGAATTTGGCTTTAGTTTCAATCAGTGTTTGTAAGAATAATTTTAAAAATTTCCTCCCCACATTAATAACCCGATTTACTAAAGATTTAAAGTGCACAAGCACTTTATGGAATACTTCTATTTCTCCTCTCTCTCTCTCTCTTTTTTTGGATAATCCACAGGGTATGCTACTGGGCATATAGCATAAATTTCATAAACATTTGCTGTTTACTCATTGTGTTTCCCTTGAATTCTGGACTCTAGCCCACTATAACGCTCCATTTTTTTCTTTGGTTTTAGAAAGCAGATGAACGTCCCACTTTCAAAATTCTTCTGAGCAACATTCTAGATGTCATGGATGAAGAGTCCTGAGCTCACCAATAAGCTTCTTGGTTATACTCCTCTCCTCCACAATCTCAATTTCACTTTCTCTGAGGAAATCCCAGGCCCTTTGTGCCCTTGCTGAATACACAGAGGCCCCTCTCCACATATAGGAATGCCTTTCTATCTCTTCCCTGGGATACTATTAATACCTTCTGAGCAAAGGCCAAGGAATTTTTGTGCCTGGTATTTTCCCCCAGAGAGGAAATTTCCCAAAAGTATTAAAACAGACTGAATGTGGGATTGAATCATTTGGAGGGAGGGAGGGATGTAAATAGCCTCACAATGGGGGTCCAACAGCTCTTTGGGTAGGCAATAGAGCTGGGGGGGGGGGAGGTAGAACTTGGCAGGAATAAAATGGTGTCATAAAAATGGAAGGGGAGGGTGTTTTGATAAAATAAAATTACTGGAAAGCATGAAGGTTTCTTGCTATTTCGATTAATCATGCAGCCTTCTGGAAGCGCCCTATCTCAGTGTTCCGGGAAACTGCTGTGTGGGATTGGTGTGTCACATTTCTACTTTCGGAACTCCATGGGATTCTCCACATTTAATCCCTCTGTGTTAGTCGCTCAGTTGTATCTGATTCTTTGCGATAGGAGGGACTGTAGCCCCAGGCTCCTCTGCCCCTGGAATTCTCCAGGCAAGAATACTGGAGCGGGTTGCCATGCCCTTCTCCAGGGGATCTTATCCACCCAGGGATGGAACCCAGGTCTCCTGCATTGCAGGCAGATTCTTTACCATCTGAGCCATCAGGGAAGCCCCTTTAGGCCCTCTGGCTCTTGGTAGATTCTGCTTCTGAATCAGGTGGTGGTGGTGGTGGTGGTGGTGGTTTTGTTGCTAAGTCGTGTTCAACTCTTGCGACCCCATGGACTGTCGCCTGCCAGGCCCTTCAGCCCATGAAATTTTCCAGGCAAGAATACTGGAGTGGGTTGCCATTTCCTAATCCAGGGGATCTTCCTGACCCAGGGATCAAACCCTCGTCTCCTGCCTTGTAGATGGTCCGTTGTATTGCAGGGTGATGCTTTACCGCTGAACCCCCAGGGAAGCATCTGAATCACAGACAGCGATCACAAACCAGAGCTCACACCCTGGCATGCGGTAGGCATTAGATACCATCGGAATAAATCTGACAGGTGAAGACAAAATCTGCCAGCGCCACTTTTTGCTACGTCAGGCGGGGTAAATTCCATTAAAGAACTAGAGCCAGGGGCCCAGGACAGCAAAGCTACGGACCCAGCAGTCCCTGCCGAGCACCAGCGCGGCAGCGGGGAAAGCGTGGGTCAATTTGGAACCCGACTGGGGCGGGGCTGTTGGGCCGGTAGCGAACGGGCCACATGGTCCGAAGTAACTTCCTTTTTTTAACCTTTCTTTTCTTTTTGAAATAACGTCTCAACAGCGCCACGGAGCTGGGCGGACAGTCCTGAGACCTCCGGTCGCAGACACGGCGCCGCCGCAGGGTCGCGTACAGGGCGGAGCGAGGCGCGTGGACAGCTGGAGTAGAGCCCAGAGCCCGAGACGGGGTGGGGGCGGGGGCGGGCCCCCGCACAGGGCCCCGCGCCCGCGCAGTGCGCGCGCGGGGCGGTCCCAGAGGCAGCGGGTTGTGGTTCCGGTTCCGCCGCGGAGACACGTGAAGGTCGGTGAGTTGGTGTGGAGTTCGTCTCCGCACGCGTGACCGCGCTGGGATGGATTCCTCCTCGTCTTCCTCCGCGGCGGGTTTGGGCTCGGTAGACCCGCAGCTGCAGCATTTCATTGAGGTGGAGACTCAGAAGCAGCGCTTCCAGCAGCTGGTGCACCAGATGACGGAACTTTGTTGGGTGAGGAGCCTGGGGCTGGGACCTGGCCACTGTACCTACTTGCCTGTCCTTGCCTCGCGCACTCGCCCCGACGTCTAGAGTTCGGGGAAGGGACAGGACCCGGCAGAACCCCTTGGTTTCCTTAGGTTCCTCAGGCCAAGCCGGGAGGGGAAAAGGGTGACTCCGCTTCTCAGGGGGGTGTCGCTCCGGACCTCAGCTTTTTTAGTGCAGAGGATTGGGTATTGTAGAAGACTTATGCTGTTGTGTCAACCAGAACTGTAGGCATTCAAGGTTGAAGCTACCTAGTGCTGGTCACCAGGACTGATGAGCGCCCCCACTATTGGTATTTAATGTTTGGTATCCTGAGTCCCAGAGAATCAGTGAATCTCCCATCCCTGCACTCCTCAGAGTTTGCCGTAATTAGTTGCTCTAACCGTCCCTGCTGAGGAGTGACTCTAACCCACGAACCAAAAAAGTGGAGTAATCTCTACCAACATACACACTTTTTTGCCTTCTTGTTGGATTGTTGTGTAATACCAAGCCGTTTCAGGTCTGAAGGTTGAGGAACTGAGTATGCCCTGTTAGGGGACTTTGGCAAAAGGGTAGAAGGCATTTATTTGCAGCTTGGAATCAAAGTGTTCTCTGGCTGCCAAGGACAGCATAACTACTCTGCCTTGACATACAAAATTCACAGAATTCAGAAGCCAAAGATAAATTTCCTTGGAAGTGGAAAGACTGAGGCTTGTGTACACAACAGAATAATGAACGAAATTCATTTGAATTATAAACTTATGGTATCGCTGGACTCTGACCCTCAACAAATGATTACTTAGCTCCCATCTGCCTTGAACTAGAGCGGTTTGATTCTTTTAAATATCTGGTTCGTTACATTTGGACCAGGCAGTGGTGTGGTTCAAGACTCCTTTAAGAATCTGAAAGCAGTGGGCACTTTAGGAAAATTCATACAATTTTCCATTCGTCTTGAGAGAGAGGATTCAAGAGCCTCTGGCTTAAGTAGATATTATAGAATCTCCAGTCATAAATATTTTTTTTTCCTTTGGTAGCTTTTATGGTGTCTTGCTGCAATGATCTGTCCTTTCACCCATTTATCCCGCAGTTAGTTTAAAGGCATTTAATGTAAGCAGCATTGTAGAGTTGTAACCAAATTCAGCAAAGGGTTAACTTCCCTAGTATTTTCCTTGCATTTTGTCATTTGTCTTGCTCTGTAATATCTCAGCACCATCATTTTCTGACTTACTATCTCTGTGCCACAGTTTCCCTCTTTGTAAAATGAAGATTAATAATAAACTGAATCTGTTCCATAGGGTTGCTGTAAGAATTTAAGGCTGTGGAAAATTGCCACACAGTAAACTGCTGAATGTGAACTGTGATTAACATATCAGATACTGTTTTTAGGTGAAGTTTTTCCTCTAAGCAACAAGAAGCTCCACCTCCTTTTTTTTTTGCCAAGTTCCCTTTGTGATTCTGTATCTTGTCCTGAGCAGGAAAAGTGCATGGACAAGCCTGGGCCAAAGTTGGACAGTCGGGCTGAGGCCTGTTTTGTGAACTGCGTTGAGCGCTTCATTGACACAAGCCAATTCATCTTGAATCGACTGGAACAGACGCAGAAATCCAAGCCAGTCTTCTCAGAAAGCCTTTCTGACTGACCTCAGCATTACCTCTTTGGAAAAGGAAGGTAGTTCAAGAGATGAAGAGCAGTTGATGGGGTAGTTGAAGAAAAGGCTATGGGGGAGTTGGCCCCCACCTTTGTCACTCTTGGGACATCCTGTCATCTGAGAATGAACAAAGACCAATTTTTGATGTGGGGGATTTGAGGGTCAGATGTATTTGGGGTTGTGTTTTTTTAATGCTAATCTTGTGAAACAATTGACAGATGAATGAAAAACTCTACTAGATGCATATTGCTGTTGTGGGATGATGCTTTTCTTGTAGTCCCATTAACTGCTTCCTATAATTTTAATAGTGGAATTGCTCTATAATTTGATACTGGGACCAGATAGGTAATAATCTGTTATTTGTGTGGATTCATTTCAGATTTTTGGGGAGATCAGTATACATCTTTGTGTCTCTCAGAAATGGCAGCAGTAGGGGAAGAGTAATTTGGTACTCAACTGTAGGCCTCCTTATCCAGTGTTTAATTATCAGTGCTGGAAAAAATATATTTCAACTTTCTAGATTCTCTGTCTCCCTTATACCATGATTCACTTAAATATCTATATGACATATGATCTCGAGCTAGTACAGGTTGCCTGAGAGTCTAGAGGCCTTTAGTTAAAGGAATCTAGCCAGTGAACGTAATTTTCATACTAAACTGCCACAAGGAAGAAGTTAACTTACCCTGTGTATCAGGGTTCAAAAAATTTTAACGATGTGCCTCAATGAAAAAAATTAAGATTTGGACCAGTCAGAAACTAACAGCAGTATCAGGTCGAGGTGCATGCCTAATGTAAATCAGTGTAGTTTCCATTTACTGCGTCTTTTAATGACTGAAATAAAGGCTACAAGATTCAAGTCTGTGACTGAGAAGGCTTTCTATTCTGATTATCACCTGCACCCTGGAGAGATTTGGATCCAAGTGGGCTGGTTCCAAGGCTGAAATGTAGTCAGCCTGGGTTACCTGTTCTGTGCAAGTTATGGCACGGTATTACAGCAACCCCTGACCTTTCTGAGAGAAAAGAGGACTTTGAAATGAGATGGAGGGGAAGGAGTTCAGTACTGATGGTCAGTTCCCTGAGTGTAGTGGAAGAGATTCTCGAGACTGGATTCCATTCCTCTTACTTCACATCCTAGTGGAATGGAATGTAGACCTAAATTGGAACTCTTGCTGGGAGCCTCTAGTGCCAATCCATGAAGATTGGGAAATACACATTTCTAGAAGCCTCTAGTCCCTGCTTAACTTCCCACACGTATAGGCACTACAAGGAAAGTTTGAAAACTCTAGAAAACACAATAAAATAAACATTTAAGTACTTACTCTGCCACATACCGTTTTGGGGACCAGGATGTCAGCAGTGCTCAGAAATAGTCCCCGCCTTCATGTAGCTTCTGTTTTCGTGAGGGGAGACAGGCCACAAACACATCCAGGTATCAATATAGAGTGCCATGCAGAAGAAGCAGAGTAAGAGTGTCAAGGAATGTTTGTGGGGCATTGTTATTTTAGCTAAAGATGGTAGGAGAAGGCCTCCTGGGGGAGGTGACCTTTCAGCAGAGACCTGAAAGAACTAAGTAACCAAGCCATGTAGGTATCTGAGAGAAGAACATTTCAGGTAAGGGTGATGCCAAGTCCAAAGGCCCTAAGGAGGGAACACCAGTGTAGTAGAAGAATCTGAAAGTCAGTGTGGCTGAAGGAAAAGTGAGTAAAGTGAAGTCGCTCAGTCGTGTCCGACTCTTTGCGACCCCATGGACTGTAGCCTATCAGGCTCCTCCGTCCATGGGATTTTCCAGGCAAGAGTGCTGGAGTGGATTGCCATTTCCTTCTCCAGGGGATCTTCCTGACCCAGGAATCGAACCCGGGTCTCCTGCGTTGCAGGCAGACGCTTTACTGTCTGAGCCAATGCAGGATAGTAAGAAATACATCAGAGACTGATTGAAGATGGGGCCTGGGGACGTGTACTGATCTTTTTTTGTTGTTGTTCAGTCACTAAGTTGTGATTCTATGTAACCCCATGGACTGCAGCATGCCAGGCCTCCCTATCCCTCACAGTCTCCTGGAATTTGCCCAAGTTCATGTCCGTGTCCCACTGGAGGAAGGAATGGCAAACCACTCCAGTATTCTTGCCTGAAGAATTCCATGGACAGAGGAGCCTGGTGGGCTACAGTCCATAGGGTCACAAAGAGTCAGACACGACTGAACAACTACCATACACATGTATTTTTTTTACTGTATCATTTCTTATTTTACTGTATCAATATTTCTTATTCTTCATTACCTTTGGACACAAACCAGTTTGTCTGTTCTTACAAAGTAGTATTGCTTGCTCAGCTAACATACATAGTAAGAAAGTGGGTCTGTCATATTCAGGCAGTACACTTGAGCACCAAGTATATGTTCGCTGCTGCTAGACACAAGGGGAAAGAAAAAGTAGACCATTTGCCCACATCCTCTTGGAGGTTAAGTCCAAGAGCAACAATTTGAGCTCTTGTTTGTCAGTCTCAGAAATTTATTTCAGAACCTTGATAGAAAGGGTACTGTCAGCCGTAATGACATCAAAGTCCTCATTTCAAATATTGAGGGTAGAAAATTCAAACCTCAACTGTAAAACAAGAGGACTGGATTAGTAGACTTTTCCTTAAACGAAAAGGAATCTTAAGATATAAAATAGAAACACAAAGCTGCTCTGGTGGTGGGGGTATCTGGAGGCCTTCTTGACTCCTCCCCCTCCCTGTGCAGCAGCTCCCCCTGGTGACTAAGGCACTGTCTCTAGGGTCTACCCAAGCATACTGTGAAAACTGGAACCATACTATCCCTAAGGCCCTTGCACATGAATGAGCATCAGGGATAACTGATACACGGAAATCAAGCAAGAACTTGGTATTTATGCTAACAAATCATGAGGAGTGTGAGTTAAACAATTCAGTAAACCCCATGTAAAATAGCCTTTACATGGAAAGCAGTCGACAGCCCTTTTTTAATCCATTTTCCCTTAGTACAAAACTTTGGCCTAGGGAGATTTTAATTCAGTCCTCCCAGTAGGGCTTCTTTTAAGGTTCCTTATACTCTCAGCCTCATTTTTTTGTTGTCATTTTGCTGGACTCAAAAGAGATTGGTGGAAAAAAAGTCTGGTAACTTTCATTTTCATTCCATGGAGGAGTAAGGGTATTGTTTAGATTTATTGATCATAGACAATAGGGGCTTCCCTGGTGGCTCAGATGGTAAAGAACCTGCTTGTAATGCAGGAGACCTGGGTTCGACCCCTGGGTCAGGAAGATCCCCCTGGAGAAGGGAATGGCAACTCACTACAGTATTCTTGCCTGGGAAATCCCATGGACAGAGGATATAGTCCATGGCGTCACAAAAGAGTTGGACACAACTGAGTGACTTTCACTTCATTCACAAAAGACAATAGGTATGGACCAAAAGGAATATCTTAAAAGGTATATAGGAAAAATGGCCAAGAGCTGTGGAAATGAAGCCACAGGAGGTACCACTAAAGTTGTTGAGGGCCATAGGCTACCATTTCTTGAAAAGAGGTCATGACAGCAGTAGAGAAAAGGAAATACTACATGGAATGACTGCATAGTTACTGAAAATACCCAAGGCCCTGTTCAGATAGTTTATCTGAATGCTTATACAAAGCACAAGACAAATAGTATCCAGCCCAGGGCTGGTTTTGTGATTGGCTTCCCTAAGAGAAAGGGTCGCAAAAAGTCAGACATGACTGAGCGATTTTCACTTCAAGGCAATGTCCAAACTTAATACCTGACACAGAAAGTGAGCCAACAAAAGAGCAGATTAGAATACACACGAGGAGGTTACTCTGGCCATCCTGAGGTTCCACTATGAAGACAAGCAAGTAGAACTACACACAGGGCAAAAAAATGTGAATGCTGCAATACAAGAATTACTATTGTTAGCATTTATATAAGAAATGCTAAAGCAACTTGACAATTAAATCATTACATTCTTAACACCCTAACAAGTGAGCAGCATTTGAGCAATTAGCTGTTTAATGTATGAATTAAAATTAGTGTATCTAGAGCTATGTCTTGGAAAAATCACTCAAAAAGGAAAGCCTATACAATATAATTACGCTACACAGAAATGCATAGAAGGGACAATTAGGGTATGGCAAATCAGGATTCAGATGTACTGACCAGGAATTCTAGATGAACAAAAGGGACAACAGAATTTTGAGATGAACCTGCAGTATAATGATAATAATAGCTATGCTTTATTGAAGTTATGCATACTATTTGCCACACATTGTACTAAGTATTTTATATTGGATCATCTTTTAAAAACAATTCTGAGTGAGAAGATCTATTGTACTCATTTTATAGATGGAAAAGCTGAAGTTTGGAGAAATTGCCTTATTCAAGGTTACACAGTTAGTTGGTTGTAGGGCTAGGATTTGAACCCAGGTAGTTTGCCTCAGAGAAGGCAATGGCACCCCACTCCAGTGCTCTTGCTTGGAGAATCCTATGGACGGAGGAGCCTGGTAGGCTGCAGTCCATGGGGTCGCTGGGAGTCAGACACGACTGAGTGACTTCACTTTCACTTTTCACTTTCATGCGTTGGAGAAGGCAATGGCACCCCATTCCAGTGCTCTTGCCTGGAGAATCCCATGGATGGAGGAACCTGGTAGGCTGCAGTCCATGGGGTCGCTGGGAGTCAGACACGACTGAGTGACTTCACTTTCACTTTTCACTTTTATGCGTTGGAGAAGGAAATGGCAACCCACTCCAGTGTTCTTGCCTGGAGAATCCCAGGGATGGGGGAGCCTGGTGGGCTGCTGTCTCTGGGGTCGCACAGAGTCGGACACGACTGAAGCGACTTAGCAGCAGCAGCAGCAGCAGTTTGCCTCGAGCTCATAGTCTGAAATACTATACTAAGCTGCCTCCTAAAGTGTTAAAGATAAGAAGTAATGTTCCTCTAGATGATGGGGCCAGAATGCTGGGAACATTTCATTCTAGAAATAGCATGGAAGAGTGGAAAGAGCCTAAGTTTTAGAATTAGGCAGAACTGGGTTCAAATCTTCCCTCGGCCAGTACCTGTGTCCCATTGGGGAAGTCACTTAACCTTGGATACTCAGTTTCTTCATTAAAAAAAAAATTAGATGGTAATGCCTGCCTTACAGGGTTGAAAAATGAGATTATATGTAAAGTGCTTGACACACTGTAGATACTTTAGATATTATTATTCAGAACTGAGCATCTTTTTACAATTTTAATTATTTTTTATTTTTGGGCTGTGGTGAGTGGCATGCAGGATCTTAGCTCCCCAACCAGGGATGGAACCTGGGCTCCCTGCATTAGGAATGCAGAGTTTTAGCCACTGGACCACCAGGGAAGTCCCAGAACTGAGCATCTTTGATAACCCTAGCAGAGTTGTTGTCTGGGAGAAAAAGAGAAAAGCAAGGCGTCACTTTGTGAAGCTCGTTGATGAAGTGATAGAGCTAAAGGAGACTGTAATGTTAAGTTTGAGTTTTATCTTGCAACCATTGGATAGCTGTTGGAAAATTTTAAAGTGGAATAATATGATATTTGTGCTTGTTTCATGACAGAAGTACTAAATGCATGGTTTTAAAAGTTTCAAACAATATAGAATTGCTTAGAATAAATGAAAATCCTCCCCTTACCCTCTTATATACATTTAGAAAGATCATTTTTGCAGCTCTGTGGTAGTTGGATTAAGACTGGGAGAATAGTAAGTGTATTTATTTTGCTAGTTCAGGCAAGAGGCTGGAGGATTGAATTCAGAGTGAAAGTGGGGATGGACAAGAGGGCACATTTTAGAAATATGAGAGCTGTGAGAGGAGAAAACTGGAGTAAAGTAGAGAGCATGATAGGGAAAGAGGTAGGGGATAGAAAAATATGCCAATGAGATGATGCCTTGGGATTCAAAGGGGTGCAAAAATGACTGGGAAGAGAGGAGGATAATAGAACTTACCTTACAGGAAGCAAGTTATACAAATGGTCATTCTCAATGTCTGGGTAACCCATGGAATTTCTCTCTGCCCCCAAATTTAAGGGACAAGTAAACTTTTCAAAGGAAAAGTTAGAAGCAAGCTAAGAGGAAAAAATGTACTAGTTGAGTTTTAACTCTGTATTCTGATAAGGAAGAATGAGTAGAAATACAACAAGGAAAAAGAAAAAGAAGAGGTTGAAGAGTCAGCCATAAAGGCATCCCTCCAGGGGTATTGGTTCCAGGACACACACCCCCACTCCTGCAGAAAGTAAAATCTCCAGGTGTTCAAGTCCCTTATAGAAAATGTAGTATTTGCATATAATTTATACACATCCTCCTATATACTTTAAATTATCTCTAGATAATGTATAATGCACAATACAAGGTAAGTGCTATGTAAATAATTGCCAGAGTGCAGGAAATTAAAAGTTTTGCTTTTTGGATTTTTTCCGAAATATTTTCAATCTGCAGTTGGTTAAAATCCACAGAAGCAGAACCTGTGGACACAGAGAGCCTACTGTTAAACTGTACTTCAGACCTGGGGCTTCCCAGGTGGTTCAGTGTTAAAGAAATAATCTGCCAATGCAGGAGACGTGGGGTCAATCCATAGGTTGGAAGATCCCCTGGAGTGGGAAATGGCAACCCATGCCAGTATTCTTGCCTGGAGAGTCATGGACAGAGTCTGGAGGGCTACAGTCCACGGGGTCGCAAAGAGTTGGACACGACTTAGTGACTAAACAACAACAAACTTCGGACCTATAGTTATTTCCTTATAGCTTAAACCATTTGCTACATAACATGACTGACCTGTGCACTAAAACAGTATTATTCAAATTAAAAATCTCAGGTGGTCATGATATTGCTGGATGTACCTTGATACTACAAAAGAAACATCAGCATGGCCTAGTTGCTTTTCTGAACACCTATGCATCATGGTTTGGCTGCATACACCACCAGGTCGAAAGAGTTGATCCCTTCTTTTCAAGCATTTTTTTTCCATTCCCTCAGGCAGATTCCAGGGATGCTTTATTTTCTTCTTCTTTTTTTTTTTCTTAAAACTGCCAACACTTTGAGGTTCTTTTCCCCATCAGATTAGTTATTATTCCTATTTCACCCCATTCTCCATAAGACAAGCACATCTTAAGGGTTTTCTTATAGATATTAAGAGTTTTGCTTTGAATTACCATGGGAGAATAGCCATGGGACAACACACAGAATAAATATGGGTAATTGCAAAGGTTCAGAATTTTACAAGTTTTAACAGTCAACTCTGATTCATATTCTCTTCCTTACTGATAAGGTGATTAACAAGCTCTCTTTGGTCTTTATTCTTTAGTGGGCTTCCCCAGTTCACACAAAACTCACAAGCCAAAAAAGAAAAGATTATTAATTTTGTCTACATAAAAAAATATCTGAACAGCAAAAGCTTCCATAAGCAAAGTTAACAGGAAAACAAATGGGGAATAAATATTTGAAAAATTTCAACAAAGGACTAATTACCTTCTCTGGTGGTGCAGATGGTAAAGAATCTGCCTGCAACATGGGAGACCTGGGTTCGATCCCTGGGTTGGGAAGATCCCCTGGAGGAGGGCATGACAACCCACTCCAGTGTTCTCGCCTGGACAATCCCCACGGACCTAAGAGCCTGGCAGGCTACAGTCTGTGGGGTCGCAAAGAATCAAACATGACTGAGCGATTAACACTACTAAATCTATTCCAGAAGTCTGACTTCTAAGAATTCATCCTACAGATACACTTAGCATGTACAAAATGAGGAACCACTTTATATATTGATATGGAATGAGCTCCAATACATATTGTTAAATTAAAGCAGCAAGATTCAAGTCACAATATGCTGCAATTTGTGCAAAAGGGGGGATTAAAATAGATGTACACATTTGTTTGAATAAGCATAAATTATCTCTTGAAAGTGAAAGTTTTAGTCGCTCAGTCATGTCCGACTCTTTGCAACCCCTTTGTAGCCCATCAGGTTCCTCTGTCCATGGGATTTCCCAGGAAGGAATAATGGAGTGGGTAGTCATTCCCTTCTTCAGAGGATCTTCCTGACCCAGAGATCGAACCCAGGTCTCCTGCATTGCAGGCAGATTGTTTACTGTCTCAGGCACCAGGGAAGAAGGATATTGTTAACATTGTTTTCAGGGAGAGGAACTGGATGGTTAGAAGGTAGGAGTGACAGGGAGACTTTTTACTATGTATCTTTTCTCTGTGCCTTTTGGATTTTGAATCATGTGACTATATTCCCTATTAAAAATAAATACTATTTTAAAGATAGAATTTCTCCCCACTTCAGAACTCTGAAATGTATACTAAGAAGCAGAGAGGTGATAGAAACAACTTCTAGGAATAAAAATCCTATATCAGCTACAATAATTTCAGATGCCCATTAGTTACAAATGGATTATTTATATATCTAAAGACATCAAATAGGGATGGGATAAGGGTGGGGTAAGTAAGACATTCACCTTGTGTGCAAAATTTAAAGGGATGCCAAAAAACTCAGTGATCAGAATAAATAATGTAATAGTTTAAAAATTAGTGCAAAAATCCATGATGAACAAAAATGTAAAAAATTTAAATAAAGACAATGCCATACCAAGCCATACTGGACTGTGAGGAAAACGGGAAAATGTGGACCCCATGTACATGTTTTTGTGTGTTCTTGAATGATTAAATTTTTTCCAAAAAATTAAAGCAGTTGGAAAAATTGAAAAGTAGATACATTAAAACTCACAGCATTGTCCCTACGCTAGATTTTAATTTGAAGGTGACGGTGAACCTCTAAAGTATTCCTGAAGTATTTCAATCTTCTTGTAGGAAGATTACAATCACACCAGTGACAAAGTCCAAAAAAGGGTAAGACTGAAAGTAGGGACCTGATAGATTAAGTTAGAAATGTAATTGCAAGGTAGATTGGGTAAATTCTGATGACTAAATAAGAGGAGCAAGGGACTTCCTTGGTGGTCCAGTGGTTAAGACTCTGCACTGCAAGGGGGAATGGTTGGATCCTAGGTCTGGGGACTAAGATCCCACATGCCTCAGAGTGTGACCAAAAAATACTTAAAATTTTTTAAAAAATAAGAGGAGGAAAAGGGGAAAAATGAGAAAAGAACAAGAAATTTTTTTAAAAAGATCAAATAATTTTGAAAGAGAATTCTACAAGTTCAAAAAAAGTTTTAATATTAAAAACTCAATAAATAGATTAAACCATAGATTGGGCACAGTTAAAGAGAAAAAGTGGTAAACTGGAATACAGATGTACAAAATATAACACAGAGAGATAAAGAATTAAAAATATGAAAGAGGTAAAGAGACAAAGAGGACAAATGGGGAAAAAAGTAATATTCAAAGAAGTAATGGGTAAGAGTGTTCTAGAACTGATGAATTAATGATGTGAATTCTGACTCAGGAAGTGTGAGTCCTGAGCAGGAAAAATACAAACTAAATTCACATCTAGACCATTTCTTATATCTTAGAACATCAAAACAAGTGATCCTAATGATAATACTCTACATTTTCTATGTGCCAGGATTGTTCTGAACATTTCACTCAAAAGACAATCATTTTAATATATTGGGGTATTTTTCTTCCAGTCTTTTATCCATGCATGTTTATGTATAAAAACAAAAATTTTGAAGAAAAATATACTACACATATAATTTTGTATTCTAGTTTTTTACTCAGCATTTTTCCATAAGCATTTTCCCATGTCATTAAGCAGCAGTAGCAATAAAGGCATAAATAACAACTAACATTTTACTGTTGTGGTTATGAACATGGGTTTTTGAAGTCAAGCTTTCTGTATTTGAATCCCAGGTCACTACATACTAGCTGTGTGGCTTTGGATAAGTGACCCATTCTCTCTCTGCTCCCATTTTCTCATCTATGAGAACCTACATCCTAAGAGTTATTGTGAGTTATTGTTTACTAAGCTATCTGCCAGGCACTGTGCTAGACACATGAATAATCTCATTCAGTACTCACAGAGTTCCTATGGGTTAGAACTGTTATTGCCCCTGTTTTACAGATGAGAAAAGTAGGGCTTAGAAAGACTGTTAAGTGATTTGCCTAAAGTCACACATCCAGTGATGGTGCTTAAACTTGAATTCAGATGTCTCCAAAAACTATTATCTTGATTGTCATGCTACACTCTTCTTCAATATGTTTGAATGGCTTCATAGTATGTAGGGATCATAAAGCTCATCACAATATCCCCCAAATGTTGCACATTTAGATCTTTTTCACTTACTTCCTATTACAAATAACCCAGTGAAGAACATCTTTGCCCATAAAATATTGTGTGCACTTCAGGTAAACTGTTTAGGGTAGTTATTCTGAAGTGGACTTAGACTAAGTCAAAAAGTTTGAACATTTTAAGGCTCTTAACAAAGTTGGCAAACTGTTTTCCAGAAAGGTTGAAACTATTTACATATCCATAGGTAATTAACAAGAATAAAGTTGAATAATTTTTTTTTACATATTGACCACCTACTTAAATGCTTTGCCCATGTTTCTTCAGAGATGTTCATTTTTCTAATTTGTATGCTATATAGTTATATATTATGTGAGGGGTATATATTATATAGGCTTCCCAGGTGGTACAGTGGTAAAGAATCTGCCTGCCAATGCAGGAGATAGGAGTTTGATCCCTGGGTCAGGAAGATCCCCTGGAGGAGGGCATGGCAACCCACTGTAGTACTCTTTCCTGGAGAATCCCATGGTCAGAGGAACCTAGTGGGCTATACAGTTCATGGGGTTGCAAAAGAGTCAGACATGACTGAGCAACTGAACAACAGCAAATTTATTCCCAGGATGCCTATCTTATTTGGGTAATTTTCCTAGCAAAGTTGCTCCATCCTCAAAATAGAGTAAATATTCAAAGACTGGGACAATCTCTCTTCTACTTCCTCCCTCCCCTTCTTCGTTCCTTCCTTTTAAAAAAGTTTCTTCCTTATAGTGCAGGCCTTGAGAAGTGAGATTCAACTGTAACTCTAGGCCAAGGCAACAGGAGCTGAAGTTAAATTTGGTTTTGCTTAGCCACACAGAAATGGATCTGAATGTAGGGCAGAGACAGAAATATACTCTTGAGATGATTTTTTATTATGTAAAAGTAAGTAAATGTATATCTATGCTTATGTAACTATGTCTGTGTATGTGAATGTGCATGTCATTATGGGAGGAAATGAGGTTTTACTGAAAATATCTGGGAAAAAGAGAAACCCTGAATGCTTGTTGGCTTATTCTAAACCTGACTGTGATCCATGAAAAAAAAATTGTTTTTAATCTGAGCATTGAGTTAAATATAATTCCAATAGGTTATACATTGAAGAATGCTTACTGAATATTAGTCCAACCCACATTCCTTCAGGTGTGTAGCCACTATGACCTAAATAAAGGCAGAAGTATTATTAGTCTATTAATTCTAAAACAGTATAATATAATAAACTTATATTGCAACTATTTATATTTTTCTTCAGGTGAAAAGAGAATTGAAAAATGTAACTTGTTTATAAGCTTTAGTAAGGAACTTGGATTTTTTTTCTTATTAATATTAGTTAAATTTCTTTTATTCCATTTGTGAAACAAGATATTCACCTGATTTTTAAAAAGCTCAATTGTTTTTTCTGATTATTATTAACATGCATATTAATTGCAAAAATAAATCAGAAAATACAGAAAAGTGCAAGGAAGAAAATGTGCTAATGGAAAGAAAAAGAGAAGAAAAACTAAACAATCACTTTAAAGATGTTGGGATTACTCTAATAGAACTGCTGCTGGTCACTTTAATAAGGCCTATCTTCTATAAGACAAAGTTTCCTCCAGTGAAAATACTGGAGGTGAGAACCAAGACGAGGCCCATGCAGAAGTCAGAGTAGCCAGACCCTGTGTCCTTCTAGCAATGATTCTCTGTTGAGATAAAATACTGAGATGGGCAATTTCTCTTGATTAAAACATAAATCCTGTGTTTGAGTTACATCTGTGAAAAAATGGCAGATTAGGAAACGTCAAAAATCCTTCCCTTCACAAAAAAGCAAATTGTCAAACACTGTCAAAATCAACTTTATAAGAACTCTGGAAACAAAAGTTTGTAGCAACTGTAGCTGTTGAGTGACATCACCAAAAATGGCAGAATAGGGAACTCCAGGGTTGTATCTACACAAAAAGAAATAAGACATCAAAATCTGTCAAGTTTTGCAGAATTCTAGAATCTAATTAAAAAATACAACAAGCAGTGGAAAGTTTAGTGAAGAAAAAAGTGGCTACATTGCAGTAAGAGTGCTCTGGTGCTTTCAATCACCTGCCTACCAACTCTTCACTCCCCAGGTCAGTGGCGGCAATGAAGAATGACGTCCTGCACTCTTGGCTCAGGTTGATATTGCCAGAATGAGCAATACACACCTTGTTCCCAAACATTATGGGTTTCCCTGGTGGCTCAGATGGTAAAGCATCTGCCTGCAATATGGGAGACCCAGGTTTGATCCCTGTGTCAGGAAGATCCCCTGGAGAAGGAAATGGCAACCCACCCCAGTACTCTTGCCTGGAAAATTCCATGGATGGAGGATCCTGGTGGGCTACAGTCCATAGGGCTGCAGAGTCGGACGAAACTGAGCGACTTCACTTTCTTTCTTTCCCAAATATCGTGATTGTTTGTTTCAACCTGACTAGTGGCTGTCTGGTATAAGGACCTGACTTTATTTCACCTGAATTAGAGCATTCCCATGGCTTCCTCGGTGGCTTTTGCCAAAAGCATTTAAAAGCAAAAGTGTTATCTGGAGTAGCCCAGGGAAAGGGATGACAGTAGGGATAGGAAATAGCTTGAAAAGCCTGGAAAAAAGAAGTTCAGAAAGGAAATGTTCCAACAGTTCTCATATATACCAGCGAATTGAGAAAGCTACATGTATACCAACAGCTGGACTCATGTTCAAAAAAGGCCATGAGAAGATCTAAGCTTTCACCTCTACCTGATCTTCAGGATTTGTGCAAACAGGAACCGACAGTTAAGGCAGAGTTCTAAATGTAGTGGCTAAGCATTTATACAGTCCCCAAACACATAGCCAATCTACAAACATTGGGAGAGTACTTTTTTTTTCTCTTTTTTCCTTTCTGTATTTCTTTTCTTGACTCCAAACAATTAAGCAAATTCTGTCAGAATACTAGTTGACCACTCAGTTAATGGAATACAAACCTGACTGGCCACATTACACACTACAGTAGTTCCCCCCATACCTATGAAGGATATGTTCCAAGACCCCTAGTGACGAAATCCTATATATACTATGTTTTTTCCTATACATACATATTTATGATAAAGTTTAATTTATAAATTAGGCACAGGAATCCCTTAGAAGAAATGGAGTAGCCATCAGAGTCAACAAAAGAGTCCGAAATGCAGTACTTGGATGCAATCTCAAAAACGACAGAATGATCTCTCTTTGTTTCCAAGGCAAAACATCACATAATTCAAGTCTATGCCCCGACCAGTAACATTGAAGAAGCTGAAGTTGAACAGATCTATGAAGACCTACAAGACCTTCTAGAACTAACACACAAAAAAGATGTCCTTTTCATTATAGGGGACTGGAATGCAAAAGTAGGAAGTCAAGAAACACCTGGAGTAACAGGCAAATTTGGCCTTTGAGTACAGAATGAAGCAGGGCAAAGGCTAATAGAATTCTGCCAAGAGAACGCACTGGTCATAGCAAACACCCTTTTCCAGCAACACAAGGGAAGACTCTACACATGGACATCACAAGATGATCGACACCAAAATCAGATTGATTTTATTCTTTGCAGCCAAAGATGGAGAAGCTCTATACAGTCAGCAAAAACAAGACCGGGAGCTAACTGTGGCTCAGATCATGAACTCCTTATTGCCAAATTCCGACTGAAATTGAAGAAAGTGGAGAAAACCACTAGACCATTCAGGTATGACCTAAATCAAATCCCTTATGACTACACAGTAGAAGTGAGAAATAGATTTTAGGAACTAGATCTGATAGAGTGCCTGATGAGCTATGGAATGAGGTTCGTGACATTGTACAGGAGACAGGAATCAAGACCATCCCCAAGAAAAAGAAATGCAAAAAAACAAAATGGCTATCTGAGGAGGCCTTACGAATAGCTGTGAAAAGAAGAGAAGCGAAAAGCAAAGGAGAAGCATCTGAATGCAGAGTTCCAAAGAATAGCAAGGAGAGATAAGAAAGCCTTCCTCAGCGATCAATGCAAAGAAATAGAGGAAAACAACAGAATGGGAAAGACTAGAGATCTCTTTAAGAAAATTAGAAATACCAAGGGAATATTTCATGCAAAGATGGGCTCGATAAAGGACAGAAATGGTATGGACCTAACAGAAGCAGAAGATATTAAGAAGAGATGGCAAGAATACACAGAAGAACTGTACAAAAAAGATCTTCACGACCCAGATAATCGCAGTGGTGTGAACACTCCCCTAGAGCCAGACATCCTGGAATGTGAAGTCAAGTGGGCCTTAGAAAGCATCACTATGAACAAAATTAGTGGAGGTGATGGAATTCCAGTTGAGCTATTTCAAATCCTGAAAGATGATGCTGTGAAAGTGCTGCACTCAATATACCAGCAAATTTGGAAAACTCAGCAGTGGCCACAGAACTGGCAAAAGTCAGTTTTCATTCTTATCCCAAAGAAAGGCAATGCCAAAGAATGCTCAGACTACCGCACAATTGCACTCATCTCACACACTAGTAAAGTAATACTTAAAATTCTCCAAGCCAGGCTTCAGCAATATGTGAACCATGAACTTCCAGATGTTCAAACTGGTTTTAGAAAAGGCAGAGGAACCAGAGATCAAATTGCCAACATCTGCTGGATCATGGAAAAAGCAAGAGAGTTCCAGAAAAACATCTATTTCTGCTTTATTGACTATGCCAAAGCCTTTGACTGTGTGGATCACAATAAACTATGGAAGATTCTGGAAGAGATGGGAATACCAGATGTCATGACCTGCCTCTTGAGAAACCTATGTGCAGGTCAGGAAGCAACAGTTAGAACTGGACATGAAACAACAGACTGGTTCCAAATAGGTACAGGAGTAGGTCAAGGCTGTATATTGTCACCCTGCTTATTTAACTTATATGCAGAGAACATCATGACAAACGCTAGGCTGTAGGAAGCGCAAGCTGGAATCAAGATTGCCGGGAGAAATATCAATAACCTCAGATATGCAGATGATACCACCCTTAGGGCAGAAAGTGAAGAAGAGAGAGAGCCTCTTGATGAAAGTGAAAGAGAAAAGTTGGCTTAAAGCTCAACATTCAGAAAACTAGGATCATGGCATCCGGTCCCATCACTTCATGGCAAATAGATGAGGAACCAGTGGAAACAGTGGCTGACTTTATTTTTCTGGGCTCCAAAATCACTGTAGATGGTGATTGCTGCCATGAAATTAAAAGATGCTTACTCCTTGGAAGGAAAGTTATTCCTTGGAAGGAAAGTTATGACCAACCTAGACAGCATATTCAAAAGCAGAGACATTACTTTGCCAAAAAGGTCCATCTAGTCAAGGCTATGGTTTTTCCAGTGGTCATGTATGGATGTGAGAGTTGGACTATAAAGAAAGCTGAGCACAGAAGAATTGATGCTTTTGAACAACTGTAGTGTTGGAAAAGAGTCTTGAGAGTCCCTTGGATTGCAAGGACAGCCAACCAGTCCATCCTAAAGGAGATCAGTCCTGGGTGTTCATTGGAAGGACTGATGTTGAAGCTGAAATTCCAATACTTTGGCCACCTGATGTGAAGAGGTGACTCATTGGAAAAGACCCTGATGGTGGGAAAGATTGAGGGCAGGAGGAGAAGGGGATGACAGAGGATGAGATGGCTGGATGGCATCACTGACTCGATGGACATGGGTTTGGGTAGACTCCGGGAGTTGGTAATGGACAGGGAGGCCTGGCATGCTGTGGTTCATGGGGTCACAAAGAGTTGGATACGACTGAGTGACTGAACTGAACTGAACTCAGAACAGTGTGTAATTTAAAACCTATAAATTGTTTATTTCTGGAATTTTCCATTTAATATTTTCAGATCATGGCTGATTATGGGTAGCTGAAACCATGCAAAATGAAACTTAGCATGCTGCTGCTGCTGCTAAATCGCTTCAGGCGTGTCTGACTCTGTGCGACCCCATAGATGGCAGCCCACCAGGCTCCGCTGTCCCTGGGATTCTCCAGGGAAGAACACTGGAGTGGGTTGCCATTTCCTTCTCCGATGTATGAAAGAGAAAAGTGAAAATGAAGTCGCTCAGTTGTGTCTGACTCTTAGCGACCCCATGGACTGCAGCCCACCAGGCTCCTCCATCCATGGATTTTCCAGGCAAGAGTACTGGAGTGGGGTGCCATGGGGGCACTAATGTAGAGATTTTACAAAATAGTTTAGAAATGTTATTAAACAAACACAAGCCACAATAGGGAGCAAAGATACACCCTGAGGAAGGGGAACAATCATATTTCAAAAGTTACCATATTGTACCATTCAAAATATCCAATTCTCAGCAAAAATTACAAGACAGGCAAAGAAAGAAAGAATGGCACATTCACAGGAAAAAAAGAGAAATTAATAGAAACTGTCACTAAAGGAGCTGAGACTAAGACTAGACAAACAGTTTAAGACTTTAAATCAACTGTGTTAAATATGCCCAAAGAACTTAAGGAAACCAAGAACAAAGAAGTAAAGGAAACAGTAGAACAATGTCACATAAAGCAGAGAATATCAATAAAGAGATATAAATTATAAAAAGAATCAAAAAACTTCTGGAGTTGAAAAGTACAATAACTGAAAAATTTCACTAGAGAAGAGAGTTTTTAGCAAGATTTGAGGAAGAAGAATCAATGAAATTGAAGATAGATTAATTCGTATTATCCACTCTGAAAAGCAGAAAAAGAATGAAAAAAAATTAATAGAGCCTAAGAAACTGATGAGACACTATCAGTCATACTAACATATGAAAAATGGGATTCCTGGATGGAAGGAAGAGAAAGAAAAGGGAATAAAAAACATTTAAAGAAATAATAAATGACTGATAACCTCCAAAATTTAATGAAAGACATGAATCTATATAAACACCAAGAAGCTAACAACTTCCAAGCATGGTAAATTCATGCGATCCACACTGATACACATTATAGTCAAATGGTCAAAATACAAAGCCAAAGAGAGAATTTTGAAATATCACCAAAAGAAGTGACTCATAATGTGCATGAAAGCCTCAATAAGATTTCAGCCTATTTCTCTTCAGAAGCCATGAAGGCCAGAAGACAATGAGGTTATCTATTCACAGTGCTGAAAGAAAAAAACTGTCAAGCAAGAATCCTATATGTGGTCAAACTATCATTCAAAAAGGGGTAGAAATTAAGATATTTCCAGATAAGCAAAAACTGAGAGAGTTTATTACTAGTAAACCTGTCCTACAAGAAATGCTAAAACTCATCCTTCAGGCTGAAATGAAAAAAGACTAGAGCATAACTCAAAGCCATATGAAGAAATAATGAACAACACAAAGATAGCTACAGAGGTAAATGTATAGGCCAGTATTATTGCATTTTTCATTTGTAACAAAGATGGAGGACAGGGCTATATAGAAGTAGAGTTTTTACATGCCATTTAAGTTACATTGATATCAATTTAAATTAGATTATTATAACTTTAGGATGTTAAATGTCTTCCCCATGGTAACCACTAAGAAAATATCTATAGAATGTACACAAAAGGAAATGAGAAGGGAACCTAAATGTGTCACTACACAAAATCAACCAAACACAAAGGGAAATGAGGGATAAAAAAGCTTTAAGACATATAGAAAACAAATAGCAAAATAGCAGAAATTCTTTATTTTTCCTGAGGAGTAAGGGATCTGAGCTCCACACCAGGCACTCTAACTCTGATCCTGCACAGGAAAGAAAAGACCCTCAAAGTCCTGGCTTTGAAAACAAATGGGTAATAATCCAGGAAAACTGTAAAACTACAGAGAACAGAAACCCACTCTTGAAGGGCTTATGTGTAACCATAGCCCTGGCACAACAGGAGGGTGCAAGCAACCCACATAGGGGACATCCCTTGAGTGCCTGGCTCTGGTGACCAGGTGGGACTGAACTTCTGGGCCCCACAGACATCTACGTAAGGCCATTCCTTCAAGATTGTGAGAGGTAACCAATTTACTAATGCATAGAAACAAACGCAGCTACTGCTGCTGCTGCGTCGCTTCAGTTGTGTCCGACTCTGTGCGACCCCATAGATGGCAGCCCACCAGGCTCCCCCGTCCCTGGGATTCTCCAGGCAAGAACACTGGAGTGGGTTGCCATTTCTTTCTCCAATGCATGAAAGTGAAAAGTGAAAGTGAAGTCGCTCAGTCGTGTCTGGCTCTTCGTGACCCCATGGACTGCAGCCTACCAGGCTCCTCTGCCCATGGGATTTTCCAGGCAAAAGTACTGGAGTGGGGTGCCATTGCCCTCTCTGAAACAAACGCAGAGAGTTGAGCAAAAGAAGAAACAGAGATTGTTCCAATAAAAAGAACATGACAAAATCTCAGAAAAAGCACTAAACGAAATGGAGATAAGCAGTCTACCTCATAAAGAGTTCAAAGTAATGGACATAAAGATGCTTACCAAACTCAGGAAAAGAATGGACAAACACAGTAAGAACCTCAACAAAGAGACAGAAAATGTAAGAAAATACCAACAGAACTACCAAGTGACCCAGCTATTCCACTTCTGGGTATTTTCTGAATGGGACAGAAACACTAATTTGAAAAGGTACATGCACCCCCGTGTTCACTGCAACATCATTTACAGTAGCCAAACTAAGTGTCCATCGATGTATGAATGGATAAGGAAGATGTTGAATATATATACAATGGAATACTACTCAGTCACAAAAAAGGTTGAAATCCTGCCATTTGTGACAACATGGATGGACCTTGAGGGTATTATGCTACATGTATAAACATATATATTCTGAGATTTCACCATGCTACTCAGAACAGTGTACAATATATACATATATATTCTTTTTCAGATTCTTTTCCATTATAGATTATTATAAGATATTGAATATAGTTCCCTGTTCTATATAGTAGGTTCTTATTGTTTATTTTATGTATAGTAGGGTATATCTGTTAATCCCAGGTGCCTAATTTATTCTTCCCCTCCCTTTCTCTTCTTGTAACCATAAGTTTGTTTTCTTTGTCTGTAATCTACTTCTGTTTTGTAAATACATTTCTATCATTTTTTAGAGTCCACATCTAAGTGATATAATGATATTTGTCTTTCTCTGACTTCACTAGTAGGATAATCCTAGGTCCATCCATGTTGCTGCAAATGGCACTATTTCATTCATTTTCATGACCAAGTAATATTCCATTCCATATATATCAACATTTATGTTGCTTGTTATTTATGTCTTGGTTACTGTAATAATAGTGCTACTATGAACATTGGGGTGCATGTATCTTTTCAGATTTAGAGTTTTCATCTTTTCCAAATATACTCCCAGGAGTGGGATTGCTGGATCATGTGGTAACTCTGTGTGCATGCATGTGTGCTCAGTTGCTTCAGTCATGTCCAGTTCTTTCTGACCCTATGGACTGTAGCCTGCCAAGCTCCTCTGTCCATGGGATTCTCCAGGAAAGAATACTGGAATGGGTTGCCATGCCCTCCTCTAGGGGATCTTCTCAACCCAGGAATCAAACCCGCATCTGCATTGCAGGCAGATTCTTTACCTCTGAGCCACCTGGGAAGCCCTGTATGATAACTCTACTTTCAGCTTTTAAAGGAACTTCCATGCTGTTCTCCATAGTGGCCACACCACTTTTTATTCCCACCAACAGTGCAGGAGAGTTCTCATTTCTCCACACCCTCTCCAGCATTTATTTTTTGTTTTTTGCTTCCTTTTATTTGTTTTTTGACAATAACAGAAAATCTGACATTTATTGGTAGTGAAAAACCAGGATAATATTTAATAGATTTAATTCTCATTTGAAAAATTCAGAAAACTGAGGTTTCCCTAAAGGAAAACTAATCATATTCAGAATGTTTTTTAAGCATTCTGTTGAATTCCTTGAATTTCTGCTTACAACTCTGTCCTTGGGGAGTACAAGTGGAACTAGCAGATGATAACAACATTTATTATTTGTAGACTTTTTGATGATGGCAATTCTGGCCAGTATGAAGTGGTACCATGCTCATTGTATTTGTGATTTTCAGTTCTCTAATAATTAGTGAGTTTGAGCATGTTTTCATGTGCCTGTTGACCATCTGGGAGATGGTCTTTGGAGAAATGTCTATTTAGGTCTTCTCTCATTTTTTATATTGAGCTTGGCAGTTGTTTTCATATTTTGGAAAATAATCCTTTGTCAGTCACATTGTTTGCAAATATTTTCTCCTATTCCATAGGTTGTCTTTTCATTTTGTTTATGGTTTCCTTTGCTGTGCAAAAGTGTATGTGTTTAATTAGGTCTCATTTGTTTATTTTTGTTTTCATTTTCTAGGAGATGGATCCAAAAAAATAAAGCTGTGGCTTATGTCAAAGAGTGTTCTGCCTATGTTTTCCTCTAGGAGTTTTATAGCATCCAGTGTTACATTTAGGTTTTAATCCATTTTGAGTTATTTTTGTGTATGGTATTAGAGAATGTTCTGATTTCATTATTTTAAATGCAGCTGTCCAGTTTCCCCAGCAGCACTTATTGAAGAGACTATCTTTTCTCCAGTGTATATTCTTGCCTCCTTTGTTGTATATTAATTGATATGGTCAGTTGATTTTCCACATGAGTGCCAAGACCATTCAATAGGGGAAAGGACAATCTCTTTGACAAATGGTTTTGTGAAAACTGGATAAGATGTCCACATACAAAAGGATGAAGTTGGACCCTTACTTTACACCACATATAAAAATTAGTTCAAAATGAATCAAAGACTTAAATATAAGACACAAAAATATAAAACTTGTAGAAGAAAACATAGGGGAAATCTTCATGATATTGGTTTCAGTAACAATTTCTTGGATATAACACCAAAGGTACAGGGAACAAAAGAAAAAATAAATTAGATGCCATAAAAACTAAAAAAAAAAAAATTATGTGTCAAAGGATTCTATCATGATTATGAAATAGTAATCCACAGAATGGAGGAAAATATTTTCAAAGCATATATAATAAGTGATTAGTTTCTAGAATATATAAAGAATGTCAACAACTCACCAACAGCAAAAGATAAAAACCAACCAACTCCACAGAGTGTACCTATCTCAACATAATAAAAGCCATATATGAAAAACCTACAACTAGCATTATACTCAATGGTGAAAAGCTGAAAGCATTCCCCCTAAGATCAGGAACAAGATAAGGATGTCCACTCACCACTTTTATTCAACATAGTTTGGGAAGTCCTAGCTACAGCAATCAGAGAAGAAAAATAAGTGAAGGGAATCCAAATTGGAAAAGAAGTAGTTAAACTATCACTGTTTGCTGATGATATGATACTATACGTAGAAGATCCTAAAGATGCTACCAGAAAACTACTAGAACTCGTGAATGAATTTGGTAAAGTTGCAGGTTACAAAATTACTACACAGAAATCTGTTGCATTTCTATACATAACAATGAAAGATCAGAAAGAAAGTCAAGAAGCAATTCCATTTACCACAACATCAAAAAGAATAAAATACCTAGGAATAAACCTACCTAAGGAGACAAAAGACCTGTACTCCCAAACTGTAAGATGCTGATGAAAGAAATTGAAAAAGACATAAACATATGGAAAGATATACCATGTTTGTGGATTGGAAGAATCAATATTGTCAAAATGACTATACTGCCCAAGGCAATCTACAGATTCAATGCAATCCATCTCAAATGGCGTTTTTCACAGAGCTAGAACAACAACAACAACAAATCTCAAAACTTGTATGGAGGCACAAAAGACTCCAAATAGCCAAAGCAATCTTGGAAAAGAAACACAGAGCTGGAGGAATCAGCCTCCCTGAATTCAGACTATACTACAAACTACAGTCATCAAAACATAATGGTACTGGTGCAAAAATAGAAATATAGATCAATGGTACAGGATAGAAAACCCAGAAATAAGCCCATGCACCTATGGTCAATTAATCTATGACAAATGAGGCAAGACTACACAATGTTGGAAAGACAATCTCTTCAACAAATGGTGCTGGGAAAACTGGACAGCCACATGTAAAAAAAATGAAATTAGATCATTCTTTAACTCCATACACAAAAATAAGCTCAAAATTAATTAGAGACCTAAATGTGAGACTGGACACTATAAAACTCCTAGAAGAAAACGTAGGCATAATATTCTCTTACATAAATCACAGCAACACCTTTCTCAATCCATCTCCCAGAATAATGGAAATAAAAGCAAAAATAGACAAAGGAGATCTATTTAAATTCAAAAGCTTTTGCACGGCAAAGGAAACAACGAAGAAAATGAAAAGACAACCCACAGATTGGGAGAAAATATTTGCAAATGATGTGACCAATAAGGGATTAGTCTCCAAAACTTACAAACAGTTTATGATGCTCAACAGCATCAAAACAAATGACCCACTAAAAAAAATGGGCAGAAGACCTGAATAGACATTTCTCCAAAGACAACATACAGATGGCCAACAGTCATCTGTCCAACACGGCTAGTTATTAGAAAAATGCAAATCAAAACTGCAATGAGATATCACCTCACACTGGACAGAATGGCTATTGTCAAGAAATCCACAAACAATAAATGCTGGAGAGGGTGTGGAGAGAAGGGAATCCTCCTACACTGTTTGTTGGTGGGAATGTAAATTGGTACAGCCACTATGGAGAACAGTATGGAGGTGCCACAAAAAACTAAAAATAGAGCTACCATATGACCTTGCAATCCCACTCCTGGGCATAAATCTGGAGAAAAACATGATCCCAAAGGATACATGCAATGCAGTTTTCATTGCAGCACTGTTTACAATAGCCAAGATGTGGAAGCAACCTAAATGTCCACCCACAGAGGAATGGATAAAGAAGATGTGGTACATATATACAATGGACTATTACTCAACCATTAAAAAGAATGACACCACACCAGATAAAAATAATTAGGGATTGGGAGAGAATGTGATTATTTATTTAAGACAAGGGACCTATCAACAGCGATGGCACCCCACTCCAGTACTCTTGCCTGGAAAATCCCATGGATGGAGGAGCCTGGTGGGCTGCAGTCCATGGAGTCGCAAAGAATCAGACCCGACTGAGCGACTTCACTTTCACTTTCATGCACTGGAGAAGGAAATGGCAACCCACTTCAGTGTTCTTGCCTGGAGAATCCCAGGGACAGGGGAGCCTGGTGGGCTTCCGTCTATGGGGTCGCACAGAGTCGGACACGACTGAAGTGACTTAGCAGCAGCAGCAGCAGAACAGCCAGTAAGGTTCACAGTTGTTAAGAGGTGGATGGAAATTGGGTCTGAGTTTCCTAGCAGCCATAAAAAGGAAAGTTAATTACATAATTCACACTGTCCATAGGATTCTAAACACGCGATTACTTAACTATCTCATTTATGGAAAATAATTTTCCTTTGAATTATTATTAAATATTTGGATATAATAAATGCCATCAATAATTTTCTACAGGAAATAAAAAAACTAGTTTCATCGGTCCATTTTGTATTGCAATCCTCAATGTACCCCCACCAAATAACGCTAAAGTTCAGTGGCTGAATTCTCAAAGGGACAAAAACGGTTCTGCGTAGATCTGAAGCTCTGGCGGTTTAGCTTCACTGAAGGAAAAAATCGCGTATCCAGAAGAAATGAGGATACAACAATTAGTTTTCTAAAAATATTTATTTCTTACCATGAAGTTTAGATAAGTGAAGGCAACAGAGGCCTCATGGCTATAATCTTCTAACAGGAACCCCATAATATTTCTAATATTACCCCTGTGTCTTTAAGGGGGATACCTCTGACATCATTTTAGGAAATCCTGGCGTCTGTTAGATCTCATGACGCAACAGGAAGCCATTTTAACAATCTCAACGACATAGACCACAGAGCTCCCTGAGGCACGTCCCCTCAGTTTCTCAGAATTTAATCCAAAATCAGGAGTAATGAGCCTCCAAGATTCCCAGATTCCTGCTGACCATGGAGCTGAAACTTCTGGCGATCATGGAGCCCAAACTGCTAGTGACCAAGGCATCCAAACTCCTGCTGATGACCCTCCCGGTGATGCCGCCATTGCTGCCACTGGCACCCAGGCCGCTGTCCAAGCCTCAATGGAAAACTTACCCCAAGAGAAAGGTAAGATGTTTTTTCCTCTAAGAATCTTTGCCAGAAACGGACTATTATAAGTTTGAACTGCGGTGACCACAAGAAAAAATAAACGGACTACCTGCTATCTCTTGTAAAAACGATATAGTGACCTCGTTGAGAAGGGATCAGTTAATTCCGTAGTGACCTCGTTGAGAAGGGATCAGTTAATTCCGTTAAAGTAGCTGGGACTCGGATTCTGGTATTTAATGGGTTTGTGCGGCAGTGTATTTGTCACCAGGCGAGGTCACCTCTCTGAGGGACAAATCCGTCGAACCCAATGGATTTTGCAGTGCAACCGATTGTGCCAGCCCTTGTACAGATATCACTGTGTACTGGCAAAACTCCCACGGCCGTTCCAAGGGTCGGCCCTGGGTCAAGGGTGTTTGTTCTGCAGCCTTGTTCCGTGAGGCCCCAGAGCGGCTGTTACCCCGTGGTGATCAGAACCCTTCGTGCCGCCCCTCCCAGGCACGCGGCGAGCTCGCCGCCGCCTCGAGGCCACCCTCCAGTACGCTGGGCTGGCGGTGGAGGAGGCGTGGCGAGGTGGGGAGGGGTGGCGCGCGAGGCTCCTACCTGTGGCTACAAAGTCAGCCGGTCGCCTGCATCCCGCCAACGCTGGACGCAGCCTGGGAGCCCGCTCGCCCTCTGGAAACCCTCTGGGCAGAGAGGCGGTCCCAGCGCCAATCAGCGGAGGAGCGGGTGAGTCCGCCGATCGAAGGGCGCATGATGGGCACCAAAGGGCTTCGTGCTGTGCTACCCTTCCAAGCTGGCCTGGGGTGACGCTAAGGCTTAGGGCCCCTTGGACCCGAGAGAGATTTTCTAGGGAAATGGGATCAAAGACTCGGAGCCGCGCTCTGCCCTTGGGAGCTTAGTGCCCCCCTTGGGTAAGGATGGAGTGGTTATTGCCTCCAAACTGCAGCCAGCGGCAATGAACTTGAGAAAGTACCAGCTTAGGCTTGTGCTGAGTTATGCTGCTGGGAGCACGCGATCAGGCACTCTCCATCTAGCTATAATTCTAATTCCAATTCTAATTCTGGTGAAATGAGGTGGAGCTGGTGAAATGTGTGTGTGTGTGTGTGTGTGTGCTCGCGCGCGTGAGAGAGAATGGTGAAGAGCGGTCCTGTTAATTTAATTCGGTATCAAAGAGTGCTTGCTGCAAAAAAGTGGATGCTTTTCTTGAAGATGATACAACCAGTTCATTGTATAAAGTGAAAGTGTGTTAGTCATTCAGTCATGTCTGACTCTTTGCAACCCGATGGGCTATAGCCCGCCAGGCTCCTCTGTCCATGGAATTCTTCAGGCAAGACTACTGGAGTGTGTAAGCCATCCCCTTCTCCAGGAGATCTTCCCAACCCAGGGATCGAACCCGGGTCTTCTGCATTGCAGGCGGATTCTTTACTGTCTAAGCCAAATTTTCAGGTAGCAGATCTTTAAAAAAAAATCATTAAAACTCATTTCAACTAAGGGTGATTACCTTCTTTGAAATGATTCCAAGTTCTTACATTCTTTCTTTCATAAGAGAGGAGTTGCCAGGAAGCACTGAAATGAACAAAATGCCCTAGCCTTAGTTCTGCTGAGAAATCTAAAAGTTACTACTGATCTGATAAAATCTTGCTTAGCAGCTAGTTCTTCTGTACTTCTGCTACTTCTGTGAATCTGTACTTCTGCTCCCTATCATAAATGTTTGTTGCTTTTATATTAGGCAGTGTACCCAGTTCCAAGATTTTTTAAATTAACTTTTCCCCTTACCTTTACATTTAGTTTTTGTATTTATGAGTTGCATGTGTTTGTATAACTGTATGAAGCAGGAAAAAGAGAGAAATGACTATCACAAATCATCAGTCCCTTTTTTTCCCTTTTTCTTTCTCTCTCCCTCCCCCTTCCCTTGCTGTCTCATCCTGGATGTCTCATCTCAGTTCTTGATTTCTCTTGTGCTCCTGTGCTATTCTGGTAGTTTCTGAAGTCAACCTAAAGGACTGAAACCATAACTAGTGAATGATTTACCTATAAAAGGGTCTCAGACTCACTTGTTTTTGTTTTTTTTGGTTTTTGTTGTTTTTTTTTTTCCCTTTTTCTCTATGTTAACTGATAATGTTAAATATTCTTTGTCCCCTCCTTTCCAATGTCTTAATTGAAGTACAGTTGATATGCAGTACTATATGTTACAAGTGTACAATATAGTGATTGACAGTTTTAAAGACTATGTTCTGTTTATTATTATAAAATATTGGGTACATTCCCCGTGTTGTACAGTATATTCTTGTAGCTTTTTTTTTTTTTGTAGCTTATTTTTATACCTAATAGTTTGTACCTCTTAATGTGCTACCTCCAAATTTCCCCTTCCCTTTCCCTCTCTCCACTGGTAACCACTACTTTGTTCTGTGTATCTGTTAGTCTGCTTCTTTTTTGTTATATTCACGTGTGTGTGTTTTTTTTAAAAGTTCCCATTGCTTTTAAGTGAGATTTAAATAGAAAACTCAGAACTCAATTAATGGCTTACAGAATATTAGGAACTGTACATTATCTGGAGCTTTTTGTCTAACTTAAAAGTATAAGATTTCATAACTTGGTGTATAGCATAGTGTCCTTAGAACATAAGAAAACTTTGTCAGATTTCATATATGTACATGGCTTTATTTCCATTTTTGAGAAAAAATTCCTCAGAAGTAGTGTGGATCCTGAAACCCAAAATGCAAGCTATTACAGATGTATCTCAAATAGAAGTTAAAATAAGATTTTAAAAATGAAGATTAACTTGGAGATTATTCACTTTACAGAAGGTGTATTTTATATGTGTGTTGCTGCCAAGTCGCTTCAGTCGTGTCCGACTCTGTGCGACTCCATAGATGCCAGCCCACCAGGCTCCCCCATCCCTGGGATTCTCCAGGCAAGAACACTGGAGTGGGTTGCCATTTCCTTCTCCAGTGCATGAAAGTGAAAAGTGAAAGTGAAGTCGCTCAGTTGGGCCCGACTCTTAGCGACCCCATGGACTGGAGCCTACCAGGCTCCTCGGTCCATGGGATTTTCCAAGCAAGAGTACTGGAGTGGGGTACCATTGCCTTCTCCTTATGTGCGTATGAAGTGAAGTGAAAGTTGCTCAGTCGTGTCTGACTTGTTTGTGACCCCATGCCAGGCTCCTCTGTCCATGGGATTTTCTAGGGAAGAATCCTGGAATGGCTTGCTATTTCCTCCTCCAGGGGATCTTCCTGACCCAGCAATTGAACCCACATCTCCTGTGGCTGCTGCATTGCCAGGTGGATACTTTACCACTTGAGCCACGAGGGAAGCCCATATTTCGTTGTGTGTGTGTGTGTGTGTGTAGCTTCCCAGGTGGTGCTAGTGGTTAAAGAACCTGCCTGCCAATGCAGGAGACATAAGACACACAGGTTCGATCCCTGGGTGGGGAAGATCCCCTGGAGGAAGGCATAGAAACCCACTCCAGTATTCTTGCCTGGAGAATCTCATGGACAGAGGAGCCTGGCAGACTATGGCCCATAGGGTCCCATATCTTTGGACACGACTGAAGCAACTTAGCTCACATGCTCGCAAGATGGCTTTTAGAAATAATCAAGATATATCAAATAAGGTGTTTCCAAGCTGTATACACATCATTCCAGTGAGGGTTATTAGCAAGATATCGTATAATTTAACCATTACTACCAGAAGTGGTCGGTAGAGGGAGCAAGAGGAATTTTTAGTAACTTTCTGTTGGTTTTATTTCTGTTTTCAAGAACTCGAAAAAAAAGAGATGAGTAGCAGCCAGGATGAACCTCCTCACGAACTTGAGAACCAGTTTATATTGCGTCTGCCTATGGTAAGAAACCCTTGTATCTCAGACCAATTATCTTCACTGCATAGGTATTAGCTTTGCTTGGATTCTTAAATATTTCTGTTTATTTAAGATAGGCTATAAAACCAAGAACATTTGTTTCCCAGGAGTCATGTTCTATTGGCAGTTCTATCCCAGCAGGTACTCTTTTAAGCAGTATTTTTTTTTCATCCTGCACATGCCACTTATCTTCCTGGTTGAATTCCTGGCAAACGGGTAGGACGATGATGGACTCAGTCACTTATCACTGATGCTAAGAGCTTTGATCACTGGACAGCCAAGACAGGACTCTCCTAAAATAGAGTTCTTTTCTGTCACCTCAAAAGGGGCAGTCGAGTGGTCAGCACTGTCTCCTCAGATTCATCACCATGCGAGGCTGTCGAAGCTCACCTCAACATTGTGTTAGGGTTTCTTCCCCTGTTGATACCTGTGTTCAAGTGTTATTTAGTCTAAGAAAGGTATATTAAGGATGGGCTTCAGAAAGGTATTTCCTCACTTAGGGTTAATTAATATACCCTATAATTAGTCAGACATGACTGAGCAACTGAACAACAACAACAACAAATATATCCAGTAAACTGCAGCTAAGCCTTCCCTTAGCAACTACCACTGAAGGAACAGTGAAAACCAGGAATGTACAGCTAGGAGAAGGCATTATCTGTAGCTACTGAGAGACAATAGTGAGATTAGAGTCAACTTCTTCCTAACTTGACTTCACAGTGCACAGTATCACATGGTATATGGCACTCTTCCTAAAGTTTGAGAAGTTTAAGGTTTTATTTAAAGGAGGACTGTCTCTGACATATCTTTCTATTAGCTGCTAAGTTGAGGGTTGATCCTTCTGATTTTTCAATTTACCTCCTTTTTAGGAACATGCTTCCACTGTCAGAAAGATGGTGCATTCTGGAAGTTCCTCCATGAAGAATAAACTAAAAATTGACTTATTTTGTAAGTAGTTAATATCCATTCACCATACATTGAACAGTAATTCATTAAGGGATTGCTGTGTGTCAGGCATAGTATTAGATGCCAAGGATGTGGCAAAGAATACAATGTGGTCTCTGCCTTGATGAACTCAAAGAGAGGCTTCAGTCACTCCCATCTCTTCTTTTTAAGAGGAAAGAAAATAGAACTTGCATAAAACTTGAGGTAATTATCATGGTGTGTATAAGAAAGAACTTGGAGGTCAACTGTGGGATTTACATACTGGTGATTGTCTTCTAGATGCAAGTTTTTCTGACTGTCTAGGGGAATAACAAGTGAATTTACTATTTTTTGTTCACAAAAGTGACATATCTTTATAGTATTTATTAGATTTTTAAATATGGAAAGGTATATGAAGAATAAAATTTTAAATGGCCCATAATCCCAGCACTCAGGTAGTATATTGTTTCTCTCTCTCTCTGGCTATTGTATAGAATTTTACCTTTGTGACTTCAACTAGAGATTATAACTTGAGACTTACTAGTACTATTCTAGAATCAACTCTTCCCTTTGAAAACACCCACGTTCAGTGACATGATCTAGTGCTCCTAATGGTGTCCAAATGAATGGGTTTGAACGAATGGAGTTGGTCTTTCAAGATGAGAGTGAAGATTTAATGCTTCATTCACTTTTAGTTCACAACCATTACCAAGAAACTTATCTACTTTTGACTGAGTGACATAAAACTGGAAAAAAAAGAGCTCCATATACTCCATTTTCTTTGCTCTGGGAAGTTGCTAGTTGTGTACCCAATTCTAGCATTATGAGAAATAATGTTTCAATGAAAGACTCATCTGTCTCACATAAGTCTTTATTATTCAAACCATCAGTTTTAAGAGTACATTGGGAAGATGTGAACCTTAATTTTTTCTACTTTTCTTTAGCTGACACACGTCATGCAATTGTTGAGGTAGACAATGTCTCACTAGCTGCTAAGCTGGTTGATTTGCCTTGTGTTATTGGAAGCCTAAAAACTCTGGATAGAAAAAGTTTTTATAAAACGGCAGATGTTTCCCAGGTATGGACAAGCTTTCTTATCTATTCACCCTCATACCCTTTTAGGATTTCCTTTCTTCCTCCTTTTCTTTCTTTCTTTCAATTCTCCTTTCACCTGTTTGTCATTTCTAATTTCCAGCTCAGTTGCACAGGAATACAATGTCATGTGCTAGTTTGGTGTTTGATCCATCACTTTTCACTACTTAATTTTATCCAAACAGCTTTTAAAGCCTCCTGTTTGCCATTTATCATTATTTGAAAAATATGAACATCTGGGATCTTCGTCTGAACTTCCTGCTAACTCTGGAGGTTTACACTGGTTCTTGTTCATCATCTCTACTGTTGATTGTTTTATTTTCTTTCTAAATCAAAATGCTAAGATATATCTTTTTTCTCAGCCGTATTCCTTCTGCAGTGGTAAGCACTTGAGCAAAAAACAAAACAAAACAAAAACCCCTCAGCGTCCATATGCAGTGCTGCTGAGATAGAGAGGGAATGAATATGAGAGTATGTAATACTTGGTTTTCTGGAAATGCCAAGTATCATTCTCCTTCTGTGCCCCAGGATTTCTGGTGGTAAGAATGATCATGATCTATTACTAACTGAAGATTTGTGGCCATGGTCAGCTTCTCTGTCTTTGTCAAATGTAGATGCTTGTGTGCACTGCTGATGCTGATGTTCAGCCTTCTCCTGAAGAACCAGTAACCTCTACTGATCCTAAAGCAATCAGGAAAGCTGAAAAGCAGAGAAAGAAAAAATATACCTGGAAGCATGGCAGTAAGTCACCAACAGTCCCTTGCTCATTCTGGCTAACTATATTTATCTGCTGAGTTCTGATTACTTGTGAGCCAGGGATCTGTTGTCACACTTAGGTATTTGGTTCAGGAGGCATCTAGACACTCTTAAAAGAACAAGTTGTGTCATGAGTCTGTAGCTTATAGTGTGAGCTTTCTCTGTCCAATTCAGATAGATATGTGACTACCATCAATCATACATACATTTCACCATGTTGAATTTATTTCAGTTACTCCACCACTTAGGAATGTCAGAAAGAGAAAGTTCCGCAAAACAATAAAAAAGGTTTGTGGCATGCAATTTCTGTGTCTTCTGGGTGGATTGGAAGAGGATTACGGGGGGGAGGAGGGAGACAGTCAGTCTGATGTTCATTTGTTCACTCATTTATATGTCCAGTAAACATTTATTGAGTGTGAGCAACATGCCAGGCACTGTGTGCTAACAAATGGAAATATGTAATGAACAAAAACAGACTGGACTCTTGAAGTTATAGGCTAGTGTTTAGGAAAAGATGTGTCATGAATTTGAAACTTCTGCTAATGCTTTCAAACGTTTCCAGCTTCAAAATCTTA
Organism: Bos mutus; assembly: GCF_027580195.1. NCBI lineage: Eukaryota > Metazoa > Chordata > Mammalia > Artiodactyla > Bovidae > Bos > Bos mutus. The sequence continues at coordinate 49,723,141 of NC_091646.1, forward strand.
TTTTAAAGTGAACCCAGCCAGAACCTGAGAATTGGGAAATGTGGTTGTATTCCTAACCTTACCTCAGATTTGTAGAACCCTGGAAAAACTACAAGAGTACTATGCCTTGGCTTCTTTTTTAATTAAATTTTTTATTTTGAAATAATTGTAGATTCACATGCAGTTGCAAGCAATAAAAAAGATACGCCATGTACCCTTGACCTAGTTTTTACCATTGTAACTTTTTGCAAAACTGTAGTACAATATCACAAACAAGAAATTGACATTATCACTATTCACTAATCTTTTTCAAGTTGCTCCAGTTTTACTTGTACTCCTCTGTATGTGTGTGCATGTGTTTGTTGTTGTTTAGTCACTAATGCATGTCTGACTCTTTGCAACCCGATGGACTGTAGCCTGCCAGGCTTTTCTGTCCATGGGATTTCCCAGGCAAGAATACTGGAGTGGGTTGTTGTTTCATTTTCCAGAGGATCTTCCCGATCCAGGGATCGAACCCATGTCTCCTGCATTGACAGGCAGATACTTTACTGCTGAGCCACCAGGGAAGTCCTTGCATGTGTTTAGTTCTATGCAGTTATCCCATGTGTATGTTGGTGTATCTACCTACACTGTCAAGATACTAAACAGTATTGTCACTACCAGGATCCCTCATCTTGCCCTTGAAAGCTACACCCACCTCCCTCCAACCCCCACCACCAGGCTCTAACCCCCGCTAATCACTACTATGTTCTCCATCTCTATAATTTTGTCATTTTGAAAATGTCATATAAGTGGAATCATACAAAGTATAACATTTGAAACTGGCTTTTTTTCCACTCAGATTAATTCCCTTAAGGTCCATGCAGACTGTTGCATGTATGAATAGTTCCTTCCTTTTTATTGCTGAGTGGTAGGCTGTGTTATGAATGTACCATAATTTGCTTAATTGTTCACTCATAGAACATCTGGGTTGTTTACAGTTTTTGACTGTTATAAATAAAGCTGCCAGCAGATTTTTGTGTGAACATAAGTATTCATTTCTTTGGCATAAATACCCAGGAGTACAATTACTGGATATGTTGCATATTTAGTTTTATAAGAAACTACCCATAGCATTTTCCAGAGTGGCTGCACCATTTTACATTAGCACCAGCAATGTTCACACAATCCAGTTCTCCATTTTCACCAGCATTAGGTGTTGTCGCTAGTTTTCAGTTTTAGTCATTCTGATATTGTGTAGTGATCTCACTGTGGTATTTACTTTTCCCTCATGGCTAATGATGTTGAGCGTCTTCTCAGGTGCTTGTTTTCCATCTGTATGTCCATTTCAATGAAGTGTCTGTTCATGCCTTTAGTCCATTTTCTAAATGGATTGTTTTTACTGTTGAGTTTTGAGAAGTTCTTTTTTATATTGTAAATACTAGTTTTCTGTCAGATATGTGGTTTGCAAATATTTTCTCCCAGTCTGTAACTTGTCTTTTCAAATTCTCCACAGGGTCTTTCAAAGAGCTAAAGATTTTTGTTTGATGAAGTCCAATTTATTGATTTTGTTTTCTTTTAAGGATCTTGTTTTTCATGTCAATTATAAGAACTATTTGTCTAGCCCAGATTTCTCCTATTTTTAAAAAAAGTTTTACATTTAAGTTTGCAATCTATTTTTGTGTTAATTTTTGTACTTGAAGGTTAGTTCAAGATTCTTCCTGTTTTTTTCTTTGCATGTCCAAAATTTGCAGCACCATTTGTTAAAAAGGCTGCCCTTTGTCCATTGTATTGCTTCTGCACCTTTGTCAAAAATAAGTTGGGCAAAAAAAAAAAAAAGTTGAGCATATTTGTGTGAGTTTTTTTCCTGGGTTCCCTATTCTGTTTGACTGATCCGTGTGTTGATCACCAATTCCACAATGTAGCTTTGTAATAAGTCTTGGAATCAGGAAGATTTATTTTATTTTATTTTGTATTCAAGATTATTATAGCCATTCTAGAGCCTGTACCTTTCCATATACATTTTAGATAAGTTTGTCATGTATTACATAAAACGTTGTTGGAATTTTGATAGGAATTGCATTAAAGCTATGGAACAATTGGGGAAGAATTGATAGTTTTACTATGTTTAATCTATGAACACAGTTGCTTTGGCTTTATACTGTTAGTCTAGAGCATTTATTGAGTGTCTACTAAATAGAAAACTATGTTAAGAATGGGTCTAGAACTCTTTAAACTTTAGTAAGATAGAACAACTTCATCGTTTACTGTCTTCTCGTTCATAGGTTGCTGATTTCAAACAAATTGAAGAAATGGACCTTCCTGTGGTAGACAAATCATAATATAACCTTATTGTTTATCTAGAGTGGATTTTATTTTGCAGCTTTTAACAAACCCAAAAAATTATCAAGTTTACTTTTGAGCCTTCCTTCTCACCTGTAACCCCCACTCCCGTACACATAGACTGAATTTGATTCACTGAAAAATGAAGAATTCATTGTTTAATGTTTGACAGCTCCTAGAGCAGAAGATGCAATTTGATCAGTAGTCTTGGTATCTTAATCTGCTTCTTTTCTGTGATATTTATTTTAAAAAATTTTCTTGGAAGCCAGAGTTCACTTTTACCAGCAGTTTTTTTTTTGCAATTGCTTATTCCCCCTCAAAGTTCTAATTTCTATTTGTGGCACGTTGAATTGGTTGCCATGGAGATAATTGTCTAAAACTGGATTTAAGGGAGAATGTGTATAAAAACAGGCTAAGGTCCTGTTTTTATAGGAAACTCTCTAATAAAGATGTGGGAAAGTAGAATCTGGGAATTTGGGTCTTTACACAAAATTATGTCTAAGTAGCAAAAAATCGTAGTTTTTTGCTAGTAAGGGTCAATGCAAATAATTAATAACTGCGACTTAAGGGTGGTACTTCTGAGAGAGCCTTTAGAGTTGCAGATTGAAAAGATTAAATGTCTCAAGTAATTGATTGGGAAAAATAAGCTTGCTGTACAAAAATATAGACCCTGATCAAAGTTTCCTTCATAAACAGCATTGTTTAAAGTAGAAATTTGATTGGATGTATCTTAAGCCTAAATTTTTTAATTCATTCATATGTAGGAAAAGGCCATTCCTGCAAAACACAGGGTGTTAAATAACATTATTGGTATCCCTTTTTTCCCTACTGTGGTTCAGCACATTGAATCTCCTGAGGTGGAAAAGGAAGTGAAAAGACTGCTGTGTTCAGATGCTGAAGCTGTCAATGCCCGTATCCTTTTATACTAAATATTTTCTGTGCAGTTTGTTCCACCTCACATGCACTTGGTGACAAGCCCTCATTTCTGGTATTTGTGTGCTGACGTTAATGTATAGAACTTAGAATTGGGGGTAATGTTACTTTCTAGCTAGGAACAGTACATTCATATAATAGAAATAATCTACTTGTGTAATTCAATATAAAACATTTATCCATACTAGGAATCCAGCTACAAATGGCCTGAAGTTGGACTAAATTAAATAGCACTTTCAGATAGGGAGGCTTTTCCCTTTCAACATTGCCTTCTTTCTTTCTGCCTTTTCCTTGACTTCCTCTGCTTTTAGGGTGGGAGGTCATTGCTGAAGATGAAACCAAGGAAATAGAAAGTCAAGGCTCCATTCCTGGCTATGCAATAGCCTCAGGAATGAGCGACTATAAGCAGCGTCATACCTTACCAGGTACGCTAATAAAGGCAAAGCAGAAGATTCAGAGAGAGCAAGTGTTGACTGTGTGTGGGCCCATTCTCCACAGACTCACAGGCCAATCACAAAAAAATGATCCCTTTGCCCTTCTTGCCTCTTATTGGTCCCTCAAGTTAAAGGGTTTTATATTGGGGTTCTAATATCCCATCCATCACTGCTATTCTAAAATTCCTATGGGCCCTTGGTTGTCTAAATATTTTGATCATTGAATACATGGATGAATCTTACACTGTTTTGTATTTTCTGTCCTTGTTTTATAAAGGGAATCATCTTCCTGTGAGAAAAATTATTTATGAAATTCATTGGTTGCCCAGTAAACTTGAGGGGGAGTATAATTGCAGCTGGAGTGGGAGTCATTTGAAAAGCTTCAAATGTTTTCACCTTCCTCTTTTTTAAAACCCTTAGAATATTATGTGCTTCAGGAGATGCGCAATGATTCTAGCAATAACACTGAGGAGGATGATAAAGACGAGGAGGAGGAGGAGGACTATGATGATGAAGAGGAGGAAGATTATTATGACGAGGATATGGAAAGGGAGCTACAGACCAGGTTCACTGAATATGACCAGTATGAGGCAAAGGAGGGAACCAGCTCAATGGGTAAGTTAGAGGGAAAAACAAAAGGGTGGGCCAGAGTGGGTGCCAGTACTAAAGACTGACTTTGAACTTGCATTAGATGCAAAGTTAAGTTTGAGAAATTATTGCTCAAATATGTACTGGAGTTTTAGTTGATTTGGACCTTGGTCCACTAGTTTAGGCCTTGTTTAATAGATACCTGAGGTTTTTGTCTATCTGTGTTAGTCATGGAAATTCAGAAGTACACTCAATACGCAGAGAAAATGCTCCATGAGATTCAGCGCAGGGCACAAAGACAGAAGGATCTCATCAGGAAAGTGGAAAACCTGACACTCAAGGTAAATTCTTGTTGGCTGGTATAAAGATATCTTGATATCTTACTTTCAAAATCCCATCTCTGTGTTTTCCACTCATCTCATCTCTGCGCAGCATTCTAGTTCATTCATGAACCTGAGCAACCGCTTTAGGAATCCCTAATAAAAGATAGCCATATTTTGTTTTACCTGAGTAATTTTGTTCATCCTATATAAGCATTTGGGGGAAGGGACCAGCAGACTTGAAATAATAATTGCCAATATTAAACATTTAACAATGTGAAAGGCATACACAGAGCTAAGCATTTTACATGTGTTACTACATTTCATCCTGACATCCCTGAAATACAGGTACTGTCCCTATTCCCATTTAATAGATAAGAAATTGAAATTCAAAGTTCAGTAATTTGCCAGGGACCACAGTAAGTGGTAGAGCATAGATTGAATTCTATTCCTCTGTATCAAAATGTATTCATTGCAATGAAAGAGAATTAAAGTTAATTTTTAAATTTCATGATGCCTGCTTGAATAAAGAATTAATATCATGCTTGAGTTTTATTAATACAAATTAATGCATATTTTATTAATACACATTTCAGCAAAAGGAAAATGTATGTCTAGGCCATGTTTCTTCCCCTTTTATAGTGAGGGAAATTCTGAAGCATTCGGGGAATTTCTTGCCAGATTGTTTTTCTGTAGAGCTTTTCTCATTGAAGGGGAGAAACTTGATACAGAACTGTACTTATTCAGAGTGTTGTCCTTCAGAATAACCAAGTGAGATAATAGATGTGGACATACTCTGAAAGATACAGATATCGTGATTACTATTGCATGCAGTATTAGTTAAGAATGATAATATTCTGTCCGAGTGCAGGGGAATGAAAGAGTCAGCAACCAATTCCAGGCCAGCTTTTTAAATGGTTCACCACAGTCAAAGGATTTGTGCTAAGCTAGAGAAAGGTAAAATGGAGGCATTCCAACTGTTTGTTTTAGGGCAAGAAAAAAACTGCTTTGTAGGGTCAAAAAATCAAATCAAATGGCCCTGTAGTTGGAGAGCATAGTTTTTAAACTCTAAATCCTTTAAAAAAAATTTTTTTATTGAAGTATAGTCGATTTACAGTGTTGTGCCAGTCTCTGTTTCACAAAGTGATTCAGTTACACACATAAAGACAGTCTTTTTCTAAATCCTTTTTAAAAGCCTTTTGTTACAACAGTTTTTTTTTTTTTAATTTATCAAATTATTTGCCAAACTCTTTGTCTCTCTTGGTTCTCTTTTCCTTTGAGACTCAGCATTCATCATTTATATGATTTGCTTTCCAGAATCATTTACACTCTGTGCTGGAGCAGCTTAAGTTACAGGAAGAAGAAAAAACTGAGCAGGTGAGAAGTGTGTTTTCACATCAACCAGAAAATTATTTGTTTGATACAATAAATTATTTGATAGAAAGAATCCCCCAATCTCATTTCTGGCTGTTCTTTTCATAGGAATAGTAGTGGCCCAAATCTTCTAAATGAAGGTAGCAGGTTGAAACAAAGTCTTTGTGAAAATTCACTCATTCAGCAGGTCTTAAATGCCTATTAAGTGAAAAGCACTGGATGTACACACAGTGTTGAGTAAGACAGATACAGTACTTGTCCTAATGGAACGAACAGTCTAGCAGGGGAGATCAACAGTAAACAAATTATAATGCAAATATAAAGGTGCAAATAATAAAGGAGAGCTATGAAGGAGAGTCTGGGGTGTGCTTTGAATAAAGAGAGTCCTGCATTAAATTGGGAGGGGGGATCATAATCAGCCTTTCTGAGGAAGTGATATTTAAGCTGAGACCTGAAGGGTAAGTCCAAGCAAAAAGGATATGAAGAGCTTCTTGGGTGGAGCATATGCCAGGTCCCACAGTGGGAAAGAGCTTGGTCTCTTTGAGGACCTCAAGTATTTAAAGCAAAGAAGTGACTCAACGTGAGGTTGGTGAAGTATGCAGAGGCCATATTGTATGGTCCCTTGTAGGCCATGATAAGGAGGATGGGTTTTAGTCTTAAGAATGCAATGGGAAACCTTGGAGAGTTTAAAGCAGGAAAGTGACATTTAATTTAAAAGTTTTAAAGATCCCTTTGATTATTGATATCTGGAGAATGGATTGTGGGAGGACAGGACTAGAAGCTGAGAGGGCAGTTAGGAGGCTGTGTTGTAGTCTAACAAAAGATGATGGTAACTTGAAATAAGGAGGTGGAAACGGAGAATAAATATTTTTTCTTTTTTTACTGAAGTATAGTTAACTTACTATGTTGTGTCAGTTTCAAGTGTACAGCAAAGTGATTCAGTTATATTTGTGTGTATGTGTGTGTGTATATATATATGTGTGTGTGTGTGTATCCATCCATCCATCATGTGCTCAGTCGTGTCTGACTCTTTGTGACCCCGTGGACTGTAGCCCGCCAGGTTCCTCTGTCCATGGATTTCCCAGGCAAGAATACTGGAGTGGCTTGCCATTTCCTGCTGCATGGGATCTTCTCCACCCAGGGATTGAACCTGAGTCTCCTGAGTCTCCCGCATTGCAGGTGGGCTCTACCACTGGAGCCATCTCTTTGCAAACTCTTTTCCATTATTGGTTATTACAGGATACTGAGTATAGTTCCCTGTGCCATACAGTTGGTCCTTGTTGTTTATCTAGTTTATACATAGTAATATATATATGGGGTTCCCTGATGGTTCAGTGGTAAAGAATCCACCTGCCAAACAGGAGATGTGAGTTTGATTCTTGCCTGGGAAGTCCCATGGACATTGCAAAAGTCAGACACGACTTAGCTACTAAACAGCAACAAACACGTATATGTTAATCCCAAACTCCTAATTAATCCCTCCCCACTCTTTCTCCTTTGGTAACCATAAATTTGCTTTTATGTCTGTGGGTCTATTTTGTTTTGTATATAAGTTCATTTGTACCATTTTTTAGATTCCACATACAAGTGATATGATATTTGTCTTTCTCTGACTTAATACTTCACTTAATAGGATAGTCTCTAGATCCATCCATGTTGCTGAAAATGGCATTATTTCATTCAGAAAGAATATATATATTTGTAAATGCAATAAGATGTTTTATAACTGTTTATTGGGATATAAATTCATGTGCCATACAATTCACCCATTTAAACTGTACAATTCAGTGACTTTTAGTATGTTCACAGAATTGTGCATTCATCACCACAACCAATTTTACATTTTCATCACCCCCAAAAGAAACTTGTACCCATTAGCAGTCACTTGTCTTCTGACCCTCCCACACACTCCATACCCATCCCCACCCCCCAGCTCTAGGTAACCACTAATCTTATTTCTACTAGCCTACTTTGCCTATTCTGATTATTTCATATAAAAGGAAATATAAAATACATGGTCTTTGTGTTTGGCTTCTTTCACTTGGCATAATGTTTTCAAAGTTAACCATGTTGTGGAATATATCAGTACTAGATTCTATATTATGGCTGAATAATATTCCATTGTACAGATATACAACATTTTGCTTATCCATCAGTTGACACTTGGGTTGTTTCCACCTTTTGGTTATCACGAATTATGCTGCTGTGAACATTTATATATGAGAGAATATATTTTAAAGTTAGAATTGATGGGACTCAGGTCAGTTTCTGGGCTTTGAAGGAGAAGGGAGCGTTAAGGGCATAGGCTTGATTTCTAACTTGAAAGACCATTATTTAAAGCCCCCAAAGGGTGAGCAGAGAGAAGAGAGCAGTGTGGGATTAGTGAAGGTCAAGCAGCTGTACAGAAATGTATGCTGGTTAAGAGTAGGATAATGGTTTTAAAGAGACTGGTGGTCTTATTATGAGGATGGACTTAGCATGGGGCTCTTTTTAGTTATTTATTTTTGGCTGCCCCATGCAGATTGGGGAATCTTAGTTCTCTGACCAGGCATTGAACCTCAGCAGTGAAAGTGCAGAGTCCTAACCACTGGACCACCAGGGAATTCCCTAGTATGGGGCTCTTAAGGTAGTGATGCCATTCCCCCATGTCCATCCCCATACCAACAAGGTCAGGAGAATTCTCACGTTCCGTATATGCCCTTCCCCTTGGCACATCACTCACCCAAGTACTGCTTATATACAACCATGTGAACAGTTAATGCCACGATTGCTTTAACACCCACTAAACATCTTTATTTTCCTCCATATAAGTAGTTAATATTGGGGAAGTGCTATTTTCAACATAGAACTATTGCTGTACTCTTTATTCACTTAGAGTCCTTTGTGTGATGTGTGCTGAGTCACTCAGTCATGTCTGACTCTTTGCGACCCCATGGACTGTAGCCCACCAGGCTCCTCTGTCCATAGGGATTCTCCAGGCCAGTACACTGGAGTGGGTAGCCTTTCCCTTCTCCAGGGGATCTTCCCAACCCAGGGATCAAACCCAGGTCTCCCACATGGCAGATGGATTCTTTACAAGCTGAGCCACCAGGGAAGCCCTTTATGTTAGCTCATTTATTCAACACAGATTCATTGGGTTCCTACTTAAAGCTAGGTTCTGCAGGGAACTACAAAATGCTTATGACACAATCTCTGCCTCCAGTTGGGGAGAAATCATGAGAGGGATAGGAATTTAAAGGAATGAGAGCTCACTTTTCTCCATGGATATTAGAGAAAACTTCATAGAGAGATGGTGTTTAGGGCCTTAAGAGGTGGGTAGGGTTTTAATAAGCTTCCCAGGTGGCCCAGTGGTAAAGAATCTGCCTGCCAATGCAAGAGACTGGGTTTCGATCCCTGGGTCGGGAAGATTCCCTGGAGCACAAAATGGCAACCCACTCCAGTATTCTTGCCAGGAAAATCCCATGGACAGAGGAGCCTTTGTGTCCATGTGGTCACAAAGAGTCGGACACGACTGAGCAACTGAGCACACACAGACACAGGGTTTAATAAAGAGACTGAGAAACAAAAGCATTCTGTATAGAAAGTAGCATGCACAATGGCTCAGAGGTGGTGATGCCAGGCTTAAGAGTTTAGATTTTTGGTGTAGTTCATAATAAACCTTAAAAGCTTTTTCACCTGGACAGTAACTCAGGAAAACTTCTGTGCTAGAAGTATATAGGAGAAATTGAGGTAGGAAAAGATTAGAGGAAGATGCAAGTGATGGAATCTGAACTTAAAAGTTGACTGGCACTGTTCTTTTTTAACATTTTAAGACTAAGTAACATAGCCTTCAGTTCAGTTCAGTTCAGTTCAGTTCAGTTGCTCAGTCGTGTCCAACTCTTTGTGACCGCATGGACACAAAGGCCTCCCTGTCCATCACCATCTCCTGGAGTTCACTCAAACTCACATCCATCGAGTCAGTGATGCCATCCAGCCATCTCATCCTCTGTCGTCCCCTTCTCCTCCTGCCCCCAATCCCTCCCAGCATCAGAGTCTTTTCCAATGCGTCAACTCTTTGCATGAGATAACCTTTTAAATGCCAAATAACAGTCTTTCCATTTGGTTTACATAAGTAAATTCTAGATCAAGTAATGGGACTTAAGATTTCAGATGAATTTTTCATGTTTTTTCTCCCTCTCCCTACAGCTCAGTTATCTACAGGAAAAACTGAACTATTTCCTGAAGAAGTGAGGAGAGTCTTCAATCTGGCACCCAGGCCTTCGATTCACCATCCAGACTGAAGTCTAGATAAACTGTGTCTGTTTCTTTTCCTTTCATTGCCCTATGCCAAATCATTTGTATTTGCTTCTCTGAACCTTTTTTTTTTTTTTTTGGCTAGTTCTGTAGGACTTGAAGACCCAGCTCAACTATGAGACTTGGCTTCTTTTTATAAAGTTTTAAGAATTTCTTAAATGCTTCTCTACTATGGTGCCATCAGATAATTCGGCCATGCTTGCCAAAGGCAGACAGTCTTAAATCTGAAGGCTATATAGCCAGTCTGCATAGATTTTACTTTTTCTTCTGCTTGTTTCAAATATTTACTGAAACAGAACAAAGTCAAACCATTTCTGCCAAGTGCTAGAACCCGCCACAGTGAATTTAAGTGCCTTCCTGGCAGCAATTGATACTAAATTGTGAGATGTCTTTGTTCAGGCATTAGCAGCTGTTTTCCTGCTCAGGGGAAATTTCTTGCTGCCACCGTCTTCTTTCCATTGTTAATATTTTTAGAATTGTGCCTGGTTGTTATTTGGCAGCTATGGGAATAGTTAGAACAGAGGTGAAATTCTGAGCTGTTATCCTTATGCTGAACCGCTTCATCCTAACCCCCACCAGAAAAGGTTAGGAAAAAACAGATACCTGTGAGTATTCCCTGGTAGCCTACTGGTTAGGATTCCAGGCTTTTCACTGGCGTGGCCAGGGTTCAGTCCCTCGTCTGGGAACTCCTGCAAGCTACATGGCACAAACCAAAAACAGATGCCTGTGAAAACATCCTTAAAAACCCTGGGCCAGTTCATTTATTTCTAGCTGTATTAAGATTTTCTAGTCTGTGTTTTTAAGCAATAAAATTCTTTAAGTGGATTACTGTCACTTTATTAAAACAGTTCCCACGAGAAGTACATTCAAATCCAAAAGGAAACTGGTGAGACAAGCAATAAATTCTGCAGTTAGGAAATGACAGAAGATGCTGTCAGCACTGGGGCATCCTTCTAAAGAGCTCTTAGGATGATTCCTAATGAACTAAGCAAATTGTCTCATATTCACAATACATCATTGGGCTTTTGAGAAAAGGTACAGAGAAGTGATTAAAAATGGCAGCTCCAATATTTGCACTGAATTATGTTGTAGTGGAAGGAACACAAGGTTAGAATCCTGGCTCTGCTACCTAACTTGGGCAAGTCCCTACACCTCTTAGAACTTCTGTGTCCTTATGTGGAAATTAAGGGTGATAATGCTTATCACCAAAAGGTAGCTGAAGGTTTTCTGGAAGTAGCCCAGCTTGACCCAGGTCTGGTCTCAATTGATGAGGTTGGTGCCACTCTAGGAAATGAGCCCCCAAGTCTTCTCTGCCACTTTTAGTGCTCCCATTCCAAGTTGAAAGTAATAAGCCAAGGGCAGAGAAGGGGAAGTCAGTATGTATGGGCTGGGCCTGTGCAGAAGGGATGAAGACACAAGGAATGCTTGGGGGAAAATGCAGGAGAAAAGTGGGACTAAAGGGAAGGAGAAAATGAAGCCAAGCTTAGGAGAGAAGTTAGAGGACAGTTTGAAAACCAAGATGTTTTTTCAGAAACCCAGAATTTAAAAGATGAAAGAATAGGGAAAAGGAATTGTCATAGGCAGACTGTGGGGGAAGAGGCAGGATTTGAAAAGAAGGTAGGCCTTTCCAGGTGAAAGATGGCAGAGGACTAGGGCAGAAATATAAACAGTGCCCTGGGGACATGGCTGGAGAGACTGCAGCCAGAGAACGTGGCACATATGCCACATATGGGGCCATCGTGTGGGAGTAGAAGAGCCTTGTTCCGGCCTCTGTCCGATACTGCACCCCAAGAGCAGCCAGAGCTCTGGTGAGAGGCCGTGGGGAAGAGAAGACAACAGGAAGGAGCAAATTCATGCATCTGTGGCGCCCTTCTGTTCCCTCCACCACCACATCTCCTAACCCTGGGTAACTGCTTCACCACTGTCCTCCAATCCCCCCGAGACGGCAGCAATAAGCTGCCCTGACTCCTTCCTCACCCCCAACACACACACACATGATACATCATGAAGTTTTCCTTCTCTACAGCCCAGTGGTTCTGACTTTGGCATGTTACACAACTGCACTGTCCAATATGATATCCACTAGCCACATGCAGCTTTTGAGCACTTGACCTATGGCTAGGCAAAATTGAGGTGTGTCTTTCCACGTAGGCAAGGCTCAACTGCAGGAAGCCCTAGGCCTTGGCAAAATGCTCCATGAGCCTCCTGGAACCTGGAAAGATAGGCAATCTCATGGGGATTCGAGACACTCAGCTTTCTGTTTGGAGGGAGGCTGTCATGGGGCAGTTTATCGTCTGCCTCCCTCATTCTGGTGAGGCATGGGATTTTTCTGCCTGCCTCCCTTCTCCCCTGTCCTTGCCCCAGAGGGTTCTGCTGCAAGCCATAGAGCTGCTTAGCGGAGGTATGGAGTTGCTACTCAGGAACGCAGTGTGCCGCCATTCCTGTTGCATGTCATCTGGCCCCTTTTGTTTCAGTGTCATCCTGTGCAACAGGGACACAGAGAACGGATCCCATTGCTGGCCTTGCTTTTACTGTCTCTTCAGTAATAAAGTGCCTGGCTCTATGTGGGTTTCTAGTTTTTTACCAGCTGAATTTGTACCCTGCTTGACAATTTCTGAAAGTGTAAGCGAAAGTCGCTCAGTTGTGTCCGACTCTTTGCGACCCCATGGAGTGTAGCCCACCAGGCTCCTCTGTCCATAGGGATTCAGGCAAGAATACTGGAGTGGGTTGTCATGCCCTCCTTCAGGGGATCTTCCCAACCCACATATCATACCCAGGTCTCCCACATTGCAGGCAGGTTCTTTACCTTCTGAGCCACCAGAGAAGCCCAAGAATACTGGAGGGGGTAGCTGTTCCCTTCTCCAGGGGATCTTCCTGATCCAGGAATCAAACTGGGGTCTCCTATATTGCAGGTGGATTCTTTACCAGCTGAGCTACCAGGGAAGCCCCTGACAATTTTTAAGGCTTATTAAAAAAACAATATAAAATATGTCAGTAATGGTTTTCTACTGATTACATGATGAAATGAAAATATTTTGGATATATTGGGCTATTATTAAAATTAATTTCATTTGGGTTTGTTGGGCCTTTTTTATTATGGCCGCTAGAAAATTTTAAGCTGCATATGTGACTCACATCATATTTCATGTCAACTTCATTGACAATGAAGTCATAGATTGGTGAGAAAGAAGATTGGTGGTGGGGAAGAGGGACTGACGGGGTTTTATTTTGCCAGAAAAGTGTATTAAAAAAACTTACCACCAATTCACAGGGACATTTAACACAGACATTCCCCCAAAATATATAACCATAATCTCAGAATAAAGGATATATTTTTAAATTGAATATATGTAACTTTATGGAAACTCACTGCATTGTCCATATTTTTCTCTTACTGCTTTAGGGTGGTGAAATATTCCTCAGACTGATGAGGACAGTGTTGAAGAACCATTGCTATAAAGAGCTAATTCCACGAGTGAATAACTAGCTAATTTTTATGGGACCTTTAGAGGTGACCACTCCAGGTGACAGTGGTGGATGAGGCTAGCGGGGTGTGTCCTTTTTGTCCTGTAGGTGTTGGACTCTTCTGGTGTGTTTTGCAGTGTTCTTGTGGGTTTGTGGCCCCACCCTCTCCTCCTCTGCGCAAATAAGGGAACAATATAGAGTGTCAGAGTCAAAGAGCATAACCAGAGGAACCAAAGTAAACAAATACGAATTTATTCTTTCAAAGCAGAATTTAAGGGAAAGGGAGAAAAGCACCACGGTGAGTGGCAAAGTTAACCAATTTGTTCCCAGCCCCGCCCTTTCATCCCAAATTTTTCTAGACTAGTATGCCACCCTTTCTGCTTCCCCGAATACCACCCTTGTGACCACCAGCTCTTGTAGCCAGCGAGCAGCATCACAGGCTTCAATCTGGCCTCAAGACTGCCCTAGGGACACCAAAGACATTGAGCAGGTGCCCTTCCAAATGTGGCAGCTGTGGGAGGAGATGAAGCCTGGGAGCTTAGCCTTGGCCTTGAGCCTTTTGCTCTCCCACAGTCACTGGTGTTTAAAGAACAACAAGGAGCTGATGTATTCCTTTGTTCTCAGAGTCAGCTTTTGGCAGGAAGGCCCAGAGATAGAGGTGCCCAGCTGAGTAACTATGTCTCCACAGCCCTAGGGCAAGCCCCCACCTTTCTCCTCCAGAACTGTTTGTCTCAGGACAGTTACATTCTTAATTATCTGTCACTTACGTCAACAGAACTTTGATGAGAGTCCTGGCTTGAAATGGTCTCAGAGGCCATGATTCTGTCATTGAGAATGCTTGTTCAAGGAATGCTCTAGCCTGAAGTTGAATATGGAGCCCAGATCCCAAACACACACCGCAAGCATCATAGGTATTCCTTAAAATTTATCCGGAAGGAAATCATCACCCAGGATTGGCCTCTGTTTGACCTCAGGGTTTCTCATTACCATGGCCTGCCAGCCCAGCCCCTAAAGTACGACAAACTCAAGCAAGTTTCTCTACAAGGAAATATCTCCAAACTTTGGACCTTGAAGGAAATGGGCATTTGAGGGCCTTGGTTTCAGCCTTTCCATCCTGGAGGGAAGGGGGCATATCCTGGGTTGGACCCTCTCTAGGGAACCATGCAACAAACAGCCGGATGTCCTCCAACCAGTCAGCCTTCCTCAATAATTTCCCAGTCAACCTGACTCCACTCTGCTCTCACTGGAAGTAGAGGTACCCTCCTAATGGCTTTTTGGCCTCTGTCAGATTCTGTCGAGAATATATCACCTATCAATCCTAACTGTTCCCCGTACTATATGCCACAACCCCAGCAAACACTCACTTTCCTTACCACTGATGCTAATTCCACAAGTCAAAGGTTTTCATTAGGCCGCCTAATGAACCAGCAACCCCCTTGACCACCCTTCCAGTGTGGGGCCATAAACAACGCAGCATCACACGCTATACCTCTAGGAGATAAGACACACAACAGACGGCCTAACACACAACACATCTCAGGAAATCTCACCTTCATCTGAATTTACAGTGCCCAAAGATCTGTGTACCTCACTGTGGGCAAACTGTGAAGTAGTGTGGGCAAACTGTGCTGCCGTGACTGTCACTGGACCCTTGAGCCATATACTCACCTCAGGCATCAAGGTAAACACAGGACCACAAAGTGTCAGTGACCCATTACTGAGAATTCAACTCTTGACCTGCTGCTTCAGTCCACCTATAACACAAATCCTACATAACGAGATCTACATCTTCTCTACCATGACCCACTGCAGTTGTCATAGGCCCTCAAGAGCCCGAGATCTCTCAGGCAGAGTAGAGATTATGGAAAAGGAATTTGCAGAACTTTCCTGGTAAGATTGTTTCATAACATGTGCTTTCTTCAGGCTTAGGCAGGCATATGCCTCATAGATCCTGAGCTCTCAGTCCCATAGAAAATTTCTCCTATCCTTAATGTGCTCAGTTGCTCAGTCGTGTCTGACTCTTTGAACTACAGACCCCATGGACTGTAGCCCACCAGGCTTCTCTGTCCATGGAATTCTCCAGGAAAGAATACTGGAGTGGGTTGCCATTCCCTTCTCCAGGGTATTTTCCCAACCCAGGGATCGAACCTGGGTCTCCTGTATTGCAGGTGGATTCTTTACTGTCTAAGCCACCAGAGAAGCCCCTACCTATAATCTTGGAGAAGGCAATGGTACCCTACTCCAGTGCTTTTGCCTGGAAAATCCCATGGACGGAGGAGCCTGGTGGGCTGCAGTCCATGGGGTTGCTAGAGTCGGACACGACTGAGCAACTTCACTTTCTAGGCACCTACAAATATAGGTCCCTTGCCAAGCCTGCTAACCAATGTCCAGGCTCTTTGTTTGATGCCTACCTGCCACCTGCTCACCATATATTACCAGTTTTCCTGCCCTGAGACCTCATGAGCACCAAGGCAATTGTCATGAAAAAGTCTGACACCCTGAACCTGTGGCTTAGTGCCCCTTGGTGATTCTAGAAGGAGGCAATCCTAGGTTTCTGGACCAAAGCCACTGCCTTCCATGGCCTGCAGTAGATAAATCTAGTTTCCCAGCAGTTCTACCCACTGGCTACTGCTTGATTATAAGACAGCACTCCAACCACCTCACACCCTTCTAACCTTGTTGGCAATTTCTACTTTCTTTAAAGCCCTGAGTCAGACTTAGAAATTGGAAGGGGCAAGAAGATGTACTCTGTGTCTTAGCCTGGCTATTTGTTCCTCCCTTTATGCACAGGGTGGGTAGAGCTTGGATTTGCTCTATTTTGGCCCCTGAACCATTATTTAGAGAAGCCCAGAAAAATTCATCCCAGGACCAGGTCTTCAGGGAACAAGATTTGGAATGAATGAAGAGAACAGAGTGACTCTTCCTGTTAGATTCCTCTGTGGCCACAGGCTTTCTGTTGCTTTGGTCTTGAGGATGGCTCACCTCAAATATGAATGGAGAGACATCCTAAATGAGCAGCTAGGAGGCATCTTATCTGTCCATCCAGAGGCTGGGACTAACAAAGAGCAAGGCAGAACATTAATACTTCAAGAGGTATTAGAATTTAATGTGTAAATGAGGCTGGGGTAGTACTGATGTACAGTAGATATGAAGGATAGCTAAGTATCTATATAAACTTAGGCAAATTAAGTCAGTTGCAGGATTCTAAGTTATAAAGTTCCTTTTGACAGAAATCTGCCTAAATGAGACCTGACTCTGTTCAAAGTTCCCAAGCCTGCTCCCCTGATGCTCCCCCCTCCCATTATCTACTCTGAATAGTTTCTGGATAAAGGGATCATGGTATGTGTTGCCTAGGAAAAGTTAGGTAAAATTGCCTAGGCAGATTTATCCAGAAATCTGCCTAAGAAATTTGAGAATTAGGTTCATTTTCCAGAGTTAGAAAGAAAGGTTTTATGCAAAGGAAGGCCTTGCTGTTGTCTGTGTGGAAAGTGGCCAACTTGCTGATTTGAAGCCTGTGGACCCTAGGAAAGGGCTACTATTCAGGGTGGACTGTTGCATCTGCCTTCTGATTAGCTGAGGGATATCAGCCACCTCATCTGATTTAACTTAAGAGAAAGAAGGGTCACAGCCGTCAAGGGTGTGGGACAGTCATACTCCTCTGGTCTAGAGGAGGGCTTTCCTTTCCTCACCCAAGGAGAAGACGCCCTTGCTGAGAAGCTGCCAGCCCTCCCTCAGGGCTGTGAGGGCCGACTCAGAAGAGTTGGTCTCTCAGGATGCTGAGCCTTTCAGGAAAGAGGAGGATCCGGGGAAAATATCTAAGCCCCTACATATTTCTTTACTGTTTCCAAAAGTAAGGTGAAAATAGGAACCTGAATGAACTGTTCCCCCTTGAGAAAGGTCTGCCAGGGACTGAGGCAGACGAAACTGAAGATATTCACAGAGGAAACAACATCTAGGTAGCATCAGGAGGACTAGAGCTACACCCTCGAGCTGAAGTTACCTGACACACATTGCCCAGATTTTTCAGGGGTACTTTGGGGGGTGGGACTGTCTTCAGGCCACCCCTTCACCTCCTTTGTGTTGGGTCAGAGAGTAGGGCTAAGTTCTGTGTATTCATAATGCTGGAGCCTTGGGGTCATTAGGTGCCCTCCATCTCCATCATTCCATAGAGAATGGAAAGGGACCAATGGGCACTGCTTCACAAGGCAACCCATCTGAATGGCTTCCAAGTGCCATTAGCCTGGGCTGCAACAGAAGCGTACTGAAGGGACTGACCTCAAACTTGAAGTAAAGGGCACATTTCTAGAATCAGAGGAATCATGCCTCTCCCTCCCCCAGCCCCTCTACCCCCACCTCGCATACCACCAAATCTCTGCTGCTGCCCCGAGCACAAATAACTCCAGCTGAGGAGAGTGGGGCCAGCGGGGACTGGGAAGGTTGGGTGAAGTCTGAGGAAAGCCTTTGGCCAGACCAGGAGAGGACCATGGACTATAGGATGGGGCTCTGGTTCCCTCAAGAGGCCAGCAGTGTGTTGGCAGTCACATCAGAACTTCGTACACTGGGGAAGGCATGGCGGAGCTTCTCCATGATGTCCTCCAAGCAGAGGCTGACATCTTGGCTCTTCAATCCCACATCATCTGAATTGGAAAAGAGAGATTTGGGAAGACAACTAGAGATCCCCTTATGAGGTCAAGGGGCCGAGGTAGGATGCTGCCTGCTGAAAGATAAACCTATAGCATGTGTATCTTCCCAGCAAGATGCCTAGATACGTATGAGGTAATCAATATACATTTGTAGAATAAAGAAATGAATGAATCAGTCAATAATCCAATCATCCCTGACCCTAAGCTCAAAGACATGAGGAGGAACCAGTCCCAGCCCTAGCAGAACCTTGGGCAGGAGACCTGAGGCAAGACAAAGCCATGAAGGAAGGGGTTGAGGGAACTCACCTGCAGCTTCAGTGTCTGGAGTAGTTTGTCCTTTCTCTTGGGGGTGACTGCCTTCTGACTGCTGTGGAGAGGAAGCCAGAGACGAGCCTGCAGAGCCATTGCCATTGGATTCAATAGGTGGCTGGAAAGAGGTAAGGCATAACTTAAGTGACTTTTGCCTTCCTGACCTTACTTTGACAGACTCTTGAGCTTAGAAAGGTCCTTAGAGACCTCATGCCCATCTCTTTACCCTAGGACTTGAAGAAACTTTTGATGGTGCCCCAGTCAGTGGCTTCTCCTTTCAGGAAACTTCTTAGAATATTTAATTACTAAATACCTTCTTCCTTCAACACCAGGTATCAAAGGCTCCCAGTTCTTATAAGGATGGCATTGCCCCCAGAAGATCTCTTGCTTGTCATTTCAGTTATAATTAAACTATTTAGAACCCAATTCCATCTGGAAATATAGAGTTGCACCCCTGATCCTTGGTTCATGACATAATATCATTTGTTAAGACCTCCAGAAATTGATCCAGAGGTCATCCCTTGGAAGATCTGGTGTGGTATTCCCTGGTATGGATAATGACAACAATAGGTAACACTTATGAAGTGTTTACTAATATTTCTGGTATCATGCTAAATTCAATAAATGTATTATCTCATTAGATTTTTACCACAATTCCGTGAAGTTGGTATATTTTTATCCCTGTCTTACAGATGAAGAAACTGGGGCTTAGTGAGGCTAAGGAAGTTGCCTAACATTCTAAGGCCACTAATTGGCAGAACCATATTCAATTCCAGGGCTGTTGAACTCCAGAACCACACTACATCCTATACACTCCCTCTCAAAGAGAAAAGGAATAAAAAGTAACAAGTGATCTGTCCATAGCTAAAATCTTTCTTTCCCCAAGCATGCCAATTTGCTTCTTTCCAGCAAACATCAAAGCAGCAAAATCAACCTTTTGGATGGTTCTTTGAACTCGTTCTTTCAATACGAGATTCAAACGGGGGTTGGGGACATGAGCCCCCAAAAGCCCTCCCTCTGCCCAAGGCCCCACGGTGACTTGAAAGTAACACAGAAGGATGGAGTGGAAGCTCAGTGCAAGAAAATTGGCCGAGTGCTGTGATATAGTGGCTCCTTCATTACCCCATCTTTTCTGATTGTCAGCTCAGTGCTCTTTAGAAAGCCTTCCCAGCCCTCCCGTGCCCAGAAGCTGCTCAGGTTCTTCCCCTGGCCCCAGACCCACCTGTAGGAGCAGCTCCCTTAAGCGCTGCAGCTGGGACTCCAGTTGCTTGTTGTGGTCTTCAAGAATCTGCATGCGCGTCTCCAGGCGGCTCTTGTGCTGCCGAAGGATCCGGGCCTCAGCCAGCAGCTCCTCATTGCAGTGGCCCTGCGCCACCTCAGCAGAGCCCTCAGTCAGGGCGGGTACCTCAGTGGCCTCTTCATGCTGCCACTTCAGGCGCCTCAGCTCTCCCTGGAGAATCCTGTCAAGGATGGAGAAGCCAAGGCTGAACGTCCTCATGGGGTATTGACTGTCCAGGGCCCAGTGTCCCCTCAGAGCCATGCGTGAATAATCCCTTTGCATTCCCATTCCCATCCCCACTCCAGCCGTGCTCTTGCCTTAATGGCCATATCCATTTCCTCTCCAGCGTATGTGTCATTTACTCTGCTGTTCTTAGGCTGCAGCGCAGAGAGCTGACATTTAGTATAACAAATTTCTCAGCACTTTGATGTGCTGCTTTGGGGATTAATTCTGACCTTAAAGCCAGGCAGAAACACATTCTGCAAAAAAATGAGGCATTCGAGTCACTGACTCACCTACTCCACTTTTAGATTTTTAGATTACAGGGGAAGACATAAACAAAAGATCACCCATCTTTCCTCTTCTCTCTGCCACCCTCCTCTTTGGCCCACTTTAAACACCCACATTGGGTCATCAAGGAAACAGATTCCAAAGAGATGGTCTCCTTTGGGAGATATTACTTTTTTTTTCCCTTTTTTACAATAGAATCACTCTCTCTCCGGTGCTTCCCAGGGCCTCCCCACCACTGCTCTAGCACAGCACTTCTCAAAACACCCATAAGGAAAAAACAGGGGGATTTTTCAATCCATTGTGGATCAGTGTTTGGTCTGAATGCATATGGCTAGTACACTGGTCATGCCACACAGCACTTGCCACACAAAGTTCAACAATACTCAAACTGGTCTACATCCTATTCAATGAAGACAAGTCCACTCATTATATGCTTGGATATCATGGCAATGTCAAATTGCTATGAAAGTTTCTAAAAGCTTACTCTGTATTTATGTATTTATCTTGTCTTGAACCAGTAAAAGATACTTTGCAAACAGGCACTGTTCTAAGGACTAGCGACTCCAGACACAGTCTGTTAGGCCAGCAGCATGGGCAACTTCTAGGTTAGAACAGCAGGAACTGAGGCCTCACCCCAGGTCTGCAAATCAGAACCTGCATTTCACCGAGCTTCCCAAGTGGCCCGTATGCACATTGATGTTTGAGAAGCACTGTTCCAGGGGGTGATATTTATTCTAGGACACACCCCCAAAGTGGCTTAGATGCTCTTCAGACTCCTGCTGCCCTCTGTGCTTTAGGGAGATCAATGTCATCCCTGTAATCATCTTCACCTTCGCTCTTCCAGTCCTCACATGCTCTATGAAATATCATCCTCCTCTTACCACTTTCACTAAGTGATAAGGATTTCTTTCCAACAACTGAAAGTTCCTTGAGGGCAGAGACAAGCAGCATCTCTTCTGTATTCTCTGTGTTTGCATTCTCTCTGCCGGCATCTCCTGGGTACTTGGAGATACTCAGCTTGAGTTAAAAGGATTCAAATAATTATTAGTATTGTGTGTGTATGTGTTTATTTGCTCAGTCATGTCTGACTCTTTGTGACCCCATGGACTGTAGCCCACCAGGCTTCTCTGTCCATGGGATTCTCCAGGCAAGAATACTGGAGTGGGGTGCCATGCCCTTCTCCAAGGGATCTTCCCAACCCAGGGATTGAACACACATCTCCCATGTTGCAGGTGGATTCTTTACCATCTGAGCCACCAGAGAAGCCCAAGAATACTGGAGTGGGTATTCTAACCCTTCTCCAGAGGATCTTCCTGATCCAGGAATTGAACTGGGGTCTCCTGCATTGCAGGCAAATTCCTTATCAGCTGAGCTACAACAGGGAAGACCAATTATTAGTATAGTTAGCTTTTACTTTAGCTATTGAAAGGGCTATTTTAGAACCCTTTCAATAAGACAGACACTGGCTAACACATTATATGCTTGATCATTTTATCTTCACAAATGACTCTCAGACATAGGTATTTTACAGCAGCTCCTCATCCCCATTTTACAGATGAGGAAATGGAAGATCACAGAATATAAGTCACTTGTTCGAGGCCACAGAGTTAGGATGTGGAAGTCCAGGACTTGAGTTAAGCTGTCTGTCTCTAGAAACCACACAGATCTCTGCCATTGTCACACCCACCGGTTCTCATCCTCTAGGTGGGCTAGGATCTTCTCAAGCTCCCCTTTGCTCCCCGTGGCCATGTTGTGCGGAGCCTGCTGTCTGAAGGCTGGCTCCCGGTCTGTAACGGGGCTGGAGTGCCGTAGCAGGTACTGGTCCTCATCTCTGTGTGCGTGTGGGGAGAGGAAAGAGGGGCCGGGCATTGAACAGGGAAACAGCTCAGGGTGTGAGTTCTCAGCTCCCAGCTCAAGCCCCAAGACACATGTTGGGGAAGTCCCTTTTTAAGTTGCACACGGCAGGAAGAGGGACCAAAGTGTTCAAAGGTGCAAGGGTCATGCTTGGGGGTGACAGGATGCTGGGGCTTCTGGGTTCTACTTGTAGTGATCTGGGAAACAATGAGCAAATCAGTTCCCTTTCTGTGATGTTCCCCCACCCCATCCCCCTTCGCTTTCCCATCCCCAAGGGAATTGTGGCCTGCCTGAGTCCCAGTTCCAGGACTGGATTTATCCATGTAACTGACAGTTCCTAGGTCCTCTGAGAAAGCTGGGAACCTCCCTAGAAATGACAGGTCCCTTCTCTGGGCTAGAGCATCCAGGAATCTCTCTGGCCACACTTCAGTCAAGCCCCTGATATCTCCCCAGGGTTGATGTAACCCAAGATGGGGCACTGGCATTTTGAGCATAAGATACGGCTCATTTGTGCAACTTTAGATGAGGGCATATTATTCTTCCCTCAGAGTTGGGAATAGAAGGATGGGATATTACAACAGGAAGGGACCTTAATGGATGGCAGGGAGGTAGTACATCCTTCACTGCCCAGTTCAGCTGATAGAGGACACACTGCTTCTCTCATTAAATACTGCCCAGAAAGCAGCCTTCTTTCCTTAGGGTGTCAAGGACCCTAACCACCACACCCCTCTTCCCTTGAGGATATACCCTTCCCAAATAGTGGCCAAGGAGAGCTATTTTTGGCAAATAAGCAGCTGTGAAAACTCACATGCTGTCATCTGGGGACAGGCTGTCATTAAAGAAGGAGCAATTTTGACTTTCCATCTCAGCAAGCCTGGGAAGAAAGAGCAGGAACATAAGGGAACACAGAATATGAAGCTTGCTTTCATCTCAAGGACTCTAATCACACAAGGGGATAATCAGGGAGTTTGGGGGGCTGTCCCAACTCTCCCTCCCCCCAAACATTGGGCCTTGCTGGCTGCTGCATATCCTCACTGTGCCCGTCCCCCTGGTTATGGTGCCATTCTCTTGCCCCACCTGAAAACCCCTTCCCCCTTGGACTCCTTACAATTCTCCTCCCCCAAATGTGGTGGTACCTGCTGGCAAAATGCTCAATTCGGGAGTGTGTGTCAGCGTGTGGCAACATCGGGGAAGAAGCTGGCCTAGAAAAAAGCAGCAAAGACTCAGAAGACCAAAGAGTGCGTAGCTGGGCAGCCTGTCTCCTCACCACCACCCATCCACACACACCCCATCACCACCACCGAATTAGAGAGCTGGGCAAGAGCTGATGGGAACAAGATCCAGAGACTGGATTCAAATCTGTTTCTCGGGTCAGATTCCTGGTCAAGCCCCAACTGAATTGTGCTGTCACTAGTTGGGTTTGTCCTGGAGCACTGCCCTAGCCCACGCAGGACTCGGCCCCTTCACAGCACACCCTACGCTCAGTGAGGATGCCTGCAGCCCCTGCTCAGCCTCTGGTACTCACGTCTCATTGTAGTCAGCCTCCAGCACCGATTGAACAGGCAGATAACCTCGCTGAGGGTGTTTGCTGAAATAATGCTTTGAGCGGAATTTGTTCTTTAAGGTAGTGGCAAAGTCCCTCATGTTCTCACTGGATGTGGTCTGGGGGGAGACAAGACAGGGGGACTCACCCTAATGGGCTTTTCTATGGAGGTGTGGCTGCTCCACTGGAGCAGGAAACGTGACTGGTAATCAACTCTCATTCATCTTTACCACATCTCACTCCTAGAAAAAGATCTAGAAGGATATGTGCCAAACTATGAACACTGGTTGCCTAAGGGAAGTTGGGCTGGAGGGGTGGGAAACATACTGAGAAAAGGGGACTTTGTTTTATACTTTAAACACCTCTAAAAATTAGAATCTTTTACAATGATCATATATTTGTTAACTTTTAGATATCTTTTACATAAATTCTAGAGATGCAGAAGATGAGCAGGAGTTAGCGGATTATCGGTCTACCATCTCAAGCCAGTTTTCGTGTATGATTTTAATAAATGTTTATTTTTGCAGTGCATGGTAAGTCGCTTCAGTTGTATCTGACTCTTTGTGACTCCATGGACCGTAGCCCACCAAGCTCCTCTGTCCATGGAATTCTCCAGGCAAGAATACTGAGTGGGTTGCCATGCCCTCCCCCAGGGGATGTTCCTGACCCAGGGATTGAACCCGCATCTATTACATCTCTTGTATTGGCAGGCAGGTTCATTACCACTAGCGACACCTGGGAAGCCGAATGTTTATTTTTAGATGATAATAAAAGAAAAAATTTAAAGGGCAACATCACTGCTTCCATTGGGTCACACATGTTTCTGTGCCAACAAAACATAGAGAACAAATGACAGCTCATGGAGATGGATTATGGAGATGAGGAGAGGAGATGGGAGAGAGCAGTGGGGAGAGCTAGGGATATGCTTGGGACTTTGGTCTTATCTGTGGGGAGAGGGATAAAAGAGTTTAGGAAGCAGAGTTAGCTCAGGAAGCTAAGCCTGGAGCTGTGGGTCCTGAACACAGCAGAGGAGAAACTCTGTGGCTAGAGTTCAGGGATGCTGACCAACCTGGTCTCAGGAGGCTATGAAGGGCCCAGTTTTCAATGAAAGCCAAGTCAGTTTTGGAGACCCAGGTAAAGAGCATTCCCTCCCTTTCCCGCAAGAGACTGAGTAATGAATCTGAGCACAAACTTTAAACTTCGGTGTTGACTAAAAGGGATAGAAGCAATGACAAAGTAGCAAGTAAAGACCAGGGAACAGGAACGATCCAGGAAGCTAAGCAGGAAAAACTAAATAGAGGGATCAAAGGCTAATCACCAGGAACTGCCTTGCTCTATTTTTTTCCTAGACTTTTCTCTGCAGGAGAATAGTGAGTGCCTTTAGATGACCAAGAATGTCCTGGGCTGCTCCAACCAGTTGCAGCCCAGGTGAGGATGAAGGACAAGCTCTGCTAGAAGAACAGGCCTGGATCCCTCAAACCAGTCAGTCACCAGGCCTGTATGGAGGATGCTCCCCAGTGGAGAGCACAATACAGTTAGCCAGTGCTGGGCAAAATGGACCAAGCACCCAGAAGCTGAGAGCTGCCGGCCCCTCCCACCCAGCCCAGAGGCTCCATACCGGGGTGTAATACTCCATGATGGGGTAATGAAGTTTGTTGCCCTTGCTGGCTCTGCCAGTCAGGAAGCAGGTCTGGCAGATGTCCACGTTAAACTGTTTCAGACTCCGGTACCTTGGGGAGAGGAGAGGTTGTGGGAAAGAGGATACGATGTACTCTAGTGACCTTCCCCTCCCCCAAACATCCAAATTCACACCTACATTAGAAGAGGGTGAAGCATGGAACTATAACCTCCTGTACATGGAGCATTTAACCTCCTATACATAGCAGTGGCAGAGTCCTCACTAGCTGACTAGTCTTACTCCAGAGACCATAAATCTCCATGAAATCACATGCTCAGAGTTACAGGAAGTTTGGGAAATAGCATTGTCTCACCATCTTTTTTCAAAGGGAGGGTGGTATAAACAACAAGATCCCACTGTATACAGAAAACTAAATTCAATATCCTATGATAAACCATAATGGAAAAGAATATTTAAAAAAGAATGTATATATACACATATATACATAGATGTGTATATATACATTCTGAATATATATATAATGTATCCAAGTCACTGCTGTACAGCAAAAATTAACACAATGTTGTAAATCAATTATACTTAATGTTGTAAATCAGTTATATTTTAATTAAAAATATATAAAAGGGAGGGTGGGACAGGGGTAAAGAGCTCATTATATCAAATGGCCTTCTAAACAATGGTGGCCTGAAAGGGTACAGTTTCACAGGTATGATCAGCTTCCCTGGAGAAGGTACACCTTCATTATGAAGACAACTGATTCTATCAGCTGTGGGCATGTTGACTAAAAGTTATTCCTCAAAGTGATTTATAATAACTCTATTATGACTGAATACAGACCAGCCATTCAGATCCAATTCCAAAGCCTTCCTGGACTGCCCAGACCCAGTAGCATAGCATGGTGAAGTATCTAGACTTAGAGCAGTTAGAGGGTCTGACATCTTGTCCTAGAGCGACACCAGCCAGTGGTGTAAACTCCGCCTCTGTGCCTCATTTGCTTATAGAAAGCAGACTGGTTGTAAAAAGAGTATGTGCTAGAGCTTTTTCTCTAGCACAAAAAAGTTATTATTTAGTCAAGAGGTCATGTCCAACTCTTTTGTGCCCCCATGCCCTATAGCCCTCCAGGCTTCTCTGTCTGTGGGGTTTCCCAGGCAAGAATACTGTAGTGGGTTGCCATTTCCTTCTCCAGGGGATCTTCCTGACCCAGGGATCGAACCCACATCTCCTGCATTGGTAGGCATATCTTTACTGCTGAGCCTCTAGGGATAAAAACAAGCATTTTATGATGAAAGCCAAATTCAGGACAGTAGTTATCTTTGTGGGAGTAGGAGGGAAATTTCATCAAGGAAACTTCAAATATATTGTTTTGCATATTATATAAATGTTTATAATATGTAAATTAGTAGACATAAAATATATAAATATATAATGTATATATAAATATATTGTAAAATCTTGTTTATTTCTTCAGCTTGGTGATGGGTGCCCACCATGGGGTACTGGAGCCAGCTCATACCAGCTCATGGGAGTCAGTTGTTAACATTTCAGGAATTTTCCAAGTCGGTTGTTAACTATAGCTATTATTTAAAAATTAAATCATATAAGCTCACAATTAAGCAAAGAGTATTAAAAACTAAGGTGATAAATACTCAAGCTTATCACTTCCTATTTCTCTCATTTATGCTCTGGAGGTTGTCTACATCTATTGTACCCTGAGGTGGAAATACTATAAATGGTGTACAACTGTGCATCTCTTCCTGACGTCCTGTGGGTAGACTGACTTTGGCCACGGTGGGAGTATCTATATCATGGAAATTAGCCAATGCTCTATCAGGTTTCTCTTCTGCTTTCTGGAGAGTAGGCTGTGAACCATTTGCCAGCACACCTTTTGGTACATAGGTGTTCTCATAGGTCAGGATGCTGGAGCTTTTGGGTTCTACTTAATGCTCCCTGGGAAACAAAGAACAAATTACTTCCTTTTCTGGGCTGTTCTCCCACTCTGCCCCCACTTTGCTTATCTGTACATTTTTCTAGGTCTGAATACTTCATAATATAACTGAAAAAATATTCCATCTTTTTTTCTTTTTCAAAAATTAAACAGAATGCAATAGAAAGAATTACAACCATATACAACAACATACATATATATACACACACACACACACAAACAATGGATTAGTTATAATTATATAACTACATACTGCATCGTTTTGCAATATATGATTTATATGTGACATTGCCTATTTTTATTAGTATCACTCCAGCAGGTATTGTTTTCCCTACCTGAAGCCCTTGATGGGGCACTGCCTACAGATGGAGCACTTGGTCTGATGCTTTACTTGTTCAGCAATGGTGACCCGATGCAGAACAGCCAGCCACACCATGGATTGGGGCTCCAAGTTGACCCATTCCAGGAACTGTGAAGCTTCAATGACTGGCTTCCCAGTACTCTAGGGAAACAAGAAGCCCGACGGCAATGTCTGAGGCCCAAAGCGTCTTGAGCCTAGCATGGCAGCCCTCATGGGAAGAAGAGAAACAGCAGGGCCTGGGTTTGCCTGTTCTTTAGAGGTGTCCACCTTCTACCCTGTCCTAGTAGACCTGGTGCTCCTAGTGGACTCTGATCCTAAAAGCCCAGAGAACCCTCTGCCCTGTTGTTCTAGCCCAACAAACTCCCTTCCATCTGAGTACTTTAGCACAGGAAACTACTCAGTACTCTGTAATAACCTGTATGGGTAAAGCATCTGAAAAAGAATGGGTTAATGTGCATAACTGAATCATTTTAATGTACACCTGAAACTAACAAAACATTGTAAAGCAACTATATGCCAATAAAACTTGAAACAAATATCTGAAGCAAAAAAAAAAAAAAAAAAACAAGAACAGAAGCCCAGCTTTGAATCCTCCCTCCCTTCTTCCCAATCTTTGCCTCATCATCCCTCCTCTCCTCCCTCCCTAGCTCCATACTCACAAAACGGAAGCAACTACGGACACTGGGCTCCACGTTGCTGCCACCAAAGGCTGCCACTTCCCCCAGCTGCCGGGGCACCTGAATGGCCTCATGAAGCAGGACACCAAGATGGCGTTGGTCACACTGGCTGCCTGAGTTGGCCACTTGGCTGAAGAGGTCTGCTGGCCCCACCATAAGTCATCGCCAAGCCCACAACAGAAATGGCCAGGGAATGGTGTGAGGAGAAAGAGGAGAAAAAGAAGAGAGGGTAAGAGTGCACTGACTTAGCTAATGACTTTTGAAACTGGAATACCTAAAGGTCCCTGATCTTCTAGAAGCCCTCTAAGAACATTCTAATGCTCTCCCTCTTTGTGTCTGTCTCACTTTTTTCTCTCTGAACACAGAGAGGAGGAGGGAAGGGTGAAGAGAGAGTGAGCTGTGTGTGAGAGCAGTGCCAGACACAAATACACTGCTGGAAAACAGAGTCTCAAGAAGCAAGATCAAGGGGTTGAGGGTTCAAAGGTGCCTGAATATGAATCAAGGTCTGTCTGCCCTATCCCCTCCTGTTCATGTAGCCCATGTAGTCTCATACTGCAGCAATCTCTCAATTATCCACACAAATGAAAAGAAACACTGCACAGATACTCTATAAAGAGGACATAATTCAACCCATTTGGTCATCTAAGAATTCACTCTAAATGACTGTGGAACAGCCTATGGGACTTATATTTGAACATTTCCCTTGTGGAAACTCCCCTATTCCAACCCAATTTTAAAAAACCTCCTCCAGAGTTTCTTGTCTCTCTGCTTCATGCCTCACCTAAGGCCCAGAAAACTAAAACTAGAAGGCAGAGGGCCTGGGCTTTAGTTCTTGACCCATTACTAACTAGCTTGGGAAACCCTGGGTAGCTTATGAATCTCTCTATGCTGAATTTTCCTTACTTATAAATGAAGACTACATCATCACTGTCCATCCCATCTGAAAGGAATGTTGGGAGAAATAAATTACATCATAGCTATGAATGTACTTTGAAAAGTCTCCTTCCCTGTAAAGCTTTCCTAGATTGCTGTCCTCACTCTTCTGTGATCTTATATAGCACATATCCTTTCCCATTCAGGTTATTCTAATTATCACTCTAGGAAGTGCTTTCTCTGTACTTCTGTCTCCTCACACTTGAGACAGGGACCACATCTAACTGGATCTTGTACTCACCACATTTAGCACAGTGGTCAGTGAACATTAAATACCTGACAACTAATGATGCTGCTGCAGAAAAATGCAAAATGCTGTACAAATGATGGAGGATGGAAGGGAAAACAAAGATACTGTACACCAGAGAGGTTTAAACTTATAGAATTACATGCTGTCCACCCCCCAGATAATGGGATTATTGCATACTACCCATGTTATCCTATGGAAAGTCTCCAGCAGAACATGTGACATAGTTTGAGCATCAGATTGGGAGAGGGCTAAGCCTGGTGATCCATCGGGAAATGGAACTAGAAAGTCCAGGTCCTGGGTATCCCAGGATCCCAACTCAGATCCCCATAAAGTAATTACACCAGATCAGAAGGAAACAATGGCCTTGGAGTGACAGTGGGAATGATAACGGGCCTTAGACCCATCTTGGCCTTTGGCTGTTGTAGATTCTTTGCAATAGCCTGTACCAGGAAGCATTACAATGTAGCCTGAGTAGCCCTGTGCTGAGTCATAAGACTGGACTTCTGCTTATCTTGCACCTTTCTTTCTCCCACCACAACCCTCCCTCCACCCAACTCCTCTTCCAGACTTTGGAGTTGTACTCACACTGAAGTTTTTCCTTCACTTCCGTGCCACACAGGCAGGCAATGCCAGTCTTAAAGGACAATGCCCGCATCTTTCCACTGCGACCACTAGGTTTAAAAGAAGAGACTGAGAACTTGAATATCTGTAAAGGGTTAACATCTTGGCAGTCATTTCCCTCAAGGGGTGGATCCCAGCAGGGCTTGGTGCCACCCATACCCCAAGCTGAGCTGAGTCCAGATCCACCAGGGGAGCAAACCCTTCCCACTGTGTCCACTCCAGATATCCCACTGGAACTTCATCCTGGAGGCTGCCAGGGCAGCAAGGCCTTACCTATCAAAAACATTGAGGAGCCAGTTGAGACTCATGTCTACACAGAGCGGCACATTGACCAGGATGCCTCTTTCCTCCTCCAGCCGTTCATATAAGGCAGTCAGACAGTGAATGACCTCCACCACATCCATCACATGCTCACTGGCTTGCAGATCATGCTCATTGAAGATCTCCAGGGCTGTGGTTAAAGTTACCAGGTCCACTGGGGAGGAAAGGAGAGAAAGAGAAAGTAAAGCCAAAAGTAGAAGCCCAGGGACTAGACAGGGAGATACAGACACCAGCATCACCAAATCTGACTCCATCTCCAGACTAACCATTTGTAAGTATGAAATAAGCTTGCCCTTTACCAAGACACACAACCCAAGTAGGGAGAAAGCAGCAGAAAACCCCCTAAATTAACTTCAAATATTTCTATACCCAAATGATCCTTGACATCAGTTTCAAGAAGATGGTGGGGTTTGGGTAAACTCTCAGGGATCAAATACCATACCATTTTTTCAGTTTCTCTGTCGTTGCATGCATTTCAACTGCAAATAGGTGGGTCCATGAACCTTGTTCTAAAAACCTAGACACTGGTTATGAAGGCTTGTGTATGGCTGTGTGAATGTGACATACCTCAGGAGGATTTTTTAATTACCCCAAATGCTGGTATCAGCCTAGCCAGATACACTTGGTCCAGGAAGATTGGATGGACAGTGTCTTGGAGAGGAGACAGAAGGCACATTATATCTGCAGCCATGTTGTCCCCTAACCATTGGCATTTGCTTCAACTGTTCTGCTGCTACATCCAATAACCCCAAGATGGTGAAAGAACACAAGCCTTCAATGGCTCCAAACCATTTGCTGGATACTTCTTGCCATAAAACACTAGATTGATTGTCTAGGGCAGGGAAGAAGGGACAAGGAAGAGGAGAGCTGTGGGTTAATTTGGAAACAAGTCTGGAGGTTGGAGAAAATAGAAGCACCCTAGAAAGATCAGGTATCCACAGCCAGCATATCCCAGCCTTTGGAGAGTCCCCACAAAGCTGACCAACAACCTTGGCCAAGGTGGGATGGGAGTGGGAAACAGCCAATGGATGAGGAAGGACGAAGGCCATAAGGGAAGTGTGATGGGAGACTTACAACGCAGTGCCTTCTGGACTCTGCGTAGCTTCATGGCAGTGCGGTAAGCTGAGAACTTAATGTTGTTCAAATCAGCTGCAAAGAATGGAAAGAGATCCACTCAGATCAGGAAATGCAAATTAAGACCACAACAATATATCATGTTACACCTGTCAGATTGACAAAAAAATAAAAGTGTGACAGTAGCAAGTGTCAGCAAAGATGTGGATGAAAGAGAATTGCTAGTGGAAGTGTAAACTGACACAATCATATTGGAAATCAACTTGGTATTACCTAGTAAAACTGAACACTCATATATCCTACAACCCAGCCAGCTGTATATATTCTAGAGCAGTGAGTTTCACATTTTTTTTTTTTTTTTACCAAGCAGCACTGTTTTTGTTAGCTCTAAAGTAGAAATGACCCAAATGTCCATAACAGTAGGATGGATGAGGAAACTGTGGTATGTACAATGGAACACTCAATGGCAGTAAAAATGAATGAAATATAGTCACGTGCATCAACATGGGTAAAATCTACAACATAATAGTGAGTCTCTCTTAGCAGTGAAAGATAAGGCACATGAGAGTCACATTCATCTTAGCCTTGATAATGTCTTTCAAAGCAGATATAACATATATCTATAAGCATAATTCCCTGATGTGATGATAAAATTGCTCAGGGGGAGAATAGAGCTTCCTGTTGAGGGGGGTGCAGAGAGGACAGGAAGGAAGCTACTGGAAAAAGGACAAGGACTCACTTCCACCCTCATTTGCTTGTTGGATGGGATTCCCTTGTGTTCTTTTTTATTTTTATTGAGACAACATTGGTTTATAACATTATATAAGTTTCATGTACACAATATTTTACTTCCATCTGTCACCATTCAGTCAATTCCCTTACCTATTTTGCCTTTCCCCTACCCCTTCTTTTCGGGTAACCACTACTCTGTTTTTTGGTATCTATGTGTATTTGTTGGGTTTGTTCATTTATTTTCTTTTTATATTCACATATGAATGGAATAATATGGTATTTGTCTTTCTCTATCTGATTTATATCACTCAGCATAATATCCTGAAAGTCTATCCATGTTGTCACAAGTGGCAAGATTTCATCCATTTTTATGATTGTGTTCTACCATGTGTATGTGTGTGTGCGTGCATGTGTGGGTGTTATGTATGATCCAGCCATCCCCACTCCTGGGTATTTACTCAAAGAATATAAAAACACTAATTCAAAAAGATATATGTACTCCTATATTCATCACAGCACTATTTACAATAGCCAAGACATGAAAACAACCTAACTATCAGCAGATGAATGAATAAGGAGGATATGGTATATGTACACACGATAGAATACTATTCCCCTGTATTCTTATAGGACAAAGGCAACTGTATAGATCTCCACCCTATACAGAAACCTTGAATTCTTACCTAGAGTTTGGTATAACTCGGTCATCTTGGGATGGTCCCAGCATGTGGTTTGAGCCTGGTGGCTATAAATAAAAGCATCAATAGCACCAGGGTCCATATCACCCCCCACCCCACAGACAAACATGCACATATCCGTCACTGATAGGTTGGATACAAGGAGCAGCAGGATCTAAGGGTGAACCCTGAAGATCCCAAAGCACAAGGGTTCACCTTTACCCAGGTAGAATATTGAGCTCTTGAGATGAGTAAGAGGAAAAACTGGATTGGATTCAGGAATCCCAACAGATAGGGGTGAAAGGGATAGGTAGAAAAAAAGACAGGGGAGGGAGAGGGTGGGCAGATGATTGACCTGTTTCCGATTCAGATGGTCACTCACTTGATGTAGTAGGGAACTTTATTGGGTGAAATTGCTCTTTCCCAGGGAACCTGAACAGAGGCTGGTGAGGGAGAAGAGAAAGAGAAAGGAGCTGGCCACTAATGTTCTTCAGACCCCTGATTACTCCCCTGTACTATCCTCCCAAAGAAATAGCTAAGCCCAAAAGGGGATGCCCGAGTCTCATTGCAGCTCTTAACAGGACCTGAGCATGGGGCAAACACTTCTAATGAAGACACTTCGCTCCCTGATGTTAAGGTGAGGGACGGAGAAGAGGTTGTCACTGATACCTTCATGTGCCAGAGAAAGAACAAGGGCATGAACATGTGGCCTTGGCCATCCTGGCAATCTTTCCCCTGAGCAGGCTGTCATTTTGTCCATTCAGCTGCAAGCAGCTGGTGTGCTACTGTGGATATGAAGTGACCCTACTTTCCTCATGGGACTCAAAGCCCTTCCCCCAGAAGGCCCAGCTTCTCAGTTCTGTGAGACAATGGGGAACAGGACTGCCCACTCATCTATGGTGAGAAACTCTGGAAAATGATGCTTCTCTCTGTTCCATGTCTTTAACTTCCAGATGTTCCAGGAGAGGCTCAGTCATCTGGTCAATCTCTTCCTTGCAGTTTTCCTGGGTACAAGAGCCTTCTGCAGGTGTAGCTGCATGCCAGTCATTATAATTCAATAGTTCGAATTGCCATTAACATTTATTGAGTTCCTACTATGTGCCAGATACTCTGCTGAATGCTCTGTGTGCATATCTAATTTTCATATCTAGTTACATTTCCACCATCTCCACTCTGATTGGGTCACATCGTCCCTCATTTAGATTATCACAATATGTACCCTAACAGGTCTCCCTCCTCCTATTCTTGCCCCCCAACACTCTGTTGAAACAGAAGTTGGATCATGTCATCCCTCTGCTCAAACCCCTGCAAGCGTTCTTCATTCTACTCAGAATAAAATCCTAATTCTTACCATAGCCCTCCAGGCCCTCCATGCTTTGGCTTTCTGCTCCCATTCTGATCTCTTGCTCTCTCTCCTCTTCACTCACTTCTATACTGGTCTCCTTGCTGTTTCTCAGGTATGCCCCTGCCTTAAGATCCTGGAAGGTATTGTTTCCTCTGCCCAGTCTGCTCTTCCCTCAGATATCTACATGGCTCATTCCCTCACCTCTTTGAGGTTTCTACTCAGTTGCCATGATTTCAGTGACAACACTCCCAACCACCCTGTTCAAAATTGCAATGCCTCCTCCATTAAGTCCAGCACTCCCTAACCCATAACTTGCCTGCTTTACTTTTTTCTGGAACACTTGTCACCAACTGACATTTTACACACACACACACACACACACACACACACACACTTATTTGTTTATGGTTTGGCTTCTTCTAGCAGAATGTAAGCTCTCCAAGTCCAAGAATTTCTGTTTTGTTCACTAATGTAGCCCCAGTGCCTAGAATGGTACCTGGCCCATAGTAGGCCATCAATAAATATTTTTGGAACAATAAAGTCATTTAATTCCCATAACTCTATGAGCTAGGCCATATTTCCCCCTCTTTTTATATATGGGAAAATTGAGGTTCAGAAAGGTTAAGCTATTTTTTTCAAGCTTGCACAGCTATAAAGTTGAGGAGCTCTGACTCAGATCCAGGTCTCTCTGACTCAAGAGCCTGTCCTTTTAATCACTATCCTACACTGCTTTATTCTACTGCTTCTTAGATGCCAAGGTACACTGGGCTCCCACCAGGCCCCCAACAGACAACAGTAGACTCTCTTGGAAAGTGTCTGAGGTTCTACAAAGTGAAGTACAGCTTGTCTCACATACAGGAGAGGAAGTGTTGTGACCCAGGCCCAAAGTCCCGGTGAGCATCCTGAAGCTGCTTAAGCCTCTCGCCAACTGACACCTATGGAAAGAATATGCAGGAAGTCAGTGGCCTCATTCCATATATCCAGGGTGGGATTTCCAGGTGCCTCCGACCATCTTTGTGAATTCCCTCCAAGGCTGCCTTTTCTCCAGTTCCAGATCCTCCCACCATTCACCCAAATCTTAGTTCTCCCGTGTCACTCCAAGAGGTCTGAGAAGAGCATCTCTAACTCCAGGTCACAGTCACTCTTCATCTGCCCGTCTACTCTGAGTGCTCAAATGCAGACAGGCCCCTCTCAGACTATTTTAATTACTTCCTGCAGTTTAGAGGTTGAGAAGCTCGTTTCCTGGCCCCAAATTCTATACAACTCTTTCCCCACATAGATCCCATTTCAATGCCCCTTTACTTCCTGAAGGCGTGGAGAAGTCCCCCCATCATCAAGCCTAGTTATACCGAATCTTTCTCCCATAGCTCACTTTAGGCTTCTCCTTTACCTGTAGCTGTTTCCACCGGATGTTGATTTGCTCCAAAGCCCGGGAGTTCTCCATTGACAAGTGCACATCAGAAATGGCCAGTTGATGGGCCAGATCATTTACTAACTTCACTCCATCTTTCATGGGGGAGAATTCTTCCTTGAATAGCTATGGAACCAGGATCCAAGTCCCACAGCAGGTAGATAGTAGGAAAGAGGAACCATTAGTCATTCACACCAACTCCTTCCTCTTTACCCACAGATTTTGTTTTAGTAGCGCAGCTTCCATGCTTAGGGCAACCAGACTAAGATGTGTGTGTATGGGGGGTGGGGGTGGGCATTGTCCTTACTTCCTTTTCTTCTCTCAGAAAACACCAGGGAAAGAGAAGACAGTAGGACAGAGGAGACCTCAGCTAAGTGTGTTATTTGTTCAGTCATGTCTGACTCTTTGTGACCCCAAGGACTGCAACCCACCAGGCTCCTCTGTCCATGTGATTCTTCAGGCAAGGATACTAGAGTGGGTTGCCATGCCCTTCTCCAGGGGATCTTCCCAACCCAGGGATCAAACCCAGGTGTCCTGCATTGCAGGGGGATTCTTTACCATCTGAGTCACCAGGGAAGCCCTTCCCCAACCAGGGAAGCCCTCAGCTAAACCAGCCCCCAAATCCAGCAGAGAAACTGGAAGAGACTCTGTTGAAGTCCAGGGCAACAATGGAGCCTCTGCATCAGGAACACTATCAGGGTCTGGGTGGAGTATCTGGTCTCTGGGTAGCCAGGGGAGAGGGCCTGCATACCTTAAGAGCCTGGATATGCTCGGGAAGTGAATCAATGAAGAGATCCCCGATGGGCTCCCAAGTGGCTCGGACTCCCTCGGCCTGGGTCAGAGTTGCATTTAATTCCTCCATTGCCCCTTGGATCTCCAACAGCTGCTCCAGAGTGCGCTCAATGTGGCGGTGCTGGTCCACGCAGCGGGCTGTCAACTTCTCCCAGAGTTCACTGGCCACTGTTGCCTGCTTCCACACAAAGCGGCTAAGATTCTGGATCCGCTGTCTAGGAGAGGTATCTGCAAGGGCAGTCATAAAGTCAGGTCAGGCCAGCCAGGCAAGGGTGGCCCACAGAAAGACAAAGACAGCCTTTTGTAAACAGGTGTGTGCTGTGTGTGTGTTTTCATACACACACAAATACATATTTTTTATGGCTGAGTTCCTTTTATAAATGCGGCTTTTTTAAAAATTAAAACTTTAATTTTGAGTTCATAGTAGATTCATATACAATTGTGAGAAATAATAGAGATCTCATGTACCCTTTAGCTAGTTTTCCCAAATAGTAACATATTGCAAAATTATAGTATATTGACATTGACACAATCCAGAAATTTTTTTCCAAATTCCCCAATTTTACTTTTACTCATTTGTGTATATGTGTGTGTTCTGTTCTATGTGATTTTATGACATGTGTAGGCTCATGGATCCACCACCACAGTCAAGAGACCATATTGGTATTTTCCACCTATAGTATCATGAGGATTTCCTCATATTCTTAAGAAATGGGCAAGGTAAAGAGTAAGTAAAATATTTAAGAGGCACAGTAAGGCCAATAATCCAGAGTTCTATTCACATGACCTTGGAATGTAATTTTGCATTAGTGTCTATTGTGTGTGTGTGCTAAGTTGCCTCAGTCACATCCAACTCTTTGTGACCTCATGGACTGTAGCCCATCGGGCTCCTCTGTCCATGGGATTCTCCAGGCAAGAATATTGGAGTGGGTTGCCATTTCTTCCTCCAGGGGATCTTCCTGACCCAGGGATCGAACCCACATCTCTTATATCTCCTACATTGGCAGGTGAGTTCTTCACCACTAGCACCATGTGGGAAGCCCACTGTCTGTTGTGCGGTTCCTTCCAAAGAAGGGGGGCATTTTATGAAGGTCTAGCAGAGGAGAGGTTAGTATAACTTCCCCAGCCTAGGTGGAAACCTAGGCTCCTAAATTGTAATTTTCCTTCTCCTCCCTCAGACCTCCCCTCAAAAGTAGATTTAGAGCCCCCAAACTCCAGGCTAATTGGAATTGCCCTGCTCTCTTGAGCTTGTTCTATCTGAGGCCCATTGGGTGGTAAGTTGAGTACTGGTTAGTACTCAGTAGCAGGGGCTCAAGGCAAACTAAGAGGGTCAACAGCCTCAACAAAGGGCTCCATTAATGAAGGGTCCTGTCAGGTCATTCATAGCCAGTCTCAGAGTGTCAAAGCTTTTATCTGAAGAAGAAGGCTTGCTGGGCCATCACATGGAGCTAAACACCATGGATCCCACCCTGATGCCTTATTTAAACTTAGACCTACAGTGACCCACTCCATCAGAGAAAGAGAACCAGAAATCATCAGGATCAGAATTAAAGAGCCACAATCAGTTTTCTTCTCAAGTACCATCACCTAATTTTTAAAGATTTTTTGAAAGGATTTTTATTTGCTAGTTGATTGGAGCAGTGTCACATGCCTCTCTATACTGGAATAAAGCAGTACGTTTTAAAAGAACACACTACTACTTTTATTTACTGAGTTTGTTTAATGCATTTGAGTCTTCTTTATTTCTTTTTCATGTCTTCTTAGATGGCCACACACGATGCTCCAGACAGCCACATACAGCTTTGGGCCAAACACTCAACTCCCCTGCTCCAGGGTCTTCTCTTTGCTTTTCTTAGAGTATGAATCTTGTTCCTTCCCAATTTTGGACTCCTAGGAATAAATTATCCTCCTAGGTAACAGCTGAGAAAATGAGTTTGGGATGGACATAAAGGTGTTTAATGGTTCATAGCTCAAGAAGAAGATGAAAGAGAGGAAGACCACCCACCTTTGCTCTCAGAACGAGGCTCCTCTAATTCATCAAATGGGTGCTGGGACAGGAAGGCCTGAGCTGACTCCAGCACAGAGTAAATATAGGGGCCTCGAGACTTGACATCTTCCATAAAGGCCTGTGAAGTTTAGCAACATGGTCAGTGGGGAAGGAAAGTCTTTCAATTGCTTTGAATTCCATCCTACAATTGACAATCTTTCTTCTCCTCAGTGCAGTTTGATATCCTGT
The DNA here is from genome assembly GCF_027580195.1 of Bos mutus. NCBI lineage: Eukaryota > Metazoa > Chordata > Mammalia > Artiodactyla > Bovidae > Bos > Bos mutus. The sequence continues at coordinate 49,762,001 of NC_091646.1, forward strand.
ACCTCTGGGCTACTCTGACTAAAAGAGGAGCAGTCTTCTCTATAGGCAAAAGAATAACTTTGATACTGGAAGGTCTATTTACTCTGAAATGGATCTGTCTATGCCACAAGGTAGAGAGAAATATGGGGACTTGGGGCTAGGAATCTTGGTTCTCTGGAAGACTCAGAAAGTCCTCTGAAAGGGGCTTTAAGAAATCAAAACCAGGATGGGCTAGATTTATATGAAAAGTTTAATTAAATTTTTGTTGAAATATACATGTGTATGCAAATCAAAAGTGTACTTTCATCACAGCTTGATGAATTTTCATAAAGTGATTCCATATCTGTAACCAGTACTGAGATGAAGAAACAGAACTCCACCAGCATCCCAGAACGCCCTGTCGTGACCTCTTTCAGTCACTCTCTCCTCCTCCCCTTCCCCAAGGTAACAACTATCCTGACTTGTACCACCACTGATTAGTTTTGATTGGCAAAACTAATATACATGGAGTCACACTGTATGTACTCTTTTTTGTATTTGACTCTTATTTTCACTCAACATATTGTCTTAAAATTCAGCCATACTGTGGTACTCATTTATAGTTTGTTTATTTTCTTGCTGTATTGTATTCATCTTTTAAATTGTGCTATAATTGACCTATAACAATGTGTAAATTTAACACAATGCACTGATTTGATTTAGTACAATACACTGATTTGATACATTTGTATAATATGATTGCCTTTGTAGTTTGAGCTAACACCTCTGTCACATCACATCACATCACATAATGATCATTTCTTCCAGTGCATTTGTTGTTATTTTCTGATTATAGAGGAAAGATATGTCACAGAAATCTTGGAAATTTCAGAAAAGGATGAAAAGAACAAAATTAAAAAGAACTAATTTCATCACCTGGAGTTACCCATTGTGAAGATTTTGATAGAGTTCCTTTTTATGTGTGTATACACACATACACATCTACACATCTATATTGATTTTTATACAATTGAGATCTACCTATAAACAGTTCTGTATCATGTGTTTTTTTCACTGAATATTATTTTATGTTCATTTCATTTCCCATGTCCTCGTTAAAAATCAGGGAAGCATTTTAAGGGAGGCCAATATTGGATGGGATGTAAAAAGGGGGGAGATTTGACTTATTCTCTGGAGTGCCATCCACAGACCAGCAGGACTGCATACAGCTTCCAGTGACTTTAAGCATCTAAGCAGAGTCTGAGCATCCGTCTGTCAGGGCGTTGCAGAAGACATCCCTTCCCAACCGAGAGACTACACACCACAGCCTCTGTAACTCTAACCTACCGCGTGTGTCTCCTTCTCCTGTTGCACCAGGACCACATCCCCTTGTAGAGGCAGCTGAGCTGACAATTCCTCATCCTTTTGGCTGAGCCAGTCAATTATCTCTTGGAGAGGGAGCTGAAGCTTTCCACTGTGGTCTGAGAAGGCCTCTAGCCGGGCACTGCACACAATGGTAAGACCAGTGATTTTCAGTCCTCTTGTTAAGCGGCAAAACATTTTTCCCCAGCAGATATGTAAGTGGAATCTTACTATATAAACAGATGAAAGAGGTGCTGCTCTGGTTGAAGTGGGAGAAGGCCCAGAACCCAGCCTCTGACCCACCCTCAGAGCCTCCCAAGACACTTCCCCATAGAGCACAGTACCAAAACATTTGGTGGACTTCAGTTCATTCAGCTGTGCACCCAGAATCAGGCTGTGAAAGGTGGTGAAGTAAGCAAGAGCATTAGTGGAGACACTGTCGTGTTGCCCTCTTGTCCTGGAGGAACTCAAGTCATGCCAAACTGTTCATCCTCAGAGGCTTCCCAGAGGCTGCCTTCTGAGCAGGAGCGATGCAGTGGGTGGAAAGGGTGTGCCAGGTGGCTGAGTGTGGGCACACATGTGTGTGAGGTTGCATACAAATACAAGCAGCCCAGGGGTCCCAAAGGATGAGGGCAAAATAGGCTAGAAGCTTGACATACAGAAGGAGGAAAACATGTGCAGCATAATCATCTCTGTCTGCCTTCCCCTCTCCCCACGAATGAGCCATGAACTGAAGTCCAAGTGGTAGGAAGCCAGAGGCCAGTCCAGGCTGTGTGCAGCCATTGAACCCATTCCCCTTAGATGACTGGTAACTGGTTATTCCATCCCTACCTCTTCGGCCAAGGCTTTTACATAAATTTTTGCTTCTACTAATTCTCAGAGCAACCTTGAGAGGTAGCCACTGGTGTTGACCAGAGAAGTTAAGTAATTTTACCAAGGTCAGACAGTAAAGTCACTGGATTTAAACTCAGGGTTGTCTGATTTCAGAGCCTGCATTCCTTCAACTTCTGTACACTCCTCATCTCCACTAGAACCCACCAGAAGCCAGGAGTTTGGTCTTTGATGACAGAGAGTAGAGAGGAAAAGTGTGTGTTTGGTGTGGGGTAGTGGGAGGGGAGTTATAGAGAAGGGTAGAGGAAAGAGGGACAACTGAGTTACTGATTTGCTGTTAGTTTAGGGAGGCATGGGTGGGGGATAAGCAGTGGATGGGAAGAGAAGGCTAACAACCACTACAATTATCCTGCAATTAAAATAAATAAATAAAATTTTTTAAAAGATGTGAAAAAGCAGATGAGAGCTACTAAGATAGAAGACAGTTATGAGAGGAAGGCGGGCAGTAATCAAATCCTCCATTTATACATCAGCGCTTTTAAGTGCAGAAAGTGTTTTCATATCTCATTTGAGTCCTCATAACAACACTGGGAAATAGAACAAGCATTATTCCTCTACTCGTTTTGTTGTTGTTGTTTAAAAAATCCAAACAAGTGGAAGCCAACATTCAGGGATTACTGAAACCAATTTTCCAAGGTGACACAGCTGACTGAGGCTCGGGATGGGAGGGGAGTTTGGGGGAGAATGGATATATGTATATGTATGGCTGAGTCCCTTCGCTATTCACTTGAAACTACCACAGTATTGTTAATCGGCTATAACCCAAAACAAAATGTTTTTGGTGTTAAAAAATAAATAAAAATAAAGGAAAAAGACCAAGACTCAAATCCAAGTCTCCTGATTTCTGACCCAGGGTTCTTCCCCCAGCACCAGTGCATGAAAAGGAGGAAAAACAGAGGATGAAGCTGACAAGAAGTCTGAGAAGAGGGTGACGAGCAAGAGGAGCCCAACATCATCCCCACCAATGCCCCAAAGCCCCTGTTTTGAGGCTCCAGGCCTTACCGGAGATTGTGAGATTTCTTTTTGATTTCATTCCAACACAGATTCATGGCTGGTGGTTCCAGGGTTCTGGCGGCAACAACAGACCCGTTGAATAGCTTTGGACTTAGGCAGGGTACCCCAGCACCATTGTGAGGAGGCGCAGGGGTGGCGGCAGCAGCTCTAACCTGTACAGAAACACAGACACCTCTACAATCCCTGGAGTGTGCCACACCCTGGTCTGTGCCAAGCCAAGCATAGGACAAGTGTGAACGGGGCGAGGGGGTATGGGGGTGGGGAGGGGAGAAGGGGCTGGTTCTAGGATGTGTTTGAGTGGTTGAGAGAAAGAAAGACTCTGTGGTTCTGTTCATGGCAAGGTCCTCTCTTAGTGCTGTGCTGTGCTCAGTTATATCCAACTCTTTGTGACCCCATGGACTGTAGCCCACACACACGGGCTTAACACATATGTTAAGCACTTTGAGCTGTGCTTTTAATGGGAAGATTGGTTTCCCAACTTGCCTGGCGAGTCTTGTGTGAGAAAGATGTATGGTTTAGGGGTAAGGAGAGACTAGAAGAAGCTCAGCCACCAGCAGGGCCATTTTCCTTCCACAGGAGGGGAGCAGGTAGACAGGCAGGCATGCAGGTGGGTTTTCCCAGGCTGAGATTTCCTCTCCACACTCCCCTGTCCTTCACTCCCTTCTGCTTCTGCCTGAGCATGTCTTGAACTGCGAGGGAAACAGCTAACTCCTGAAGGGCTACTTGGCACAACCCCCATTCCCCCAAACCCCATAATACCCTACAGGGTGAGCAAGTGATGGGAGCCTCTTAGCTGTTGACTCTTGTCAGAGTTCTTTGGAGATCAGGACCCCGAATGCTGCCTTAGCCTTTTCTCAACCCATTGAAGATGAGCAGTGCTCTTTAGGACTCTCCTGACTGTGGTGGGAAATACGAGTGGTGAAGAGGGAGAAGGGGGCACCAAGGCCCCCTTGGAAGTAGGACATCTACTACAGATAGCTCTCTCTCTCTCTCGGTCTCTCTCTCTGAATTTGTGGGACAGCCCTTCAGCTTTCTTTTCTAGAAGGCTGGGTAAACTCTGGAACACTGAACTATGAGCCTACGGCTTACCTTGAATGCCATGGTTGCCAGTGTTTGGGCAATTTGAACTTAACTAACTTAACACAAATACTTCCAGGATCTCATCTGGGCAGTAGTGCTGGCAGAATTTGTCATAGTAAGAGTGATAATCATAGGAATCAGCAGTTAAACATAATCAACCTGTACTAAGAGACGGCTTCTTTAGTACTAGTGCTAAAGAATCTGCCTCCCAGTGCAGGAGACAAAGGAGATGCAGGTTCGATCCCTGGGTTGGGAAGATCCCCTGAAGAAGGGTATGACAACCCACTCCAACATTCTTTCCTGGAGAATCCCCATGGACAGAGGAGCCTGGCAGGCTGTAGTCCATGGGTCGAAAAGAGCTGGACATGACTGAGTGACTCAGCACACATGAATCTATAGAATAAAGAATATTCAAGATTTAAAAAAAAAAAAAAAACTCCCACAGCTCACAGCCATACACAGAAGGAGAAGTGGGAGAACAGCCAAGCTCCAGGGCACAGCTCTAGAGTCAGTTGCTCTGCATTCCCATGAGTGGACCCTACCTGTGCCGCCTGGGGACCCGCTTGCAGGATTGGGCAGCCCCATGATGCTCCTCCGAATGAACCCAGACTCAGCGCTTGGTGAGCTGCAGGCAGAGTCCAGACAGCCTCTGAGCAGGCTCCCTAAGGGAGGGCGAGCAGAGCTGAGCCAGGCCAGGAGGCGGGATCTGTCACCCTGTTTGTTTACTGACCCCCCAGGAATCCAGAGGGGGCGGCTATGTCAGGACTGGGGACAGTGAATCAGGGCTTTGTCCCTGGGAATTCCGGCTTGCTCCCAACTGGGCCCGCCACACCGGGGCCAGGAGGGCCCTCCCAGGCTGGCAAGGATGGTGAGAGTGGGATTGGGCATTCCATGGTGCTGAGGAGGGGTGCGCAGAGGGGAGCTTCTGTTGATTTATGTTCCCTTTGCCTGGAAGACACAAAGAACTCACTCTGCCTCTAGTTCCCTCTCCCCTACCCTGAGGTGGAGGAAAAGATCAGATCATTTTGGTGACAAACCTTTGGTAAGCAGTTTCACCAAGGCCTGGAAGGACAATGAGCTTGAGGATCAGCCTTGTCCTTTAGCATATAAGCGTCCTCAGAGACAGTGAGGGATGTATGCAAGGACAGAGCCGTGGGATGGTGAGCAGGAGAAGACTGACTCAAGCCAGCAGTGAAAATGAGGGGGGGCTCTGTCCTGCCTTTGGGAAGAAAGGACAGAGAGCCTTGTCCCCACAGACCTCCCCCTGCACTCTAAGGCCAGGGGGAAACACATGGTCTCTGGGCATGTGCCCTGGACTTCCGCAGGGTTGGGGAGGGCAAGAGGGAACCCAGGAGCTTGGTGCATGGAGCCTCCTGTACCCTGCCTCTGCTGTCCTAGGCTACTGGCCTGAGGGGCGCTTCTGAAGTTGGCCGCTCCTTTTCCAGAAGACTTGCCTGGGGAAAGGTTAACATTCCCAAGCTGACCCCCACCCCCCGCCCCAGCACTGAGGGAAAACACTTCGTTTCGACCAAAAAGGGTTCTGTTCCCATCCTCATTTATCTCCCACAGAGTCTTCTGGGCTTTCCACAGTTCCACATTGTTTCCATGCTGAGGCCCACCTACAGGAATAGTTAGAGCAGCTGCCTGAGCCTTTCTTGGGGTCCAGGGTGGGGCCATGTGGGGTGGATGGCAGAATGGCAGGGGACAGCAGGCAAAGAGCAGGGAGCAGCTCTAGCTCCGGGTCGCAGCTTGGTTTATGCTGGGGTAATTGGTTGGTTCCAAGCCATCCTCACAGAGTTCCCTGGGCTGGGAATGCCCTAGAGTTAGAAATGGCCTCTTGTGATCCAGCCACAATGAAATTGTCATGGTTTGATGGAAGCACCCATGATGAACTGGGCTCCACCCATGTTAGCCTTTCAGTCCCTCCAGCCTTCTTAGTTTCTTAAATGTGAAAAGTGTGAAAGTGTTAATCACTCAGTCATGTCTGACTCTTTTGTGACCCCATGGACTGTAGTCCACCAGGCTCCTCTGTCCATGGAATTCTCCAGGCAAGAATACTGAAGTGGGTTGTCATTTTCTTCTCCAGGGGATCTTCCTGACCCAGGGATCAAACCCTGGTCTCCTGCATTGAGGGCAGATTCTTTACCATCTGAGCCACCAGGGAAGCCCTAGTTTCCTAAATGCCACCCCCCAGTTTGGCTTCCTTAATAGACTCCCTCACCCTGTTCTCCCCTCGGAGTTCCCCCTACGAATCACAGTCCCCTGTAGCAGAGCCAGGCCCTCAAGCAAATGATGACTAATCCTTGATTTCTTTCCCTATCAATAGCCTTCTACTTCTGTTTTTGTGACCAAGATGTTTGGTCTCCCCGCTCCCCATAGGACTTTCTCCTCATCTCTTGAAACTTTAAGACAAAGTCAGAGCTGTAGAGAAAGAAGAGAAGAAACTCGACGGTAACCAAGAGAACTTGATGTCACCATTCTCTGTCACAAAATTAAGCCCTCATGTCCCACTGCCTAGGTAGTGAAGCTTGCAGGGAGTGGGCAACGAGCAGGACAAGCCTTCTGGAAGGACCCACGGTTTTCAATCCCTCGACCCTCTGAAAGTCCCACTCTAGGGAAGGGATAAGTTTGCTGGGGGACTCTTAGCTGACACTGGCTTTGAAAATATGTTACAAGCAGTGAATTCTCTATGGTTAGATGTGTCAAAACAGCTTGGGAGGCCTGGAGCTTATGACTGTCTGGACCTTCATTGTCTCTCATTCTCTGCCTACATGGGCTCCCCAGTACCTACATTCTCCATCCCTGCCACCTTGGTATCTCTCTTCCTCCACCATATACATTCAGTGGCTGTTCACACCACCCATAGTGACCCAGCATCGCAGCCCATCTGCGAGATCCTAAGAACCATAGTACTTTCACACACTCCCATAGCCTCTGAACCCCAAAGCATTATGTGTACTAAGTTGCTTCAGTCATGTCTGACTTTTTGCCACCCCATGGACTGTAGCCCACCAGGCTCCTCTGTCCGTGGAATTCTCTAGGCAAGACTATTAGAGCACGTAGCCATTTCCTTCTCCAGGTGATCTTCCCCACCCAGGGATTGAACCTGAGTCTCTTGTGTCTCCTGCACTGGCAGGTGGGTTTTCTACTACTGAGCCACCTGGGAAGGTTAAGCATTATAGGGCAAGCCAAAATATGCTTAGACGTCTCCCTTGTCTAGTCAACTTTCCCTTGGACTTCCCTCATTGCCAGAAAAGTGGGTTGCCCTCTGGGATTACTGCCTCTCACACACCCTCTGCCCACCTGGCACCACACACAGGCTGGCACACTCAGCCCCACCACTCCAGTCGTAGGGGAGGAGAGAGAGAGGACAGGCCAGTAGGAAGCTCAGGAGATCCTTAGTGGGGTTAACCCAGGAACTGTGAGTAGGATCAGGGACTTGAGAGGAAGAGCCAATGGAGGGAGAGGAGATATTCTGCAGGTACAGAATATGAGGAAACCACAGAGAAGTCAAGGCAATGGAAGGTCCTGCCTTGTCCTAGGCTATGCCCTAAAGGAGCACACTCTTCCGGGACCTCCCCTGGAAGCTTAAATGAAACCAGCCACCTTAACCATTGTGGGCTCTTTGGCTTGTCCAGATCAACACACTTCCTTTGCCCCATAAAAGGCCTCATGAATGACAGGGATGGGCCAGAGGAGGCCTCGTTCTGTGCAAGGGGTTTCATGTGTATGAAGACTACCCTTGAGCCTTAAGAAGCATGGATACCCACAAGAACACACACAGATCCTACGTCCACCCTCTCTCCACGGTTCTGTCTTTTGCCATGAGCCTCTTACCTGAGGCTGGGGGCAGGTGCTTCGGAGGCTGTGGCTATGATGGAAATTGTCAGCTTCCCGCCACTTATGACATCGTGGGAGGGTGTAAGGGCATCCCTGCATGACCATAGGTTGCATCAGAACCGAGGCTCATGGGGGTGGGTGGGGACAGGCAGTACGTCAACTGTTGAGCATAAGCACCTGGAAGAGTAACAAGGACAGATTTAGAGTCAAAATATAAAAAAGGCTTGTAAATGCATCACTTACCCAGGGGTGCCTTGACCAGTTATGTCAGTAAGTATTCAAAGATTACTGACCTATCCAATAGTTTTTCCCAGGCCATAAAGCACCATAAAAGACTTGAGTTAATAATTGATCAAGGAAGTATCTATTGTTTCTCTATTGTGCTTTGTGCTAGACACAAAAAGATGATATGCTGTCTGAGATCTCATTGCATGGGGATAAAGTGTGGGAGATGGAGGGGGACAGTTGTGTAAGCTGATTGTCGTTTAGTCAATATGTCTGGCTCTTTTGTGACCCCATGGACTGCAGAGTGTCAGGATCCTCTGTCCATGGAATTCTCCAGGCAAGAATACTAGAGTGGTTTACCATTTCCTTCTTCAGGGGATCTTCCTGACCCAGGGGTTGAATCTGTATCTCCTGCATTGGCCAGCAAATTGTTTACCACTGAGCTACCAGGGAAGCCCATGTAAGCTGATAATGATAATAAAATACTTATGCAGCAGATGCTACAAATGAGGTTTCACCAGAAGGTTAGGGGAGCAAAGAATATGGAATAATTAACTCTATCTGAGCATATGCAGAGATTTCAGACAGATTGCATTTGAGATGAGTCTTGAAGGGTGAGTAGATATTTGCCTATGCAGAGAAGGGGATAAAGGGAGAAGTGCATTCCTAGCAGAGGGAGCCACCTGTGCAAAGGTGGATGTCACCCAAAAAAGCACAGCATGCTCAGAGAACAGTAAGTTCAGTATGGCTGGAGTTTGGGAGATGAAAAGACGTGGTGAGGAGTTCACATACAGAGAGAACAGACATGGGGAAAATCAAGCCATAAAGTGTTACTGCATTAATGGCAGAAGTATTTATGGGATGGAGTGAAGGGATGGATGAAGTGAGCCCTACCTGGTCATGTCAGGAAGTCTCCCTAGAGGAAATATTCTTGAGGTGAGTCATGAAACAGAAATTGGATTGCCATTAGACAGAGAAGATAAAACAAAAAAGGAACATTCCAAACAGCAGAAAATCAAATGTATGGTGCAGATCAGAGTACAGGTAGGTGCCTTGTCGGGGAGTACCAGATGAGGCTGTGGCCAGATTGGGTCATGGCTTGAATGATAAGCAGAGGATTCTAGGCTTTATCTTATAGACAATATGGAGGTACTGAGGATTTTCAGCAGGGGAGTGACACAACCAGATTTGCATTTTCGTAGGAGCCCTCTGTCTACCTTGTGGAGTCAGTCTCCCAAAGGAAGAATCCATTTAGAAGCTGTCAAAACAGGCAGGCAATTGCAGGGAGGAGGGAGCAGAGAACGTGGCATTGAGATACATTGAAGAGGTAAAACACAGTGGATTCGGTGATCACTTGGATATGAAAAGTGAGAGAGGTGAAGGAGTTAAAGGCTTATAATTTGGGAACTGGATGAATAATGTTGCCTACAGCAGGAGGGGAAAACAGAAGAAGCAAATTTGGTGTGGTAGGGGAGTGAGGTCAGTGTTCTGTAATAAGCTATTCTTGAGACATGTTCAGCTGTTGAAGTCAACAGCTAAGACAAGAATGAAAAAGTTAAATGTACCAAACCAATTGACAGTTTGGTGAATGTACACACGTCTGATTAGGATGGGTGGCTAAGACAATGCTTGCAGGTGATATAAGTGGTATCTTTTAGTGCTGGACAAAGATGTGCAAACTTTGATCCAATGGCAAGAAGTGAACATCTCTCTTTTTTTTAACTTTTTAATTTTTATTGGAGTATAGCTGATTAACAATATTGTGATAGTTTCAGATGGACAGTAGAGGGACTCAGCCATACATATACATGTATCCATTCTCTCCCAAACTCCCCTCCCATCCAGGCTGCCACATAACTTGGAGCAGAGTTCCCTATGCTCCACAGTAGGTCCTTGTTGGTTATCCATTTTAAATATAGCAGTGTGTACATATCCAAACTCCCAAACTATCCTTCCCCCATCCTTTTCCCTGGCAACTATAAGTTTGTTCTTGAAGTCTGTGAATCTGTTTCTGTTTTGTAAATAAGTTCATTTGTATTATGTCCTTTTAGACCCTACATATAAGTGATGATTCCTGATACTGCTGATTAAATAACCACCATTTTTAGTTTCTACTTCACTGGTTCCGAACATAAGGGCCCCTTCTTAAAGATAAAAAAAAAAAAATCTCACTTCACCCACTCACACCTACAAAGGAGCTGTACTTTTAGTACTTACAGAGTGAGAAAAACACTTACACATTTAAAGATCTGTGGACTCCCTGAACTAAGTTACCCTTCCCTCGTCCTCATGGGTCCATGGTCCAAAAACTGGGGACTATTACAGATCACACAAATGCAAGAACTTACGGTCTGAAGGACATTTATTGTGACCAAAGTCCCCAGATATCACACAGCTACATAATTCCTCATCCCTAAAGAGATTACCCCAAAGAATGATTGAAAAGATGGCTCCTCTCTGATCCAACACCAATATAAAAGAATTAATACTTGCCACAACAACCAGAGAAAGCCCACACTCAGCAATGAAGATCCAGTGCAGCCAAGAAAAAATTAATGTAATTAAAAAATTAATCATTCAGATAAAAAATGAAGTATTGCTATGGACATATTCTAAGCATGAAGGCTACAAAAGTTTTGCTTTCAGACCTCTTTTTACATTAACATTTTTAATTTTTGCTGATTATATAAGCAATACCTGTTCTTTATAGAAAAATGGAAAATACAGAAAATCATAACTAAAAATAAAAATAACCTATACTACTACTATCCAGAGGTAGCCAGCCATTACTAACAGGTATGAGTCCTTACAGTAGTTTTTCTGTGAAAAATATATACTTGCACTTTGGAAGTATTGTCATATTATTTATATATTAATTTATATATTAAATAATATATTGTCATATTATTATATATTAATTATATAGTTATAATTTTATATCATGCTTTTTAAATTTGCCATTTATATCAGGATCAGTTTAAAATTTCATTAACTATTCCTCTAACATATGACTTTTAATGGTTGCAAAGGTTATAGAGTCCTGTGGTTGAGGCCATGGGCTTTGGCATCAGATAGACCTAGGGTCAAACCCACTCTATTCAACCTATTAGCAGTGTGGCCTGGGAGAAATTAACCTCTCTGAGCTTCAGGGCCCTCATCTGTAAAATGGGGATGACTGCCCTTGTAGTCTTGTTCTAATGATTAAAAATTAATAATGTATTTAAATAACTATAGCACAGTGTCTGGCAATAGTACACTATTCAATAAATGTTAGCTTTAATCATTGTTGTATAATATTCCACAGAATAGACAAAGCACAATTTAACAGTAAAACATGTCACACTGCAGTTTGTAGCCTTGTGCATATTTGTGATTCTTAAGATAATTTTCTAGAAGGGAGAGTTTCTGGATTAAAGGGCACGAACCAATTTCAGACTTGTATTAATAATGAAAGTGAAAGTCTCTCAGTTGTGTCCAACTCTTTGTGACCCATAGACTGTACAGTCCATGGAATTCTGCAGGCCAGAATACTGGAGTGGGTAGTCGTTCCCTTTTCCAGGGGATCTTTCCAACCCAGGGATCGAACCCAGGTCTCCCTCATTGCAGGCAGGTTCTTTACCAACTGAGCTATCAGGGAAGCCCTGTATTAATAATACATCCTTCTAAATTGCCCTAACAAAAATTAGATCACTTTATACCACCCTCAACAATCTATGAGAAAGCCTGTTTCCCAGCACACTTGCCAACAGTGAGTATTCTTTTTTTTTTTTAATATCTTTTGCCAATTTTGTAAGTGAAGATGGCATCTTGAGAATTCCTTTGTATTTCCTTAGTTACTTGAAATGCTTAACTTTTTCCTTACATTTTTAGTGGCCAGTTGTATTTATTTTTTCATAAACTTTTTCTCTTTTGAGGTTCACCTCTGTACAGATTAAATTCCTTCCTTCATATTCTCCTCTACTGACTTGATATGAGTTTGATGCTTCACAAAATAACAAATCCATGTATCAGGGAATTCAGATTTTCTAATCCCAATGCCGGCAAAAAAGGAATAAATTCTTTCTCATCCTGGCATGACTATCCTCTGCTCTTTTCAGACTGTTCCATTGACTGTGACTTCAAGTCATTTCGCCTCCTAGACCTTGATTTGCTAAAATGTTAATGGTTAACAGTTGCCACACATCAAAATGTTTGCTGTTTTAGTAGAACATACTTTTGTAGCCTGCTGTACTGTCTGTCTTTCTTGGTCCTCAAAGGACCCAACCAGAATTATGATTCCATCTGACAGATGAAGAAGCTGAGACCCAAGTGAACCTGGACCTCCTGACTTCTGGCCAGTGCTCTTTGTTCTACACAAAGATTCTTCTTTCTGCCTCTTTATTTATCTCCATTCTGTCCTAATTACCACCTGAACATATTGATTCTCTTTCTACTCCTCCTTTTTACTTGCTGAAGCTGTGAGGAATTAGAGATGAATCTGAATTGGTCCCCAAATGGCCAAGTGTAGAAAATAAGACATGTAAACAAAAAAAGTATCACTTAAGGGAGAAATGATTCATACCTTCTGCAGGACACAGACATCAAGTTATGAGAGGTCACAGAGCAGGAACTGTTCCTTTCAAGTTGAAGGGATTTAGGATGTATTTATGGAAGAGATGTTTTTGAGCTAAGGTGAGAGAGGAAGATTTGGATGTATGAAGTAGTATGGAGGATGCTTTTGGGGTAGAATTCATTCATCTGTGCTCTCCCCTAGGGATCCTGCTAGATAGCCAGCTGTGACTTTTTCCCACTGGGAATACTCTTTTCCTAATTCTCAAAACCATACACAGGCCCTTCCAGAAGGATTCAGTGGGAGACATTGTTTAACTTGGGCAGAGATAAAAGTTTTAAAAACATGTGGGGGAATACCAGGGTTTTAGCATGAAAACAAGATTGTGGGCTAGTGGAGGACAAAATTCATGCTCATTATTAATTTCTTTTTTTTTCTAATTTTATTTTATTTTTAAATTTTACATAATTGTATTAGTTTTGCCAAATATCAAAATGAATCCGCCACAGGTATACACGTGTTCCCCATCCTGAACCCTCCTCCCTCCTCCCTCCCCATACCATCCCTCTGGGTCCTCCCGGTGCACTAGCCCCAAGCATCCAGTATCGTGCATCTATTCCACACATTTTTAAACACAGAGCCAGACACAGAGCAGGTACTCAGTGAATGTCTCCTGACTTGATTTTTTAAAATGGAAGTTTAGTTGGTTTACAATATTACATTAGTTTCAGGTATACAACATAGTAATTTAGTATTTTTATATATTATCCTGCACTTAAAGTCATTATCAACTAATGGCTATGTTCTTTGTGCTGTACAATATATCCTTGTTGATTATTTTATGCATAGACAAGTACTATGTGAAATCTAAAAAATAAAACAAACAAGTATATATAAGAAAACTAAAACAGATTCCCCAGATTCACAGATATAGAAAATGCTAGTGGTTACCAGTGGGGAAAGGGAATCAGGAAGAGACACAAACTGACTTGATGTATTGAATTGAACTCCAATTAGGTGAGTGTACAGTCCCTCAATTTTGTAGGTACAAATTCCAGGGAACATGAAGCGAAAGGCTTTGGATATACACATTTCTTGTGTTTGTGTGAAATGATGTATACAGAATGTTAGCATTTGAAGCAAGGCTCGAAATGAAAAAAACAAACTGCAAACGACCTAAATGTCCATTACTTGGGGATTTGTTAAATAAATAATGGTGTATGCATACAATGGAATTCTATATAGCTATTAAAACCAGAATTAAGAACTCTTTATGTGCCAATATAGAATGATCTCTTGAGGTAAAGTTTTAAGTAAAAAGAAAATAAAAAAGCGGTTAGTTTAATCTGTTTTATTTTATTTTATTTTTTTTTGGCGGGGCCACCGCTCTGTCACCTCCGGCAGCTGTTCTCAGCTTTTCCTGCCACCTCCCTGCAGGGTCACTCTGGCCCCTAAACTCTATCAGTTTAATCTGTTTTAAAACAAAACATGTGCTTATATATACAATAAAATACCTTTGGAAATATACAAAAGAACCTGTTAACGTTGATTGCCTTTGGAGAAGGGAACCAAGTGGCTACTAAACAGAGATGGGAGAATTCCTTCCACTCTTTTGAAATCTTTTCCCTTATTTGCCCTCTTTTTAAAACTGAGAAATATAACTTACAAAAAGTACATAAAATATATGTGTAAAATATACTGAATTATTACAAGGCAAATCCCCATGTAATCACTGCTTGGGTCAAGAAATAGAATAATTCTTTACATCCACAAAAGCCCTGTGTCTCGGGGACTTCCCTGGTGGTGCACTGGATAGGAGTCTGCCTGCCAATGCAGGGAACACAGGTTCGATCCCTGGTTTGGGAAGATTTCACATGCTGCAGAGCAACTAAGCCCGCATGCCGCAACTACTGAGCTCGAGTGCCGCAACTACTGAAGCCCGCATACCTAGAGCCTCTGCTCTGTAGCAAGAGAAGCACTGCAAAAAGAAGCCCATGCACCACAACTAGAGAGTAGCCCCACTCACTGCAACTAGAGAAAGTCTGTGCAAAAGCAGCAAAGACCCCACACAGCCAAACATAAAAATAAATAAATAAATACAATTAAAAATCCCTGTGTCACCAAGAGGAGATACAGTTTTTACTGAATATCCTTTTGTACCTTTGGAATTTTGAGGTGTGTGAATACATTAGCTATTTAACAGCTACTTTCTCCCTTCTTTCCCACTCCTCACCAAAGTGCCATAGACATCATCAACTGTTTTATGGAAAGGTTGATATAGCAGCTTTTCCATAGCCAAAAAGCAGTAACAGTTAAAATTTACTTTATTCTATGTTTTGCATATATTAACTAATCAGTCTGCATACAGGAAGTCATGGAATCCTCAGGACAATCTTATGAAGTAGTTACTACTGCTGTCTATATTGTGCAGATAAGAACATGGAGGCACACAGCAATAAGTAGCTTGTTCAAAGTGATATTGTGACTATGAGGTAGGGAACTGGGATTTATATCCAGGCCAGAATACAAGTTCTTTACTACTATACTCTTCTGCCTTTGTAAATTCTAGAACTCGGGCTCTGAGGCACTGTGGTCACCAACACTTAGCAAGTAGAGAAAATTCATGGCTCTGGGCCACCAGCTGGGAGCCCAAGGGCTGACTCAGACATGCCACTACCCAGGCAAAGACACAAGCAATTAAGAATGGACAGGATGCAGTGGGTCTGGGGTATCACCCAGCTGGCAAATCCTACAGACCATTTAAATGACCTTCCTAGGACATCTGGGAAGTAAAATTCTGGTCAACTCTCCCAGTCTGACCTCAGAGCTTCCCCAGTGCCTAAGAGCTAGGTAAATATTTTTTGAATGAATGAATAAACTCTTTCTACCTATAAACTGGGGAAGTTTAGGAACCTATCATACAGAAATATCTGCAGAAGTGGATGAGGGTATCTGCTGCAGTTTTGGTTGCAATAGCAAGACTGCAATCAACTCGGATGTCCATCAGCAAGGGACTAGTTAAGTGGACTGTGTCAGAGAGGTGGCACAGCCTGACAGTGAAGGGTGTGGGCTCTGAACCAGCACACTTGGGTTTGCATTCTGGCTCCTCGACCTATCAGTGCAGGTTTGGACAAGATCCCTGACTTCATATTTCAGTCCCTGCATCTGTGAAACAAGAATAACAGAAAGACGTACTTCAAACCTTGTTGTAAGGACTTAGTTCATAGTTACCATCTAGCAAGCACTCAAATCTTTTCTCTTATTGCAGTCACTCATGCCATAAAGTGACAGGGGCTTCGCTGATAGCTCAGTCAGTAAAGAATCTGCCTGCAGTGCAGGAGACCTGGGTTTGATCCCTGGGTCAGGAAGATCTCCTGGAGGAGGGCATGGCAACCCACTCCAGTATTCTTACCTAGAAAATCCCATGGACAAAGGAGCTTGGTAGGCTACAGTCCATGGGGTCAAAAGAGTCAGACACAACTTAGTGACTAAACCACCATGCCATGAAATATTATGTAGCTGTTAAAAAAAGAAGGAGGTAGGTCTGTACCCACTGATTTGAACAGATGCCAAAGATATGTGTTTTAGGTTTTAAAACAGTTTCAAAGTGAATGTGTCTGGTATAACTTTAATTTTGTAAAAAAAAAAAAAAAAAAAACACAAAAAATCTCTTCTTTCTGTGTATGCACAGAAAGAAAGCCTACTGCTGCTGCTGCTGCTAAGTCGCTTCAGTCGTGTCCGACTCTGTGCGACCCCATAGACGGCAGCCCATCAGGCTTCCCCATCCCTGGGATTCTCCAGGCAAAAACACTGGAGTGGGTTGCCATTTCCTTCTCCAATGCATGAAAGTGAAAAGTGAAAGTGAAGTCGCTCAGTCGTGTCCGACTCTAGCGACCCCATGGACTGCAGCCCACCAGGCTTCTCCATCCATGGGATCTTCCAGGCAAAAGTACTGGAGTGGGGTGCCATTGCCTTCTCCAAGAAACCCTACAAGGATACACAAATTGTTCAGTGACATTTCTTCTGGAGAGTTGTATTAAGGGGACTCTCATGTTGATTTTATACACTTTGTAGGTTTGTGTGTATAAAGTTTTTTATAACAAGGATTTATTGTTCTTGGATGAAAATAAATAGGGAGGCTCAGGAAAGAACAAGGCAGTGAAAAGAAGACCCTTTTTTGTGAGTACAGATTCTTCTTTCCAATCCAAGGTGACACTGCATGACGGCTCTCCCTCTCACAGCACTGCCTTTCTACCTGACAGCATGGCACTAAGATATGAGACACATTTCATTCGTACCAAACCTTATTATGTGTTCCTAAAATAATTCCTGCAATGTAGCCAAAAACCAAGTTTCTGCTTCAGATGCTCTCAATGAATAAATCATGGGCCACAGATTGTCAAGCTGGTAGAGACCTTAGAGATTATCTAGGCCAACCCCCTCATTTACAAATGGAAACAATGAGATGTGTTTCTGAGAAGGTAGCTGTCAAGCAATTTCGAGAAAGAAAATTTCTTTTCCATTGGGAAAAAAGTCAGAGATGCATCCTTATGAGGAGAATTTTATTATAAAAACCAATTAATAAACAAACTTATGGTTACCAACAGGGAAAGGGGGGAGGGATAAATTAGGAACTTGGGATTAACATATACACACCTATATACAAAATAGATGGCCAACAAGGACCTACTTATAGCACAAGGAACTATACTCAGTATCCTATAATAAGCCATAATGGAAAAGAATATGAATACATATGTATATGTGTGTATATAACTAAATCACTATGCTATACACCTGAAACTAAAACAATATTGTCAATCAACTATACTCCAATTAAAAAAAGAAGAAAGAAAACCAAATGAAATAAAAGATATAGGAATTGGAAAGGAAAAAAGAAACAATTAATGCAATGTATCTGAAACCTTTATACACTGCTGGTGGGAGTATAAATTATTAACCATTTTGGAGAACAAACTGACAGTATCTCCCAAAAGTGAAGATTCTCATATCCTGTGACAGGACAACTCCCTTCTAAATATATACCCAATAGCAATAGTCACATAAGAATATCTCCTCAGAAATGATCATAGTAGCCCTAATTGTGAGCCCAAAACTGGAAACAGCCTAAATGTCCATCAACTGCAGAATGGATAAATAAATCGTGGCATATTTCTTAAATGGAATGCTATATAATAGTGAAAAGTGAATGAACCAGAGCCACATGTCACAATGTGGATGAATTTCACAAATATAACATTGAATAGAAAAAAAAAAATTGAAGAAGGATACGTACCATTGATATACATTTTTAAAACATAAAGCAGTGGCATATGGTGCTTAAAGACACATACATATGCAGTACAAATATAAATAAATGCATGAGAGGAACTTTGATCACAGAGGATAGGGGATTTCAAGTCTATTGGTGATGTTTTTTCGTTAAGCTAGGTGGTGAATATCCTGATTTTCGTTATTCTTTACATCTCTTTGAATGCCCCCAAATTTTCTAGCACATTGTTTTAAAAAATGCAACAAATCACATGCTGAAAGGGAAATTCAGAATTTTCAGATACAACAAAATAATGAAAGAAATCTGTAAGGTACAAATGTCTCACTAAAAATGACAGGATAGTTCCTTCAACCTGCTTCTTTTCCCTGGGACTATTTTCACAGAATGGAAACTGCTGCATGTGTGCTCAGTCGCTCGGTCGTGTCCATCTCTTTGCAACCCCATGGACTGTAACCCGCCAGGCTCCTCTGTCCATGCGATTTCCCAGGCAAGAATACTGGAGTGGGTGGCCGTGCCCTTCTCTAGGGGATCTTTCTGACCCAGGGATTGAACCTGAGTCTCCTGCATTGCAGATGGATGCTTTACCACTGAACCACCAGGGAAGCCCAGGGAACCTGCTAAAGGACAGCAATTGGGCATAAAGGACTGAGAATCAGGATATATGGGTTCCAGTCTCTCAGATACTCAAAAAGAACAATTTCACTAAACTTCTCAAATTTTTACCCTTCAAACTGTGGTGCTGGATTAGATTATTTTATAAGTTTTTTTCCATATGTCAATTAATTCCAGGATTTTTTTTGAGCAGCAATTCCTAACACTGTACGTGCAAGATACAAAATTTTTCCATGGAGAAAAGAGGTCCCTGATCAAATCCATGTGGATTTCACTGGGTTGAACAGAATTAAACAGATTTCTTTACAGCAGTACTTCTCAGAGTCTTTAATACACTTACATACATGATGACTCTCCAGAAGGAGAATTCAGTTACGAAGCATTTTCAAAAAAAGAAAAAGATTGGACCATAGAATACACCCCACCCCCCACCACCACTCCTTATTTTAAAACAGAATCTGTTAACATTCTCTGCAAACAGTGTTCTGTGGAACATCAGTAGTTTGGTAAATGTCATCCTAGAAGGATTTCTCTCACTTGCTCTTTCAGTCACTGATGTGTGTAGAAGAATCTTTCCTAAGACAGGAATGTAGTTTCCTAGTTTAACTTCCAGAATGGGTTTCCTATGAATGTCCCTGACCCGTGTAGAAGGCTGTCTTCTCAGGCTTCATTAGTGAGAGCCTATCCTCTCTGACTGTTCATGGGGCTCTCAAGGCAAGAATGCTGAAGTGGTTTGCCATTCCATTCTTCCTTTGCAGAAGGAGAAGGGGATGACAGATGATGAGATGGTTGAATGGCATCACCCACTCAATGGACATGAGTTTGAGCAAACTCTGGAAGATAGTGAAGGACAGGGAAGCCTGGTGTGCTGCAGTCCATGGGGTCACAGAGAGTCAGACACGACTGAGCAAGAACAGATCCTCTCTGACACTGTGGCAGATTTCACATTAGAAACTTTTGTACGTCTGTGGTTAGAAGTGCTTCCTGAATGTCCCCTCTGTACCTGGCTCTTGAACCTTTGCTAACTTCACTGCTTCGAGCCATGCTCCCTCCTTTGGGTGACGGTGAAGCTGAAGTGTGCTTGGACCCACAGTTCAGGCTGAATGCCTGGGGGACAAGTCTTGTGGGAAGAGGAGCCCTGTCCAAGTGCCCTCATTGTACGGCACTGGTTTACAGGAGGCAGAACTGCAGAGTCAAAGCCAGCCCACCCAGGAAAAGAGGGGCTCTTTTCTTCTTTCAGGGACAGGACACTTATCACTTCCACTGGCAGCACTGCCTTTTGGGGGGAGGGGTTCCTTGGATGGTACCAGGGTTTTCTGGAACCATCTCCCCATCCTAAGCCCAGAGAGGAAATCTCCTGAGGTTTGTGGCCCCCACTGGACCTTTTAAAAGGTGATTTACTTGAGGGCCTTTAATCTAGAAACAAGGATTCCATTTGGAAAAGTCAGGCGCTAAGGTGGACGAGACAGAGAGGTTTTTTTTAAAAGGTTTTTTTTTTCTCTTTTGAACAATCAAAAAGAAAACATAAGAGAAAAGTATGTTCTTTTCCAGGCTGTGGGAGCTACCCTTCCTCCCTCTCTACCTCGCTCCACCCCAGCCTGACCCAGCCCCAGCTACCGGCTGGGACCCAATCCTTCTGAGGCCTGGCTCTTCCTACCAAAAAAAAGCAAGATAAGCCTTAACCCACACAGTCTCAGGCCCACTTACCAGGCTGGGGCACAGGGCCTGAAGCTGGGGAAAGCTGAGGAGAGCACAAGGAACAGGGTGTTCGATTCCAGGTAGAGGTGAGCCTGGTTTCAAAGCTCTCCAAGCTCCACTCTCAAGAGTGGAGAGGTGCCTCTTGGTTACAAGGGGGTAGAAAGGAAATCAAGGGGAACAGCCAGGGGGAAAACTGCAAGAGAGAAAGCTGGACTGAGCCAGGAAGTAAATGCTGAGATTAGGATGTGCCTTCAACCCCAGCCTCCTAGGTCAGAGCCCAGTTTGCTCCAAGGAAGCGCTCCTGTGTCCTGTCTGCTGGCCAGACAATGATTTGTTCAGGGCATCTGCTCTGAGGTCTCACGTTTCCTCTGTCCTCCCTTTTCAGCCAATACTTTCTACACCCCTTCCCTTCCCTCCCACCAGGAGATCCATCCATGGACAAAAAGCCTGTCATTGAGAACAGACAGAAATAAATAAATAAACAAGTCAATAAATAAATACCCCTCTCCTCTCAAAGCAGCAAACTGTGGACCTTCCTCTTATTCATTTTTAGACCCTACTTGCTCAAATTGGCTGGAGTTTCTATTCCTGGGCATTTTTTTTTCCTTCTATGAATGTAAGCGGTAGCTACTTCATTGTGGGCATTTTTTAATGTAAGTCTTCCCCCAAAGGCACAAGCAGATGGCTAGCAGGCAGGTACACACACACACACACACACACACACACAGAGTACCTCTGGAGCTTCCCCTCCCTCATTCATTCCCCCTATGGGCTGAAAAAGGGCGAGGCTCAGAAATCATTTCTCTGTGGCCTACCTTCTGATTCCGGCAGGTCTGAGGATCAGGCGGCAACTGGGAGCTGGGTGGCTGGAGCTGGGCTGCTTCTGTGAATCAGCAAAGAAGTCCCTGAGACAGGAATGCCGACAGCTGCTGTATGCACACTCTCCCTCCGTCTCTCCCACCTCCCTGTCCTCCTTCTCCTGCCCCTCCTCCCCTCTTTCAGAGCTGCTCTGTGTTGCTATGCAATCATATCATTGGCACTAATAGCATCTATCCGACCTCAGGCAAAGATACCCTTGACCGGGCAGATGCAGGAATAGCAAGGACAGTTTTGTGAAACTACCAGAGCCTTGGCAGCTCTGGGAGATTTCAGTTCATTAGAAGCTGAAGAGGAAAGCGGAAGAGGCTGAGAGGCAGAGGGGGAGAGGCTTCCACTGGGGAGGAGGAGACAAAAGAGGCTGGGAGATCAATACAAGCTGCTGAGCCAGGAGCCTGGGCCCCAACTTCCACAGATCGAGCTCAGAGCCAAAGCCAACTTCAGAGCCAGCAGCTGGCATGATCCCTTGGTAGCCAGTCCAGGATTCAGTTTCTGTGTTGGAGGTTGAAACACTCTGCTCTAGAATTGTCACTGGTACCCAAGGTAGAGCCTTGGGCCCAGGGCAGTCTGCCAGTCACCCGTTATGTTCCATCCTCACCTCCTCTTAGATCTAAAGGTGGAGAAATCCTTGCCCATGAGGAGAGCAAAATGCACCCTGAATGATTTGAGAAAACACAGCTCCTTCCTTCGTGCCTCCACTCAGCCACTACCCCGGTCACTCTCCTTCCTTCTGTCCATACTAGGCTTTACTCTTTTAGCTGTCACCTCTGTTTAAGAGAAGAGGGTATGAATGCCAAACACACTGCCAGACATGGGAGAAACAACTGAAGAGGTGGAGACAATTATGTCCCTTTATAGGGTGCCCAGAGCACAGTACATTAACTCAATAAAGATTTACCGAATGAGTAAATGGGGTAGATGGATGGATCAATGGCAGTCAGAAGGCCCCCAACCCCATCCTCTTACACAAACACACTCATACTTAAAGCCCCCGTAGCTCCAGACCAGGGCAAAGAATAAGAGAAGCATTCTTTTTTCCTCTCTTCATTTCTGAGAACAGGGTGTGTATGACAGGGAGAAACAGACTGGTTTGGGGGTGGGTTGCTTAATTTCACTCATTTGCCTCTAAGAACTTTATAGGCTCTGATGGCACTGCAATTTAGAAGAGAGTACACTTCCTGGCTCAAAGGACTTGGCACTAGTGTTGACAAAGTTTCTACAAAGACTGAGAATTAATACCATTATTATGATTGTTAGAGAAAATTCTCAGATAGGAAATAACTAGCACATGTGTGTGTGTTTTCTTTTGAGATAAAATGTTAAAAACTTAAGCTGCTGGTTTCAGTGAAAGATTAGCCATAGGCCTGATCTCTTTAAAACAAACAAACAAAATTGGAACCAACTGCTCCCTCCAGCAAACAAGGCTTTCAGAGCTGAGTGAGTGACCCCTCCTGCCTGGCGAAACAGCAGCAGCCAGGCCCCCATGCCAGTGCAGAAAAGGCCTTTGATTTCTGAAGGGTTTTTGGAAGCACATCCCAGCTTCTCAACCTACACACCCCCAACAGACCATTTCTGAGCTCCCCAGCCTTGCCCTGCCTGGCCCCAGTCTTAGCCCTGCCAGCATGCAGGTTTTCTCAGCACCATCCTGACCCAGGGCCCTAGGAGTGCTTTACACCTCACTTGGAATGACTTGTGGATAGGGGGAGTTGGCTTGAAGAAAGATTAGAGAAACACTCTCAGAAACTGGGTTGGCACAGTGCAGAACACACACCAAACACATGCAACCTAACTTCAATCTCACCCCTGGCACCAGTAGGCTGGTGGGTCAATCCAAAGCCGAGCTTAGATATAGAAGGAGGAAGGAGAATGAACCGATGGGATACTTGTTCCCCACCTTGACTGCACTTGGAACTGCCCAAATCACCATAAGCACTCAGAATCCTTCTTCATTTTTCTATCTCTAGAGAAAACATTCAGGCAGCAGATACAAAAAGACAGTACCAGCCTCCAGGAAAATAAACCCATAGAGTTTCTTTCACGGGATACAACAAAATCTTTCCCCAGATCTCCTTCCCACTGACCCAATCATCATGGAATCATTGTTCCTTTACTTCAGGCACTCAGACCTCCTGTGAAAAATGAGGATATTACCATGAGACAAAAAACATTAAGGTATTATCAGCGACCAACAATTAAGATTTAATTATTGGATTATAATAATGGTTAACATTATCGAGAATTTACTTCAGGCTAGGCACTGTTCAAAGTGCTTTGCATACGTTATTAGCTCATTTCATCCACATAGTAGATTAAAAATAGGTTCTATTATTTGCCCCACTTTATAGATAAAGCTCTATAACATGGTGAGGTTACATGACTTGCCCAAGGTCACACAGCCATGCATTATGGAGCTAAGACTTACACTAGATCTCTCTAGACAATGCCCGCATTTTTAACCATGATGCTATACTGCCTGAATCTATGTTCTAGTGGTGGCCTGATCAGATGTCAAACCTAGGTAGGTCATTGAGAAAACTGTGACTAGGACAAAATCCCCAGATAGTTTTTCTAATTTTTTGTGCTTTTCTCAAGCTATTTTCTCTACTCAAAATGTCTACCTTCCCTTTAGAGGTCAGAAACACAAGGGACCTCAGACATAAGACTTCTCTCTCTGTGAAGTCCCAAGTGAGCAGACTCCACACAAATTTTGATTAAAACTATGAATGGAGTATGAAAGGGAAAAGACAAGTGACCTTGAGATGAGGTGGATAGCTCCAGTTTGCTATAGTTCCCACACGGCCCACTGTACTCTAGTCATTTATATTTCCTGTTTAGCTCCTGTGGTTTTTCAATGGGTGCCATCTCATAGGCTACCCAAGGTGCACTCTTTACTGTGGTTGGTCTTTTGTGGGTATTTGGAGGAGGACTGTTTGATTTTTGTTTCCTGGAGGGTGTTGAGATAGTCTCTATAGTTGTGTTTCAGGAGAGGTAACATCTTTGCTTGAACATTGCAATTCGAGAGAAAATTTCACTCTGACATTTAAATCCCATGCATGCTCAGTTGCTCAGTCATGTCCAACTCTTTGTGACCCCATGGGCTGTAGCCCGTCAATTTCCTCTGTTCATGGGATTTCCAAGGCAAGAATATTGGAGGGGGTTGCCATACCCATCTCCAGGGGATCTTCCTGACCCAGGGATCGAACTTGAGCCTCCTGCATTGCAGGTGTATGCTTTACCCCTGAGCCACCAGGGAAGCCCATTTAAATCCCAGGGACACTCATTACATTTGGACAAACCAAAGCAAGCACACAGGCTAGCTTCAACTATTTTTCTGAGGAGGACAAAGAAAGATCAAAGGACATCAGGCCACAAGCTTTGATTGTAGCTCCACCCTGGTAACCTGTAGGAGGATGTTTGAGACCCATCCTGGTATCACTGAGCAGGGCTTTGCTCAGTGGACAAGGATAGGTGGGGCATTTCAGGCAGAGATAAAACATGTGCAAAGCTACAAAGCTGACATAGCACTGCTTGCTAAGAGATTTTAAGTACTAGAGCACTAAGCTAGGATGGGGCTATGGTGGGAAACAGCAGGGAGTGGCAGGAGATGAAGCTTTGCAAGCACACATGAAGGCACTGGTGTCACTTGTGTTTTTGTTGTTTCTTCAAGTAGTGAAGTGGCAGGGTCAGATTTATGTTTTAGAAGTATTAATATCATTCTAATGGCTTCCATGGAAAAAACAAGCTTTTACATGGAAGTATAGCTGATTTACAATATTAGTTTCATGTGTACAACATAGCGACTCAATTTCTTTCATAGATTATACTCTGTTTAGAGTTATTACAAAATAATGGCTATATTTCCCTGTGCTGTAAAATATATCCTTGTTGTTTATTTATTATATATGTAGGGGGTTGTGTCTCCTAATCCTCTGCCCCTATCTCACTCCTCTCACTTCCTCACTGATAAATACTAGTTTCTTCTTTGTAGTTGTGAATCTCTATCTGATTTGCTATATTCACTAGTTTGTTGTATATTTTAGATTCGACATATAAGTGACATCATACAGTATTTGCCTTTCTCCATCTGACGTATTTTACTTAGTACAATACCCTCCAGGTCAATCCATGTTTCTGCAAATGGCAAAATCTCACTCTTTTTATGACTGAGTAATATTCCATTGTATATACACCTTCTTTATCCATTCATCTGTTCATAAGCACTTAGGTTGCTTCCATATCTTGATTATTGTAAATACTGTTGCTATGAACATAAGGGTGTATGTTCCAATTAGTGTTTTTTTTTTTCCCTTTTGGTTATATACATAGGAGTGGATTGCTGGATCATATTGTAGTTCTAGTTTTAGGCTTTTGAGGACCCTCCACGCTGTTCTCCATAGTGGTTGTATCAATTTAGAATCCCACCAACAATGTCTTAAGATTCCCTTTTCTCCATATCCTTGCCAACATTTGTGAAGAACAATTATTGAGTGCTTGCTGCACACTAGATCTGTGCTAGAACTCAGGACCACAGAGAAAATTTGGAAACTACCTTCAGGTTGCTCACAGCCTAATGGGTGAAACAACTAATTAAACAGAAATACAGTCGACTGCAATGAAGGATGAATTGGAGGGGAGGAAGGCTGGAAGCTTGAATACTTGGTAGGAGGCAGTTGTAGTACTCATCTGATGAGGACCTGAAAACAGAGCAGTTGGTAGTGAGGATGGAACAGTGCCCCCATCCCTAATGGATCTTCCTCATATTATCCTTTCCTTTTATCATTTCTTCCTAGCTTTACTACTTGCTGAGTTCCTAAAAGAGAAATAAACTGTGAATATTGTAGGTGGGGGAGAGGTGGTGTAGGTCACTCCCATTGTCATTCCACAACCTTATTATTGGCCCCCAACCATGTTTACCAAAAGTACTACTTGAAATTGTTTCTACTCTTCTCCAACACCCAATCCAAGCTCACTTACCTCAGCAAATAACCACATTTTTGTTTGGCTGAGTGGTGAAAGATATCCCTGTAAAAGTCCTCTCTACTTCAGAATTTCATCCCATCTTCTTCCCCTTCCACCATCCCCTGACAAAGGACCTTCCTTCACTTTTTTCTCACCAAGGTCAATACCTCTGCTCATGACCTCACACAATTCTCTATCTTCTCTAGGAACTTCATGAATTTTTGTTTTTCTCTGGTTTTCATCTTCAGTCTTTTCCTTGCTTCTGACACTTTCGCCTGCTATCCAAAAACATGTGAGGAGAAGGAAGATTGCTGACTCCTGTGGGCTAGGAAATGGGAAGAATGTTTCCCCACTAGAGAAAGCCCTCCAATTCACTCTACAGGAAACCACTGCACACACAACTAGGTCAACAAGTTGTCTTATCAACAAGGTAGAGAAAGTTTGAAGGGAAGAAACATCATCAGGGTAAAGAATTACTAGGTTTCCAGTAAGGCTGTGAAGTAAAAAGTCTCACTAAGAAAATGCAGAGGAGGGCTTCCCTGGTGGCCCAGTGGTAAAGACTCTGCCTGCAAATGCAGGAGACACAGGTTTGATCCCTGATCTGGGAAGATCCCACATGCCACAGGCCAACTAAGTCCATGCATCACAACTACTGAGCCAGTGCTCTAGAGCTGAGCTGCAACTAGAGAAAGCTCACATACAGCAACAAACATCCAGTGCAGACAAAAATAAATGAGTAGATAAATAAATCTTAAAGAAGATGCAGATGATGATAATAATAATAATAAACTTTTTACCAAAGGGGAAAGGGAAGAGAGATAAATTGGGAATTTGGGATGTTAACATACACACTACTATATAGACAGTAGATAACCAATAAGGACCTACTGTATAGCACAGGGAACTACATTCAATATCCTGTAATAACCTACAATGGAAAAGAATCTGCAAAAGATATACTTTTGCAAAAGGTATACTTTTCTGTATACCTGAAACATTATAAATCAACTATACTTCAATAAAAATTTTAAAATAAAGAATTTGCAGTGTTTTTTGCCACATTATTTTATTTACCTAGAAGAAATTGCTTCCAATGAATGGGAATTTCATGCAGCAAAACTGAAAGGGTTAAGTAGAGAGACAGAGGTGAAATGCCTCAGAAGAAGTTGGGATTGTGAGAATGAGTCAGACAGTAGGAGGGAGGGAGTTTCACCAAGTGTGTATGACATAGACAAGGGAGCAGAAAATTGGGTGCTATGTTGGAGGAACACATTTGAAATGTAGGGACACACTGCTGAAAAGGCTGGGTTTTGTCACTGAAGTTGGTAATGAATAAGGTGAAACCACAACAGAGAAGGGTTGAAGAATCAGTGTTGTCCCAGTCAATAGTCTGAGCACCCTCTGCTCTTTCTGCTGAACATCTCAAAATGTAGAACTCATCTTACACACTTGGCTAACTCCCACCCTCTTCTTCTGCTTTTCAAGCTTCTGCTACACCAGACCCAGCAGCTGGGATGTTATATAACCAACTATTATGTTCTATTTATGTTCTTAAATGTATTCCATTTAGACCAAAACCATTCAAGCTACAGTAAAGGTGGTATAGTGGAAAGAACACAGAATTAGGGGTCAGAAGACAAAGGTTATAGTACAATTTTGCTACCAAATTGCTGTTAACCTTTTTGAACCTTGGATTTTTTTCCCCTTCACCAGAAAGAGGATAATATCTGCTCTGTTCACTTGATTAGGTTGAGAATCAAACAGAATAATGGATATCAGTATATATTGAATATACTGAAATTATAAAATGCTGCTCAAAATAAGAGATTATTTCCATTGCTTCAAGGTTCTGGTGGTTCTCCTATCTGCAAAAGACATAAAGACTCAGAATAGATTATAGCAGCTAAATAAGCAGAGCCAGAAATGTAATTAGCTCTCTGTCTCCATAATAGATCAGATACTATATGCTTTAAGTAGACATACCAACAAGGCACATCAGATAATTTATCATCCTTCACATTATCAACATTCTCATCCTCTTTCCAGCTGAGAAGGCTAGATACACACACACACAGTAACAACCTTCACATATGCAATTCTAGGCTAGGATATACAACACAATGGTAGCTCAGATGGTAAAGAATCTGCCTGCCTGCAATATGGGAGACCTGGGTTCAATCCCTGGGTCTGGAAGATCCCCTGGAGGAGGAAACGACAAATCACTCCAGTATTCTTGCCTGGAGAATCCCATTGACAGAGGGGCCAGGAGGGCTATAGTCCACGGGGTCGCAAAGAGTCAGACATGACTGAGCGACTAAGCATTCACTCAAAGTGAGACTCTGTCAGTGATAAAAGGATACCTCACACAGTGTTTTCTGGCCAATAACCAAACAACTCACAGCTACTGCATGGGCCCCCCCTTAGATTTGATCTTAAATGCAGTCTTATAAGGGTGAATAAAGTCAGTGGGTATCTACTTGATATGACTTGAGGAAGACTGAAATGTTATCACTAATCAAAATGATTTCCCTTGCTGGCCCTGTCATGAGACCTGCAGTTCCCTACTAATCTCTTCTTTCAGGTTAAGGCATCTGTCAAAATGTAAGTGCTATCTTCAGTCATGATACATTATAATCAGTAGTTTATCACTTTCATTCTGATCACCAGACAGGTATGGGATACAGAGCAAATTATATCAAAGAGGAAGGCAGAGAGGAAGCTTCAGTATGATGTATGATGGACAGCTAGAGTCCAGTGAGTCCAGATGAAGACAGTTAGAAACCTCAAGCACCAAAGAGGTAACGTTCAGTTCAGTTCAGTTCAGTCGCTCAGTCGTAACGTTACAAACCCTATATGCCATGCTGTGCTAAGTCGCTTCAGTTGTGTCCAACTCTTTAAGACCCTATGAACTGTAGTCCACCAGGCTCCAGTGTCCATGGGATTTTCAGGCAAGAATACTGGAGTGGGTTGCCTTGTCCTTCTTCAGGGGATATTCCCACCCCAGGGATCGAACCCACGTCTCTTATGTCTCCTGCATTGGCAGGTGGGTTCTTTACCACTAGTGCCACCTGGGAAGCCCCACAAATCCTATAAGCCAATATATAATTCAAGATAAAAATAATATTAACCTATAAAGCAGGCATAAGATGGTTTAACTAAATCTGATTTTTCCCATAATTTATACTGCAATTCTTTTCTATTGCCATACAATTCATACTTCAAAAGTATACACTTCAATGGCGTTTAGTATATTCAAAGTTGTGCAATGACCACTATCATCAATTATCAAATATTTTCATCACCCTACCCCTTACAAAATACCTTATCAGTCACTCTCTATTTCCCTCATCCTCCTAGCTCTAGGCAACCACTAATCTATTTTCAGTCTATGTAGATTTTCCTATTCAGGACATTTTACATAAATGGAATCATACAATGTGTGATCTTTTGTGTCTGGCTTCTTTCACTCAGCATAATGACATCAAGATTCCTTCTTGTTGCAGCATGTATCAGCACTTCACTCCTTTTATGGCTGAATAATATTCCCTTTTATGGATAACACATTTTGTTTAGCCATTCATCAGTTGATAGACATTTGGGTTGCCTCCACTTTTAGGCTATTATTGAGTATTGCTGCTATGAACATATGTGTATAAGTTTTTGTATGCACATACGTTCTAAATTCTTTTAAGTATATATCTAGGAATAGAATTGCTGGGTTATATAGTAACTCTATATATTTCACTTTTGAGGGACTACCAGACTCTTTATCAAAGTGGTTATATGATTTTATGTTCCCGCCACACCAATACTTGTTATTGTCTTTTTGATTATAGCTATCCTAGAGAGTGGGCTTCCCTAGAGGCTTAGCGGTAAATAATCTGCCTGCAATGCAGGAGACCTGGCTTTGATCCCTGGGTAGGGAAGTTCCCCTGGAGGAGAGCATGGCAACCCACTCTAATACTCCTGCCTAGAGAATCCCATGGTCAGAGAAGTCTGGCAGGCTGCAGTCCATAGGGTTGCACAGAGTCAGACATGACTGAAGCAACTAAGCAGCAGCAGCAGCATCTTAGAGAGCATGAAGCTACATTTCATTGTGTCAATCCTTTTTTGAAATATCCAATATCCAATTCTTAAAAAAAAAAAAAAAAAAACCTTTAGTGCTTCTATGTAGCTGGTTTCCAGGCATATACTTGATTTGCCCAGGACTGAGATCAACTAGAATTGATTTGGTTTCTGGGGTTGGAGGGCACATAAGTGAGGGCCTGCCAGGTAAAACATTTCCAACACCAAACTAAGACACAAAGATGACTAAGACACACTTCCTGTTTAATAGAGGAGTCAGTCTCCTACTCAGTCAACTACAAAAAAAAAGTACAATGAGGGAAGTGCTATAATAAGGCAATGGAAGCACAGAGGGGTATCAGAGCAAACCAGATGCAGTTCTCTCAAAATACAATGCTAAGCAACCCCAAACATCACCAGAGAAGCCTAACTCTCCACTCCTACCCAGTTACAGTGTGAATCCAGAGTCTTCCTGGAAACAGTTACAAAGGAAGGGAACAAGGCTCTTAGAGATATACTGTACTGGGCCTGAGAGGTATATTTGTCATTATCTCATTTCAATTATCAATCATACTTATTACCCACTGGCTGGCTCTTTCAGACTTGCCCTCATTATTTTCAGTCTTACATCAATTTGTAGGACTGCACTGAAGAATGCTTGTAAAGTGCTTTGTAATTCTAAAGTGTGTTATTAATGATAATCTCCCATTGCAACCTTCTCAGCAACAACAAACAAATCCTATTCCAGCAGTTCATTGCCCTCTCCCCAATCTACCATTTTACCTGAATTGTTCCCATTATACCTCTTTGCATCAGTACACCCTAACTTCTGGAGATAATGCTTGCAATCAACTAAGCCTTCAGAGAGCCTTGCAGTCTTAGAAGCACTTTGATTCTGAATTTTGCTTTGGAAATAGAAAGCAAGCCCAAGAGACTGCTCCCATTTCATCAGGGAGAGGCTGAGGCATATGAAGATTGTGACCCAATAATTTAAAAGAGATCATGTTATCAGACTGATGTTCTGTGTGTCCTTCCTGTTTTACGCCCACCTCTAGCCATGAGAAAACTGCAGCTATTGAGGTTGTGGGTTTGGGATACCTATTCCCCAGGTCTCAAGACTTTCTCCTGAGAGTAGTTAAGAGTAAGCTGGCTGCCTGAGCACAGCTAATTCATATTCACAGACCAGAGAACACAATTTCACTTTTGAACTGCTCTTTACTTTTCTGAAGTGGGACTCAATTGTGCTCAAAAAAGTCAAGCACAACCTAATCACCCTCAACCATCTGTCTAAACCCTGCTCAGAGCAATGGGACATGTGATTCTGCCTGAGGGAGGCCTTGGAGGAAGCCCTTTGGAAAATAAAGACCTCTCATCATTGCTTTATTCAAATATTTATTGAGTACTTACTAATTTGAATACTTCAGAGTGGTAATAGCATAGGGGTCATCAGCACAGGTTCTGAAGGTCAACTGCCTGTGCTCAAATCCTGACTCTAATGCCTGCTTAGTGACTTTAGTTTCTCTCTTGGTAAAATGAAAATAATAAAATTACTCATGCCATAAGCGTAGACATGAGGACATATCCATATGAGATCCCTATCTGAAGTGGCTAGTACATTACCTGGTCTGTAAGAAATTTTCAATAAATACTATCTAATATTGCTATTCACACAGAATCAGAGCAAACCTGTCAGGGAGCCATGGGTGGGAGTAAAATTTGACAGACCTTAAGCCAGTTTCACGGGCCCATTGCTGGAACTGCTCTGGGGAAGAGTCAATGTGCTGAGAAGAGTGGTAGGAAAAATGCCATGATTGGAGGAAGTAAAGTAGAAACCATACTTGGGTGCCAGGGAGCCACTTGCACTACAGAAGTTTCAGAAGAAGATCAGCACCAAAGAGGAAATTATTGCACATCAATACATTCTGTTCTAGGGTAAATGATTCCTGCTAACACAGCTGAGCCCCTCCCACTCTCATTTTCCATCACATGACAGAGGACAATGAAAATTTAGGGAAGTGATTGTTAGGTGCAAAGTCTGGAACCTAATATTATTTTAACTTCCTCCCAGCAGCACTTTTCCTGGAATTAGTCCTGTGAGTTGGGGTACCCCAATTGACCCCAAGAAAAGACAAATATGCAGAAGAGAAGATCCAGTTGATGAGCTAACTGAGAGGTTTGAATTAGGACTATCTTGAAGGGGTAGAGGGTCTTTTGCTGGGACAAAGCTCAAAAGAAACTTAAGGAGGGTGGGGAGTGAATGTGAGAATACTGTTTTGACCATGCTGATTGCTGTCATGCAGGAATCTTTTTAATTAGTTTATTTATTTATTTTTGGCTGCTCTGGATCTTTACTGCTGTGCATGGGCTTTCTCTAGTTGAGGCAAGCAGCAGCTACTCTAGTTGCAGTGCACAAGCTTCTCGTAGGGGTGGCTTCTCTTGTTATGGAGCATGGGCGCTAGAGTGCGCTTGTTGTTTAGTCACTAAGTCACGTTAGACTCTGAGATTCCATGGACTGCAGCACACCAGGCTTCCCTGTCCTTCCCTATCTCCCAGAGTTTGCTCAAACTCTTGTCCTTTGAGTCAGTGATGCTATCTAACCATCTCATCCTCTGCTGCCCCCTTCTCCTTTTGCCTTCAATCTTTGGCAGCATAAAGGTCTTTTTCAATGAGTCGGCTCTTCACATCAGGTGGTCAAAGTATTGGAGCTTCAGCTTCAGCATCAGTCCTTCCAATGAATAGTGATGGTTTATTTCCTTTAGGATTAACTGGTTTGATCTCCTTACTGTCCATGGGACTCTCAAGAGTCTTGTCCAGCACCACAGTTCAAAAGCATCAATTCTTTGGCACACAACCTTTTTTATGGTCCAACTCTCACATCTGTACATGACTACTGGAAAAACCACAGCTTTGACTAGATGGCATTCAGGCTTTAGTAGTTGTGGTGCACTGGGCTTAGCTGCTCTGTGGCATGTGGAATCTTCCCAGACCAGGGATCAAACTCGTGTCCCCTGCATTTGCAGGCAGATTCTTAACCACTTGACCACCAGGGAAGTCCCAAGCGGGAATCTTTAAACCCCATTCCTGGATTTCATGTTTATTGAGTCTCTCATGTGTGCAGAGTAACACTGAGCATTGCAAGGGACCCCAAAGAAGCAACAAATGGGCTTCCTGCTTCCAAACTGTGATTAAACTGAAGTGGGAAAAAATAGTCTATATTTTCCGCCTGTAACTTAATTCCAGATTGGAGAGTACAATAGTAACAGCTGCACTAACTGCTTTTATTTTACATACAGCGCTTAGAGTCAGAACCTCTTGAACTCAATTCACAAAGTGACAAAAAATCATGCGTGGGCGCTTCTGTTTGTTATAGGATTGCTGCCAGAACTGTATAAAATTCTATGTTTATGTTCTCTGCTGCACCAGTCTCTCACTGGACTTGCATTCCATAGTCTTTAAACAACAACCCAGTGAAATGTCTCTGGTTTTCCCAGGGAAGGACTGGAGGAACTCAAAGGCATTCACACAGTGAGTTAATATCATTGGGCATTCCAGTACCAACTCTGCTGTTTTCTCTCAAGTCCCTTTGCCATTTGAAGGCCCCGTTTTTGTTTTTCACTCCTGATGGGCTGAACCTCAGAAACAGTGGACAGGTGAACAACCATTTGTGAACAATCTAATTGTGAGGAAATCAGGGCAATGGCAGACTGAGCAGAATGAACCTGAAGCTCCAATGAGCTACCAACCCATGCATTGGTACACTCTCTGGATTCCTATGTCCCAGTTCCTTGCACCTCCCACTTAGGGTAACAAAGCTCACAGTGAGAGGGAGGTACTAGACAAGGCAAGCAATTTGTTAGGATTATTTTTTCTCTTCTACAAGACATTCTCAAAGAGTTCTCCTTCGCTGGTCTAAGGTGGGTTAGGTGCAGTTCTGCTGAAAGCAGAGATAGCCTCTTCCAGCCATGTGAATCTCTGGGTATATTTCCTGACCCCCACAGAAATGAGCCACGTTTAGCACCCATGCTGTGTATAGTCCTTTTTTATATTCAAACCTAGCAAGGGCCAAGCTATACAAAAGATCTCTGCTTATTGAAAG
This sequence comes from Bos mutus, assembly GCF_027580195.1. Taxonomy (NCBI): domain Eukaryota; kingdom Metazoa; phylum Chordata; class Mammalia; order Artiodactyla; family Bovidae; genus Bos; species Bos mutus. The sequence goes on from NC_091646.1 coordinate 49,796,519, forward strand.
CATGCTGCTACTGCTATTACTACACCTTTCATCACTGCTTCCTCCTCGGGGAAGCTCAGCCTGATAGCACAGTCACTAAAAATTAACTCTGACTACAAATGGAGAGAGTCTGTGAGACTTCCAACAGGGACTGATACTTAAACTGGTCACCAGGCAGGGAAGGGCATTCCAGGCTGAGAGCAACATGAGCAAAGATGCAGGGTTCTGTAAGTGCATGGTGGGTTCAAGAAAGTGGATAGGGACTTCCCTGGTGGTCCAGTGGCTAACACTCCAAGCTCCCAATGCAGGGGGCTGGGGTTCGATCCCTGGTCAGAGAACTAGATCCCACATGCCACAACTAAGTGTTCGCATGCTGTAATGAAGATCAAAGATCCCATGTACCCAGGGCAGTCAAATAAATACATAAATAAAATTTTTAAAGAAAGAAAGAAAATGAATAACTGAGTGGGACACATTGGAAGGTATCAGTGAAGTGAGACTGATGCCTGAGAGACTGGAACACTGTAGGGTGGGGCGGAACATGCAGGGCATTGAATGCCAGGTTAAGCAGGTGGATTTACTCCTCTAGGCCATGAGGTGTTCTAAGCAGGTGAAACACAATCCAACTCACATTTACAAAGGGAGATCTGTGGGAGTATTGAAACTTGATAGGCAGAGGTAAAGAGACCATTGAGGAGGCTTTAGGCAAAGGGCTGGATAAGAAATGAGAGCCATGTCTAGGGTAGTGGTAGTGGGAACTGAAAGGTGGCAGATTTGAATGCACTAAGAAGCAGTCATGTGCTGGTAAACAACTGGCTCAGAAAAGAAAAGGGGGAAAAAAGCCCCAATTTATAGTGTTCATTGATTTCCATAGTGTAAACACTTTATCATGGCTGATTTTAAGCTATCCACTAGACATCACTGGATGTGAAATTGGGAAGACGTGTGCTCAGTCAGCTCTCTCGGGCCAGTGTGAGCTGGTGTACCACTATCTAGTGACCAGTTCAATGTGGGTGAAGACAGAGAAAAACCAAATGTGATGAACATGTCTAATATGGATGACTCCTTAGATGTTAACAGATAAATGGAACCCAGGAAAAAAAACAGATTTTGTTTATTTATCTGTTTGTCTGGAGTAGGGGATAATTAAAAGGCATATCATGAGGGAATTGTGACTTTGATTTTGGACATGTTGGTTTGGAAGTCTTAGCCCTGGAATTCAACTTTCACTGAGGCTCTACCTTATAATAATAACTCACATTGATGAAATATTTATACTGTGCTAAGCACATTATATATGTTTATGATCTTTCAGTAATGCCACAACCCTGTGGATCTAGTAGAAAAGCTGTCAAATAGTAGTTACACAACAAATATCTTTTAAATGAGTTTTTTTTAAATTTATTTATTTTAATTAGAGGCTAATTACTTTACAATATTGTATTGGTTTTGCCATACATCAACATGCATCCGCCACAGGTGTATACGTGTTCCCAATCCTGAACCCCCCTCCCACCTCCCTCCCCATACCATCCCTCTGGGTCATCCCAGTGCACCAGCCCCAAGCATCCTGTATCCTGCATCGAACCTGGACTGGCGATTCGTTTCTTATATGATATTATACATGTTTCAATGCCATTCTCCCAAATCATCCCCCCCGCCCACAGAGTCCAAAAGACTGTTCTATACATCTGTGTCTCTTTTGCTGTCTCACATACAGGGTTATCGTTACCATCTTTCTAAATTCTGAATTAGGTAGTCTTATTTTCTTCATTTTACAAATAAGAGAAAGGAGACACAAATTGATAGTAACTTGCACAAGGGCATACATCTGGAACTCAAACTCAAGCCTGTATGATTCCAAAACCACTCTGCTATACTATGTATGTGTGCTGTGGAAATGAACCATGAGAGTAAAAGAAAAAAGATAGTGTTAGGCACTCACTCATGTCCAGCTCTTCGTGACCCCATGGACCATAGCCCACCAGGCTCCTCTGTCCAGGGAATTTTCCAGGCAAGAATACTGGAGTGGGTTGCCATTCCCTTCTCCAGGGGATCTTCCTGACCCAGAGACTGAACCCAGGTCTTCTGAATTGCTTACAGATTCTTTACCATCTGAGCCACCAGGGAAGCCCATGGATCCCATAGACATCTTTTTTTTTTTTGTCTCAAAGAACACTCCCATAGACATCTTTATCCCTACACTTAGTCTCCAGGAGCAAATCCCTTTTCTGTTTGTAATAGAAAGATACTTAACAAGAGTGGACTACTGACATCTCATCCCATTTCTTTCCCAATGCTTCTCTTTCCTTTTTATCTTAGTAGCTATTCACTGGATTGTCAGTTTTACTTTCACTGTATATGTTTTTCTGACAATATATATCAATGTCAACCATCAGCAAGAACAAACAACTTTTTTCTCTATCTGACAACTCCTCCCTGCAAATCTTCAGCTTCTTCTTGATTAAAGATTCTCACTTCAAAGAAAAATTGCTGGGTAAGGATTCTGAGTTCATCAATTATTATCATGTTAAGCAAAATATTTCCTTGAAAACCAACAGGATATAGGAAAAATGAAAGCTTACTGCTTTCTCCATAGTACTTAATGGTAGTAACCTGGGGGAAGAAATAATAATGGTTAACATTCATCAAGTGACCATTATATACTAAGCACTGTTCTAAGTGCTTTACATGTACTAATTCACATAATTCTTACAACAGTCCTAAAAGGAAGGTGATATTATTATCCCTATTTTACATATAAGGAAACTGAGACACAGAGAGATTAAACAGCTTGCCCAAAGCCACTCACCTAGAGTGTGGCAGAGTCTAGATTCTAAGCTAGGCCATCTAGCCTCAGAGTCCACTCTCTTAACCACCATACTATTAGGTCAAGTTTTTATTCAAAGTTTCTAGATACTCAAGCTTTTAAGAATGGAATAGAAAAAGTAGAATTACCCACTATCTATTTTTCTCCTATTTTCTCCTATTTTACTGGACCTGTGCCAGTAATTTACTCATTGCCCTGCAACTCTGCTCCTACTATTCTAGACTTTGCTCTGTGCATTTCCCAGGCTCTTTTGCTAACTTAGCTTGCTGTTCGGGTCTGCAAATAAGAGGCAGTGACAGGAGAACAGAAGGTGGAGAAAGAGAGATGCTTCCTGCTTTTGGCTCTAATGGGTAGCAATTGGTGATAGAAGATGTAGTTGCAGAAATAATAGTTTTTAGCCCTGGCTAACCAGGTGGTGATAGCGGTAAAGAACCTGCCTACCAATGCAGGAGACATAAGAGACACAGGTTCAATCCCTGGGTCAGGAAGATCCCTTGGAGGAGGGCAAGACAACCCATTCCAGTATTCTTGCCTGGAGAATCTCATGGACAGAGGAGTCTGGAGGGCTGCAGTCACTTTAGTACTCTTGTCTGGTGAAGCTCATGGACAGAGGAGCCTGGGGGGGAGTCGGACACGACTGAAGCAACTTAGCACAAGCATGCAAAGTGATACTACTGCTTATTTAACTTCTGTGCAGAGTATATCATGCGAAATGCCAGGCCAGATGAATCACAAGCTGGAATCAAGAGTGCTGGGAGAAGTATCAACAACCTCAAATATGCAGATGATGCCACTCTAATGGCAGAAAGTGAAGAGGAACTAAAGAGCCTCTTGATGAAGAATCAAAGAGAGGCGTGAAAAAGCTGGCTTAAAACTCAACATTCAATAAACTAAGATCATACATCCGGTCCCATCACTTCATGGCAAACAGATGAGAGAATAGCATTGAACATGTATATTACCATATGTAAAACAGATGACCAGTGCAAGTTTGATGCATGAAGCAGGACATTCAAAGCCGGTGCTCTAGGACAACCTAGAGGGATGGAGTGCGGAGGAAGGTGGGAGGGGGAGTTCAGGATGGGGGAACACACGTACACCTGTGGCTGATTCATGTCAATGTATGGTAAAAACCACCACAATATCATAAAGTAATTCGCCTCCAGTTAAAATAAATTAATTAATTTTAAAAAAGACCTGGTGCAGCCAAATAAATAGATATTTTTTAAACCATTGGGAAAAAACCCCCCAATATTCAATAAACTAAAATCACGGCATCCAATCCCTTCACTTCATGGCAAATAGATAAAGAAAAGTGGAAAGAGTGGCAGATTTTATTTTCTTGGGCTCCAAAATCTGCAGATGGTGAATGCAGCCATGAATTAAAAGACGCTTGCTCCTTGTAAGAAAAGCTATGACAAACCTAGACAGTGTATTAAAAGCAGAGACATCACTTTGCCAACAAAATTCTGTATAGTCAAAGTTAAAAAGGTTAAAAGTGTTAAAAAGTTAAAAAGGTAAAAAAAATCCACCTGCCAATGTGGTGGACACGGGTTTGATCCATGCCACAGAGCAACTAAGTCTGTGCACTGCAAATATTAAGCCTGTGCTCTAGAGCCTGGGAATGTAACTTCTGAGCCCACATGCCACAACTACTGAAGCCCACCTGCCCTAGAGCCTGTGCTCCACAGCTAGAGAAGCCACTACAATGAGAAGTCCACTCCCCACAACTAGAGAAAAGCCTGTGCAGCAACAAAGACCCATCACAGCCAAATTAAAGTTTTTTTTTTTAAAGTAAGATCACTTTTTACAAAATGAAAAATAACAAGTGTTAGCAAGGATGTGGAAGAAAATGGAGCTCTCATACATTGCTAATGAGAATGAAAAGTGGTACAGACACTTTGGAAAACAGTTTGGCAGTTCCTCAGTAAGTTAAACATGTAATTACCATATAACTCTGCAATACACACCCGAAAAAATTGAAACACAGGTGTTAAAATAAAAATTTGTATAAATGAATTTTCATTGCAGCACTATTCACAATAGCCAAAGGTGGAAGCAACTCAAATGTCCATCATCTGATGAATAAACAAAAGTGGTGTGTCCATACAGTGAAATATTATTCGGCCATGAAAAGAAATGAAGTTCTGATACATGTTGCCACATTATGCATGTGAAAGAAGCCAGACACAAAAGGCCACATACTGTATGACTCTACTTATGTGAACTATGCAGCATATTGGGCTGAGAGAAGAGGGGGAAGTGAGGAGCAACTGCTTAATGGGTGTAGGGTTTTCTTTTTGGATGATAAAAAGTTCTGGAAGTAGATATTGCTGAAGATTGCACAACATTGCAAATATACTTACTGCCACTGAATTGTATAATTTAAAATGATTAAGGTTGCAAGTATCATGTGTATTTTATAGAATAAGAAAAAAGCAGCAAATATAAAAGTTATCTTACCAAAACTAGTCTTACAGAGTTCTTAAATAAACCTGATAACACAAAAATGCAAAATATGAAAAGCTGTCAAAGGTATTTGGTACTAGAATGATAAAATGCTAAGAAAAGAAAGAATCCTTATTAATGTCAAGCAAAAATTTGAGGTTTACAGTAAAATGATCTAATGTAGCTATTAGTCAGTATGTCTGAGTGAAATTTACTCAGTCATGTCCGACTCTTGGCGACCCCATGGATTATACAGTCCACAGAATTATCCAGGCCAGAATACTGGAGTGGGTAGCCTTTCCCTTCTCCAGGGGATTTTCCCAACTCAGGGATCAAACCCAGGTCTCCCGCATTGCAGGCGAATTCTTTACCAGCTGAGCCACAAGGAAATGGCTAATAGGGGTAGGGTGTTTCAAGAGGTATAGAACCCAGCAAGATTCAATTACTGTCTGACCCCTCGACCCTAAGTCTATATCAAGAATCCTCAAGTTGAGGGAAGCTCAATTTATTTCCAGACACAAGGGAAAAGGATCTTTGTAGTCAAGAAGGGCAGAAATCAGAATTGTACTCTAGCTCCCCCATTCAGCTCAACACACTCATTTTCCTTCCTCTGCACTAGCAGAGGCTAGTGAAAGTGAAATTGAAGTCGCTCAGTCATGTCCAACTCTTTGCGACCCCATGGACTGTAGCCCACCAGGCTCCTCCACCCATGGAAATTTCTAGGCAAGAGTACTGGAGTGGGTTGTCATTTCCTTCTCTAGGGGAGCTTCCCAACCCAGGGATCTGCTGCTGCTGCTGCTGAGTTGCTTCAGTCGTGTCCCACTCTGCGCGATCCCATAGACAGCAGCCCACCAGGCTCCCCCATCCCTGGGATTCTCCAAGCAAGAACACTGGAGTGGGTTGCCATTTCCTTCTCAAGTGCATGAAAGTGAAAAGTAAAAGTGAAGTTGCTCAGTCGTGTCCGACCCTCAGCGACCCCATGGACTACAGCCTACCAGGCTCCTCCATCCATGGGATTTTCCAGGCAAGAGTACTGGAGTGGGTTGCCATTTCCTTCTCCAGTGGACCTTCCCAACCCAGGAATCTAGCAGAGGTCAAATTCCTTGTAGTGGGGTAAACATCCAGCAGGGGGAGATGCTAAGTTATTCTAAATTCAATAGTAACATGGAATTCTAAACACAACTAAGATTCCTTAAAAAACTGGAAATAGAACTGGCATATGACCCAGCAATCCCACTGCTGGGCATACACACCGAGGAAACCAGAATTGAAAGAGACACGTGTACCCCAATGTTCATCACAGCACTGTTTATAATAGCCAGGACATGGAAGCAACCTAGATGTCCATCAGCAGATGAATGGATAAGAAAGCTGTGGTACATATACACAATGGAGTATTACTCAGCCATTAAAAAGAATACATTTGAATCAGTTCTAATGAGGTGGATGAAACTGGAGCCTATTATACAGAGTGAAGTAAGCCAAAAGGAAAAACACCAATACAGTATACTAACGCATATATATGGAATTTAGAAAGATGGTAACGACAACCCTGTATGCGAGACAGCAAAAGAGACACAGATGTATAGGACAGTCTTTTGGACTCTGTGGGAGAGGGAGAGGGGGATGATTTGGGAGAATGATATTAAAACATGTATAATATCATATAAGAAATGAATCGCCAGTCCAGGTTCGATGCAGGATACAGGAAGCTTGGGGCTGGTGCACTGGGATGACCCAGAGGAATGGTATGGGGAGGGAGGTGGGAGGGGGGTTCAGGATGGGGAACACGTGTACACCCGTGGCAGATGCATGTTGATGTATGGCAAAACCAATACAATATTGTAAAGTAAAAAAATAATAATAATAAAAAATTTTAAAAAGAAAAGAAACACAACTAAGATTTTCTTACACAGAGCAGCTTAGAAAACAGGTTAAGTAATTGAAATAAACTTAATTTTTACAATTCTCACCTGAAATTAAATAGGTTAATAAATTTTTCTTCACAATTATCCATATAGAAATGTAAAATTTCCCATTTCTATTTAAAATATCATTCACTCTGACTGTATCCTCATTCAGAATAAAGAAAATTAAATATTTTGTTAGAAACTCAGTTGTCTTTAATTTGAATATATCCATTATAATTATATTATATATTCTATTTTTGGTAGAAAAATATGCAAATACCCCTAAAATTGATCAAAACCTTTTTTAAAGAGAAATAATATTACAGTGATTTTTACCCACAATTTCATAACCTACTTCCACTTACCTATCTATACTTTAGAAAATTGTTCCAGCTTATCTTTTTTCCTTGCTGATCCTAAAATATCTTCAATAAACATGTAAATCTAATATCTACCTTTAAAAAATCTTTAAAATATTTGATAGCTACACAGTTATCATATAAAATTCTCTTTGCATAGGCCTAATTTCCTAGACTGGAAGAGAAGAAGGTATGAGAAGAGACACAAATAGTGATTTTATGACTATAATTTTTTCAAATTCGTTATTATACAGTTAAGATAATCATTATCCAAACATGAGATCTTTAAGATTACTTATCTCATCCTTTTCAAAAACAGGACTTAAGACAGTTCCAAAAGCTTTTTTTAAAGAACTTTAGTGATATACTTAATAACATAAAATTCAGTGGTTTTTATCATATTTACAGAGCTTAGAACACTTTTATCATCTTAAAAAGAAACCTCATAGAGTGCCAGGCTGGGCTCCCTGTGTTGTATAACGACTTGCCACTATCTATTTTACAATGATAGTGTACATATGTAAATGCTACTTTCTCAATTTGTCCCACCCTCTGTGATGACCTAGAGTGGTGGGATGAGGGAAAAGGAGGAGTCTCAAGAGGGAGGATATATATATATATATATATATATATATATATATATAATTAGGACTGGTTCGCATTGTTGTGTGGCAGAGACCAACACAGCGCTGTAAAGCAATTTTCTACCAATTAAAAGTTTTTTTAAAACAAGAATTAAAATAAAAAGAAAACCTCATATCCATTAGCAGTCACTTCCCATCTCAGTCCTTTGGGGCTGCTATAACTGGGTAGCACATAAACAAGAAACTTATTTCTCATAGTTCTGGAGGCTGGGGAGTCCAAGATCAATGTGCTGAAAGATGCAGTGTGTCTGGTGAGGACGAGCTTCCTGGCTCATAGACAGCCATCTTCTTGCTATAACCTTACCTGATGAAAAAGGCAAAGAAGCTCTCTGGGGTCTCTTTTATAAGGGCATTCATCCCATTCATAAGAGGTGTACCCTCATGACTTGATCACCCTCAAAGGCCTCACTCCAAATATCATCATACTGGTAATTCAGCATATAAATTTTGAGGGAACACAAACTTTCAGTCTATCAGTTCAGTTGCGTCGCTCAGTAGTGTCCAACTCTTTGTGACCCTGTGAACTGCAGCACGCCGGGCCTCCCTGTCCATCACCAACTCCCAGAGTCCACCCAAACCCATGTCCATTGAGTCAGTGATGCCATCCAACCATCTCATCCTGTTGTCCCCTTCTCCTCCTGCCTTCAATCTTTCCCAGCATCAGGGTCTTCTCAAATGAGTCAGCTCTTCGCATAAGGACCAAAGTATTGGAGTTTCAGCTTCAACATCAGTCCTTCCAATGAACACCCAGGACTGATCTCCTTTAGAATGGGCTGGTTGGATCTCCTTGCAGTCCAAGGGACTCTCATGAGTCTTCTCCAACACCACAGTTCAAAAGCATCAATTCTTCTGCACTCAGCTTTCTTTCTAGTCCAACTCTCACATCCATATATGACTACTGGAAAAAGCAAAGTTTTGACTAGACAGACCTTTGTTGGCAAAGTAACGTCTCTGCTTTTTAATATGATGTCTAGTTTGGTCATGACTTTTCTTCTAAGGAAGAAGTGTCTTTTAATTTCATGGCTGAAGTCACCATCTGCAGTGATTTTGAAGCAAAAAAAGTAAAGTCTGTCACTGTTTCCATTGCTTCCCCATCTATTTGCCATGAAGTGATGGGACCAGATGCCATGATCTTAGTTTTTGGCATGCTGAGTTTTAAGCCAACTTTTTCACTCTCCTCTTTCACTTTCATCCAGAGACTCTTTAGTTCTTCTTCGTTTTCTGCCATAAGGGTGGTGTCATCTGTACATCTGAGGTCATTGATATTTCTCCCGTCAACCTTGATTCCAGCTTGTGCTTCCTCCAGCCCAGCATTTCTCATGATGTACTCTGCATATAAGTTAAATAAGCAAGGTGACAATATACAGCCTTGATGTACTCCTTTTCCTATTCGGAACCAGTCTGTTGTTCCATGTCCAGTTCTGACTCTTGCTTCCTGACCCGCATACAGGTTTCTCAAGAGGCAGATATGGCAGATCTCAAGAGGTCTGGTATTCACATCTCTTTCAGAATTTTCCACAGTTTATTGTGATCCACACAGTCAAAGGCTTTGGCATAGTCAATAAAGCAGAAATAGATGTTTTTCTGGAACTCTCTTGCTTTTTTGATGATCCAGCAGATGTTGGCAATTTGATCTCTGGTTCTTCTGCCTTTTCTAAAACCAGCTTAAACATCTGGAAGTCCACGGTTCACATATTGCTGAAGCCTGGTTTGGAGAAGTTTGAGCATTACTTTACTAGCATGGGAGATGAGTGCAATTGTGTGGTAGTTTGAGCATTCTTTGGCATTGCCTTTCTTAGGGATTGGAATGGAAACTGAGTTTTTCCAGTCCTGTGGCCACTGCTGAGTTTTCCAAATTTGCTGGCATATTGAGTGCAGCACTTTCACAGCATCATCTTTCAGGATTTGAAACAGCTCAACTGGAATTCCATCACCTCCACTAGCTTTGTTCGTAGTGATGCTTCCTAAGGCCCACTTGACTTCACATTCCAGGATGTCTGGCTCTAGGTGAGTGAGCACACCATTGTTGTTATCTGTGTCATGAAGATCTTTTTTGTACAGTTCTTCTGTGTATTCTTGCCATCTCTTCTTAATATCTTCTGCTTCTGTCAGGTCCATACCATTTCTGTCCTTTATTGAGCCCATCTTTGCATGAAATGTTCCCTTGGTATCTCTAATTTTCTTGAAGAGATCTCTAGTCTTTCCCATTCTGTTGTTTTTCTCTATTTTTTTGCATTGATCGCTGAGGAAGGCTTTCTTGTCTCTCCTTGCTATTCTTTGGAACTCTGCATTCAGATGCTTATATCTTTCCTTTTCTCCTTTGCCTTTCACCTCCCTTCTTTTCACAGCTATTTGTAAGGCCTCCTCAGACAGCCATTTTGCTTTTTTGCATTTCTTTTTTTGGGGGGATGGTCTTGATTCCTGTCTCCTGTACAATGTCATGAATCTCCATCCATAGTTCATCAGGCACTCTGTCTATCAGATCAAATCCCTTCAATCTATTTGTCACTTCTACTGTATAATCATAAGGGATTTGATTTAGGTCATACCTGAATGGTCTAGTGGTTTCTCCACTTTCTTCAATTTCAGTCGGAATTTGGCAATAAGGAGTTCATGATCTGAGCCACAGTCAGCTCCCAGTCTTGTTTTTGCTGACTGTATAGAGCTTCTCCACCTTTGGCTGCAAAGAATATAATCAATCTGATTTTGGTGTTGACCATCTGGTGATGTCCACGTGTAGAGTCTTCTCTTGTGTTGTTGGAAGAGGGTGTTTGCTATGACCAATGTGTTCTCTTGGCAGAACTCTTATTAGTCTTTGCCCTGCTTCATTCTGTACTTCAAGGCCAAATTTGCCTGTTACTCCAGGTGTTCCTTGACTTCCTACTTCAGTCTATAGTACCCCCATTATCTGTACCCTCTCTCCATCAGCCCCAGATAACCACTTAACTATTTTCTGTCTTTACTGATTTGCCTATTGTGGACACTTTCATATAAATGGACCATACTATATGTGCTCTTTTGTGACTTATTTCACTTTATATAATGTTTTTGAGGTTTGTCCATAATATGTACTACTTCTTCACTCCTTTTTTTTTAATTTTTGCTAAACAGTATTCTGTTATATGGTAATGGCATATTTTATTTATTCATTCATCAGCAGGACATTTGGGTTAATTCCACTTTGATGCTATTAAGAATAATGCTGCTATGAACATTTGTGTACAAATTTTTGCGAAGACATGTTTTCATTTCTCTTGAGCATATATCCAAGCATGGAATTACCCAGTCATACAGTATCTCTATGTTTAAGATCTTGAGGAACTGTCAAATCATATTCCGGAGTGGCTACACCACTTACAGCCCAGTCAGCAGTATGTAAGTTTCAATTTCTCCACATCCTCACTTGTCATGTCTTTATAATAGTCATTTTAGTGGGTGTGAGGTGGTATTGCATTATGGTTTTGGTTGAATTTACTTAATGATGAACGATGTTGAGCATCTTTTTCATGTTATTATCCATTCATACACTTTACTGGGAAGAATTATCTACTCAGGTATTTTGCCCATTTTAAAAACTGTATTGTCCTTATTATTGGGTTGTTAAGTACTCTGTATATAAGACATTCATCACATACATGATTTGCAAGTGTTTTCTCTCATTCTGTGAAGTTTCTCTTCACTTTCTTGGTGGTCTCATTTGAAGCACAAAGTTTTTAATTTTGATGAAGTTCATCAATTTTTTTGTTTGTGCTTTTGTTATCAGAGCTACAAAATCAATGACTAACTTAAGGTCATGAAGATTATTCCAATGTTTTGCCTAGGAGTTTTATAGTTTTAGACATTAATGTTTCTCATTCCTTTTGAGTTAAGCTCTGTATTTGATGTGATATATGGTCCAACTATACTCTTTACTTCCCAGGTGGCATGGTAAAGAACCTGCCTGCCAATGCAGGAGACATAAGCAACATGGGTTTGATCTATGGGTTGGGAAGATCCCCTGGAGAAGGGAATACAACACTTCTGTATTCTTTCCTGGAGAATCCCATGGACAGAGGAACCTGGCGGGCTACAGTCCATAGGGTTGCACATAGTTGGACACGACTGAAATGACTCAGCACAGCACAGACTCTGTTGCATGGAATATATCCAGTTGTCCCAACACCACTTTCTTTCCCCATTGAACTGTCTTATCATCCTTGTTGAAAATCAAATTGACCCACGACGAACTGGGTTTATTTCTGGACTCTCGATTCTATTCCATTGATCTTTGCTTATCCTTATGCCAGTACAACACTATCTTGATTAGTAAGCTTAGCAATCAGGAAATGTGAGGCCTCCAATTTTGTTCTTCTTTTCCAGTATTGTTTTGGTTATTCATGGTACTTTTTGTTTCCATTTGAATTTTAGGATCAGCTTATCAATTTCTGCAAAATACCAGGTGGGGTTTTGATAGGGACTGTATTGAAAGTGTAGATCAGTTTTGGGAGTACTACTATATTAACAATATTCAGTCTTTTGATCTATGATCATAGGATGTCTTTGCATTTATCAGATGCATTTTTACTTTCTTTAAACAATATTTTGGGACTTTCCTGGTGGTCCAGTGGTTATGACTCCATGCTCCTAATGCAGGGGGCAAGGGTTTGATCCCTGGTTGGGAAATTTAAGATTATTCCCACATGCTGCATGGCAAAAAAAAAAAAAAAAAACACCCAATGTTTTGACACAGTGTATTACATTAATGTTAAGCCATCCTTGTATTTGCACTACTGGGGTAAATAAATCCCAGTTGATCATGTTTATATGTTGGATTTGCTTTACTAGTATTTTTCTTGAGCTTCTTGAACATATAGATTGCTTTTCATCAAATTTAGGGCAGCCATTATTTCTTTAAATATATTTTGTCTCCTCTGGTATACCCATTATGAGTGTTTGTGTGCTTAATGTTTTACCACATTTTTATAAGGCTCTGTTCATTTTTATTCACTTTTTTCAAATGAAAAGTTCAGCATTTCGACTTGGGGTGTGGGGGTGTATTCTATCCTTTACTAGCATTTTCTTTTTTCCCACTTGTTTTTGGCTGCACTGGGTCTGTGTTGCTGTGTGTGGGCTTTCTCTAGTTGTGGCAAGTAGGGGCTACTCTCTAGATGTGGTGCATGGGCTTCTCATTGCAGTGGCTCCTCTAGTGCTGGAGCATGGGTTCTTGGCATGTGGGCTTCAGTAATTGTGGCACATGGACTTAGTTGCTCTGTGGCACATGGAATCTTGCTGGACCAGGGATTGAACCTGTGTCCCCAGCATTGGCAGGAATGGATTATTAAAGACTGGACCACCAAAGAAGTCCTGGTATTTTCAATGAGTCACTGTCATCACATATTCCTTTAATTATTTAAACATGGTTTAAGTTCTTTGAATGTATTTAAAATAGATGTTTTGAAGTCCTTAGTCACTAAGTTCAACATCTGACTCCCCCTCAAAGGCAATCTTTTTTCCCCCTGCATATAGGTCACACTCTCCTGTTTATTAATCTGAAGTTAGGTAACATATTGTAGCAGTACTGGATTTGGTTGTCTCTGCTCCAGAGTCTGTATAGTAACTTGGCTGGACTAATTCCTTGTGTGCAGCCTCTAATTTTTGGATTTTTCATTTTTATCTTGATACCTAGGTTCCTAAAGTAATTCCCTGGGTCAGAGGTATTGTTTAGCAGTCATCCACTAATTGAGTGGAGTTGTACCATAGCCTCTAAGTACAACAAAGCCAATAAGATTTTCTTCTTTTGCTGCTTGACCTGTGTGGTTTAGACTGCTTTCACACTTCAGGGAGTCTACAAATTGTCTCACATTTAGTCAAGGACTAATAGCAAATAAGTTTCCTCTTCAGTTGTTCCTGAGAAAGCGGGGCCTTAGGTACACTCATCCATATCACCAGACCTCCTTTGCTGGCTCTTTCTCTCATGTTAAACTTCTGGCTGGCCTGCCTCTATAAGTATCATACCATGCTTTTGATTGATATCATGCTCCACTGATTGTTTGCTGATTTTTACTTTGTACAATTCCTTGAAGGCACAAATTGCTACACAATCCAAATAAAGTATGGTCCCTCAGGCAGGACCATGGTGTTGCCAGTTTTTGAGTTTTTCTATGACCTTGTTGGAACCTCTATATTATGGACACTATCTAAGGGAGATAGGAGCTGCCACTTGGCTGCCAAGCTCGCTGTAACCTGTTCTGCAACAAGGAGCTGGGTGGGGAAATGGGTGTAACCTCTAGCTCACATGTTAAGACTCGTATTACTGAGCTTTGCAGATATTTAGTAAACGGTTTTCAATTTGCTGCAAATCCCTTTACCATTCTTTAGAGACTCTGAATGATGGTTTTGGCTAAATTTAATACCCACTAGACAAATATTTTTCTGGGGAGAATTTCCACTGATCTTTTCATATTGCCATCTAGAATTCCTCCCCATTACAGTTTTCAATTGATTATGTAGAAACTGGTGATCAAGTTTATGAATTTAACCTAGTTCACAAACCTGATTACAAAAAAGGATTCAGTTCTATTAAGTTGAAATTAACATCTAATTAAAAATTATATACTATTTTTTCCTCCATTACCCCAAGTAACAGAAAGTACATCTATATATAGATACAAGGGGAAAGTATAGCATATAAAATATTCACTCTTGTTCTAATGCTTAGGATGGCAAACTATTAAGTAGGTGCTTATTCATTCATACTTCCAGCACTTTTCTCAGAAAGGTTCAGGAAAGCTCTGTTCACACAGAGAGTAAAGTATAGAGAAAATACATTATACCAGTAAGCTACTATCTCCTGTCGTTGTTAAGCCGTTAAGTTGTATCCAACTTTTTGCAATCCCATGAACTGCAGCATGCCAGGCTTCCCTGTCCTTCACTGTCTCCCAGAGTTTGCTCAAATTCATGCCCATTGAGTCAGTGATGCCATCCAACCTACTTCCTAAATCTTTAATTGAATTGTTATAAGATAGTATACTTTGATCAAATACAGCTTGCAAAACAGGAAAAACCTGTATATCATTTCTCCTCTTTTTGGCTTTTCAATGAAAATTTTACAGGCTTTCTGTCATTTTACATGCCAAACCTTTGAAAAATAGATCTCAGAATCTAAATTTTACCAAAGAAGGAATCAAGAGGCAAAATACTTAAGTGACTTCCAAGGCCATTTTGTTGTTCGGTC
Organism: Bos mutus; assembly: GCF_027580195.1. NCBI lineage: Eukaryota > Metazoa > Chordata > Mammalia > Artiodactyla > Bovidae > Bos > Bos mutus. The sequence continues at coordinate 49,811,902 of NC_091646.1, forward strand.
CCGAAGTTGCGTCCGACTCTTCTGCGACACCACAGACTACAGCTTGCCAGGATCCTCTGTCCATGGTATACTGCAGGCAAGAATACCGGAGTGGGTTGCCATTTCCTTCTCCAGGAGACTTTCCCAACCCAGGTGTCAAACCCATGTTTCCCGCATTGCAAGCAGATTCTTTACCACTGCGCCACCAGGGAAGCCCAAGGTGATACTAATGACGAATCAAAAACTAGAAGCAATGAAAGGTTTTCTTAACATCCAGCCTTCAGCTCGGAGAAGGCAATGGCAACCCACTCAGTACTCTTGCCTGGAAAATCCCATGGACGGAGGAGCCTGGTAGGCTGTAGTCCATGGGGTCGCTAAGAGTCGGACACGACTGAGGGACTTCACTTTCACTTTCATGCATTGGAGAAGGAATTGGCAACCCACTCCAGTGTTCTTGCCTGGAGAACCCCAGGGACAGCGGAGCCTGGTGGGCTGCAGTCTATGGGGTTGCACAGAGTCGGACACAACTGAAGCAACTTAGCAGCAGGAGCAGCAGCTGCCTTCAGCTCTGTGCACCAAATCAAACTAGATAAGTTAATATTCTTCCTGACAAGCTGAAAGTCTGCATTCCTGTACCTACTTTAAAGTGGACTTTAATTCACATACACTATTATGTTCCTTGGGAAGATACCCTTTTCTGAGTATTATAAAAATAAAGCATTAATAATGTCAATGATACATTCTGTTAAACACTACTGCCTATTGTCTTAGATCAGGCTGCTATATAATAAAAATATCACAGACTGGGTGGCTTTAAAAAACAAATTTACTTCTCAAAATTCTGAAGGCTGAAATTCCAAGATCAGGGTATCAGCATGAATCTTCTTCCAAGCTTGTAGACAGCAGCCTTCCCTGATGGATCTTCACAAACGGGAGGGAAAGATTATCTGTTGTCTTCTCCATTAAAGGCACTCCTGGACTTTCTGGGTCTCCTGGACTCAGGACCCAAGAGAAAGATCAGTGACCTCCCAAGAGACTGAGTCAGACCTGTCTGTGAGTGTTTGGGAGTCTCTGGTGGAGGTACGGGTTGACAGTGGCCTGCCAGGGGGTCAGGGACACTGACAGCAGCAGTCCTGGGAGGTGTGGCATGCTGGTATAAGTTCTTTTGGAGGGGTCACCATTACCGCCATAACCCCTACCACTGATGAAGAACTGATGCTTCTGAATTGTGGTTCCAGAGAAGATTCTTAAGAATCTTGGACAGCAAGGAGATAAAACGAGTCAATCCTAAAGGAAAGCAACCCTGAATATTCATTGGAAGGACTGATGTTGAAGCTGAAGTTCCAATACTTTGGCCACCTGATGTGAAGAGCCAACTCACTGGAAAACACCCTGATGCTGGAAAAGACTGAGAGCAGGAGAAGAAGGGGACAACAGAGGACGAGATGATTGGATGGCATCACCAACTCAATGGACATGAGTTTGAGCAAACTCCAGGAGATAGTGAAGGACAGGGAAGCCTGGCGTGCTATAGTTCATGGGGTTACAAAGAGTTGGAGGCAACTCAGTGATTGAACAAGAACAATCCCTACCATAGTTTGGTCTCAGGCCAAATTACAGGGAGGGAACACAGCCCCATCTATCAGCAGAAAACTGGATTAAAGATTCACTGAGCAAGGCCCTGCCCACCAGAGCAAGATTCAGTTTTCCCCACAGCCAGTTCCTCCTATCAGGAAGCTTCCACAAGCCTCTTATTCTCATCCATCAGAGGGCAGACAGAATGAAAACCACAATCACAGAAAACTAACCAAAATGATCACATGGACCAAAGCTTTGTGTAACTTAATGCAATTATGAGCCATGCCGTGTAGGGCCACCCAAGACAGATGGGTCATGGTGGAGGGTTCCAACAGAACGTGGTCCACTGGAGAAGGGAATGGTAAACCACTTCAGCATTTTGCCTTGAGAGCCCCATGAACAGTATGAAAAGGCAAAAAGATATGACACTGAAAGATGAACCCCCCAGGTTGGTTAAGTGTCTAATATGCTACTGGAGAAGAATGGAGTAATAGCTCCAGAAGGAATGAAGAGGCTGTCAAACCAGAAATGACGCTCAGCTGTGGATATATCTGGTGGTGAAAGTCAAGTCAGATGCTGTAAAGAACAGTACTGCATAGGAACCTGGAATGTGAGTGCCATGAATCAAGGTAAATTAGAAGTGGTCAAACAGGAGATGGCAAGCGTGAACATCAACATTTTAGGAATCAGTGAACTAAAATGGATGGGAAGGGGTGAATTTAATTCAGATGACCAATATATCTACTACTGTGGGCAAGATTCCCTTAGAAGAAATGGAGTAGCCCACATAATCAACAAAAGAGTCAGAAATGCAGTACTTGGGTGCAATCACAAAAATGACAGAAATGACAGAAAGATCTCGATTCATTTCCAGGGCAAACTATTCAACATCACAGTAATCCAAGTCTATGCCCCAACCATTAATGCTGAAGAAGCTGAAGCTGAACGGTTCTATGAAGATCTACAAGACGTTCCTTTTCATCAGAAGGGACTGAAATGCAAAAGTAGGAAGTTAAGAGAAACTTGGAGTAACAGGCAAGTTTGGCCTTGGAGTACAAAATGAAGCAGGGCAAAGGCTAACAGAGTTTTGTCAAGAGAACGCACTGATCATAGCAAACACTCTTCCAACAACACAAAAGACAGCTCTATACATGGACATCACCAGATGGTCAATACCAAAATCAGACTGATTATATCCTTTGCAGTCAAGGATGGAGAAGCTCTACAGACTCAGCAAAAACAAGGCTGGGAGCTGACTGTAGCTCAGATCTTGAACTCCTTATTGCAAAATTTGGACTTAAATTGAAGAAAGTAGGGAAAATCAGTAGGCCATTCAGGTATGACCTAAATCAAATCCCTTATGATTATCCAGTGGAAGTGACAAATAGATTCAAGGGATTAGATCTGATAGACAGAGTGCCTAAAGAACTGTGGATGGAGGTTTGTAACACTGCACAGGAGGAAGTGATCCAAACCATCCCAAAGAAAGCAAGAAGGCAAAGTAGTTGTCTGAGGAGGCCTTATAAATAGCTGAGAAAAGAAATGAAAGGCAAAGGAGAAACAGAAAGATATACCCAACTGAATGCAAAGTTCCAGAGAATAGCAAGGAGAGATAAGAAAGCCTTCATAAGCGAATGATGCAAAGAAACAGAAGAAAACAATAGAATGGGAAAGACTAGAGATCTCTTCAAGAAAATTAGAGATACCAAGGGAACATTTCATGCAACAATGGGTACAATAAAGGACAGAAATGGTATGTACCTAACAGAAGCAAAAGAGATTAAGAAGAGGTGGCAAGAATACATAGAAAAACTATACAAAGAAGGTCTTAATGACCCAGGTAACTACGATGGTGTGGTCACTCATCTAGAGCCAGAAATCCTGGAGTGTGAAGTCAAGTGAGCCTTAGGATGTATTGCTGCAAAGCTAGTGAAGGTGATGGAATTCTAACTGAGCTACTTAAAATCCTGTAAGATGATGCTGTTAAAGTACAGCACTCTATATGTCAGTAAATTTGAAAAACTCAGCAGTGGACACAGGACCGGAAAAGGTCACTTTTCATTTCAATCCCAAAGAAGGGCAATGCCAAAGAGTGTTCAAACTACATTGTATAATTGTGCTCACTTCACATGCTAGCAAGGTAATGCTTAAAATACGTCATGCTAGGCATCCACAGTACCTGAACTGAGAACTTCTAGATGTACAAGCTGGATTTCGAAAAGGCAGAGGAACCAGAGATCAAATTGCCAACATCTGAATCATAGAGATATCCAGAAAAACATCTTCTGCTTCACTGACTACATGAAAGCCTTTGACTGTGTAGATCACAACAAACTGTGGACAATTCTTAAAGAGATGGGAATACCAGACCACCTTATCTGCCTCCTCTGAAACCTGTATGCAGGTCAAGAACAGCTAGAACTGGACACAGAACAACGGACCAGTTCAAAAATGGGAAAGGACTACATTAAGGATGCATATTGTCACACTGCTTATTTAACTTCTATGCAGAATACATCATGTAAAATGCCAGGCTGTAGGAATCACAAGCTGGAATCAAGATTGCCAGGAGAAACAACTGCAAACACGCAGAAGACACAACTCTAATGAAAGAAAGCAAAGAGGAACTGAAGAGGCTCTTAATGAAGGAGGAAGGGGAGAATGAAAAAGCTGGCTTAAAACTCAATATTCAAAAAATTAAGACAATGGCATCTGGTCCCATCACTTCATGGCAAATAGATGGGGAAACAATGGAAACAATGACAGACTTTATTTTCTTGGGCTCCAAAATCACTGTGGACAGTGTCTGTAGCCATAAAACAAGACACTTTTTGTGAAGGAAAAGCTATGACAAACCTAGACAGTATACTGAAAAGCAGAGACATCACTTGGCCCACAAATGTCTGTATAGTCAAAGCTATGGTATTTCCAGTGGTCATGTGTGGATGTGAGAGTTGGATCATAAAGAAGACTGAGTGCCAAAGAATTGATGCTTTCGAACTGTGGTGTTGGAGAAGAGTCTTGAGAGTCCCTTGGACAGCAAGATCAAGCTAGTCAATGCTAAAGGAAATCAAACCTGAATACTCACTGGAAGGCCTGATGCCGAAGCTGAAGCTCCAATACTTTGGCCACCCGATGCAAAGAACTGACTCACCCGAAAAGACCCCGATGCTGGGAAAGATTGAGGGCAGGAAAAGGGGATGACAGATGAAATGGTTGACTGGCATCATCGATTCAATGGACAAGAGTTTGAGCAGACTCTGGGAGACAGTGAAGGACAGAGAACCCTGGTGTGCTGCAGTCCATGGGGTCACAAAGTGTCAGACAGGACTGAGTAACAACAACATAAAGGCACTAACCCCATGTCATGAGAGGTCCATCCTCAAAATCTAATTACCTAAGGCCCCACCTCTAAACACCATCACGTTGAGGGAGGGGCTGGAGTTATGACTTCAACAAATAAATTTCAGGGAAACAAACATTCAGTCCATAGTGTCCACCTTTGTTAGAAACAGATTTTTTTTTACATGACAGAAATAGAGGTTCTCTATACATTCATGGCTCAGAAGGTAAAGAATCTGCCTGCAAAGCAGGAGACCTGGCTTTGATCCCTGGGTTGGGAAGATCCAATGGAGAAGGAAATGGCAACTATCTCCCGTATTCTTGCCTGGAGAATTCCATGGACAGAGAAGCCTGGTTGGCTACAGTCATGGGGATGCAAAGAAGATACGACTGAACGACTAACACTTCTACTTTCATAAGTTTAAAAACCTAATAATTTAAACAAAGTGAAAAGTACTATCAGTTCAAAAAGATCTTAAAAATATAATAACAAGTGATGCTGGGAAAACTGATCAACCACTTGTAAAAGAATGAAACTAGAACACTTTCTAACACCATACACAAAAAGAAACTCAAAATGGATTAAAGATCTAAATGTAAGACCAGAAACTATAAAACTCCTAGAGAACGTAGGCAAAACACTCTCCGACATAAATCACAGCAGGATCCTCTATAACCCACCTCCCAGAATATTGGAAATAAAAGCAAAAATAAACAAATGGGACCTAATTAAAATTAAAAGCTTTTGCACAATGAAGTAAACTATAAGCAAGGTGAAAAGACAGCCTTCAGAATGGGAGAAAATAATAGCAAATGAAGCAAGTGACAAAGAATTAATCTCAAAAATATACAAGAAACTCCTGCAGCTCAATTCCAGAAAAATAAATGACCCAATCAAAAAATGGGCCGAAGAACTAAACAGATATTTCTCCAAAGAAGACATACAGATGGCTAACTAACACATGAAAAGATGCTCAGCATCACTCATTATCAGAGAAATGCAAATCAAAAGCACAACGAGGTACCATCTCATGCCAGACACAATGGCTCCTATCCAAAAGTCTACAGGCAATAAATTCTGGAGAGGGTGTGGAGAAAAGGGAACCCTCTTACACTGTTGGTGGGAATGCAAACTAGTACAGCCACTATGGAGAACAGTGTGGAGATTCCTTAAAAAACTGGAAATAGAACTGCCATATGACCCAGCAATCCCACTGCTGGGCATACACACTGAGGAAACCAGAATTGAAAGAGACACGTGTACCCCAATGTTCATCACAGCACTGTTTATAATAGCCAGAACATGGAAGCAACCTAGATGTCCATCAGCAGATGAATGGATAAGAAAGCTGTGGTACATATACACAATGGAGTATTACTCAGCCATTAAAAAGAACACATTTGAATCAGTTCTAATGAGGTGGGTGAAACTGGAGCCTATTATACAGAGTGAAGTAAGTCAGAAAGAAAAACACCAATACAGTATACTAACGCATATATATGGAATTTAGAAACATCATAACGATAACCCTGTATGCAAGACAGCAAAAAAGACACAGATGTATAGAACAGTCTTTTGGACTCTGTGGGAGAGGGCGAGGGTGGGATGATTTGGGAGAATGACACTAAAACATGTATATTATCATATGCGAAACGAATAGCCAGTTCAGGTTCGATGCATGATACAGGGTGCTCGGGGCTGGTGCACTGGGATGACCCAGAGGGATGGGCTGGGGAGGGAGGTGGGAAGGGGGTTCAGGATGGGAACACGTGTACACCTGTGGCGGATACATGTCAATGTATGGCAAAACCAATACAATATTGTAAAGTAATTAGCCTCCAATTAAAATAAATACATTTATATTTAAAAATAAAAGGTCACCTAAAAATATATATATATAAATTTTAGAGAATAATTTTTCTTCTAATAAACTATTTTGTGATAAAATGTAACTGATATAAAGAGAATTTCTACTATGCTAATAAAAGTTTATGAGGCACCATAGTTATCATTTTTTCTTTCCAGATTGTCCCCAAGACCAGACGAAGAAGTTATGATAAAAAAATGTTGGAAATCTAATAGCATTGTTATTGAATATTAAGTCAATATTTATAACATCAGCAATTTTACACAAATACTGGGTATTCTTTTTGTACAATTAGGAAAACAAACCACACTTTCTATTTCTTTTCTTAGACATGTTTTGCATGCAAGCAAATACTCTTATTTTGTTTTTCTTGTTTTTCTTTGCCGTGAACATTCTTCAAAAGACTTTTCAACTAACTAGACTTGGCATATTTGCACAGCTGTATATCTAATTTTAAGTGTGTTAAATAATTGATCAAGAATATGGTCAAAGAGGTACCCAGGGAATAATTATTGAACAAAAACGCAAACTAAGGGGAAAATTTTTTTTCTCCCAGAATATAAACTCAAGTTTAGAGAAGTTTCTTCCATGATATGAGATTGTTAGGGGTTAAATTTTCATAAAAACTAATCAAACCCCTTCTCACAATTTAAACTTCTCCATGATCTTAAGGACCAAAATAATATGTTGTGAAAAACAATATGGGAAGTTACTTGGAGTATGAACTTAAAAGCAAATTTTCTAAATGACAAGGGCTACGCACTGGGGAAGCTATCAGATTTACTTCAAAGCAGCTAAAGCTTCTTTTATCCAGGTATATGTAAGCAACATTCCATACCATTAAATATCCCCTCCTTTTTGAAACATTTTCTTTACTTGGCTTCCAGCACATCAGTCTTCTAACTTTTCTTCTAGCTCACTAGTGAGTACTTCTCAGTCTCTTGCTGGTTCCTCCTCTTCTCTACTTCTTAATATTTGCATGCTCCAGAGTTTAGTCCTTTGCCATTTTCTCTTTGCAAGCTGTACTAAGTGATCTCATCCAATATCATGGCCATGAAATAGACTCCAAAATCAATTGTCAGAATCAAAATGTACCTGAATTCTAGATTTGGATATCCAACTGCCTATTTAGCATCTCCTAACTAACATGACCAAAAACACCCTCATGACTCCACACTCCTTCAAATCTGTTCCTCATCTCTCCATTCCAGCATTCACCCAGTTGCTGAATCAAAAAACTAAGTGTCATCCTTTACTCCCCTCCCCTCCTTCATATCCAAGCTATCAGCAGAGCCTTTAAAATATAGCTTGAATCCAGTATCTGACTACCCACCCACCCACCCCACCTCCCCCATCATCCACCACACTAGTCTAGGACTCTTGCCTCGAAAACTGTAATAACCTAACTGTTCTCTCTGCTTAATCCTCTTCAATCTAAACTCTACACTGCAGCTCTATAGTTCAGTTCAGTCACTCAGTCATGTCCCACTCTTTGTGACCTCATGGGCCACAGCATGCCAGGCTTCCCTGTCCATCACCAACTCCCTAAGCTTGCTCAAACTCATGTCCATTGAGTTGGTGATGTCATCCAACCATCTCATCCTCTGTCGTCCCCTTCTCCTCCTGCCTTCAATCTTTCCCAGCATCAGGGTCTTTTCCAATGAGTCAGTTCTTCACGTCAGGTGGCCAAAGTACTGGAGCTTCAGCATCAGTCCTTCCAATGAATATTCAGGACGGATTTCCTTTAGGATGGACTGGTTGGATCTCCTTGCAATCCAAGGGGCTCTCAAGAGTCTTCTCCAACACCACAGTTCAAAAGCATCAATTCTTTGGTGCTCAGCTTTCTTTATAGTCCACCTCTTACATCCATACATGACTACTGGAAAAACCATAGCTTTAACTAGAGAGACATTTGTTGGCAAAGTAATGTCTCTGCTTTTTAATATGTTGTCTAGATTGGTTGTAGCTTTTCTTCCAAGAAGCAAGCATCTTTGAATTTCATGGCTGCAGTTACCATCTGCAGTGATTCTGGAGCCCAAGAAAATAAAGTCTGTCACTGTTTCAATTGTTTCCCCATCTATTTGCCATGAAGTGATGGGACTGGATGCCATGATCTTTGTTTTTTGAATGTCAAGTTTTAAGCCAGCTTTTTCACTCTCCTCTTTCACTTTCATCAAGAGGCTCTTTAGTTCCTCTTCGCTTTCTGCCATAAGGGTGGCATCATCTGCATATCTGAGGTTATTGATATTTCTCCCAACAATCTTGATTCCAGGTTGTGCTTCATCCAGCCTGGTATTTTGCATGATGTACCCTGCATGTAAGTTAAATAAACAGGGTGACAATATATAGCCTTGATGTACTCCTTTCCCAATTTGGAACCAGTCTGTTGTTCCATGTCCAGTTCTAACTGTTGCTTCTTCTTGACCTGCATTCTCAGGAGGCAGGTAAGGTGGTCTGTTATTCCCATCTCTTGAAGAATTTTCCAGTTTGTTGTGATCCACAATGTCAAATTATGCCACTCCTCAGCTCTCCATCCCAGCTACAAGGATTGTCATGAACTACTCTCTGGCTTTCTCCCATTTCATTTCTTATCATTCCTTTAATCACTAGGTTGTAACCCTACTGGCCTCTGCTATTCCTCAAACACCAAGTAAGTTAACATTTTCAAATCTTTCTACTTGCCTTTACCTCTTCCTAGAATGCTCTTTTCCCCAATATTCACACGGTTCATACACTTATTTCATTAGGGCCTCTGCATATGTCACCTCTTCAAACAGGCCTTCCTTAAGCATCTTACATTGCAACCCTCTCAAACATGTATATCTCTTTATGTATAATTTGGTGGAAGGCAGAGTCTGATGATGAAGTCATTTTTCACTTGCTGGCTAAAGAACCCAGATCCTGCAAATCAAAGTTGGCCACATTGAAGGTCTCCTGAACCATGGATAGAAGGACAATTTAAAGGACTCCCTGAAGATGGCAGTCTGTTGCTGAAGCGAATATGGAAACTCAATGAGCCACTGGGCCTCTACCAATGAGGAAGGAATTTAGTCCCATACACTCAGTTTGTTTCTGTCCCTATTCTTTGCTTTTTCTTTATAGTATCTGATATTAGACATCTATTTACAACCTGTATTATCTGTCTTCTCCAATGGAGAAGTAAATTCCACAAAAGCAGGTACTATATAACCAGCACACAGAAGAGTTCACAGCACATGGTAAGCTCAGTAAATATGTATAAAATTAAAAATGAGTGAATACATAGGATTCTAGTCTGAACACCTTCCAATAATATAGTTCAGGGTTGTTTTGCTTTACAGGAAAAAAAGAACTGCAATGTGCTCTTAAATACAAAAGTAAATTCAGCCTGATTTCTCTCAAATGATACAAATTTTATTAAAAGGTGGAGAATTTTTCTGTAGCACTGAAGCAAAATTCTGTGGTAAATTTTCAGCAAGATATTCTAGCTATTATAAAAATTTTAAAAAGCTTCAGAATTATTCCTGAAAATAAGTTACAGTTAATTTATTTGAACCTAAACATTTAAAAATGGGATATATATATATATATAAACACATACATGCACATGCACAAAATAGAGCAGTCTCGTAAAATCAAACTGGTAAAACTCCAGGAATGTGCATTATCCCACAGTTCTCTCCCTTTCCTTCTCTCATCAAATTTCTACTACCAGTGAAGGCCCAAGAATCTACCAACTACCTAAAGTCAGCTTTTAGAGTTAGAAATATATCCTGTTAACTTGGTGTTGGTATGGCTGTCCAAAATCAGTAAAAGGGCAACATTCGCAGAGGTTTCAGAGGCAGCTGAGTATTTTCCATAAATATGTCTGGCTTAGCTGCCACTGTATATTATCATCTGCTCTCTTCCATAAAAATGCAAATCATAGTTCACAAAAATGTGAAAAATCCCACCACATAATGGATATATCTCTTTATGCATAATTTGGTGTAAGGCAGAGACTGATGATGAAGTCATTTTTCACTAGTGGGCTAAAGAACCTAGATCCTGGAAATAACGTCAGCCACACTGAGGCTCTCCTGAGCCATGGGTAGAAAGCCAGTTTACGCACTCCCTGAAGGTAGCAGTCTGTTGGTAAAACGAGTATGGAAACTCAAGTTGAGCCTCTTGATCTCTTCAGCAACAAGGAAGTTTAGTCCCATATGCTCAGTTTGCTTCTGTCAACATTCATTTAATGTTGATCAGGTGGAGGAAGGAAAAAAAAGCCCCTTTGACCCAATGCTGTCAGAGAGCATAAATCATAAAGTTAATGGATTTTCATTTTTACAAGAAGTGCATAAACAATGTCCACTCTCCTCCTGAACTAGCAACTGGGGGTTCTAAAAGTGGTTGCCAACTTTTTGTAAAGCAGTTAACTCCTGCAAACAGTTTGCTACATGAAAAGTCAAAGGCTATACTTACCTTGTTCTCAGTTTTACAAAAGCTGATGGCAGCCACAGCAAAGAATGAGCAGCTAGTAAGCCGGGTGTACCTCTGCTCCTGTGCAAAAGGCCTGATAAACTCTGAAGCTACACTTGTACACACGTGGTCCATGGCAACCAGATGTCTTAGTTATCTATTCCGGTGCCAGGTTTGGAGACCCTGGTAAAATTCAGAGGCTTGTAACTTGCCTGAGGCCAATGGTGGCTAAAATAGTATCACTCATCCAACATGGTCTTCTAGAACAGAGGTCAGGAAACTTTTCTATAAACAGTTTTACAGTAAATATTTTTGGCTTTGCAGACCACAGAGTATCTGTCCCAAAAACTCAGCTTCAACACTGTGGCAAAGCCAGAGACAAGACGTAAATGCCCAGACACGACTGCCTTGGAGAGGGAGCCTGATTTCATCCAAGGGTCATAATTTGCCAACTCTACTCAAGAACTCTGCCATTTCCCATCATGAGGTGGAGTCTAATACCCCTCCCCGTGAACTTGGGGAAGTGTGTGATTTGCTTGTGACCAAGATAGTATGAAGGAACTGAGAGTGCATGACCTTCAAGGCTGCATCAGAAAAGGTGATGTTTTTTGTCCCTGAGACATCTGCCTGCCTGGAGCCCCAAGCCACCACAGAAGCATCCAGTTGTCCTGAGGCCACCATGCTGTAAGGAAGCCCAAGTGAGCCACATGGAAAGACCACATGAAGAAGCCTTGAGACTCTAAGAAGAGGGGGAGATTAACTCAGCCAGCCTCCAGAGTTCTAGCCCTCCATCTACCCGACTACAAGTTTGGGAAAGACCCTGAGGCAGAACCACCCAGTTAAAGCTCTCCCCAAATTTCTGCCTCATAGAAATAGAAATATTAATAATAAATGATTGCTATTATTTTAAGGCACTAAACAAAAAAACTCAGAACAGAGTCTCAAAACTAGTGAGTGGCAGACATGAGATTCAAACCTAGGTTGGCTTGACCCCAACACCACGTCTGTTCTATTACATGACTGCTAACAGCAGCCTTTTTAAAATATCATGCTAAAACATCCGTGACATGAAACATAAAAACAAAATGTTGATCAGGTGGTTCACGCTCTCTGCTCAGGGGACAGAAGAACGATGAATACTACTTCTTATGAAGTGTTTCAAGCCGTGTAACCCCTCTGAATATAAATAGTCCAAATACCAGTTCCATTTCTTCCCCTGCAGGCACAAAAATGGGAAAATTACTCATCAGGTATTTACTTTGCTTATTCTCTACCTCCTCTTCTTTGCCTAGAAAAAGTTCCCAGCATCCTGGATGTGCATACCAAGAGTAAGCTCGAATAGCCATGTTCTTTACTAAAACTCAGTCACTAAAGCAACAGTCAAACTAGAGCATACCCAAAATTTAAGGGCTAAATATTCCTTTTATTATATTGACAAAAATATTTAGCTGTTCAGCTGAACAAGTACTGTGAAATGGAAATGGGTCATCATTCCTGCACTCTAGGAATTTAACATCTAAAGTACACAGCACAGGAGCAGACATTATTACATTAATGTCTATATTAAATATGTACACAGCAGAGTTTCTATACTGAGACAACTGTGTTTGGTTTTGTTACAGTCACACTTTGACTACATGCAAATTTATTATAGAATAAGATGATGCACAGACACAACAGCAAGAGTCAAACTATGAATAGTTTTATCTATGTAGAGGGTATGTGCCAATGAAGTCACATAAAAGTCACTGGAATTAATTCAGAAAGCAAATACTTTACTTTGAATTTGCCTAGGCAGCAGACATGGGATTTGGGGGAAAGTAAAGGTATAAATTCTTTTGATGAAATGAAGCTTTATCCCTGCTGCTGCTGCTGCTGCTAAGTCGCTTCAGTCATGTCCAACTCTGTGCGACCCCATAGATGGCAGCCTACCAGGCGCCTCTGTCCCTGGGATTCTCCAGGCAAGAATACTGGAGTGGGTTGCCAATTCCTTCTCCAATGCACGAAAGTGAAAAGTCAAAGTGCAGTCGCTCAGTCGTGCCCGACTCTTAGCAACTCCATGGACTGGAGCCTACTAGGTTCCTCTGTCCATGGGACCCTCCAGGCAAGAGTACTGGAATAGGAGCTTTATCCCTGCACATGATGAAAATAAATTTCCTTACCCGAATAGAGCTCATGTTTACTTTCCTTTCTTCTGGGCATTCCTTTAAAAACAAAAAAACAAACAAAAAGGGAAATGGAGAGAAATGGGGATGAAAATATTTGGTTAGCAGAAATTACCAGAAAATTAAGATGGCTCTTCACTGTCTGATTCATTTGCTATGTTCTATTCCTACCAACATTCTTGGAATCCTTTTGAATAAACACCCACTATAACCTTTCATATTTTTCCCTAGAAGCACAAACAGAAAGAACATAAAATCGCAGTAGATAAAGTGAGCACCATTTTGTTAATCTATGGCCTCATTTTTAAAAATTCTGGACTCAGTCACGGGTGGAGATGAAAGGTGTTATAGAAGGTTTTTCCTGAGGAATATGATTATCTGAATTGAGTTTTGAAGGATGAGGACGAAGTCTGGTGAGGCAGTCTGTGTACACAGTAGATTTCTGAAATTGTAATTTTTTATGTAAACTCAAGAGCTAGGTGAGCTAGCTAGTTATTCTCTGGTTTTAACTATCACCTACGGTACTTCACTGAAAAGCTATCAATTCTAATGATCTTTTTTATGACTCACTGAGAAAAAACTCTGCCAATCAAACCATGTATAACACAATTAGAAGTTTATATTTTACAGTGAGTGAGTTTTAGATGTAGGCAGATTTTGAACATATATCATTTTTACCAACATGAAATGGTAAATGCAAACAAAATTCAATGGTGAAATTTTGAAATGGTGAAAGTTATTTCTAAAACTTCACATTCAGAGTCTAACTCTTCTGAATTACTTTTTTACTTGAGGGTTGTGGACATCTATGTTTATCTTCACACAGTATCATTCTCTGTGCCAGAGTGTGCATTATGCAGCATTTCTTAAAATAACAGAAAGCTACGGTGCTTGGGTCTCAACTGCAAAAAGCTAACCTACTTTTGGCCCTTGCCTCAAGGAAATGTCCCTAACATGGATGGTTCCAGCTCTTCCTTACCTTCTTACTTTGAGTCATTTGATTTTAAGGGCTTAATACAGTTCTCTAATATCATCTCCAATTCTCCCCCATGCTGCTGCCATCCAATCTGCAAGATCTGATTCTGGCCATCTGCCAGTACACACTTAAACAGCAAATGACAACTCTATCACGATTGCTACCTGGCTGACATCAATCACAAGATGCACCCTTATCTCTGAAAAGTTAAAAAGCAAAAAAAAAAAAAAAAAGTAGTTTTGGAACTGATGAAGTATCATCCATGCTGATGAATTTCATACTTATTTCTCGCATTCCAATACCTCTCTTGAGCTTTAAAGGTCCCTGTTTCAAGGTGCCTACTTAAACTTCTTGGATATCTAACAGGCATCTCAAACTTAAGTAGGTCCTACTTAACTGATTGATTCTTGATTCTTAACCTGCCCTCCCCACAAAAACAAAATAATCTATCCTGTTCTTCTATCAGTCAGTCAGTTCAGTTGGTCAGTCGTGTCCGACTCTTTGTGACCCCATGAACCGCAGCATGCCAGGCCTCCCTGTCCATCACCAACTCCCGGAGTCCACCCAAACCCGTGTCCATTGAGCCATCCAACCATCTCATCCTCTGTTGTCTGTCCCCTTCTCCTCCTGCCCTCAATCTTTCCCAGCATCAGGGTCTTTTCCAATGAGTCAGCTCTTCACATCAAGTGGCCAAAGTATTGGAGTTTCAGCTTTAGCATGAGTCCTTCCAAAGAACACCCAGGACTGATCTCCTTTAGAATGGACAGGTTGGATCTCCTTGCAAGGGACTCTTAAGAGTCTTCTCCAACATCACAGTTCAAAAGCATCAATTCTTTGGTGCTAAGCTTTCTTTCTAGTCCAACTCTCACATCCATACACAACTACTGGAAAAACCATAGCCTTGACTAGACAGACCTTGTTGACAAAGTAATGTCTCTGCTTTTTAATATGCTGTCTAGGTTGCCCATAACTTTCCTTCCAAGGAGTAAGCGTCTTTTAATTTCATGGCTGCAATCACCATCTGCAGTGATTTTAGAGCCCAGAAAAATAAAGTCAGCCACTGTTTTCCCCATCTATTTGCCATGAAGTGATGGGACCAGATGCCATGATCTTAGTTTTCTGAATGTTGAGCTTTAAGCCAACTTTTTCACTCTCCTCTTTCACTTTCATCAAGAGGCTCTTTAGTTCTTCTTCGCTTTCTGCCATAATGGTGGTGTCATCTGCATATCTGAGGTTATTGATATTTTTCCCGGCAACCTTGATTCCAGCTTATGCTTCCTCCAGCCTAGCGTTTCTCATGATGTACTCTGCATATAAGTTTGTACTCTACAAATAAGCAGGGTGACAATATACACCCTTGATGTACTCCTTTTCCTATTTGGAACCAGTCTGTTGTTCCATGTCCAGTTCTAACTGTTGCTTCCTCTTGTTCCTTAATCTAAGTCACACTGGCCTTCCTTTTTTCCCCTGAATCCTTTAAGTACTGTCCCCACTGCCTAGAATGCTCTTCTTCTAGTTATCTTTAGAGTTGGCTTATTCTCATCTTTTAGAAGAAATCTCAGATCAATTGTCACCTCTTCAAACAGGTCCTCTTTGAACACTCATCCCTGACAACTCCCCAGGCACACACTCTCACGCCACCCTGTTTATGCCTTTCATGGCATTTCTCAAAGTTTAAAATTATTACATCTACTTATTTCATTACTTATTTTTTGCTTGTTCTCATTAGAATAAACTGCATTTGGACAGAGACGGTAGCTTATCTTCTTAAGCACTGTATTCCTAGTGTCAAAAGCATGCTGTGCTGTGCTGTGCTTAGTCATTCAGTCCTGTCTGTCTCTTTGTGACAACATGGACTGTAGCCTGCCAGGCTCCTCTGTCCGTGGTGATTCTCCAGGCAAGAATATTGCAGTGGGGTGCCATGCCCTACTCCAGGGGATCGTCCCAACCGAGGGATTGAACCCAGGTTTCCCACACTGCAGGCAGATTCTTTACCATCTGAGTCACCAGGGAAGCCCAAGAATACTGGAGTAGGTAGCCTATTCCTTCTCCAGGGGATCTTCCCGACCCAGGAATCAAACCAGGGTCTCCTGCATTGTAGGCAGATTAAGCCCGTCAAAAGCATAGTGGACACCTAATATTTGTTGAATGAATAAACAAAGATATATCTAATTATTAGTTCAAAAGTAATTGATAAGAAAACCAAGAGCTTCAGAATTTCCTGAAACATAAGCTTGACAAATGTCCAGACGCATGGAGTAACTTGAGCTCTTCTGATACTGAGAACTGATTGACCAAATTAAGTTTACTAAATTATCTCTAAAAATATGGTCAATTTGAAATATTTACAATGTGATAATTCAGCAAAGTAAAACTGTCAGAATTAAATCACACTAACATAGTATCAGAGGTTATTTTTATCACCTCAAAGGTATAATCATTAGATAATGAGCAGTAAGTTGGTGACATGGCTCAAAAGGTATTCTTTTAAGAGAAAGATTGACATTAAAGCACAGTATTTTCAGAATCATACAGAAACATTAATTACAAAATGCTAGTTACACATTTTGCCAAATGTGCACAATGCTGTTAGAATTAAACTTTCAAGGATCAGCCTTCCTGCTGTATAGCACAGGGAGCTCAACTCAGTGTTCTGTGATGACCTGGAGGAAAGGGATAGTGGTGGCGGAGTTCAAGAGGGAGGGGATATATGTATACACATAGCTGATTCACTTTGTTGTACAGAAGAAACTAACAACACGGTAAAGCAATTATAGTCTATCCTTAAAAAAAAGAACCAACCTTCCTAAAATATTTTTTAAAACACTTCTGATTTAAAAGAATATATTAATTCCTGAACCCCCAAAATAAGTTTGCTTACCTATGTCTAAGTTGATAGCATTTACCATTTTAGAGACTGAATCTTATAATTAAGACATACACACACACACACACACACACACAGTTTGGGAAGAAAAGAGAACTAACTTAAAGAAAATTAATTCTATTCTGTGATTCATCATGTAGTATTCCAAGTAAGAACTGGATGCAACTGGACTCCCATTTATTGTTAGCAGTAATGTAAGTTGGTAAACATCTATTTCTGCTTTATTGACTATGCCAAAGCCTTTGACTGTGTGGATCACAATAAACTGTGGAAAATTCTGAAAGAGATGGGAATCCCAGACGACCTGATCTGCCTCTTGAGAAATCTGTATGCAGGTCAGGAAGCAACAGTTAGAAGTGGACATGGAACAACAGACTGGTTCCAAATAGGAAAAGGAGTTCGTCAAGGCTGTATACTGTCACTCTGCTTATTTAACTTATATGCAGAGTACACCATGAGAAACGCTGGACTGGAAGAAACACAAACTGGAATCAAGATTGCCGGGAGAAATACCAATAACCTCAGATACGCAGATGACACCACCCTTATGGCAGAAAGTGAAGAGGAACTCAAAAGCCTCTTGATGAAAGTGAAAGTGGAGAGTGAAAAAGTTGGCTTAAAGCTCAACATTCAGAAAACTAAGATCATGGCATCTGGTCCCACCACTTCATGGGAAATAGATGGGGAACAGTGGAAACAGTGTCAGACTTTATTTTTCTGGGCTCCAAAATCACTACAGATGGTGACTGCAGCCATGAAATTAAAAGACCCTTACTCCTTGGAAGGAAAGTTATGACCAACCTAGATAGCATATTCAAAAGCAGGGACATTACTTTGCCAACAAAGGTCCGTCTTGTCAAGGCTATGGTTTTTCCTGTGGTCATGTATGGATGTGAGAGTTGGACTGTGAAGAAGGCTGAGTGCTGAAGAACTGATGCTTTTGAACTGTGGTGTTGGAGAAGACTCTTGAGAGTCCCTTGGACTGCAAGGAGATCCAACCAGTCCATTCTGAAGGAGATCAGCCCTGGGATTTCTTTGGAAGGAATGATGCTAAAGATGAAACTCCAGTACTTTGGCCACCTCATGCGAAGAGTTGACTCATTGGAAAAGACTCTGATGCTTGGAGGGATTGGGGGCAGGAGGAGAAGGGGACGACAGAGGATGAGATAGCTGGATGGCATCACTGACTCAATGGATGTGAATCTGAGTGAACTCCGGGAGTTGGTGATGGACAGGGAGGCCTGGCGTGCTGCAATTCATGGGGTCGCAAAGGTCCGACATGACTGAGCAACTCATATGATCTGATCTGATCTGAAGTTGGTATAACTTCTACTGAAAGCAATTTGACAACACGTAACAAAATTACACCTAACAAAACACCTAACAAAAGAAGCACGCCGGCTGTGACAGACCTCGCAGGACCTCGCAGAAGTGTGGTTGAGAGGAGCTACCCCACGTCTGAGATCGGGGCGGGGGGCGGCCAAGAGTGCCAGGCTGCAACAGTGCAGGAGCGGCTGAGAGGAGCTACTCCACATCCGAGGTCAGGGGCAGTGGCTGGGAGGAGCTACCCCATGCCTGAGGCCAAGGGAGGCAGCCGGGAGGAGCTACCCCACATCCAAGGAGTGGTGGCTGCACGGGTGCAGGAGGGCCAAGAGGAGCTACTCCACGTTCAAAGTCAGGAGGGGAGGCGGTGAGGAGATACCCCTCGTCTAAGGTGAGGAGCAGTGGCTGCACTTTGCTGGAGCAGCCATGAAGACTTATCCCACGTCCATGGTAAGAGAAACCCAAGTAAGATGGTAGGTGTTGTGAGAGGGCATCAGAGGGCAGACACACTGAAACCATAATCACAGAAAACTAGTCAATCTAATCACACAGACCATAGCCTGGTCTAACTCAATGAAACTAAGCCATGCCCTGTGGAGCCACCCAAGATGGGCGGGCCATGGTGGAGAGGTCTGACAGAATGTGGTCCACTGGAGAAGGGAATGGCAAACCACTCCAGTAATCTTGCCTTGAGAACCCCATGAACAGTATGAAAAGGCAAAATGATAGGATACTGAAAGAGGAACTCCCCAGGTCAGTAGGTGCCCAATATGCTACTGGAGATCAGTGGAGAAATAACTCCGGAAAGAATGAAAGGATGGAGCCAAAGCAAAAACAATACCCAGCTGTGGATGTGACTGGTGATAGAAGCAAGGTCCGATGCTGTAAAGACCAATATTGCATAGGAACCTGGAATGTCAGGTCCATGAATCAAGGTAAATTGGAAGTGGTCAAAAAGGAGATGAAAAGAATGAACGTCAACATTCTAGGAATCAGCAAACTAAAATGGACTGGAATGGGTGAAATTTAACTCAGATGACCATTATATCCACTACTGCGGGCAGGAATCCCTTAGAAGAAATGGAGAAGCCATCATGGTCAACAAAAGAGTCCGAAATGCAGTACTTGGATGCAATCTCAAAAATGACAGAATGATCTCTGTTCATTTCCAGGGCAAACCATTCAATATCACAGTAATCCAAGTCTATGCCCCAACCAGTAACGCTGAAGAAGCTGAATAGTTTTGTGAAGATCTACAAGACCTTTTAGAACTAACATCCAAAAAAGGTGTCCTTTTCATTATAGGGGACGGGAATGCAAAAGTAGCAAGTCAAGAAACACCGGGGGTAACAGGCAAATTTGGCCTTGGAATACGGAATAAAGCAAGGCAAAGGCTAATACAGTTTTGCCAAGAGAACGCACTGGTCATAGCAAACACCCTCTTCCAACAACACAAAACTCTACACATGGACATCACCAGATGATCAACACCGAAATCAGACTGATTATATTCTTTGCAGCCAAAGGTGGAGAAGCTCTATACAGTCAGCAAAAACAAGACCAGGAGCTGACTGTGGCTCAGATCAACTCCTTATTGCCAAATTCAGACTTAAATTGAAGAAAGTAGGGAAAACCTAGACCATCAGGTATGACCTAAAACAAATCCCTTATGATTATACAGTGGAAGTGAGAAACAGATTTAAGGGACTAGATCTAATAGATACAGTGCCTGATGAACTATGGACTGAGGTTCGTGACTTTGTACAGGAGACAGGGATCAAGACCATCCCCAAGAAAAAGAAATGCAAAAAAGCAAAATGGCTCTCTGGGGAGGCCTTACACATAGCTGTGAAAAGAAGGGAAGCGAAAAGCAAAGGAGAAAAAGAAAGATATAAGCACCTGAATGCAGAGTTCCAAAGAATAGCACGGAGAGATAAGAAAGCCTTCCTCAGCGATCAATGCAAAGAAATAGAGGAAAACAACAGAATGGGAAAGACTGGAGATCTCTTCAAGAAAATTAGAGATAGGAAGGGAACATTTCATGCAAAGAAGGGCTCAATAAAGGAC
This sequence comes from Bos mutus, assembly GCF_027580195.1. Classification (NCBI taxonomy): domain Eukaryota; kingdom Metazoa; phylum Chordata; class Mammalia; order Artiodactyla; family Bovidae; genus Bos; species Bos mutus. The sequence goes on from NC_091646.1 coordinate 49,832,524, forward strand.
AGAAATGGTATGGACTTAACAGAAGCAGAAGATATTAAGAAGAGGTGACAAGAATACACAGAAGAACTGTACAAAAAGATCTTCATGACCAAGATAATCACAGTGATGTGCTCACTCACCTAGAGCCAGACATCCTGGAATGTGAAGTCAAGTGGGCCTCAGAAAGCATCACTACAAATAAAGCTAGTGGAGGTGATGGAATTCCAGTTGAGCTATTTCAAATCCTAAAAGATGATGCTGTGAAAGTGCAGCACTCAATATGCCAACAAATTTGGAAAACTCAGCAGCGGCCACAGGACTGGAAAAGGTCAGTTTTCATTCTAATCCCAAAGAAAGGCAATGCCAAAGAATGCTCAAACTACCACACAATTGCACTCATCTCACACGCTAGTAAAGTAATGCTCAAAATTCTCCAAGCCAAGCTTCAGCAATACGTGAACTGTGAACTTCCAGATGTTCAAGCTGGTTTTAGAAAAGGCAGAGGAACCAGAGATCAAATTGCCAAAATCTGCTGGATCATGGAAAAAGCAAGAGAGTTCCAGAAAAACATCTATTTCTGCTTTATTGACTATGCCAAAGCCTTTGACTGTGTGGATCACAATAAACTGTGGAAAATTCTGAAAGAGATGGGAATACCAGACCACCTGACCTGCCTCTTGAACAACCTATATGCAGGTCAGTAAGCAACAGTTAGAACTGGACATGGAACAATAGACTGGTTCCAAATAGGAAAAGGAGTATGTCAAGGCTATATATTGTCACCCTGCTTATTTAACTTACATGCAGAGTACATCATGAGAAACACTGGGCTGGAAGAAACACAAGCTGGAGTCAAGACTGCCGGGAGAAATATCAGTAACCTGAGATACGCAGATGACACCACGCTTATGGCAGAAAGTGAAGAAGAACTCAAAAGCCTCTTGATGAAAGTGAAAGAGGAGAGTGAAAAAGTTGGCTTAAAGCTCAACATTCAGAAAACTAAGATCATGGCATCTGGTCCCATCACTTCATGGGAAATAGATGAGGAAACAGTGGAAACAGTGTCAGACTTTATTCTTGGGGGTTCCAAAATCACTGCAGTTGATGACTGCAGCCATGAAATTAAAAGACGCTTACTCCTTGGAAGGAAAGTTACGACCAACCTAGATAGCATATTCAAAAGCAGAGACACTACTTTGCCAACAAAGGTCCATCTAGTCAAGGCTATGGTTTTTCCAGTAGTCATGTATGGATGTGAGAGTTGGACTGTGAAGAAAACTGAGTGTCGAAGAATTCATGTTTTTGAACTGTGGTGTTGGAGAAGACTCTTGAGAGTCCCTTGGACTGCAAGGAGATCCAACCAGTCCATTCTGAAGGAGATCAGCCCTGGGATTTCTTTGGAAGGAATGATGCTAAAGATGAAACTCCAGTACTTTGGCCACCTCATGCGAAGAGCTGACTCATTGCAAAAGACTCTGATGCTGGGAGGGATTGAGAGCAGGAGGAGAAGGGGATGACAGAGGATGAGATGGCTGGATGGCATCACTGACTCAATGGACGTGAGTCTGAGTGAACTCCAGGAGTTGGTGATGGACAGTGAGGCCTGGCATGCTGCAATTCATGAGACTGCAAAGAGTCGGACAAGACTGAGTGACTGAACTGAACTGAACAAAATTACAAAGATACACCCTTTGAAGTCAATTCCATGTGCAGCAATTTTATCCAACAGACACACTTGCACATGTATGAAATAATTTATACAGTTCAAACATATTCATTAGAGTATAATTTAATAATGATTGGAAATAACTCAAAAACTCAATTTATAAGTTATATGCTTAACTTGTACTACATCCATACAATGAAATACTACAGAGACAACAAAAAGAATGAGGCAGTCCTTTATGTACAAATATGAAACAAAAGGGATTCTCTTGTGGCTCTGTGGTCAAGAATCTGTCTACCAAAGCAGGAGACACAGGTTTAATCCCTGGGTTGGGAAAATCCCCTGGAGAAGGGAATGGCAACCCACTCCAGTATTCTTGCCTGGAGAATCCCATGGACAGTGATGCCTTGAAGGCTACAGTCCATAGGGTAGCAGAATTGGATACAACTGAGCAACTGAGAACACACACACACAGGCAAAACAAATGCCAAGATACTAAGTCAAAAAAAAAGTCAAGAGACAGGAAAAGTATGTATAATGTACAGTGTTGAAAAAGATCATTTACACAGAAATATACTATACACATCTGGAAGGATATTCAAGAAACGGAAGATGGCTGTTCTATGATAAGTGTCCACATGGAGTTCCACTTCCAGGATAGGATCACGAGGAATTCTGTGGAACTACTCACCAGAAAACAGGCAAAGTTGGCAAAGACTGGTTTTATAAACCCAGGATTTAAAGTCTCTTGAAATTATCCTAATGACATACAAAAAATATAAAAATATTTATTCAACAAGATCTACTAAAATTCCATAAGAATAGCAGTGTAAGCCATTTGTCCTTCCTAGTTAGCATGGCAGATAAATCAGGGCTGTAAATATTTACAATAAAAATGAAGATCTCAAATTGATAATCTAATTTATTGCCAAGAAACCAGAAACAGGAGAGCAAACTAAACCCAGAGAAATAAAGAAAGAAATAATAAAGATCAGAGCAGAAATAATAGAAATAAAAAGTATATAAAGAGAGAGAATATCACACTTCCTGATTTCAAAACTTACTACAAAGTTTCAAAATAAAATAATGTGTTACTGGCATGAAGACAGACATATAGACAAGTGTAAATGAACAGAGAGCTCAGAAATAAACCATCATGGATATAGTCAAATGATCTTTGACAAAGGTGTCATGGCCATTCACTGGGGGAAAGAACAGTCTCTTTAACAAATGGTACTGGGAAAACTGCATCTCCACATGCAAAGGAATGAAGTTGGATCCTTTATACCATATACAAAAATTAACTGAAGGAAGGGAAGAAAATGGACTAAACATCTAAACATAAGACTAAAAACTATATGGATTTCTATATCTGTAGAAAACTATATTTTTCAATGGATTAGAAAAATCCATAGGGGGAAAGATTTATGACACTGGATTTTATGATTTCTTAGGTATGACACCAAAAGCACAAGCCAAAACAGACTACATCTATATCCATATATACATATCCAAATGGCATTATATCATGCTTAAAACGTCTATGCATCAAAGGATGCAGTCAAGCAAAATGAAAAGGCAACCTACAAAATGGGAGGAAATATTTGCAAATCATATATCTGTAAATAATTAATATCCAGACTTCTTATATAAAGAATTCCTATAACTCAAAAACAAAAAATCAAATAACCCAATTAAAATAACAGCAAAGGACTTGTAGATATTTCTCCAAAGAAGATAAACAAATGACCAATGAACATATAAAGAGATGCTCTGCAACACTAATCATTATGGAGACGTGAACCAAAGCCACAATAAGATGTCACTTCATACACATTAAGATGGATATTATGATTGCTATATTTAAAATGGATAACTGACAAGGACCTACTATATAGCACATGGAACTTTTCTCAATATTATGTGGCAGCCTGGATGGGAGGGGAGTTTGGGGGAGAATGGATACATGTATGCTGCTGCTAAGTCACTTCAGTCGTGTCCGACTCTGTGCGACCCCATAGACGGCAGCCCACCAGGCTTCCCCATCCCTGGGATTCTCCAGGCAAGAACATTGGAGTGGGTTGCCATTTCCTTCTCCAATGCACGAAAGTGAAAAGGGAAAGTGAAGTTGCTCAGTCGTGTCCGACTCTTAGCGACCCCATGGACTGCAGCCTACCAGGCTCCTCTGTCCATGGGATTTTCCAGGCAAGAGTACTGGAGTGGGGTGCCATTGCCTTCTCCAGAATACATGTATATGTATAGCTTAATCCCTTCACTGTTCACCTGAAACTATCACAATATTGTTACCCCAACAGAAAATAAGTTTAAATTTTAAAAAAGATGGTTATTATGAAAAAAACTAGGAAATAGTAAGTACTGGTGAGGAGGATATGGAGAAATTGGAATTCTTCTGCACTGATGATATGAATGTAAAATTCATATGAAAATAGAATGCTGTTTCCTCAACAAAGTAAAAAAACAATTACCATATGATTCAATAATTCCACTTCTGTGTATATATTCAAAGGAATTGAAAATAAGAACTTGAAGAGAGAACTTTACATGCATGTTCATAGCAGCATTATTTACAACAGCCAAAGCTGGAAGCAAGCTAAATGTTCATCAAAGAATAAACAGATAAACAAAATGTGGTGTATACATACAATGGAATATTATTCAGCCTTTAAAAAGGATATTTCAAAACACTGCTATAACATGGATGAACCTTGAAGACATTATACTAAGTGAAGCAAGCAAACATATGATTCTACTTATATGAGCTACCTGGAACAGTCAAACTCACAGAGACTGAAAGTAGAATGAAGGTTACAAAGGCTGATGTGAGGAGGCAGGAGGGAATAGGGAGTTATTGTTTATTAAGTACAGAGTTACAGTTTTACAAGATGAAGAATTTTAATGCCAGTGAACTATATACTTTAAAATGGTTAAGTTTTATATCATGTATTTAATCACAATTTTTAAAGCTTTTAGTTTTTAAGTAGAGAAAAATCAATGACACTAAAAGTTTGTTCTTTGAGAAGATCAACACTGACAAACTTTTGGCTAGACTAGGGAAAAGATTCAAATTACCAAAATCAGGAATGAAAGGGGGAAAACATTACCAACTTTATAGAAATAAATATTATCAAAACAACAAGAACCTATTGTATAGCACAGGAAACTATATTCAATATCCTGTAATAAGCCATAATGAAAAAGAAAAGAAATTATTAAAAATAAAAGTTATTATCAATAAATTAGATAAATGATATAAAATGGACAAATTCTAGAAAAATAAATGTTGAAAGTGACTCAAAAAATTGAATATCTGTATAGACCTATGACAAGAAAAGCGGTTGACTAGTAGGGGACACATGCATCTGTGGCTGATTCATGTCGATGTATGGCAAAAACCACCACAATGTTGTAAAATAATTATTTTCCAATTAAAACATAAATTAATTTTTTAAAAAACCTTCCCAATAAAAATGCCTATGACCAGATCGCTTCATGGGTAAAATTTACCAAATATTTAAAGAAGAATTAATGTCAATCCTTCACAAACTTTTCCAAAGATTAGGAGAGAAAATATATCCTAACTTATTCTTTGAGGCCAGAATTAACCTGAAACCAAAACCAGACAAAGACATCATGAGGAAAAACCAATATCCCTATCCACCACAATTTACTGGGAGACCAAATTTGAAGGAAATTATGCTAGGTGAAATAAGTCAAACACAGAAGGACAAATACTATAAGATACTACTCATATTATGCATCTCAAATAATCAAACTCATAGAAGCAGAGAGAGTAGACTGGTCATTGCCAGGGGCTGAAAGGAGAAGGAAAAGAGGAAGCATTAAAAAAAGTACACGTGATAAACTAAAAAATTAATAAATTAAGAGTTCATCAAAATTTAAAACTTCTGTCCTTCAAAAGATACCAAAAAATGAAAAGAAACCCACAGACTAGGAAAGAACTTTTGCAAATTATATATATATATATATGTATATATAATTTGTAAATTATATGATAATCAACTGGAATTTAGACTATAGAAATGAGTCTTACAAGCCATTTAGACAAATAACCTAATTTAAGAACGGGCAAAGGTATAAATAGACATTTCTCCAAAGGAAATATACAAATGGGCAATAAGCACATGAAAAGATGCACATCAATAGCAATCAAAAAGCACATCAATAGCTATCAGGGAAATGCAAATTAAAACCACAATGAAATACTACTTCACAGCTTCTAGGATGGCTAGAATAAAAAAAAAAAAACCCAGACAATAACAAATCTTGAGGAAGGTATGAAGAAAATGGAATCCTTACACACTGCATACCCATAGATGAACCTTGAAAACATTAGAAAGAAGCTAGTCACAAAAACCCATATATTATTGTATGAGTTCATCTTTATGAATTTCCAGAATAAGCAAATCTATATAGATATAAAGTAGATGAGTGTTTGCCTAGGTCTAGGGAATAGGGAAACTGGAGTGTGATAGCTAAGGGACAAGGGGTTTCTTTTGGGAATAATAAAAATATTCTAAAACAGATTATGGTAATGGATGCAAAGCTCAGTGAATATACTAAAAGCCACTGAAGTGTATACTTTTAAATTGGTGAACTGTGCTGTATTTGAATTATATCTTAATAAAGTTGTGAAAAATAAGAAGAAACAGAAAAAAAATTTAAGTGCCCATATCTTTTAGGGACATAGAATCAAACATTTATGTAAAATTGTGTAACATTTGGTATTTGTTTCAAACTAACTGGGTCAGGGGAAAGTATGAAACTGGATGGGAATAAAGACGAGCTGGGTCTACAGGGGCTCATTATACTATACATTCTCTCTCTTTTTGTATTTTTAAAATTTACAAAACATGGGACTTCCCTGGCCCTCTAGTGGTTAAGACTCCACGCTTCCACTGCATAGGGCACAGTTCAGCAAACTAATCCAATATGCCACACAGTGCAGCCAAAACAGAAAATAAATAAATACAATTTACAAAATAAAAAAAGTTATGTTTAAAAAAAGTAATACAGGGGTATTTTAATAAAGGGAATGCCAAAGTCGATGGCAAGGTTAAGCCAAAATCTAGAAGATGAGAGCCCAGAGGGGTAAACCTAATATTCAAAGTCACTCCTGGCCTAAGGGAATTTGCCAATCCAAAGGAGTCACCTGCAAAACTGAGCTGCATCTCCACTAAGGGGTCATGAAATCAACTCAATGGACTTCAACAAGTATTTTAAAAAAAATTAGAATAGAATGGAATGGAATAAATCAGAGTATGTTATACACAGTGGCAAACAAACAAACAAACAAAAACCTGAGCTGCACTTCCACAACCTCCAAGGGCTAAGGTAACTAAAGTCAAAGCAAAGGGTTTGCCGAAAGTGGGAACTCTCATAAGCTAACATTCACTTTAAACTAGAAACCCAAAGGGTTACCCTTCAAGGTAACAGTTCACCAGAAATAAATTAGCCTTCTCACAGGCTTGCAGTCTGTCCACCAATCATGTAAGGAATCTCAATTTGCATCAGGTTAGTGCCAAAGAGGGAGAAGGAAATGGCAACCCACTCCAGTACTCTTGCCTGGAGAATCCCATGGACAGCGGAGCCTGGTAGGCTGCAGTCCATGACATGACTAAGTGACTTCACTTTCACTTTTCACTTTCATGCACTGCAGAAGGAAATGGCAACCCACTCCAGTGCTCTTCCTGGAGAATCCCAGGGACGGGGGATCCTGGTGGGCTGCCATCTATGGGGTTGCACAGAGTCAGACACGACTGAAGCAACTTAGCAGCAGCGCCAAAGAGCATCCCTATGCTTGTATGCTTAGTTGCTTAGTCATGTCCGACTCTTTGTGACCCTATGGACTGTAGCCCACCAGGCTCCTCTGTCCATGGTATTCTCCAGGCAAGAATACTGGAGTGGGCTGCCATTCCCTTCTCTAAGAGTATCCCTAGGTACATGCAAGAAGCAAATGAAAGTTCTCTCTGCAGGAAGATATCATTCTAGTTTTCCAATTCTTTCTACAAATGATAGTCCAGGTGCCTATCACAAAGTTGAAAGTAAACAGGACACACAAAGAAATTAAGCAATATGAGGAAGAAACAGTAAAAGAAGGAGGCCGCAGAGACAGACACACAAAACTCCTGATAATGGAATTGTAAGACACAGATTACAAAACAATCTTGGACTTCCCTGGTGGTACAGTGGATAGGAATCCACCTACCAATGCAGGTTCAATCCCTGGTCTGGGAAGATCCAACATGCCCTGAGAAACAAAGCCTGAATGCCACAACTACTGAGCCTGTGTGCTGCAACTACTAATGCCTGCACGCCTACAGCCTGTGCTCTGCAACAAGAGAAGCCACCATAATGAGAAGCCCATGTACCACAGCTAGAGAGGAGACCCAGCTTGTCTTAGAGAATGCCTGTACACAGTAATAAAGACCCAGTGCAACCAAAAACAAACAAATTATTAAAAGGGTAAACCAAAACACTTTTTACTAAGTTTAAAGAAACAAAACACTGGATGAACAAATCAAGAAGCAATAAAATGGCTACCTAAAAAAAAAGGCTCCCTAAAGATAAAGATAGGATGGAGGAAATAAGGATGAAATTCCTATAGTTAAGAATTTGGTGGGGGAGGAGCCAAGATGGCGGAGGAGTAGGACGGGGAGAACACTTTCTCCCCCACAAATTCATCAAAAGAGCATTTAAAAGCCGAGTAAATTCCACAAAACAACTGAATGCCGGCAGAGGACATCAGGCACCCAGAAAAGCAACCCAAGTCTTCGAAAGGAGGTAGGAAAAAATATAAAAGACAAAAAAAGAGACAAAAGAAGGAGGGACGGAGTTCTGTCCCGGGAAGGGAGTCTTAAAAAGAGAGAAGTTTCCAAACACCAGGAAACCTTCTCACTGCCGAATCTGTGCCGAGCTTTGGAAGCACAGAGGGCAACATAACAGGGAGAAAAAATAAATAAACAATTAAAACTCCGCAGATTGCGAGCCCTACGGTAACTCCCCCAGTGGAGAAGCAGCGCAGACGCCTGCACACGCCATTAGCAAGCCAGGGCTGGGCAGGGAGGCGCAGCACGGGCTGCATCGCTTAGAGTAAGGACCTGGCCTGAATACCCTGAGCGCTATCTGAGTGAAATAATCTGGGCTAGCAAACCAGACTGTGGGATATCTATCACGCAAAAAGCCAGCCCTAACCTAAGACACCACCAGGCCCGCGCATGGAACAAAGGACTGAACAGAGATAGTCGGCTGCAGACCTTCCCCCTCCGGTGACACGAAGCCAGAGCCAGAAAGGGGCAATCGCAGCCCCAGAGAGACATTATCTATAAAACTGTAAGCAGGCTTCTTTGCTAACTAAAACTTCTTGGGGGTCTGGACGGTCAACATCTCCCTGAGAAGGTGCGCCAGTTGTACACCTAGACAACCGAGTGGCGGGGAGGCATAAGTTGCAGCAATCGCGCTCGCTAAACACCTCATCACCTGAGTTGCTCGGACCTGGGAAGGGCACAAAACGCAGGCCCAACCGAGTCTGCACCTCTGAGGACTACCCGAGTGCCAGAACCTGAGCGGCTTGGACCTGGGAGGTGCAGGCAGCCCAGGGCCGGCCACCGATGGTTCCCCGCGGAACAACGTAGAGCCTGAGCAGTGTGGGCAGGGAGGCTACACGCGCCGTGAGCCGGGGCAGACCCAGCGTGGCTGAGGCACTGCGAGCACACGCCAGTGTTATTTGCTTGCAGCATCCCTCCCTCCTTCCCCACAGCGCGACTGAACAAGTAAGCCTAAAAAAAAAAAAAAAAGTGTCCTCCACCGTCCCCTTTGTGTCAGGGTGGAAACCAGACACTGAAGAGACCAGCAAACAGAAGAAGCTATAACAGAGGGAACCGCCTTGGAAGCTACAGGCAATAGATTAAAACCCTGTGGTTACTACAGACTACACAGGAAGGGGCCTACAGATCTTGAGAAATATAAGTCGGACAAAGGAACTAGCCAAAAATGAGCTGAACCCACAATACTCACAACAAAACCAGAGAAAGTCCTCGATATATTTTTACGATCATTCTTTTTTTTTTTAATTAAAAAAAAAATTTTAAGTCCTCTATTATTCCTTTAATTTTCACTTTTACAACATATTACTTTGCAAATAAAAAAAGACCCTATTTTTTTTCTTCAGCAAACTTCATATATATATTTTTAGAATTTTTTGACCTTGTTTTTTTTTTTTCTTCTTTTTTTTAACATTGTATTTTGAAATTCCAAACTCAATCTAGATTTTTAATTTTAGCTTTTTGGTATTTGTTATCAATTTTGTACCTATGGTTTTTTTATAATTTCTGTGACTTTTTTTCTTTTTCTCTGTTTCTTTCTCTTCTTCTTTTATATAACATTGTATATCTGAAATTGCAAACTCTACTCTAGATTTTTAATTTATGCTTTTTGGTATTTGATATCAATTTTGTACCTGTATTTTTTCTTTGTAATTTTTGCGACAATGTTTGTTTTTGTTTGTTTGTTTGTTTTTCTCTCTTTCTTTTTCTTCATCTTTTTTTTTTAACATTGTATTTTTGAAATTCCAAACTCTACTCTAGATTTTTAACTTTTGCTTTTTGGTATTAGTTACCAATTTTGTACCTATATTTTCTTTATAATTTTCGCGACCTTGTTTGTTCGTTTTTTCTCTCTTTCTTTTCCTTCTTCTTTTCTTTAACATCGTATTTTTAAAATTCCAAACTCTACCCTAGATTTTTAATTTTTGCTTTTATGTATTTGTTACCAATTTTGTACCTTTAAGAACCCAATCTTCAGTACCCACTTTTCACTAGGAAACGAGATAACTGGCTTAACTGCTCTCTCTCCCTTTGGACTCTCCTTTTTCTCCACCAGGTCGCCTGTGTCTCCTCCCTAACCCCTCTCTACTCCACCCAACTCTGTGAATTTCTGTGTGTTCCAGACGGTGGAGAACACTTAGGGAACTGATTATTGGCTGGATCTGTCTCCCTCCTTTTCATTCCCCCCTTTTATCCTTCTGGCCACCTCTGTCTCCTTCCTCCTTCTTCTCTTCTCTGTATAACTCCGTGAACATCGCTGAGCGGTCCAGTTGTGGAGTGCACATAAGGAAGTGATTATTGGCTAGCCCACTCTCTCCACTATTGATTCCACCTCATCTCATTCAGGTCACCTTTAACTCCCTCCTCCCTCTTCTCTTCTCCATGTAACACTGTGAACCTCTCTGGGTGACCCTCACAGTAGAGAAACTTTTCATCTTTAACGTAGATGCTTTATCAGTGGTGCTGTACAGAAGGAGAAGTTTTGAAACTACTGTGAAAATAAGACCAATAACTGGAAGCAGGAGGCTTAAATCCAAACCCTGACTCCAGGGAACTCCTGACTCCAAGGAACATTAATTGACAGGAGCTCATCAAACGCCTCCATACCGACACAGAAACCAAGCACCACACAAGGGCCAACAAGTTCCAGGGCAAGACATACCAAGCAAATTCTCCAGCAACAAAGGAACACAGCCCTGAGCTTCAAGATACAGGCTGCCCAGAGTAACCCCAAAACCACAGACATCTCATAACTCATTACTGGACACTTCATTGCACTCCAGAGAGAAGAAATACAGCTCCACCCACCAGAACACCGACACAAGCTTCCCTAACCAGGAAACCTTGACAAGCCACCTGTACAAACCCACACACAGTGAGGAAATGCCACAATAAAGAGAACACCACAAACTGCCAGAATACAGAAAGGACACCCCAAAATCAGCAATTTAAACAAGATGAAGAGACAGAGGAATACCCAGCAGATAAAGGAACAGGATAGATGCCCACCAAACCAAACAAAAGAGGAAGTGAGAGGGAATCTACCTGATAAAGAATTCCAAATAATGATAGTGAAATTGATCCAAAATCTTGAAATCAAAATGGAATCACAGATAAATAGCCTGGAGACAAGGATTGAGAAGATGCAAGAAAGGTTTAACAAGGACCTAGAAGAAATAAAAAAGAATCAATATATAATGAATAATGCAATAAATGAAATTAGAAACACTCTGGAGCCAACAAATAGTAGAATAACAGAGGCAGAAGATAGGATTAGTGAATTAGAAGATAGAATGGCAGAAATAAATGAATCAGAGAGGATAAAAGAAAAACGAATTAAAAGAAATGAGGACAATCTCAGAGACCTCCAGGACAATATTAAACGCTACAACATTCAAATCATAGGGGTCCCGGAAGAAGAAGACAAAAAGAAAGACCATGAGAAAATACTTGAGGAGATAATAGTTGAAAACTTCTCTAAAATGGGGAAGGAAATAATCACCCAAGTCCAAGAAACCCAGAGAGTCCCAAACAGGATAAACCCAAGGCGAAACACCCCAAGACACATATTAATCAAATTAACAAAGATCAAACACAAAGAACAAATATTAAAAGCAGCAAGGGAAAAACAACAAATAACACACAAGGGAATTCCCATAAGGATAACAGCTGATCTTTCAATAGAAACTCTTCAAGCCAGGAGGGAATGGCAAGACATACTTAAAATGATGAAAGAAAATAACCTACAGCCCAGATTATTGTACCCAGCAAGGATCTCATTCAAGTATGAAGGAGAAATCAAAGCTTTTCAGACAAGCAAAAGCTGAGAGAATTCTGCACCACCAAACCAGCTCTCAACAAATACTAAAGGATATTCTCTAGACAGGAAACACAAAAACGGTGTATAAATTGAACCCAAAACAATAAAGTAAATGGCAGCAGGATCATACTTATCAGTAATTACCTTAAACGTAAATGGGTTGAATGCCCCAACCAAAAAGACAAAGACTGGCTGAATGGATAGAAAAACAAGACCCTACATATGTTGTCTACAAGAGACCCACCTCAAAACAGGGGACACATACAGACTGAAAGTGAAGGGCTGAAAAAAGATTTTCCATGCAAATAGGGACCAAAAGAAAGCAGGAGTAGCAATACTCATATCAGATAAAATAGACGTTAAAACAAAGGCTGTGAAAAGAGACAAAGATGGTCACTACATAATGATCAAAGGAGCAATCCAAGAAGAAGATAGAACAATTATAAATATATATGCACCCAACACAGGAGCACCACAGTATGTAAGACAAATGCTAACAAGTATGAAAGGAGAAATTAACAATAACACAATAATAGTGGGAGACTTTAATACCCCACTCACACCTATGGATAGATCAACTAAACAGAAAATTAACAAGGAAACACAAACTTTAAACAATACAATAGAACAGTTAGACCTAATTGATATCTATAGGACATTTCATCCCAAAACAATGAATTTCACCTTTTTCTCAGGTGTACATGGAACCTTCTCCAGGATAGATCACATCCTGGGCCATAAATCTAGCCTTGGTAAATTAAAAAAAACAGAAATCATTCGAAGCATCTTTTCTGACCACAATGCAGTAAGATTAGATCTCAATTACAGGAGAAAAACTATTAAAAATTCCAACATATGGAGGCTGAACAACACACTGCTGGATAACCAACAAATCACAGAAGAAATCAAAAAAGAAATCAAAATTTGCATAGAAACGAATGAAAATGAAAACACAAACCTGTGGGACACTGTAAAAGCAGTCCTAAGGGGAAAGTTGATAGCAATACAGGCATACCTCAAGAAACAAGAAAAAAGTCAAATAAATAACCTAACTCTACACCTAAAGCAACTAGAAAAGGAAGAAATGAAGAACCCCAGGGTTAGTAGAAGGAAAGAAATCTTAAAAAATAGAGCAGAAATAAATGCAAAAGAAACAAAAGAGACCATAGCAAAAATCAACAAAGCCAAAAGCTGGTTCTTTGAAAGGATAAATAAAATTGACAAACCATTAGCCAGACTCATCAAGAAACAAAGGGAGAAAAATCAAATCCATAAAATTAGAAATGAAACTGGAGAGATCACAACAGACAACACAGAAATTCAAAGGATCATAAGAGACTACTATCAACAATTATATGCCAATAAAATGGACAACGTGGAAGAAATGGACAAATTCTTAGAAAAGTACAACTTTCCAAAACTGGACCAGGAAGAAATAAAAAATCTTAACAGACCCATCACAAGCACGGAAATTGAACTGTAATCAAAAATCTTCCAGCAAACAAAAGTCCAGGTCCAGACGGCTTCATAGCTGAATTCTACCAAAAATTTAGAGAAGAGCTAACACCTATCCTGCTCAAACTCTTCCAGAAAATTACAGAGGAAGGTAAACTTCCAAACTCATTCTATGAGGCCACCATCACCCTAATACCAAAACCTGACAAAGATCCCACAAAAAAAGAAAACTACAGGCCAATATCACTGATGAACATAGATGCAAAAATCCTTAACAAAACTCTAGGAATCAGAATCCAACAACACATTAAAAAGATCATACACCATGACCAAGTGGGCTTTATCCCAGGGATGCAAGGATTCTTCAATATCTGCAAATCAATCAATGTAATACACCACATTAACAAATTGAAAATAAAACCATATGATTATCTCAATAGATGCAGAGAAAGCCTTTGACAAAATTCAACATACATTTATGATAAAAACTCTCCAGAAAGCAGGAATAGAAGGAACATACCTCAACATAATAAAAGCTATATATGACAAACCCACAGCAAACATTATCCTCAATGGTGAAAAATTGAAAGCATTCCCTCTAAAGTCAGGAACAAGACAAGGGTGCCCACTTTCAGCATTACTATTCAACATAGTTTTGGAAGTTTTGGCCACAGCAATCAGAACAGAAAAAGAAATAAAAGGAATCCAAATTGGAAAAGAAGAAGTAAAACTCTCACTATTTGCAGATGACATGATCCTCTACATAGAAAACCCTAAAGATTCCACCAGAAAATTACTAGAACTAATACTCCACCAGAAAATTACTAGAACTAATCAACGATTATAGTAAAGTTGCAGGATATAAAATCAACACACAGAAATCCCTTGCATTCCTATACACTAATAATGAGAAAACAGAAAGAGAAATTAAGGAAACAATTCCATTCACCATTGCAACAGAAAGAATAAAATACTTAGGAATATATCTACCTAGAGAAACCAAAGACCTATACATAGAAAACTATAAAACACTGGTGAAAGAAATCAAAGAGGACACTAACAGATGGAGAAATACACCATGTTCATGGATTGGAAGAATCAATATAGTGAAAATGAGTATACTACCCAAAGCAATTTATAGATTCAGTGCAATCCCTATCAAGCTACCAACAGTATTCTTCACAGAGCTAGAACAAATAATTTCACAATTTGTATGGAAATACAAAAAACCTCGAATAGCCAAAGCGATCTTGAGAAAGAAGAATGGAACTGGAGGAATCAACCTACCTGACTTCAGGCTCTACTACAATGCCACAGTTATCAAGACAGTATGGTACTGGCACAAAGACAGAAATATAGATCAATGGAACAAAATAGAAAGCCCAGAGATAAATCCACGCACATATGGACACCTTATCTTTGACAAAGGAGGCAAGAATATACAATGGAGAAAAGACAATCTCTTTAACAAGTGGTGCTGGGAAATCTGGTCAACCACCTGTAAAAGAATGAAACTAGAACACTTTCTAACATCATACACAAAAATAAACTCAAAATGGATTAAAGATCTAAACGTAAGACCAGAAACTATAAAACTCCTAGAGGAGAACATAGGCAAAACACTCTCTGACATACATCACAGCAGGATCCTCTATGACTCACCTCCCAGAATATTGGAAATAAAAGCAAAAATATACAAATGGGACCTAATTAACCTTAAAAGCTTCTGCACATCAAAGGAAACTATTAGCAAGGTGAAAAGGCAGCCTTCAGAATGGGAGAAAATAAGAGCAAATGAAGCAACTGACAAACAACTAATCTCAAAAATATACAAGCAACTCCTACAGCTCAACTCCAGAAAAATAAATGACCCAATCAAAAAATGGGCCAAAGAACTAAATAGACATTTCTCCAAAGAAGACATACAGATGGCTAACAAACACATGAAAAGATGCTCAACATCACTCATTATCAGAGAAATGCAAATCAAAACTACTATGAGGTACCATTTCACGCCAGTCAGAATGGCTGCAATCCAAAAGTCTACAAGCAATAAATGCTGGAGAGGGTGTGGAGAAAAGGGAACCCTCTTACACTGTTGGTGGGAATGCAAACTAGTACAGCCACTATGGAGAACAGTGTGGAGATTCCTTAAAAAAACTGGAAATAGAACTGCCTTATGATCCAGCAATCCCACTGCTGGGCATACACACTGAGGAAACCAGAAGGAAAAGACACATGTACCCCAATGTTCATCGAGCACTGTTTATAATAGCTAGGACATGGTAGCAACCTAGATGTCCATCAGCAGATGAATGGATAAGAAAGCTGTGGTACATATACACAATGGAGTATTACTCAGCCATTAAAAATAATACATTTGAATCAGTTCTAATGAGGTGGATGAAACTGAGCCTATTATACAGAGTGAAGTAAGCCAGAAAGAAAAATACCAATACAGTATACTAACGCATATATATGGAATTTAGAAAGATGCTAACAAAAACCCTGTGTACGAGACAGCAAAAGAGACACTGATGTATAGAACAGTCTTATGGACTCTGTGGGAGAGGGAGAGGGTGGGAAGATTTGGGAGAATGGCATTGAAACATGTATAATATCATGTATGATACGAGTTGCCAGTCCAGGTTCGATGCACGATACTGGATGCTTGGGGCTAGTGCACTGGACGACCCAGAGGGATGGTATAGGGAGGGAGGAGGGAGGAGGGTTCAGGATGGGGAACACATGTATACCTGTGGTGGATTCATTTTGATATTTGGCAAAACTAATACAATTTGTAAAAGTTTTAAAATAAAATAATTTTTTTTTTATTCCAGAATTTTATTTTTATTTTATTTTTTTAAAATTTTATTTTATTTTTAAACTTTACAATATTGTATTAGTTTTGCCAAATATCAAAATGAATCCACCACAGGTATACATTTGTTCCCCATCCGAATCCTCCTCCTCCTCCCTCCCCATACCCTCCCTCTGGGTCATCACAGCAGGATCCTCTATGACCCACCTCCCAGAATATTGGAAATAAAAGCAAAAATATACAAATGGGACCTAATTAAATTTAAAAGCTTCTGCACATCAAAGGAAACTATTAGCAAGGTGAAAAGGCAGCCTTCAGAATGGGAGAAAATAAGAGCAAATGAAGCAACTGACAAACAACTAATCTCAAAAATATACAAGCAACTCCTACAGCTCAACTCCAGAAAAATAAATGACCCAATCAAAAAATGGGCCAAAGAACTAAACAGACATTTCTCCAAAGAAGACATACAGATGGCTAACAAACGCATGAAAAGATGCTCAACATCACTCATTATCAGAGAAATGCAAATCAAAACCACTATGAGGTACCATTTCACGCCAGTCAGAATGGCTGCAATCCAAAAGTCTACAAGCAATAAATGCTGGAGAGGGTGTGGAGAAAAGGGAACCCTCTTACACTGTTGGTGGGAATGCAAACTAGTACAGCCACTATGGAGAAAAATAAAATAAAATTGAAAAAAAAAAGAATTGAATAATTAGAATG
This sequence comes from Bos mutus, assembly GCF_027580195.1. Lineage (NCBI taxonomy): Eukaryota > Metazoa > Chordata > Mammalia > Artiodactyla > Bovidae > Bos > Bos mutus. Next base: position 49,849,854 of record NC_091646.1, read on the forward strand.
TATCTAAGACAGAATGGGTAATATTAATTACTCTTGAAATAAAAATATAAATGTTTGCTTGAATTTTATAGCTTTTGGACACATATACTTTATTAAATATATTATATATTATAATACTTAATGTACTATAATATGCAACCACAGTCTCATGTATCTTTGGGTTTGTAATTATGTCTGGAGAGAGAGAGATTGTTAAGAAGAAAAATAATAAAAGCTGGATCAACTGGAAAAATAAAAGAATTTGGAATCATTTAAATGTTTTATATATTCCAAGAATCAAATTAAATAAAAAATCAGATAAACAATAAGTTCCTACTGTATAGCACATGGAACTATATTCAATCTCCTGGGATAAACCATAATGAAAAATAAAATAAGAATGCATGTATATGGATAACTGAGTCAGTTTGCTGTACAGTAGAAATTAGCACATTATAAATCAATTATACTTCAATAAAAAAGATTTCTAATGATCAAATAAAAAGAAAAAAGCAATCTCTAAAACATGAAAACAAACTGAAACAAATGTACCTAATTGCATATAAAACACAGTATATGCAATGTACATTTTTCACAGGATTTAGTCCAGGAGCAAAAACTAAAAATATTTCAAATTTCATCCAGTCTCATTATTAATAGTAATATATCATTAATTGAAACAAGTTTTTATGTACTGTATGATAAATCAGGCAAGTTATTATGAAAGGAAAAGAGAAAAAGGAAAGAATATCAGAAAATCACAAAACTATACTGCCTCTGTCTACTTGAAAACGAATTTTTATTCAATTATTGAAATCAATATGTTTTTGAAGGTCTACCTATTACTTTTTTCACCATCTGGTCCTTGACTACATTTTAAAACATCATCTCCTACCATGCTATAGCATACTCTAGTGACTTCTGAGGGCTTCCCTCGTATCTCAGCTGGTAAAGAATCCTCCTGCAATGAAGGAGACTCTGGTTCAATTCCTGGGTCAGGAAGATCCCCTGAGAAAGGGATAAGCTACCCACTCCAGTATTCTTGGGCTTCCCTAATGGCTCAGACAGTAAAGAATCTGCCTGCAATGCAGGAGACCTGGGTTTGATCCCTGGGTGAAGATCCCCTGGAGGAGGGCATGGCACCCCACTTTCTTGCCTGGAGAATCACCATGGACAGGAGACTGGCAGGCAGCAGTCCACAGGGTCCCAAAGAGTCTCAACTAAGCATAGCAGTGACTCTCAACTCGTGTTGTATATCAAAATATTTATATCAAAAAAGTAGATTCTGGATATCACCCCAGTTAGTAAATCAAAATGTCAGGGTGCAAGTAATCAAGCACATATACTTTGGAAAAGTACCCTGGGTACTTCTGCTGCTGAGTCAGGTTAGAATACCTGCTCAAGCCCTACAATTCTGCTTAAATTCCTCAAATACAGCATGCTCTGACAAAGGGCAAACCACATCCAGTCCAATGCCTGTTTCTGTAAATAAACTTTTATTGGAATGCAATTATGCCCATTTGTTTACTCACTGTCTATGGCCACTTTCATGCTGCAACAGCAAGGTTGAGTAATCTTGACAGAGACCATGTGGCCTGCAAAGCCTGAAATATTTACAGTCTGGTCTTCCACAGGAAGAGTTTACTGCCCCCTGTTCTATTTTTGCACTTTTCCTCAAATATCACTCCTGTCTTGACAAGCTCATGCTCATCCTTCAAAACTCCAATCAGCATCATTTCTGTAAAGCCTGAGCTGGGTCAAACACCCCTGTATTTTTTCATTGTTCTCTGTACTTTCCCTATATTATTCATCATTCTTTATTGTAAGATGTCTGTTTAATGACTGCCTCCTCGACTGGATTCTAAGCTCTATAAGGGCAATACTTAGATGTGTCTTGTTCACCACAGTGCCTGGTTCTTGCATGAATATATTAAACAATTATTCAATGACTATCTTTCCCATTCTATACATTTTTTTCATTTTGTTAGATTTCTTAATGCTCTAGTCTGTTCAGGGAATTGTGAATCCAGAGTCTATCAGTGTATTTGTAATTCCATCCTGTTGTGTCATCCACACACATATGATATGCATACCATTTGAGGTAAGTCACTCACAATGTTGAAAATTACAGGGCTGGTGATAAAGTCCTAAGAAGACCCCTTTGCCTACATACTGATATCAACCCATTAGATCAGCAGTCTTTGGCTAAGACTTCAACTCTAATTATAATATTGTCTAGCTTACATTTTCCATCTTGTCTAGAAGGATTTTACCAAAGCTTCAACTTCTCTGTACCCTTTTCTTACCTGGCACCACCTCTACCCAAATAGAATTGAACTAATATTTCCTCCCCCTATTTCTCACAATTGTACTTCTCATTTCACCTAACTATATTGCAGTAATGTTCACAAATCTGTCTCTGCCACAAACCCAAGCTCTTTGTGGGTAGAAACTAACTTTGAATCCCCAGAGCCTAGCACAATAACTAAAAGATAGCTGATACTCAAAAAGTATGACTGAACACATGTCTTGCAATTCAGACACGCTAAATTTATGAAATGTCCTATTTGTGCCATCATGGTACTCCCACAGAAAATCTAAAAACTGTTTAAATATTCTTACCTGTAGCAGAAAGGAAACAGTATAACTCAAAAAAGCAGGATGATGGACTAAATTTAAACTTTTTTTATACTCTGCTACTGAAGCATTTCCTAAGACTTCAGGGTCAATATATAATCCTTTCTGGAAGGGTCTGGATGTCCACAGGCAACCAACCATCGCTGTCAAATACTGATTAAATTCTTGATAGGTCTTGCTGCTGAAGCTGAACTCTGATTTTGTCTATTGGGAAAGGAAAAAAAAAATTGTCATTATCACCTATTCTCCCTTCGTTTTTATTCCCAATAGATCTTATATCTCTACATTGGTGACTTAATACAGAGATTCATCATCCATACCTTGTGTACAAACTCATTTTTCTTTGCAGCAGTCAAATTTTTATGATACCTAAAAGACAGAACAAACAGAATAAAACTTTTACCATTAAATGCCTTTCCTATGTAAATATAAACAAAAGTTTACATTTTAAATGTAAATATATGTACATACACAAATATCCAGCTGTCTAGTTAAATATTTTTTTCCTTTTGTGGTACATTTTCCTCAAAGAATAAAAATTGACAGAGGCTCAAATATTGAATTGTACACTTAAGATATGCACTTGACTCTGTAAATCGTATTTTAGTAAAAAACAAAAGGCAATGTTTTTAATGTTTCAGTATTAAAAATAAGAGTCTCAAAAGCAGCTACTGATACATAAACATTTTCTTAATGTGGAAAAAAAGGTGCAGTAGACAGGCTAAAGGGAAAACTTAGAAATATAATTTTTTCTTGACTGAGAACTATTCTAATTAGCTTTTGAACATTTCAGTTCAGTTCAGTTCAGTTGTTCAGTCATGTCCAACTCTGCGACCCCATGAACCGTAGCACACCAGGCCTCCCTGTCCATCACCAACTCCTGGAGTCCACCCAAACCCATGTCCCTTGAGTCGGTGATGCCATCCAACCATCTCATCCTCTGTCATCACCTTCTCCTCCTGCTCTCAATCTTTCCCAACATCAGGGTCTTTTCAAATGAGTCAGCTCTTTGCATCAGGTGGCCAAAGTATTGGAGTTTCAGCTTCAAAATCAGTCCTATTTAAACCTTAGCATAATCTTACAAGTTATGCCAAAAGAGTCTACACTTATGGCCTAAAAAGAGCAATTTCAGTCCATAAGTGGAAAAATTAGAAGGTATCAGAAATTTAATACTTACAGTTTCATATAATTGGTAATAGCTCCCCTTTATCTCCCAGAAAATGTTCTTTTTACCAAAGAAGCTATGTAGACTTAAACCAGTTGTTAGTTGTCAGTAAATGACTAATTTTTCTTTGCAACACAGCAACAAGAATTAGCAATGCTGAGTGCAACATTACCACTGCACAAAAAGATCCTTAACTATAAATTCTTTTATTACACGTCCCTCATGTTGACATTTTAAGAACACAGTTAAAATAGTTCCACATTGGAAGGTCATTCCCAAAAGAAAGCCAGGTTTCCTATTTCCAAAGGCCCTGGCAAAAAATAGATAACAATCTTATTGTTCTGAATATTTTACTGCATTATATATAATAAGCTTGTATGGGTGTGTGCAGTCGTGTCCGACTCTTTGAGACCCCGTGGGCTGTAGCTGCCAGGCTTCTCTGTCCATGGGATTCTCCAGGCAAGAATACTGGAGTGGGTTGCCATTTCCTTCTCCAGGGGATCTTCCTCATCCGGAGACTGAACCTGCATCTCCTGCATTGCAGGTGGGCTGCGCCACCCGGGACGCCCATATAATCTTACTGTAGTATATTTATATACTTTATTTTATAGCTGGAAAATGAGGATGGAATTATGATATAAAAATGGGGAAAAGGCTTCATACCTGTCCATAATGTAACAGAGTTGATTCAGGATACTGGAATCCAGGCTGAGGAGTACAGGATAGAAGACCCCAGGAGGAAACAACACCACTAATGGAAGGTTATAATTTATATATATGTCACACACCTTTTGGGAAGAATGATAACATCAGTATATAAATTATTCCTCAGAACCCCTCAACAAACTTCACCCAAAGAATCATTACTAGAGAATAAACAATAACATTAGGGATGGTCCTGCCTGATTCATAAACAGAATAGGTAGCCACAACTTTTGCTTAAAAATGTACCTCACCAAACAGTAACCTTATGATAGAGGATTATTTCTTGGAGGTTTTATTATTAAAATCTCTTTTTTTCTGGGGAGAAATCTTAGAGTTAGGGAGAAAGGGGAAAGGAACACTTCTTTCTTAAGTCCTATGCATGCTAAGTCACTTCAGTCATGTCTGACTCTTTGTGACCCAATGGACTGTAGCCCACCAGTTTCCTCTGTCCATGGTATTCTCCAGGCAAGAATACTGGAGTGGGTTGCTATGCCCTCCTCCAGGGGATCTTCCCAACCAGGGACTGAATCCACCATCTAGTATGTCTCCTGCATTGACAGGCAGGTTCTTTACCACTAGTGCCACCTGGGAAGCCCTAGGTGGGCTTAAGTCCCATAAATACTGATTTATCACATTAGTTAGCTGTCAACCTGGAAAACAAGCAAGCAATCTTCTAACCAAATATAATACAACTAGGTATCAGTGAAGGGAAGAAGCCAGGAAAACCGAGATTAGTGGGTACTTCCTAGAAACAGTTCTGCCTAGGCTGAATACTACAAAACAACAGAAGAGGACCAGAATCATAGGTACTGGCAGAAATAAGGCAGCTGAAAGCTGGGGGTAGAGAGCTAAGGAAACAGCATATTTTTTTTTTTTTTTTTTTACCAGGGGTTAAAGATCTATAATGGATGAGCAAAAAGACAGACTTCTGTCTAGGGTTAGCATTACTCAGGGGAATGTCTATTAAAGTGGTACCTGCAATTCAGGAAAAAGCATTTGCTTTTTCTCCTTGTCAATTATTCAGGCCAGAATATAATCATTAACTTCAAAATTAACTATGTTTAACTTTAGTTTATTAGCTAAAATTAACTATGATAATAAGATCATAGCCCAACTTAATAGTTGTACATAAAATTTAAACAACAGCGTAGTAAAGCAGACAGCTATCACAAAAATCTAAGTAGGGGAAATGGGATGTGTACTACCTTCTCATAGAAATCCAAAATAAAGTGCAGCAAGAAAGTACGGTTGCTTTCCAAGCGCACTGCAGTAGTGGACAGCCATCCTACGTAGTGAATCAGTTCAGACACAGAGTTCATGGATCCACCTAAAGTTGTCTCTCTGCAACAAGAAACCATGACATGCAGATCCATTAGCAAAAGTCCTCACAATTTCCCAGCTAAAGCTGGATTAAATATACAGTAAAAAGTTGTTGGGAATTTCAGAAAATGATCGGCGCTCCAAAGTATAACTCACTTTTTTTAAAACCACAGTGATTACAACTATACAGCCATCTAGGGAACCACTAAGACCAATTCATAGAATATCCTGAGCAACCACTCTAATATTAGTAAATAACAGAGAAAGAAAGGATTAAACTCCAGACTTTAGATAATATTACCAATGTCCAGGGACCACAGCAGTCAGCAAATTAGTTTCTAAGTACACAAATCCAAAACCAGTTTTGCCAGAATTTCTGAACTAAAAATGCTGTCGAAGTATATTCACTTTAACTGGAATTCAATTTTTAAATTGAATGAGTAAAAATTCTGGCATCTTTCATTCTTCTAGTAAAAACCAGATCTAGATATTTTATACTCTAGCCAAATCAATGAATCATGTCTCTTTAAATGACACACGGATAGAATTGGTTCAATCTATCTATCCATTCACCCTTGTCCTACAATCCACTGTTGACTGGATTAGGAAAAGACTGGGAAATGTGATTTCATAGCTTTATCCTCAGACCTAGATAGCCAACAATGACTACGCACAAGGAAAAATGAATCATATACAGTCTTAGAGTTTGAAATGATGACAACTCTACCATTACCCACCACCATGACATAATTCAGTGGCAGAGCAAGCAGGAAAAGATTAAGAGACCATTCATATAGGTGGGGATACATACAATCAGACTGTTACTTGCAAAACTGTACTTTATGATTTCTGGCAGCACTTGACAAATATGTCTGAAATAATCTGCACAATAATGACTGCTCAAACAGCATCCTTTGAAAGTGTTTCTCTACAGGACATTACCACGGGCATTTTAGATGACACAATTCACCATTCAGCATTGCCTTCTACTCCCTACTGACTACAGCACGTTTAGCACTTCTGGCTCCTACCTACTAAAAGATGTTAGCATCCTCTTTCCAGTCACTGTGCCAACCAAAAATTCCCCCTGGAGAACCACTGCTGAGAACAGTTTCCCACCCTCCTCTCCTTGTTATCTACAACTACAATTTACTCCCTCTATGGTACATGGTCATATGATGGAGACATAGCATTACACTCCTGTCTCCAAAATGGAAGGAATTATAGAGAACTTAAGAGCTATATTTTATAATGCCAAGTAGTATTAAGATAAGCAAAGTTACCTACAATTATGTTCATTTATTTGTTTTAAGAATTTTAGAAAGCAGAGCCCCTTTTTAAATGCCCTCTCAAAATTTATGACACTAATTAAAAAGGATCCTAGGAATTTTAGAAAGAAAGTACAGAAATTGTAAATCACCTGTATTAGGGTACCTAAGACTTACACTGCAAATTGGCTAAAGATTATAAATGTAAATATACTATTCTTAATAGAATTGAGGTATTTGAAGAGATTAAGCATTCAAATGGAATTTCTTATGATAGGGGTTCTCAAACTTTAGCTTGTACCAAAATTCTGGAGGCATTTGTTAAAACACATATTTCTGAGCTCTACCTCCAGTAGTCATGTACGGATGTGAGAGCTGGACCATAACAAAGGCTGAGCACCAAAAAATTGATGCTTTCAAACTGCGGTACTGGAGAAGACTCTTGAGAGTCCCTTGGACAGTAAGGAGATCAAACCAGTCAATTCTAAAGGAAATCAATCCTGAATATTCATTGGAAGAATTGATGCTGAAACTGAAGCTCCAATACTTTGGCCACCTGATGCGAAGAGCTGACTCACTATAAAAGACCCTGATGCTGGGAAAGACTAAAGGCAGGAGGAGAAGGAGGTGGCAGAGGATGAGATGGTTGGATGGCATCAATGACTCAATGGACATGAATTTGAGCAAGCTCTGGGAGATGGTGAAGGACAGGGAAGCCTGGAGTGCTGCAGTCCATGGGGTCACAAAAAGTCGGACACAACTGGGCAACTAAATAGCAACAAGTTCCCAGGTTATGCTGATGTTGCGGGTCCAGAAACCACATTTTGAGAAGCACTGCTTTACAAGATACTTTCACTACTCACTAATGCTTCATTTTCTTCTAAAAGTGATCAGACATACATGATACATGGAAGCACTATAATAATGAATATGAAGAAACAAAAATTTTCCAGGCAACTTATAAGAATCTTGTTTTCTCCATTCTCATAACAAATTTGGAGATAACTATAGGGAAAAGAACACAGAGAAAAACAGATCTAGACTAATCTCACCAAAATAACCACCAAGTATTTGTGATTGAAGCTAAGGGATCCTTATGTTATAAAGTAAGAATGTGACTGATAATATAGGGAATCTGAACACTGATTAGATATTTGAACATATTATAAACTATTAATTTTTACATGTTATACTGATATCATTTTTCAACTGCTGAAATGATATCTGGGTTTTGCTTAAAAAATATCTAGTACAAAGGAGGAGAGACATGAAGGGTGTTAAAGATGAGAAAAAGTTAATCACGAGCTGGTAACTGTTGAAGTTGGATGATGCATACATAAGGGTAATAATTGTACTATTTTCTCTACTTTTGAATTTGTTTGGAATTCTCTATAATATAAAGTTAAAAAAATAATGTTAAAAAGAATATAGGAGAACCCAAGACTCTAGGTAGAAAGAATCAAAGCAACCTGGTTTAGGCAGTTCCTTGAAATTCAATTAAGTCTTTGACTTCCACTTTAAGGTTTTATATTTAACAATAATGAACATAATGGAAATTCAGGGCTCTTTTTAAATTATAACGTGAAATTAAATTAATGTATACAAGCAAAATATATCAGGGAAACAAAAAAAAATCTTTACAGCAAAATAACAGATTTTCCTAGCCATCATCAAAATTGACTTCACATATAAGCAAGAATACATTTTATAAAGTAAGCTAAACTGAATGAAAGCCAAAGTTGCAAGTTCTAACGTTAGAGGCTTAGGGGTTGCTTTCTGATTTATATAATAAAACTTGAAGAATTAATCTTTCTCACAGGATTGTGGGGAAGGGTGAAAAGTAGAAAAAAAAAACCTTAGAAAAGTACGATTCAGTATTTACATAGAGCAATTAGGTTTCATGTCACACCGTTAAACTCCATATGCAGTTTTGCACAGATCAACTCTTGTGGAGGGTTATAAGATAACTCACAGAGGACTGTTCCTAACAGATTTCACATGGATGTCCATAGAAAGCCACAGCAGCCAATTCTGCAGTAGTTCTTTCAGACACTGAAGAATACTACACTGCAGAGGCAAAACAAAAAATCATTCAGTTACACCATAGTGTTGAGAACTAACAGACTAAACCAGAGACTTAGAGACAGAAGGGACTATGGAGACAACCACATCCAATTCAGAACCCTGTAGCTGCTGCTCCAACCTGACCGGTCTCCAAGAAACAGATTAATGCAAGTACAAGTTTATTTTGCCATTTTCTCTACAAGCTGGCCCCCAGCTTATCAGCGAGGAATAGACTCTTGTTTTTCCAAATTATATTCATTCATAATATATTACATCATCAAATATAGCATCACCCACCTCTTATCATCTCCCCTCAAAGATCCTCTTATGTTGTTTCAGATATGTGTTTCCTACTCTTTTCACCTTGGGTCTACAACTGCAATTTATTCTTTTGTTGGTCATAAAATTTATCTTCTATGACTGTGGAAAACAACTCTATAGTTTTCCTTTCTCAGGCTTTGCCTTGATATCCCAGGAACTTACTCACATATAAACAATATAGTCTTGAAACAAGTGTGCCTGGAACACTTGTAAGGATAAATTGTAATATCTACAAATTTGAAAGCAATCCACACCATCCCAAAACCTAATACATGAAATCTTTCTCAAACATCCTTAATAATTAACGGTCTAGATACTACTTGAATATGTGCAGTAATACAGTGTGCATTGCTACTTCATTGAAGAGTTCAATTAATTTTTTTTTAGAAACTGACATTCCTCACATTCAGATTATAAATATGTTTGAGTTGAAATCAAACTTGGAATCATCTAAAATAATCTATTTTGGTGCTAATTTAATATGGAAAGATTTTCAATATTACTATGTCATATTCAGAAAATCTCCACTTACCTACTCTATCGCATCCAGCCTCCATATTAATGGAAGGCATGAGGTTTTTATCTTTATGAGAAGGGGGCATGGGTTTAAAAAAAAAGATTGAGAAGCACAGCTCTACACCACTCCTAAGTTATGGTCTCCAACTTCATCTGGGTCCTTAATGAAGCCCAGTGATCCTTTTACCATACTTCTCTTCAATCAGCTGTCTCTCTCTCCCATTTTTTTAATGGCTGTTCTCTTCACATAACACCCTCTTTAAGCTCCCTGCTCAATTCTGTCCTCTATAATGCACTTATTTTGAGAAATTTAACATTTTTAGGAAAAAGTATTTCAATTTCTTGCTCTTTGTTCAAATTATACAAATATATCTCTATGTCCACCTATCTCTACATCCTTGTCCTCAACCTTAGAAAACAGTAGTACCTCCCAACCCCTTACCACTATTCAGGAAAATCACTCTACCTAGTCTTAAATCAATACTATCACGCTTTTTCTGAAACCCTGCACTGTCAATTATCCCCCATCTTTCCCCCATTTTCAACCTCTCTCTCTTCTCATCTGGCTCCTTCTATCCTATCTATAAACATGTTCAGGTTTTTCTCACTCTGGGGACAAAAAAAAAATTACAACCTTCCCTTGATTCAAAGTCCCTCCCTTAGCCAAAGTTTTGGAAACACAGTCAATACTCATTGTCTTGTCTTCATTTCTCATCAACTCCTCAAGCTCCACAATTTGGTTTTTATTCCACACTCCACTGAACCTGTTCACAAAGGTAGCCAAGACCTCTGTATTATCAATTCTAAAAGAAACTTTTTTGGTCCTTATCTTTCTGGACCCTCTTGGGATATGTGGCAACATTAGCCCTTCACTCCTTCTTGATAGCCTGTGTCTCTCTGTTCCTTTGGAACTACTATTCTCCTGGTTCTTTTCATACTTCTTGAAAATGTTCCTTTATAGACTCTCCTTTTCAGTGAGAATTAAGTAGTAAGTATTTCCTTGATTTCTGTCTTTGGCCCACTGTCTGTTTCCCTTCCTCTCTCTACCTCCTACTCTCAAATATGAATATATGCATGTGTTTATAAATGTATACTTGCTAGGCTGGAACATATGAAACTGCCAATTGTTAAACAGCTTTGACCTATCAGATTAAATCTATTCAGATGGTTTAATCTAATATTTACAGATAAACAGCACTCTATATTGGTAGAATAAGAGAAAAAAATAAAGAATAACCAAGGGACTTCCCTGGTGGTCCAGTGGCTAAGACTCTGCACTCCCAATGCAGGGGCCCAGGTTCGTTCCCTGGTCAGGGAATTAGATCTCACATGACACAATTCAGAGTTCACATGCTGCAACTAAAAACCCTGCGTGCCATAACTAAGACCCAGCACAGCCAAATAAACAAAAATAAATATTGTAGAAAAAAAAAAGAATAACCGAATTAGAAGTTTGGGATAGGCAATTAATAAAGTACCATTTGACTAGGATAAACACTAATCAGGACAATATATTTTTTCTGTAAATGTGGCCAACAGTAAATGATTTAAGGTGAAAAAAATTACAAAGGAACATTACTTATACTGTCACTCTTTTAGAATAGGAATAACCATTCTATAAGAAAGTGGCTCTCAAACTTAGATAGAACTCCTGTAAACCACAGTGGTCTTTTTTTTGGAGAACACTTCAAAATAGTAACACATTTTAATTTTATTATATAAGGTTAGAACAATTTTATTAACAGAAAATGACTATTATAATACATAGTGTGTACTCAATATATATTTGAGAAATGAAAAAGTGTATCTACAAAACTATCAACCACAACAATCAAACTAAGTATGCTTAAGTTATTTCCTAGTTTGTTTTTAATACTGATTTGCCACCTGTTCATTCACTTCATCATCTGCCACAAGTGGAAACAGCTCAGGAAAATGATATGTGACAAAACCTTAAAAACAGAAAATTCTACACATTAACTTTGATTTGAGTAACGGAGCATCTCAGGTCCAGGTTCAAGTGAATCCTATTAAAAAAACTACTGTTGTAATGTGGGTTTGAAATTGTGTACCACCAGCCATAGACTAAGACAATTTTTTTTTACCTTGAAAAAAATAGATGATGTAAAGAAAAGCCGTGAAAGATGGTCAAAAAGAAGTGGCTTCATCTCTAAAAATCAGAAAAGAAAAACATCATTCAATTCTTTTAATTAACATTACACTCAATTAAATGGCTCCAAATTTTCATGATACATACCAGAGAAGCTACTAAAAGGAATCCAGCTCACAAGTTGAAGGAACTGTGATCGACAACAGAGGCCATCCCAGAGAGGAAGGCTCTTATACAGGAATGCTTCACAGGAATAAAACCCCTCCTATAACACAAGTTGATGGTAAAATCTTACGTGGAGCTCTTCAGTCATAACTATACTCAAAACAACCAATTTATATTGTGCAATAGTTGTTTTACTCTTAATTTTTTTGTCATAAATATAATTAAAAGCCTTGGGTTAGGTATCAGACTTTCTCCTAAAAAGAACCAGATGATTAATATTTGAATACTTTAACATCTTTATCAACATAGTTTTCAAATACCATAAAACTTCACCAACTAAAAATAAGGTAAGAAATCAAATTATGAAATATTTTTCAAGATAAATGAAACTATTATTTTGGAGTACATGCAGACACTTGAATAGTCCATAAAGTTGCACAGTAAGTCTGGAATTTCAATAGGAGCCACAGACCAAACCTGAACTCTGGGCAACACCATCTGGAGAGGGCTGAGTGTCTAGCTGCTTGTGTTTTCACCAGTGAGTAAGGATCCAGGGCTTTCCCTTTTAATTCTGTCATCCTGAGTCTTAAATAGTGGCATGCACCAAGACTCTATTCTGCACCTTCTTTTCAGACATGAATTCTCTGAACAATCACATCTATAACACAGCTAAAACCATCACCTATATCATGAGGAGTCTTACATTTCTGCATTTCCAGCCCAAATCTCATTCTGATCCCTAGACTTATTATCTAACTGCTTACTGAACCTCTTAGATATTCCACAGGCATCTTTTAAACCAAATATATCTGCTTTTCTTATACTCCCATCATCATCCTCCCAAGCAGAAAATCTAAAAATTCAACCTAAATTAATTCTTTTATTCTCACCACCATTATCCATACCCAACTTCTAATTCAATGGTTTCATATAAAATCCTTAAGATTTATTCAACAAACATTTATTGAGAATCTCTTTTTTTTTAAAATTTTGCACCAGGTACCAAGTTGAACACCCATACATGAAGAAAAGTTAGACATGGTTCCCACCTGTCTGGAGCCCATAATGTGTGGAAAAACAGATGCTTCAAGATACCACAATACAGGAAAACACAGAAGAGCCAAGGGAGCACAAAGAACAAACATCTAACCCAGATTGAGTCAAGGCTTCTTGTCCATGCTGATACCTGAGTAGCAGCTTAACAGTACAACTCAGGGTTACCCAGGCCAAATACTTAACTGGCTTAACATATTCAGCAATCAAAAAAATGCTTGTTGATTTTAAGAACATAGGGTCACTGCTTGTGACTAACAGGGAGGGAACACAGCCCTACCCATCAGCAGAAAATTGGATTAAAGATTTACTGAGCATGGTCCTGCCCACCAGAGCAAGACCCAGTTTTCCCCACAGCCAATCCCTCCCATCAGGAAGCTTGCACAAATCTCTTATTCTCACCCATCAGAGGGCAGACAGAAGAAGCAAGAACTACAATTCCACAGCCTTCAAAACAAAAACCATAACCACAGAAAGCTAACTAAAATGATCACATGGATCACAGCCTTGTCATGGCAAAGGGGCTTGCATGATTCAATGAAGCTATGTGCCATGCCGTGTAGGGCCACCCAAAACAGAAGGGTCATGAGGTGGAGAGTTCTGACAAAACATGGTTCACTGGAGAAGGGAATGGCAAGCCACTCAGTATTCTTGCCTTGAGAACCCATGTATAGTATGAAAAGGCAAAAAGATATGACACCAGAAGATGAACGTCCCCAGGTCAGTATGTGTCCAATATGCTACCAAAGAAGAGCAGAGAAATAGCTCCAGAAAGAATGAAGAGGCTTTGGGCAAAGTGGAAACAACACCCAGTTGTAGATGTGCCTGGTAGTGAAAGTCAAGTCCAATGCTATAAAGAACAATGTCGCATAAGAACCTGGAATGTGAGTTCCATGAATCAAGGTAAATCGGACGTGGTCAAGCAGGAGATGGCAAGAGTGAACATCAACATTTTAGGAATCAGTGAACTAAAATGAATGGAAATGGGCAAATTTAACTCAGATGACCATTGTATCTACTACTGTGGGCAAGAATCCCTTAGAAGAAATGTAGCCCTCATACTCAACAAAAGCATCCAAAATGCAGTACTTGGGTGCAATCTCAAAAATGACAGAATGATCTCAGTTCATTTCCAAGGCAAACGATTCAATATTACAGTAATCCAAGTCTATGTCCCAACCACTGATGAAGAAGCTGAAGCATTCTATGATGACTTACAATATCTTCTAGAACTTACACTAAAAAAGATGTCCTTTACATCTTAGGGGATTAGAATGCAAAAGCAGGAAGTCAAGAGATACCTGGAGCAACACACAAGTTTGGCCTTGGAGTACAAAATGAAGTAGGTCAAAGGTTAACAAAGTTTTGTCAAGACAACACATTAGTCATAGCAAAAAATCTCTTCCAACAACATAAGAAACAACTCTATATATGGACATCACCAGATGGTCAATATTGAAATGAAACTGATTATATTCTTTACAATCAAAGATGAAGAAGTTCCATACAGTCAGCAAAAACAAGATCTGGAGCTGACTGTGGCCCAGATCATGAGCTCCTTATGGCAAAATTTAGGCATAAATGGAAGAAAGTAGGGAAAACCACTAGGCTATTCAGGTATGACCTGAATCAAATCCCTTATGATTATACAGTGGAAGTGAAACATAGATTCAAGGGATTAGACCTGATAGAGTGCCTGAACAATTGTGGATGGAGGTTTGTACACTGTACAGGAGGCGGTGACCAAAACCATCCCAAAGAAAAATAAAGCAAGAAGGCAAAGTAGTTGTCTGAGGAGGCCTTATAAATAGCTGAGGAAAGAAAAGAAGTGAAAGGCAAAGGAGAAACAGAAAGATATACCCAACTGAAGGCAGAGTTCCAGAGAATAACAAGGAGAGATAAGAAAGCCTTAAGTGAATGATGCCAAGAAACAGAGGAAAACAATAGAATGGGAAAGATTAGAGATCTCTTCAAGAAAATCAGAGATACCAAGGGCACATTTCATGCAAGGATAGGTACAATTAAAGGACAGAAACAGCAAGGACCTAACAGAAGCAAAAGAGATTAAGAAGAGGTAGCAAGAATACACAGAAGAACTGTACAAAAAAGGCCTTAATGGCTCAGTTAACCACAATGGTGTGGTCACTCACTTAGAGCCAGACATCCTAGAATATGAAGTCAAGCGGATCTTAGGAAGCATTACTACAAACAAAGCTAGTGGAGGTGATGGAATTCCAGTTGAGCTATTTCAAATCCTGAAAGATGATGCTGTTAAAGTGCTGCACTCAATATGTCAGCAAATTGGGAAACTCAGCAGTGGCCACAGGGCTGGAAAAGGTCACTTTTCATTTCAATCCCAAAGAAGGGCAATGCCAAAGAATGTTCAAACTACCACACAATTGCGCTCATTTCACACGCTAGCAAGGTAACGCTCAAAACCCTTCAAGCTAGGCTTCAGCAGTATGTAAACCAAAAATTTTCAGATGTACAAGCTGGATTTCGAAAAGGCAGAGGAATCAGAGATCAAATTGCCAACATCTGTTGGTTCACAGAGAAAGTAAGGGAATTCCAGAAAAACATCTACTTCTGCTTCATTGACTACACTAAACCTTTCATTGTGTGGATCACAACAAACTGTGGAAAATTCTTAAAGAGATGGGACTACCAGACCATCCTACCTGTCTCCTGAGAAACTTGTATGCAGGTCAAGAAGCAACAGTTAGAACCAGGCATGGAACAATGAACTTATTCAAAATTGGGAAAGGATTATGTCAAAGCTATTTATCAACACCCTGCTTATTTAACTTACTTGCAGAGTACATCATGTGAAATGCTGTGCTGGAGGAATCGCAAGCTAGAATCAAGATTGCCAGGAGAAATATCAGGAACTTCATGTATCTATATGATACCACCCTAATGGCAGAAAGTTAAGAGGAACTAAACAGCCTCTTGATGAAGGAGAAAGGGGAGACTGAAAAAGCTGGCTTAAAACTCAACATTCAAAAACTTAAGATTTTGGCATCCAGTCCCATCACTTCATGGCAAATAGATGGGGAAAAAGTGGAAACAGTCACAGATTTTATTTTCTTGGGCTCCAAAACCACTGTGGATGGTGACTGCAGCCATGAAATTAAAAGACACTTGCTCCTTGGAAGAAAAGCTATGACAAACATAGACAACATATTAAAAATCAGAGACATCACTTTGCCAACAAAAGTTGGTATAATCAAAGCTATGGTTTTTCCAGTAGTCACGTATGCATGTGAGAGCTGGACTGTAAATAAGGCTGACTGTGGAAGAATTGATGCTTTCAAATGTGATGCTGGAGTAGACTTGAGAGTCCCATGGATTTCAAGGAGACCAAACCAGTCAATCCTAAAGAAAATCAACCCTGAATACTCATTAGAAGGACTGATGCTGAAGCTCCAATACATTGACCACCTGATGCAAAGAGCCAACTCATTAGAAAAGACCCTGATGCTTGCAAAGTTTGAGGGCAAGAGAAGGGGGCAACAGAAAATAAAATGATTGGATGGCATTACTGACTCAATGGATAGGAGTTTGAGCAAACTCCAGGAGATAGTGAAGGACAGGGAAGCCTGGCGTGCTGCAGTCCATGGGGTCGCAAACTGTTCAGACACAACTTAGCAACTGAACAACAGTCACCTTGTGAGATTTTTCTTACTGGCCAATTCAATTAATTTAATGCATTCAGTTACATCTTCAGTTTGTTCTCTTAAATTACAGACCTCTTTCTCTGTTTTTGTGTGTGTGTCAGCCATGCCATGTGGCTTGTGGGACTTTAGTTCCCTGACCATGGATTGAATCCGGGTGTTCAGCAGTGACAGCATAGCATCCTAGCCACTGGACAGCCAGGGAATTCTCTAGATCTTTTTCTCTTATTTGGATAATTTAACAACTTCTTTCTTCACAGCCAACAGTACAAAGATAAACGTCAGTTCAATTGGCTCTATCTATAATGAATTTTGAGCTTCCCAGGTGGCACTAGTGGTAAAGAACTCGCTGGCCAATGCAGGAGATGCAAGAGACACAGGTTCGACCCCTGGGTCAGGAAGATCCCCTGGAGGAGGGCATGGCAACCCACTCCAGTATTCTTGCCTGGGAAATCCCATGGACAGAGGAGCCTGGCGGGCTACAGTCCATGCGGTCTCAAAGAGTTGGACACAAATGAAGCAGCTTAGCACACACTCATGATGAATTTTGAATTGAGCAAATATTGTTTACAAAAGATGTCAAGCACCAATGAAAAGGTTTTCAATGAATATCTAAATAAATTAAGAAGTGATGAAGTCATGGAACTCTGCTCAATGTTATGTGGCATCCTGGATGGAAAGGGAGTTTAGGGGAGAATGGATACATGTATATGTATGGCTGAGTCCCTTTGCCATTCACCTGAAACT
Source organism: Bos mutus (assembly GCF_027580195.1). Lineage (NCBI taxonomy): Eukaryota > Metazoa > Chordata > Mammalia > Artiodactyla > Bovidae > Bos > Bos mutus. Next base: position 49,867,578 of record NC_091646.1, read on the forward strand.
ATCACAACATTGTTAATTGGCTATATACCCCAATACAACATAAAAAACTAAAAAAAAAGAGAAGCAGTGATATAAGAAGGAAACAAGCAGAACCTTACTTGTAAGAAGCATTCTGCCCTGAGGATAGTGTCCAGGAAGTTGGCAAATTCTTTTCCATGATCATAATTATTCACCTTGTACCAATTACACTCTAGAACAGAAATATTAAGCATAAGGCTCTGGTTGCACAACAGTAAAAGCTAAACAAAACATCACCACAACTCTAAAGTGACAAATAAATGATAAATATAAACAAGCTATCAGTCTCATACATCTCAGCCAACTCACACTGGAGACTGTAACATATACATGGAGATGATAGTTCAATGTTCCTCAAGAACTTGGTAATACAGGGGGAAAGCTTATAGTAAAAAAAAATAAAGTGGTAAAAGTCATATATAATGAATACGGTTAGCTTTATGCCACACAGTAATCCAAAAGAATGTAAGTACATGAATTAAAAGCTTGAGAATGGCTAAATTTCAATTAGGGTGAACTGGGGGTAATCTAAGAGTGGTAGAACTTTAGTGAGTGGAAATTTAACTGTATCATACCCTATGTAAAGAAAGACTGAGTAGGAAAAAGAGAGCTATGCTGGAACTGACTAATACTGACCTTAAACACTCGAAGAGTCAGGATTTGCTTATCCAGGAAAGAAATAATCTGGTGAACACAATACTATTTTTAGAGAGATTGACTCCCTCAGAGGAAATGAAATGATTGGGTTTTACTATGGCCTGGATGAAAAACTCTCTCACTTCCCCTTCCTTCAGTTCAGTAATTAAGAAACCTTCTGATGACTAATGTGGCTCCCATATACACTGATAGCAGAGAAGAGCTATTCTAGCCAGCAAACACGAACATTTTGGTCACCAGTAGGAATTACTTCTATCATGAAATAATAAGTTGACATTCTGGCTTACACAATAGTCTCAGAGTTTGGTTAGCATTAATCTGATGATTCTGCAGGCTTAACAGCAAGTTTCTGAACATACAAAAGATAGAGAGGCCTTGGACTGTGACAGTCATCAAAGTGGAGGCACCCAGCGAGTTCTGGTGACCATGCAGTAGTGTTTCTTTAACAACATATCTCCTTTCTTACTTTCCCTTGAAATTAGAACAATAGCAGCATTCAGGCTCTGAATATATGATCATCAGAAAAAATTATTATAGCTTATGAAGGCTCCTCCTGTCTAGACATCGTCATTCTTTTAAAACAAACTTATTTCTAAACCATCTTGCTCCTTCTTCATTCATCTAACACTTAAAAAGCATCAATTTTTACCTTCTTGTAATGTTTGACTCAACCAGTGATAGAGCCTCAGTAAGACTGACTCATCTCTGACACAGTTAATATAGTGAAGTAGCAGAGAGCTGTTCAGCACTGCACCCATCTGAGAAGGCAGCTGCAAAGACAGAAAAATCAGTCAACTATAAGTATATAAAAAGGAGATCAGAGCAACAAGGAAATCATCAGATAAGAAATACATAACAAAAATAAAGGCCATGAAGATCAAATGGATTATGTAAATAAGCATGTGGCCCAGTTATATACCTCTAAGCAATGAATGTTCTGTAAGAGTTGAGGGAAGCTTTTAAGCTGTTCCAGTGGAAATGATCCATTGCTACTGAGGTAATCAGAAAGATTCATCCTTTTTTTTCTACTTTCTTTACTGTAGTTACAGGAATTTAGCACTGGTATAATTGAGTGAGAATTCCATTTCTAAAAAAGAAAGATAATGAGACAATCAGTGGATCAAACAGATTACAAACTATAAATATAAAAGCACTTATTAAAGTGATCTAATGAATGGAGTCTGAATGTGGTTTGCATAGAATCCTAATTAAAGTAATTAAAATATACTCAGACATCTGTAAACTCTTCCAACATCTGAAACCTTATGGTTTGAACCTAACAATAAAGAAGGCTGTGGAAGTTACTTGGGGTTTTAAATACTTACTCTTTTTATAGGATAGACGTTAGTTAACATCAACTTTAGAGGTTCTGAAGGAAATCCTGGATTCCTTGGCTTCAGAGCAAGTAGAGCAGTCTTCCACAGATTCTCTGAATTCTTAAAATAGATCTGCAAATTTGAAACCAATATAATATTGTAAAGTTAAAAAAAATAAATAAATAAATCCAAGAAAAAAATAAAAGAAAAAAAAAGTACATGAGAGGAGGTATCCATAAGTTAGAACGGTATAAAATCTAAAACTTTATTAACTGAAAATAAATTAATTATGAAATATTTTGCACCCATGCAGGCCCATTTAAAGTATAATCAGGAATCTATTAAGAACATTGAATAGAATCAAAACGAAGTGTTAATCCCTAAAAAACTTCTCAGAAGCAACACTACAATATTAAATCTTAAACAGCATGCTATAAACATTTTAGTCAAAATCTATAAATTAACTTACTCAAAATAACATATTTCTATCCAAATATGACTTATCGCTCCTTAATCCCTTACCTTCTTTCTCATAGGCAAAGATACAGAAATCAAAGTAGGAACAAAGAATTTATACAGTGACAACAAAGCCTGGAGATGAGGCTGCATTCCCTGAAATAAAATAAGAGTTTTCAATTCTGTGGCCAATAAGAAAAAAAGAGTAACAATAAAATAAAAAGATTAAATGAATACTCATATCCTAATTTTATTATGTGATATAGCTATAGGAAGATGCTATAGAAAATCGAGGAACAGAAACTCAAACATTTAAATCAACTATGATAAAGCAACCCTCACTGACTTGACATGTTCTCTTTTATGATCTTTTCCCATATTTTACTTCTTCCCTATATTTTCTCTCTTCTCTGCCTGATTAATATGAAGTAAAATTAAATTTAGACAAATCATTATTATTACTATCCTCAGAGAGCTATCAGAAGATACTGCATGCACTCAAAGAACCGAAACAGGAAGCTATAAAACAGGAAAGTGAAAGTGGTAGTCGCCCAGTCTTGTCTGACTCTTTGTGAATCCATGACCTACAGCCTACCAGGCTCCTCTGTCCATGGGATTTCCCAGGCAAGAATATTGGAGTGGGTTGCCATTCCCTTCTCTGGGGATCTTCCCAACCCAGGGATCAAACCCAGGTATGCATTGTGAGTAGATTCTTTACCATCTGAGCTAACAGGGGAGCCCTTAATAAAACAAAAACAATCACTGAATTGTAAATACCAACAGGAAACCTCATACTGGAGAAGCACAAATGTGCACACGGATTTGTGTTTTTCATGAAAACTGAATGCCTCTATGTAGGTCATGCAGGCTTCAATAATTAGGCATAGGCACCACAACTTCCCTCAGTTTCATACCCAAAGCTTCTGTTACCTGGCAAGTATAGTGGAAATAACAAGGCAAGAGGGTTGTAAGGACAAGAGATAATGGTCAGGATATATACTGAAGTTTAAGCATCCAGAGAAGAATGCTTTCCTAGATCACAGCCACAGAATAAATAAGCTAGTCACTTTAACAAAATAGTCATTTTTTATTACTCCCTAACACTTAATTTCCAGCCATACCAACCCAATTCCATGAACAGTTGCTGCTATTTGATATCTACCTGGCTTTTGCTCATGCTGTTCCCTGCCATGAGTGCCTTTCTTTTCCTTCCTGGCCTAGTTAAATTCTACTCACCATCATCACTCCTCCCTTGACCCCAGTCTAATTCTGATTTTTATTTTGTTGACTCAGCTCCCCAGGCAATAAGTTTCTTGAAGATAATGATGCATTCAGTTTTACATCCCCAAAGCCTAGCTCCATACCTAGCACAGAGTACACTGGCTAGAGTACTTACCATTTTGGCCTGAAGATCAAGCAGTTTTCTCACACGAAATGGTTTGACTAGTGAAGGTAAAGAAAAGAAGTTTGTGGTTCAGAATAAAAAGAAACATTGTCCATGTAGCTTCTCCTTACAACACATTAAGACTATAATTACCCTGCTCAGTTAAGCCATTAAACAGATGCTCTCAGGTAAAAGTACTAAAAAGCAATTTCCCACAAAACCTTGCCATAGAACTAATGCTAATAATTAAAACTTTATAAAGGCCAATACAAATGCTAATTCCACAGAGTGAATGTAATACAATTGGAATGAAAATACTCACCATTCTCTTTTTTGGTAAGTAAATATAACAAATGGCAGACATAAGGGCACTGTCAAAATATAAAAATTAAAAGAAAAAAATGACAACATATCTTGAAGACAGCAACAATACATTTTCCTTAAATATCAATCCTACAATGATTAAGTAAAAAGGCTTCAGGACTTGATTGAACAATAGTTTTAATTAGCACGTCTTTATGCTATTTAGGGGCTTCCCGAGTGGCTCAGCTGGTAAAGAATCTGCCTGCAATGCGGGAAACCTGGGTTGGGAAGATCCCATGGAGAAGGGAAAAGCTACTCACTCCAGTATTCTGGCCTGGAGAATTCCACGGACTGTATAGTTCATGGGGTCACAAAGAGTTGGACATTACTGAGTGACTTTCACTTACTCACTTACATGATTTTTAAAGTTATTTTTGGAATACAACAATGCAGACAACTCGAAAACCACAAACAGATTCTTCTACCTAACAAAAATTTATGTATTCCTTCTAGTGCGTGTGTACATGCTAAGTTCCCTCAGTCATGTCTGACTCTTTGCGATCCTCTGGACTGTAGCCTGCCAGGCTCCTCTGTCCATGGGATTCTCCAGGCAAGAATACTGGAGTGGATTGCCAATTCCTTCTAGCAGTCCACAGCTATTTAGATACAAACTTAAAACTTTTATCCTGATTTCCCACTTAAAAGTATTTTCCCATGTTACTTGGTCTTCAAAATGATCATTTTAAATGATCTTAATATTCTAGTGAATATACCAGAATTTAATTAGCCATTTAGACTTCAGTCTGGCAAAATAGCACACACTCAATAAATTTGAACTTAAACTACTAAAGGATTGGTTCCTTATACCACATCATTTTGAGTGACCACTTGTTGAGGTTTTATTCTAGATTAGAGGTCAGCAAACTATAGTTCACTTATTTTTGTAAATCAAGTTTTACTGCAACACAACTGCACTAACTCATTTATGTATTGGCCATGGCTGCTTTCCTGCTACAACAGCAGAGCTGAGCAGTTGTGACACAAACTGAGTGGCCTGTAAAGCCTAAAATATTTACTTCCTTTTCTTTATAGGAAATTTGCTGTTACTTGTTCTAGAAGAAAACAGAGGAGAGTATCTTCATGACCAGAGAGTAGCAGTTCATTTTTCCCATTAAAAAAAGATAACCATAAAATAAAACATTAAAGAAAAACCCCAATAAATCAGAGTTCATGAAATTAAGAATATCTGTTTATCAGACAAGAAAACAATATTCTATTGGAGGGATGGGTAAACAACAACCTGTGGATCAAATTCAGCCCACTGCTGGTCACTATGAATAGTTTTATTGGAACACAGCCATTTGTTTTTGTTTGTAGCTGAGTTTGCACTGCACCAGCAGAATGAGTACTTGTGACAAAGACAGTATGACGCTCAAACCTAAATATTTACTACTTGGCCCTTCAAGAAAAACTTTGCCAGTACCTGCTTTAGAATATAGGAAATTGAAAAAGTAAATTATTAAAGGGGGTGACAGAGGATGAGATGACTGGATAGCATCACTGACTCAATGGACATGAGTTTGAGCAAACTCTGAGAGATAGTGAAGGACAGGGAAGCTTCGCACACTGCAGTCATTGGGATCACAAAGAGTCAGACACGACTTAGCGACTGAACAACAACAATAACAAATTATTAAATGGGACTGAAGAAGCAGCAAAACCCAAGATTTTTTTAAACAAAGTTATATTTTGGTAGTTATGACTCTATACTTTAAAGTACATAATTCCATATTGCCACTCCTCTACTTAGAAATGAGTTGATAAAGACTGAACATACTTATAAGAAGTATGAATTTAGATGTAGGATCTTCTTTTTAAGGGAAGAATACATATTATGACCAAGTTGCCATATTCTACACAAAATATAGTAACTTTCTGTAAAAAAAAAAAATTCAGTGCCTCACATCCTTAGGATATGAAGCATTGAAAGCTGAAGTGTTAGTCACTCAGTCATGTCCGACTCTTTGTGATCCTATGGACTGTAGCCAACCAGGCTCCTCTGTCCATGGGATTCTCCAGGCAAGAATACTGGAGTGGGTTGCCATTCCTTCTCCAGGGGATCTTCCCAACCCAGGGATCAAACCCAGACCTTCTGCATTGCAGACAGATTCTTTACTGCCTGAGCAACACAGGGAAAGCTGTGAACCATTAGCAATACATGTTGGGTATAAAATGAGTGCCAACCTAAGCTCCAGTATTCTATGTGACACTGTCCTTTAATCATAGCACCTAGAAAGGAAAAAATTCATGTGCATCTGAGACTTTACAATTGCTTTGCTGACAAACAGTTAGCCACCGCATCTCAGTCACTACAGAGTCAAGCGCCCATCAAGTTGTGACTTTTTATTTTTACTTTTTGGCTGCACCACATGACATATGGGATCCTAGTTCTTGATCAACGATTGAACCCACACACCCTGCAGTGGAGTCTTAACCAGTGGACCACCAGGGAAGTCCCAAGTTGTAACTTTTTTAAATGCTTTTTATAGTTAGGATCCTTATTTCTTCTGGGTGATACTTATACAAATGTGTTCAGTTTATAAAAATTGATTGAACTGATTGAGCCCACGTCTCTTTTGTCTCCTGCATTGGCAGGCAGGCTCTTTACCACTGGTCCCACCTGGGATACTTCAATAAATATTTTTAGGAGAAGAAGAAAGAAAAAAAAGGAAGCCCCCTTCTCACCTGCCATGCTGAGCAAGAAACTCTTTAGTCAGCATCATGAAAACTACTGAAGCATACTGAAATTATTTGACAAACATTTATGAATAGATCTTATTCATTCATTCATGAAAGAAGTATTTATTAAGCAGTAGATAAAACAGACAAAAAGACCTGCTCTTATGAAGTTTACAATACTAGATATTTTGGTTATAAAAGGTTCAGTCCCTGCCTGAAAGAACTCCTAAGTATGTATCCAAAAGAATTCTAAGCAGGGACTTGAACAGACACTTGGATGCCAATGTTCACTGCAACATTATTCATGTTAACCAAAAGGTAGAAACAATCCAAAAGTTCATCAACAGATAATGGTATATACATACAGGAGAATATCATTCAGTCATAAAAACAAAGTTCTGACATATGCTATAACATGAATGAACCTTGAAGACATGTTAAGTGAAAGAAGCCAGACACAAAAGAACAAATACTGGATTATTCAACTTATATAAGGTACCTAGAATAGGCAAAGCATTATGCTTTCAAGTAAAAAGTAAAGTAAGTTAGAAGAAGCCAGTCAAAAATGACCCCACACTGTATGATTCCATTTATGTGAAATGTCCATAATAGGCAAATCTCTAAAGACACAAAATATATTAGGAGTTGCTTGCATGCATTCATACAAAGTCGTTTCAGTCATGTTCAACTCTTTGCGACCCCATCGACGTAGCCCACCAGGCTCTTCTGACTATGGGGATTCTCCAGGCAAGAATACTGGAGTGGGTTGCATACCCTCCTTCAGGGATTCTTCCCAACCCAGGGATTGAACCTGCATCTCTTATGTCTCCTGCATTGACAGGCAGGTTCTTTACCACTAGTGCCACCTCAAAAGCCCTAGGAGTTGCTTAAGAACCTCTAAACAGAAAGACAGGGGTGATAGCTAAAATGTATGAGTTTTTTTTTTTTTAAGTGTAAGAAGGTCACAATAAAGCAAGCCACATGAATATGTTGGTTTCCCAAGGGGTATAAGATTTTTGAAGTGATAAAAATGGTCTACAATTGACTCTGCTCATGGTTGCACCTATCTATGAACATACTAAAACCCAGTAGATTTTACTTTGAGTGGACTGTATGGTATCTAAGTTATCTCACAAAGCTGCTTTTAAAAAGTATTTAGAGAGAAAAGAAACAACATATTACAATTAGACTGATTCAACAACAATGGAAAGGAGGTGCCAGTGGAATAATACTGTCAATGTCCTGAGAGAATTTAACTGTCACCCTAGTGTTCTACACACAGCAGAACCAAATTTCTTTTTTTTCTACATATACATATATCTGTTCTTTTAAAAATTCTTTTCCTGATTAGGCAGAACCAATTTTCAAGAACATGGGCATAGTAAAAACATTTTTAGGCAAAGACAGAGTTTACCATCAAAGATTCTACTCTCAAACTGGGGCGCTATGACAACCCAGAGCAGTGGAATGGGGTGGGAGGTTGGAAGAAGGCTCAAGAGGGAGGGGACATATGTATATCCATGATATATGTTGATGTATGGCAGAAATCAACACAATATTGTATTATTCTTCAATAAAAATTAAAAATAAAAAGATTCTACTGAAAGAATATTCTAGGGATTTCCCCAGTGGTCCAGAGGTTAAGACGCCGCACTTCCACTGCAGCGGGCACAGGTTTAATCCCCAGTTAGGAAAGTTCTATATGCTGGGTGGTGCAGCCATAAAAGGAAAAAAAAAAAACCTAAAGAAAATATTTTCAGAGGAAAATAATCTCAATTAAAGGTCTGAGATGTAAAAACAAATGATGAGCAAAGAAACTGGTAAATATGTGGGCAAATCTAAACAAATATTAATTGTGAAGAAAATAATAATGTCTACTACGTGTGTATGTGGAGGAGGATGGTGAAGAGTCGGAACTAAAATCAGATAATAGTGTATAATGTGGGAGGGATGTGATCAGAGTTAAAGCATTCTAGGGCCCTGTATCTTTCAAGATGAAGATAAAGATATTGGTTACCTCTAGACTTTAAGAAAAGCCTTAAAGATTTCAACTGAGAAAATTATAAAAAGTTATTAATTCATTAAAAACTAAACCCATTATATGATAAATGACATATTTTATGAAAAATAACTATATCTTCCAAACAAAAGAAAAATAGTAAGAAGGATGACTTTTTATATATTTTACATTTTATACTATATACGCATATTAAAATAGGTACAATAACAACACCACACACAGAATATGTAATTTCCAACCAAGAATGGGGGAACACCACAATCAATCCAAAATAAGAGGGATGAGGAAAAGAATCAGAAAAAAAGCAGATCATTTAGAAAGCTCAAAATAAGAGATCTCAGGGCTCCCCTGGTGGCTCAGTGGTAAAGAATCCACCTGCCAATACAGGAGTTCCACTCTTGATCTGGGAAGATTCCACATGCCATGGAGCAACTAAGCTCATGCACCACAACTGTTGAGCCTGTGCTCTAGAGCCTGGGAGCTGCAACTACTGAAGCCTGTGCACCCTAGAGTCTGTGCTGCGCAACAAGAGAAGCCCACATACCACAATTAGAGTAGCTCCTGTTCCCTGCAACTCTAGAAAAGACTGCAGCAATAAAGACCCAGCACAGCCCAAAATAATAAAATTAAAAAATAAGGTATTCCTACTTATTTCTACAATATCAATAATCACTACAAAGGTAAATAAACTAATTTTCCAGGCAAAAGTGAAAAATCATTAAACAGGATTTAAAAATAAAATCTGTGCTACACTAAGTTGCTTCAGTCATATCCAACTCTTTGCAACCCTACGAACTGTAGCCAGCCAGGCTCCTCTGTCCATTGGATTCTCCAGGCAAGAATGCTGGAGTGGGGAAGTGTCTAAGACATGAGGGCAAAGGAAGATTTTTCAAAAAACCAAAAGACAGAAATACACCAAGTAATGTTGTTGCTGTTCAGTCGGTAAGTCGTATCCAACTCTTTGTGACCCTATGGATTGCAGCACACCAGGCCTCCCTGTCCCTCATTATCTCCCAGAGTTTGCTCAAGTTCATGTCCATACCAAGCAATATACTAGCCAAAATAAAGCCTGAGTTGACAATACCCAAGTTCATGTCCATACCAAGCAATATACTAGCCAAAATAAAGCCTGAGTTGACAATGTCAATATCAAACAAAATGACTAAAACAAAAAGCATTTTAACAAAACGCTACTCATGATACAGGTTTGACTCAGCAGGACAATATGAAAACTATAATTGTGCCTTTACCTAATAATAGACTCAAAATATATAAAGCAAAATTTGACAACTTTTTAAGGAAAAACTGACAAGTCTGCCTTCTGAGTGGGAGATTTTCAACATATTTCACTTGGTAATTAACAGATGACCAGCAACAGGAACAACAAATCCATAGGATATGGAAAATTTCAATTCCAATAACCTTCATTCCCTTATTCTAGTCTTCAACAACTCACCCCACTGTCACTCTAAATCCTGTCATCACATTGAACCAGTCCCCCTCTGCAATCTTAAATTCCAATGCTACAACTTATATCATTCCAGTTTTTAATCCTAATACATGCCTTTAATGTCACCAAGGCAACCTGAAACTCAGCTGTTTGTGCTCCCAATCTGCTCTCTTTTGTCTTCACCTTCTCCCTTTTCTCTCTAGACTTCCTGATCCATTAGCTCAGTCACTCTCTTGCCTTCGTGTCCCACCCTGGAGGAACTACAACCCTTGACATTAGCAACATCACAAATTCGTGCTCCCTAAACTTAGAGTTGGACTGTGAAGAAAGCTAAGTGCCGAAGAATTGATGCTTTTGAACTGTGGTGTTGGAGAAGACTCTTGAGAGTCCCTTGGACTGCAAGGAGATCCAACCAGTCCATTCTAAAGATCAGTCCTGGGTGTTGATTGGAAGGACTCAGGCTAAAGCTTAAACTCCAATACTTTGGCCACCTCATGCGAAGAGTTGACTCACTGGAAAAGACTCTGATGCTGGGAGGGATTGGGGGCAGGAGGAGAAGGGGATGACAGAGGATGAGATGGCTGGATGGCATCACTGACTTGATGGACGTGAGTCTGAGTGAACTCCGGGAGTTGGTGATAGACAGGGAGGCCTGGCGTGCTGCGATTCATGGGGTCACAAAGAGTTGGACACGACTGAGCGACTGATCTGATCTGATCTGATATGAGGCTTATAGTTAACTTATGTGCTAAGTTGATTTGGTCATGTCCAACTCTTTGCAACCTATGGGCCATAGCCCACCAGGCTCTTCTGTCCATGGGATTCTTCAGGCAAGAATACTGGAGTGGGTGGCCATGCCCTCCTCCAGGGGATCTTCCAGACCCAGGCACTGAACCCGGATATCTTATGTTTCCTACATTGGCAGGCAGGTTCTTTACTACTAGTGCCATATGGGAAGACCAATAGTTAACTTACTTTTACTCATATTTGTACCTCCAATACTAGTTCAATGACTCTCACATTAGTAAATAAATGTTCATTGAGTGAATTTCTACAGGACGTAACCTCAAACTTTGTACATCTAAAGCCAAACATATTATGTTCCTTTTAAAACTACCTCCTTTTCCACAAATTTCCTTTTATGGTCAAAGGTACTATCATTTTGCATCATGCTGACTTACAAACCCTATCTTTATATCGTGACCTTTCCCTTAATCCAGTTTAGGTAGTAGATTATGTTAATTCTTCCTTTACAGTTTCCTTTAAGATTTGTCCCTTCAATTTTTCATACCCCTTAATCTCTGATAGTGATTCTCAGACTTTTTGGTGTCAAAACTCTTTACATTCTTAAAAATTAGAAGATCCCCAAAAGCTTTTGTTTATCTGGTTTATAGCTGTTGATATTCACCATATTAGAAATTAAAGTTAGGAAATTTTTTTAATGTTTAGTAACTCATTTAAAAAATAAACTCATTACATGCTAAACATAAATGAAATATTTTATGAAAAATAGCTATATTTTCCCAAAAAAAGGCTTAGTGTGACATAGTTTTACATTTCTACAATCTTTTATTTTTTTGAAAGAATATAATTATTTATTCTTAATATTTCTTATATTACATCAAGTCATTTCTACAATCTCTTTAATGTTTTTAACTTAATAGACAGATACTCTGCTTATGCATTAAATGTAACAATACATTGTTATGATTGAAGTACATGAAGAAAAGTTAGCCTCACACACATATGTAATTGGAAAAGAAGGAATATTTTAATAGCCTTTTCAAAAAAATTGTGGATATTAGTCTTTGATACTTCACCAAACTAATAAGTAGTAGTCTCTTAGGAAATAGCTGCAATGTGGATTCTGAAATCTTATCAATGAACTCTTTGTACTCTATTCCATTAAAATTCATTGATATATCTTACACTTTGGATGGCTTTTACCCATACATAATTTCAAACGAGATCATTTGGAAATTAGTTATACCTATCTCCCAAATGTTGACATATTTCATTATATAATTATTAATATAATTATAATATAATTACAATCATTATATAAAACTAAAAATCACAGTCATTAATATTCTCATTCTCATCAGCAAAGTCTTTTAAGTATTGGGAAGCTGTCAAGTTCACAATGACAAATACAAATTTTTCAAACTTGTCATTTTTGCTTAAAAGCTCAAATTTTACCATTTGCAACAAATAGTGCCAGTTGTTTTCTATGAAATGACCAGCTCACTTTGTTCATTTTCAAGAAAACATCTGCCAAATACCAAGTCTGAATAACCATAGTTTATATGTCAGTCATTCTTTGAAGTAAAAATGGTATTCCATGGAAAAAAGCAGCTAGTTTGGCTCACAATTCAATCACACAAAGTTCCTTTCCTCATGACAACTGTTGTGCTTTAATATGCAGAAAGGATTTATTTATACTTCCCATTTCATCATACAGAATATTAAAGATATGTCTCACAGGTTGAAGTTTAATATAATTAGTGAATTAATCTTTATTGCTTCATTTGGGGCATTATTAAGTAAAACTTGCATTTTTGTTTTTTACTACAGTAAAGAACACAACAAACCCTACTATAGTGCAGACTCACTGCCCTGAGTGTGTCAGCAGTTTTATCCATCATCAGTGCAAATGTCAACACAGTGAAAATAGCTACCAACATCTTGATATAACTATAAAGATAATTTTAACCTCTGAGACCTCCTGAAAGTTTCTCAGGAAGCATCAAAGGATCCACAGAGCATATTCGAGAATTGCTAGTTTAGGATATCATCATCATGTCAGTCTCCTAACTAGTCTTCCTGATTCTAGCTTCCATCCTAATTCATAATGTTTGGCATTATTAGATACAACTTCCTACAATGTTGCTTTCAACATGTTCTGTCCCAAGTTTTTCAGTGATTTCCCCACTGGATAAAGTTCAAATTTCTTACCATCATATTTAAAGACCACTACAATTTTTCCTCACCCAATCTTTTCAGCCTTACCACCCACCACTGCCCGACATCAACTGTAATTAAGTCAGTCTGATCTATTTAAGGTTTCCTAAAACACAATTTACAACTTTTGCTTGAAATATTCCTGTCATATCAAACCTCAAATCTCAAATCCTACTCCACCTTCATGGCCCAGTTCAATGCCCACATACTTTATGATGCTTTTTCTAATCACTCTGGTTTACAGTGTTCTTTTCTTCCTGGAAGTATCACAGCAATTACTATCCTCACATTAACATACACTGTCTTTGATAATAGAACTTACGTGTTGTCATTTAACTTTATGTGCTTTTCTTAGTCTCTGAAATAGATTACAAACCCCTGGAATATAGAAACTCTCAGCTAATCTTTGAATCTTCTACACTGTCTCATATAATGCAACATAGTCAATTTTTGAAAATGAAATCAATAAATTAATTCCCTCCCTTCCCCAAAGCAAGAGAAGTTCTGTTAGATGAATGGTTCACACGGTCTGTGAACTACTGATGGTCCTTGAAAGACCTCCAGGTGGACAGTAGATTGATTTCTTAGTTATTAATGCTTTCAATGGGACTAATTATGCTATTTAATCAAAATCAGTCCACTGGCATCTCATGAAAAGTAATCCTCTCCTTCTCATTAATTCTGATGAGGTTTTCACAGTGTTAATCAAGAAACTGTAGAATAAGTGACCCAAAGGACCCTGTTGAAGTGGTTTAAAAGGGAAAAGATGGCAATCATTGCTCTAAATCAGCAAAGAGACTCCAATGTGAACTCAATTCTATCTGTAACAATTATTTCCTTAAAAGAAGATAAAAAGCAAATGTGGGGAAAATTTCATTTGTTAATCTGAGAGACGGGTATAATGGTGTTCGTTATGCTACTCATTACACTTTCCTGTTTCATACATTTTAAAATAAGTAAGGAAAGTTGTTTGGCACTTTGAAGCACATATGGTGCATCGATATACAAGCACGTACCATGGATCAATGCATAATGCTGTTCAATTTTTACTTACCAGTGCATCATCTTGCAATGAAGCAAAAAAGAAGCCATAGAGCAAGTTAATTTGCTCCTTGTGATCAATGAAGTCAAACATTGCAACCAGCCAACGATAAAAAAGCACCTATTGAGAAACAAAATGCTTATCTTTAGAGAAATAGAACTGGCACAATAGAGCTTAATTACCCCCCTCAGGACTGTTTTAGAAGCCTCTAGCACAAAGGATAATAGATTTTATTTCTCAGTAAAAATTTATATTTGAACAGAGTTCTTACATCAAGCTATATTGTTCCAAAACTACAAGCTTTGCACAAAAGGCCACTGCCATTACCTCATAAGTGGCTCTTCCTTGCCAGCCCTTAAGTGGCTCTGAAGGACTTATCATCAAAGTGTTTAAAAATATTACCTTGGTGCTACCAGAACACTTGCCAGCACAAAGCCAGGAGACTGCCTTAACCACGGAATCTTCTGATATTAGAGTTGCTGGAATCATACACTTGAATATCCGAGTGTTTACAGCACTCCCTAGAAAGTAGACAAAGTCCAAATTAAACTACATTTTAGGGTCTTGATTGTCCCTTCACTGTAATTAACTCTTGGTCCTAAAACTTTCACTTTACGTTGAAGGCAATAAAGTAATATTCAATAACTCTTATGGCGAAGGCAATGGCAACCCACTCCGGTACTCTTGCCTGGAAAATTCCGTGGATGGAGGAGCCTGGTGGGCTACAGTCCATGGGGTTGCTAAGAGTCGGACACGACTGAGCTACTTCACTTTCACTTTTCACTTTCATGCATTGGAGAAGGAAATGGCAACCCACTCCAGTATTCTTGCCTGAAGAATCCCAGGGAAGGGGGAGCCTGGGGGGCTGCCATCTATGGGGTCACACAGAGTCGGACACGACTGAAGAGACTTAGAAGCAGCAGCAGCAGCAATAACTCTTATCATCATTACAAAGCATAGTTTGAAACAAAAATGTACCTTTAACTTCTAATATAAACTATAAAGCAAATTCTTTGGCTCTAATATTTCTATCTAACAATGGAAGATGAATACAGGATCTCTTCTTGGAAGGATGAAAATGTTTGGACATTAGATAGTAGTGATAATTGCCCAATTCTATGTGCTGTGCTTAGTTACTTAGTCATGTCCGACTCTTTGCAACTCCATGGACTATACAGTCCATGGAATTCTCCAGGCCAGAATACTGGAGTGAGTAGCCATTCCCTTTTCCAGGGGATCTTCTCAACCCAGGGATCAAACCCAGGTCTCCCACATTGCAGGTAGATTCTTTACCTTCTGAGCCACCAGGGAAACCCAAGAATACTGGAGTGGGTAGCTTATCCCATCTCCAGGGGATCTTGCTGACCCAGGAATTGAACCAGGGTCTCCTGGATTGCAGATGGACTGCATTGTAGGCAGACCCGGGAAGCCCACCCAACTCCATGGATATGCTTTAAAAAAAAAAAAAAAGAACAAAACCAACCCCATATGCTTCCAAAGGGTGAATGTTATGGTATGTGAATTACATCTCAAAAATAGTGTTTTACTCCTAGGAAAATTTCAAGGACTTTTTAAAATGGCATAATAGATTCTGATTTATTTAAATCTCCTGTAAGACATCTTACATCAGCTGCTACATTTAAGAATAGATAGATTCATTTGTATTCTCCATCCACGCCCCCAAAATGGAAAGGATACCAGAATGAAACAACTACCCTATTAGCTGGTAGTATTGTCATTCTATATTGGTCCAGTCTTTCCATCATTCTCTGGCTTCCATGCTATTCTCCCATCTGCTAATAGAAGTGATGTGACCAGTAGCTTTGTCTTAATATACACCCTATATCAGCTTCTGCTTATTAAGGCTTCAATAATTTTATATATACATACATTATCAATTTTTATATTTAAACATTGTTTTATTTGCGTTATACTGTGGTGATCAGAACCATTCACTGAAAAACTAGTGTTCTCAACTTCTCATACAAGTAGAAGCCACAACTGTATCTTGGATACATGTGTTTTTAACCAATGTTTTAAAGGCATTACAGTGTGGTAATCACATCCATTCAGTATAACACTGTTCTCAATTTCTCCCGAGAGTAGCATTCTTAGAAATATACAGGTCTTTAAACACTGTCTTAAATGTACTATGGCATGGTGATCACATCCATTCACTAAGATAACACTGTTCTTAACTTCACCCATAAGTAGCATTCTCAGAAAAGTCTTATACATGTCTTTTATTTTCCTACAGGTGCAGACCTCTTGTTTTTTTTTCCTTAGTAAAAATTGTTTATATTTAAGATGCACAACATGATGATATGATATAATCAGCCCTCCATATCCTCAAGTTCCACATCTGTGAATTCAACTAAACACACAAAGTGTTCCTAAAAAATATTACATAAAGTTCCAAAAAGCAAAGCTTGAATTAGGCATACACAGGCAACTATTTACATTGCATTTACATTGTATTTACAGTTGTATCATTGGAAAAGACTGATGCTGGGAGGGATTGGGGGCAGGAGAAGGGGACGACAGAGGATGAGATGGCTGGATGGTATCACCGACTCGATGGACATGAGTTTGAGTGAACTCTGTGAGTTGGTGATGGACAGGGAGGCCTGGCGTGCTGCAGTTAATGGGGTCGCAAAGAGTCGGACACGACTGAGTGACTGAACTGAACTGAACATGTAAACACCTGGCAGATACTATATACCTATTATAGTAAAATGACTACTATAGTCAAGCTGATCAACATTTTATTTCCTTACATAGTTACCATTTTCTTCTCTGTGATAAGAGCACCTAAAGTCTATTCTCTTGCAAATTTCCAACATTCTATACAATATTACTAACTTTAGTCATCATGTTCTCTAGATTTACTTATCCCACATAACTACAACAATGTGTCTCATCAATTTCTACCCCATTATTTTGCGTTGAAAAAAGGAAGCAGTGATGGCAGGTAATGAATCATAAGAATAAAAATCTCTGCTTTCCACTCCGTGATTTCTTGTTTTTACCTCTCTTCTCCCCTATTCCCATCCCCCAATTCTTGTACAGTTTATAACAGTCTGACTACTAATACTCTATACATATACCAAATTCAAGGGGAGAATTCTATGTTGAATAGAATATTGACTCTATTCTTACTTCCCAGTAACTTTTTAATTACTAAAGAGTACAAAGTCCCTTTGTACCTAATTATGACATTTCTAGCAAATGCATTTCAACTTAGCAAAGGAGTTACATACAAAGATCTAATAGTGATGGGGGATATTATAGAAATAACAAAAAGGAGAAAAGCAATTAAGGAGGCTACCTTTAATATCTCCAAATTCCAGCTTAATAGAAAAATGAAATTAGACTAGAAAGCTAGAGATTATTTTACAAATTGTTATATACAAGTTTCAAAGCCTGAGGCATGCATTTTTAAAAACACATGCATTTGCTACAAGACCTAGCAAACATCACGAAAACCTAATCGTTTATTTCTGAGATATCATAAAAGAAAAGAGAAATTCCAAAGTAGAAAACATCTGTATATTCTATACATGTTTTAAGGGGAGAAGGAATAGATAGAATTGTCCTCGAGGGACACTAATTAGGTAAATATGAATTCATGGATATTTGTTAGAAGCAAACAATCTGAAACCACTTATAAGAAGACCAATTTTATTAGGTCAAATTTAACTTTCTAGGAAAACAGAGAGCACTAATCAGGTAAAAATAGAGAACTAAAATACCCAGAAGTCATATACTGAATTCAGCTAGTCATGCATTGTTTCTTTAAAATACACATACGTACCCTTGCAAATGGCAACCCACTCCAGTATTCTTGCCTGGAGAATCCCATGGACAAAGGAGCCTGGCAGGCTACAGACCATGGGGTCGCAAAGAGTCGGACACAACTGAGGGACTAACACACACCCTTGCAAACATGATAGGATATGCACAAAGGTACCCAATATGCAAAATGGTATATTAAGTATCCAATTTTGACAGTTGTCTTAAAGAAAAAAAGTAGAAAATCTGATAGCAGTGTGGTGCACTATAAACACTAGAAGGGGAATAAGGAGACCAGAGTTCCCTGGTTCTAGCTCTGAGATGAAGCAAGTCTCTTTAACCACTCTGGGCTTCAGTTGAAAATGAGAATGTTCAAGAGCTAAAATACTCTCTAAGTCTAAATTTGGATGAGGGTAGGTTAAAAGGTTCTTAAGTGAAAAGAATAATGGACAGATACTATTTCTTTCTAAGATTCCCCCCACCCCCATACAAATGAACTTAGAACAGAAAAGGAAGCATTTACTCCAAAGAAAAAGCATCTTAACAGTTAAAGCCACAGACAATGGAATGGAGACAATATCAACAGCGACTTATTGTCACTGATAAGTGAAACTAAAGGCAATAAAGAACACTGCTGCTGCTGCTAAGTTGCTTCAGTCGTGTCTGACTCTGTGTGACCCCATAGATGGCAGCCCACCAGGCTCCCCCGTCCCTGGGATTCTCCAGGCAAGAACACTGGAGTGGGTTGCCATTTCCTTCTCCAGTGCGTGAAAGTGAGAAGTGAAAGTGAAGTCGCTCAGTCGTGTCCGACTCTTCAAGACCCCGTGGACTGCAGCACACCAGGCTCCTCCATCCATGGGATTTTCCAGGCAAGAGTACTAGTGATCTCTTAATGTGCCTTCCAGCAACACTAACTATTATCTACCCTTCCTAACAGAAATACTAAAAATCGCTTCTAAGCATTTGGTAACAAGAATCCATTTTAAAAATAAAAATGTGATAACTAGCCATTTTCAGCATATGCACATAGCAACTTTTCGTTAAGGTAGTTTCAACATACTGAGTGAAAGTGAAAGTCGCTCAGTCGTGTCCGACTCTTTGCAACCCCATGGACTATGCAGTCCATGGAATTCTCTGGGCCAGAAAACTGGAGTGGGTAGCCTTTCCCTCCTCCAGGGGATCTTCCCAACCCAGGGATCAAACCCAGGTCTCCAGCATTGCGGGCAGATTCTTTACCAGCTGCGCCACAATCGAAGTTTGGACATAAGAAAGGTCCATTTGTATAATCTTATATTGGTTTTATGAAGAGAATAGGAAAAATATACAGTTCTTTAACTGCATCTGATTCCAATCAACAATGTAATTCAAATTCTGAAAGGCAAAACTAATGCTGAAAAATTTATCCCTGTGACATACCAAATTTGCCACTGAGTGCCACACTTAATAGAATGTCGATTCCTTCTGGAGCTAACCCATTCTTCCATGCCACATTTTCCACAGTTTTCAAGTGTTTCTCTTTATTCTGTGAAGTTTTAATGGGACCTGAAAGAGGAACAATAGTAAACAGTGAGGACTTTAAAACTCTCTCACTCCTCAGCCTCAACAGTTACAATTAGACTACTTCAAAGGAACAGCTTTATGTAAAAAAGAGTCTTTCTAAAAACCCTTCAAAGCCCTTACAACCCTAGAATATTTGACAGCAGGAAAACTGAGTCCTGCCCTGGTTTCTTTGTTCTAAACTAAATAAAGCGCCAAGACTAAGGTGTTTTCAATAACTAAGACAGTGGTTCACAAGCTTTCCTACACATTTGAATCACTTAGAGAGCTGTTGAAAAATTCCAATGCCCAAGTTGTGTCCCATACTAATAAAATCAGAAAATCTAAGAGTGGATGCCCGGTACCAGTGGTTTCTAAAGATTCTCGGGTAGGGGATTTCTCTGGTGGTCCAGTGGTTAAGAATCTGCTGTGCAATGCAGGGGACTCGGGCTCGATTCTCAGTCAGGAAACTAAGATCCCACATGCTGCAGAACTACTGAGACCTCGTGCCACAACTAGAGAGTCTGTGAAACGAAAGACCCCACATGACACAACAAAGACCCCGAGTACCTCCCGTGACAAAGCTGCATCCATGATGCGGTCAAATAAATCAATATTAAAAGAAAAAGATTCTGAGGTAATTTAATCCCAGTGTACAACAGTTTGAAAACCACTCTGCTGGAACCTTCTTTGTTGTTGTATCCCTAGTACCTAGCATACTGATATGTAGTTAAGTGCTCAATAAATGTCCATTAAATAAACAAAAATCATGAATGAGCAAAAATATGCTTTCCTTTAAAAATCCTTACCAAAAGAGTCTAGAAATTTTTCACAGGAACAGGCCTTACACAAGGAAAACAATCTCTTACCTTTCTCAAAGTATCTCAATGCTATCTGCAGAGCATTTTCTGCTTGATCATCAGCGCCTTCATAATCTTCCACAGTATTGTTCTGTCCACATTTTGAGATGCTCTTTGAGTCATTTAGGTCCTCTTTTACTCTCCAGGCCGAGAGTCTAGTCTGATAGCTACTACTATCCTGTGAAGTCCTCTTTCGTGCCCAAGAGTTAACTTTCTTTTGAGATGACATTACTGCACATGTTCTATACAAAAACAAGTGTCAAGGTGTCACTAACCAGCCAAACAGTCCCTCCCTTTTTACTCCAAAGACAGGGACCACACCTATCTGTACTCCCCACATTTAGTACAGAGTACCTAGCATACAAGTACACAATAAAAAACGACAGCAATCCAGGCAACAAAATCTATAGGTTAACCTTCTCAAAAAGCCCTTTGACTTAAAGAGTAACAGAGAGAAACAGCTCTCCAAGGTAACATTCACCAGCTGAATTGGCCCTGTGGGAGGGGGGAAAAAAGATGGTAAAAGTACAGGGAACATAACAAATTCTTCTAAAATGGCTATATCACATAAGTGAGTCTAATACTAATTCATCTCATGAACTCAATGTTACTTTCTCCACTCCTATTTCTCTCCACTTTGCCTTGATTTTGCTTTTAATCTTTAATGCTGCCTGCCTTGTCAGTGCAAAGTTTGATTGCCAAACTAAGGATTCTCAGAACAGAAACATGCCTCGCTAATTCACTTATTCAGTAAATAATTACTAAGCATCATCTATATGCCAAGCACAGTTCTACTTATCAGGGATAAAAAAAGTCAAGGCCTCTGCTATAGTGAAACTTACAGGGGGTGGGATGGGAAGGCACACGAGTCAATAAATAAGTAAATAACTAATAGTGAACATAATATACAGTGGTGTGATTAAAAAAAGGGGGGGTGAGGTGACAGTGACAAGCTACTGTGGAACAAGTGTTCAGAGAAAGCCTCTCTGACGTGACCTTTAAGCTAAATTCAAATGCCAGGAGGAACCAACTATGTTAAGATCTGGTCAAAGAGTATTTCATGGAGAGGAAAGAGCAAGACATACTAAGATCTTGAAGCAAGGTCTTTGTGTGTTAAAGAAACAGCAACACCACCAGTAAGAGGTGAGGATGAGTAGTGGCATGAAAGAGGTACAGAGTAGTGGGAGACAAAGTCAGAAAGGCAGACAGGGACTGCTACATTGGGGTTTGCCAACCAAAACAAGGAGTCTGGATTTTAAGTGTCATAGGCAACTAACTATAAGGGGAAGGGAAGAGTGTCAGAGAGGAAGTGATACCATCTGATTTATGTTTTAAGATCGTTTTAGCTGCAGCGCAGAGAACAGAATGTCAGGGGTCCAGGAGTGGAAACAGACAATTTAAAAAGTTTAGCAAAGGGCCAGAAGAGATGTGACTGTGGTCTGAACCTGGCCTAAAGTGTAAACAGTAAGAGAGACAGATGATTGCATTCGTGAAATGTTTTGGAAGGAGATTTATCAAAGCCGTAACAAAAGAATTGGATGTAGGGGAAAAGAGAGAAAGCCAGAATGACTTCTAAATTTGGGGCTGCAAATGGGAAAAACGAAAGGAATGGCCATAATGACACTCAACGCCACCTCCCTAGAACAGATAAGGCCGGAGCAGGAAGGAGAGCAATATGTGTGTCTAGACCACCAGGAAGTTCCAGGTTGCCAGTTGTTTCCTCGGGTCCTACGTAAAAAGGGCGGGCGACCAGCTTCTGGCCCCTTCTGATGGAACCTTCCCATCGCTCCCCAAGAACTCCCCTCTCACAGCCTGTGTCAACAGGGAGCAAACCTGGCCGCGACCACGGACCCACTGGGCAGATTCCTGGTTTAGGGGAAACCCGACACCTTGGAGGACTGCCTTGCTCAGAAATCAGGAGATTAATTCTCTTCGGTACCTGGGCTCCCATTTTGCTGTGTGTCTAAAAGTACCTCACCTCGTACACTCCGCGATCCCAAATCCTCCGGGTTCCACCTCTCGGATTCAAATAAACGGGCCCCACCCCGCGCATGCGCTTCCGCTGGGACGCGGGAGGCGGCGGGGCGGAGCCACGTGCTCTGCTGAAGCTTGATTGGTTGAGTCACAGCTCACTGGCGCGAGGCGGTGCGCGCGCTGACGCTGACGCAAACTCAATTCCTCAGAGCCGCGCGCCACACCCGCCAGGGCCCGGGGACGCGCAGCAAGTCGGCGGTTGCTGCTGAAATCAGCTGATTGGCTGACGTTCCCCTTGTTCTAATATTGTTCGCATTCGTCACTGTGCGTAAAACAAAACGATTAGTGTCTCGGTTCTTGAATTTAACAAGACCACTTATAGTGATCCTTTTGCTCAGGCTGATTCCAAATGTCGGGACTTTGTAGAAAAATATGAAACTGCAAACTTCTCAATAAAGGCTGTTCTCCCTTGCTGGGCAAGAGAATTAAGCTAAAGGGCCTGAGACCTCTGAAGCTGTCTCTAGGAGGTGAGAGGAAAGGACAGCTGAATCGGCCTTCTTTTTACCGAGAATGGGCGTGTATACCTTCGAGGGTTTGCTGGAAACGGCGTCTTGTACGTAGCTGGCCAATCAAAATGCAAAGGTTCCTAACTTTGAGGAATCGATGGACTTTACAGACACTGGCTAAAACAGCAACAAGGGCTTAGTCTGAGACCTGAGATTAGTCCCTGGCTTAATCTTCTTAGAGTGGGGAGTGGCGAGAAAAGATAAAAATTTAGTGACTCTCACAGATTTTTTTGAGGCCAAAAAACCCCCATAAACTGTAGGCAAAACTGTGGGAGGAAACTTTGCAATCTTAGGGAGAGATGAAGAATCAGATTATGTTGATGTATTTGGGAAAGACTACAGCAAAAATGTGGAAGTTGGACTGTGAAGAAAGCTGAGCGCCGAAGAATTGATGCTGTTGAACTGTGGTGTTGGAGAAGACTCCTGAGAGTCCCTTGGACTGCAAGTAGATCCAACCAGTCCATTCTAAAGGAGGTCAGTCCTGGGTGTTCTTTGGAAGGACTGATGCTAAAGCTGAAACTCCAATACTTTGGCCATCTCATGCGAAGAGTTGACTCATTGGGAAAGACTCTGATGCTGGGAGGGATTGGGGGCAGGAGGAGAAGGGGACGACAGAGAATAAGATGGCTGGATGGCATCACCAACTCGATGGATATGAGTTTGAGTGAACACGGGGAGTTGGTGATGGACAGGGAGGCCTGGCGTGCTGCAATTCATGGGGTCGCAAAGAGTCGGACACGACTGAGCAACTGAACTGAACAGCAAAAATGGTTATTTGACACATCTTACATGGTTTTCAAAGTACTTTCAAGAACTCGTGTTTAATCATGCATGAGAACGGACTTCAATATTTTCTATGATAGCTGCTCTTCCTTATCTAGTAAAACTGAAAAATTCTTGAGACACATTTTCATAATTTTAATCATTTCATAGACTCATATGTAAATTGGAAAGAATTTAAGCCTTCAATCACCTTGTTTTTGTAAATGAAATTGGGGCCCTGAGTGGTAAAATAATTTGCCTAATGTGACAAGTCTGTGGCACTGGAATTTGTGCAAGTTTGTGGGTACATATATAGTGAGACACGCTGGCTCATCTTTATTTATTCATCTGCAATTTTTTTTGTGTGAAATCATTCTTCAACCTTCCCTTGGCACCACCAAACCTGGGAATTGTATTGAGATCTTAATTTTGTGGCTTTCTGTTTCATGTGCTGACATCACAAAATTGTGAGTGAACCATTTAAATGAGATTAGAAAGTTTGTAACCTCACTAGTATATTATTGTGCTCCCCCTTGTCTTTATTTTCCTCCCACATCCACTCAAAAATAAAACAGCCTGAATCCCATGATATGACACTTTCTTTCTAGACTTTCATTATTTGTCCAGACTATTTCCTCCAAACTTCAAAAATGTTTATTTTGAAAGAATGAGAGAAATAAGACAGAGAGGTATCAATTAACAAGAACAATGACACTGAAGAAAATACATTAATTTGTACTCCCCACACACAACACCCCCACCCCTTTCCCCATCCCTGGCACAATGATATTTAAACCATCAGAGCACATCTAACAAGGAGAAGCAGCAGTATATAATGAAGAAAGCAAATTTTCATACTGCTCAATCCGACTAACCCATATTGAATGTCCTTCCCCCAGCTAAACTCCACCCACTGAAAGAGGTGTAGTAGAGGAGACAACCATGGGGGTAACTTGGATCTCTGCTTACACTAGCAAAGTTCAGTGAAAATTCAGTAAGAATAGTGAATCTGATTGGCAGGAAAGACTGGATACAGCTCCTCTGTCAAATTTCAGATGATTGAAGAGAACAGCTAGAGTTGGAGATTCACAGACTGGTAACAGGACTAATCTTTGCTCCCTCAACTGCAACAGTGGAGCAGCTGCCAAATCCTGGTTAGCTGCTGAGAATAGTGGAAATGAGGCAGCTTTTGGCTTAAGAAAATCCAAAACAGATGTCTGATAACAAGTTTATTGTTTCAGTTTCAAACTGTGAATAAAGGAGCTTAGTAGGCTGGGCTCCGACAAAGGCAAGGTGAAACTTCCAATTTTATCACTTGAAGAATTAGACTATCTACTGACTGCATTATTTCCCTTATTTTAATTAAACTCAATATGGAGTATTTACAATTTAAACAACTTTTAAAGTAGAGGTTAATTCATTTTACATGTAACTCAGTGTCTCAAATTGAAGGAACTTTTTCCTAAAGCGGGAGGTTTAAGTTTTCAGCTTAATCTAATGAGGCATCCCTGTATCCCATGGGAATACATAGTTTGTTTTATACCAAGAAGTAAGTGGGATTCTCTTTATAGGAGATTTGTTTTATTCTGCCTTTACTAGAATCAGTCTATAAAGGAAAGGATACCTATGCAGGATTAGTTCAAGATCAGAGCCTTTTCCTTCACACATGCATGCGAACACACACATACACACACCCACACCCACACACACACACACACACAGAGTAAGTAACGTTTACCCACACATAATCTCACAGTCACATGCTTGCTGGAATCCATCTCACAAATACACTTCAATAGTTAGCCATATACATGTACATGCAGCAAGATGTGAGAGTTGCCCCAGAGTGATTAAAGGTGGTGCACACACGTCTATGTGGGGAGGTCATTTTAGGGTATAGGTGTACACAAGCCAATAGGACCATCAACTTGCAGGTTATATGTGTCACTTTTCCCCCAAGATAAATAAATCAAATGAAAAACACACACTGACATCTTCCTGGGTGTCATGGAGGCAACTGCCTGGAAGGTCCATTTTTTGCACTTCTGCTCTCCTACGACAATTTCATTTTGCCCTGAGGGGCCTTCTCGTATAAGGACGGCTGCTCCTCGGTATTCCCGGCATTGCCGTCACTCCCCGCATTCCCTGGAGGCGAGGATTTCTTCTCAGAAGACCGGTCTTCAGGCTTGCGGGCAATCAGCAGGCGGCAGGTGAGCAGGATTCCAAACACCAGGGCATGGGCGTAGCGTTTGAGAGGATCACCGACTAGCTGGTGGAAGAAGAGGACCGCCAACACCAGCAAGAGGAGGAAAAAGTTGGCCACATCTTTGGGACGCCCAGGCACAAGAGTCATGACAATGCCACAGGCCACCTCAAGAGCACCAATGCTTTTGCGGAGGAGAATGGAATTGATCCCCATTTTCTTCAGCAGAGGGAGGGCTCGCACATAGCTCTTGTAAGCACGTTTCTAGAGTGGAATATCATAAAGAAATAAATCGCTGCATTAACCATGATTTTACCATTAGAATGAAGAGCACACAAGCAAGGTCCTTCTTCTCCACTATTCCCTTTCCACACCAGTCAAGGGTGTCCTGTTCTTTATTTACCATGTCCCCTAAATAAAAATCTTATAATAAAGGGAAAAAAGCAAGCAATCTGCTGAGATCCTTGTGATTTAATCCTTAGTAACACCATCAAAGGTAACAGAATTTGACTTTATAGTTTAAAAACACTTTTTTTTTCTGCCAAGCGTGAGTGTCAGCAATGGGGATTTGGGATCTTAGTTCCAGACCAGGGATCAAACCCAGGCCCCCTGCAGTGGAAACACCCTTGAAAAAATTTTTTTTCTGATTATAAATCATAAACAACATTAAGAATTTAGAAGAAAATTCATTGGGCCCATGAAAACTGGTACAGATTAGCCATATCCACATTTTCCAGTGCCTGCTGCTACTGCTGCTAAGTCACTTCAGTCGTGTCCAACTCTGTGTGACCCCACGGATGGCAGCCCACCAGGCTCCCCTGTCCCTGGGATTCTCCAGGCAAGAACACTGGAGTGGGTTGCCATTTCCCTCTCCAATGCATGCAAGTGAAAAGTGAAAGTGAAGACACTCAATTGTATCTGACCCTCAGCGACCCCATGGACTGCAGCTTTCCAGGCTCCTCCATCCATGGGATTTTCCAGGCAAGAGTACTGGAGTGGGGTGCCATTGCCTTCTCCGTTTCCAGTGCCTACTTTGTCCAAACACAGATGCATATGAGCAACAACAAAAATGAAACAAGACAATAAAGCCTCACTAATTTGGACTTCCCTAATTTGGAATTTTTGATGATTCAAAAAATATCTGAGTCGAAGTTTACATTTGTGAAATCTGTAAATTTTTTTTTTAAGTGTGCTAAGCAAATAGAAAAATTTAAATGTATGCAAATGTTAGCCCCTTATATATCTTTAAGATATAGTAAGCCAAAAATCATTCTTATGGTCATTGACATAAATCCCTGGGCTTTTACAAGGCACTGATTAATTTTAATTCAGTAAACACTTATTGAATACCTATTATGGATTATGTGATGGAGATATAGAGATGAATATAACAGGGTCAAGAAACTGTTGTTCTAGTAGGGGGAAACATGCATAAAAACATCATGGAAGCAGCATGGTTAGTGGTATATAATAGAGTACTGTATAAGGTCTAATTGTAGCCCAAAGGCAGATATCATGGAACAAAGAAGGGAGGCACTGGTTATATTGCAAAGTAATAGAATTTTACTGACCTTAGAGTAATAGATAATAATATTTTTCACTATTCAGATGGACCCAATCCTCATCTTATAGTAAATTGATGAGATTTTATCAAATCTGTTTTTTCCTGGTTTTGCCCAGTACTTTGTTTTCATGAAGCATCCATTAATTCATTCAATATTTATTAAGCGCCTCCTTGTGCTAAGCATTGTGCTTGGTACTCTGGATATAGATTTCAATCATTCAAAACCTTGCCTTCCTAAAGTTTGCATTTATAGGAAGAAAAGTTATGGAAGTACATAAATACAATGTAGCATTATGGTCGTAGGTACAGTGGAGATGCACTAGAGTGGTCAAATTTCCCTAGATGGGGACTGAGAAAAGCTAGAATGTAATCTTAAAGAAAAGCAGGTGTTTGCAGAATCAATAAGGGAAGAGCAGTACAGGCAGAGGAAGCTAGATGAGTAAAGGCCCTGTAGGACATAATAGACTGGTGTATTTCAAACACTGCCCCAGCTCAGCATAGGTTGGGGGAGGGAGAGGTAAGGGGGAGACATGAGACAGAGACGACAGATATGAATCAGATCATAGAGTGTTGCATTGTGGAGCTGGACTTTATCCTATAAGCCAAGAGAACAACATAATTTGCATTTAAGGAAGATCTCTCTGGAAGTAGCATCAGGGATGGATTGGGAGAGGTATGCCGGGAAGTGAGGAGATCAGGTGAGAGACCTGGACTAGAGTAAGGACAATAAGGATAGAGGGAAGGGATGGAGTCAAGGATACTTTGAATGCAAAGTCAATAGGAATTGATGTTTTATCAGATGTGGCCACGGAGGGAAAGGGAGAAGTCAAGACTGCATACGGAAGAAGAGGGGGAAGAGGCAAGAAGGAATGAGGAACTCAATTTGGAGTTTTTTAGTTGAAGTTATCTCTAAGACATCTCTAAGTGGAGCTGTCTCATAGGCAACTCAGTAATAGAGGTCTGAGGTAAAGATACAGAATTGATAGTCATCAGTATTCCCAGGTAGAATGTATACAGTGGGAAATTTTGTGTGACAGACATTTTAATAAGGGGAGGAAGAAGAGAACCCACAACATAGACAGAGGCAAGTGTGGTTAGAAAAGTAGGAGGCAACACAGGAGAGATGGGGTCATAAGGGCCAAGAATTTTAAGAAGAGAATAGTCAAAAGCACCAGATGCAAGACAAATATTATAAGAATCAGGCAGAAAGCCAACTTGACCTGTTGGGAGCATCTGGTGCTTAGAATAATGTTCACACACTCTAGTTTGGAACGAATGTTAAGTCATTTCTCTAGTGAATGCACCTTTATTTCATGGACTAATTATCATGAGTGGCACAAGATAATCCTTTATGAGTACTGTTTTAAGATCCATGGTTTAGATTTTTTTTTTAAAAAAAGCATGGGTTTGGATTCAAACAAGCTTGGCTTCAAATTCTATCTCTGTTACTTTCTAGTTGGGTGCCCCCTGGGCAAATTACTTGCTTCTCTGAGTCTCATTTTCCTGAGCAAAGCTGGGACTAAGATGAAATGAGTTAGGCTATGTCCCCTGAGTACAAAATTTAAGAAGGCACCAAAACACTCATTGATTAAGGTTAATAATATCCACACACAAAAAAAAATCACAACTGTAAACAGAAGCAGGATCCAATTTTGCACTTGTATGACCCTGCCTCACACCTCTTCCTAACACTGGCCCTGTCAGATCCTGTCTTAGTTGTCTTTATTTACCTTTATTCACCTCTGACTGGTTTGATCTCCTTGCTCACAGCATTCTCATTTTTGGTGATCTGATCTGACTCTTGAAGCTTCCAAATAATTTGGGTTCCTTGGTAGCTCAGATGGTAAAGAATCTGCCTGCAATGTAGGAGACCCAGGTTTGATCCCTGGGTTGGGAAGATCCCCTGGAGAAGGGAATGGCCACCCACTCCAGTATTCTTGCCTGGAGAATCCCATGGATAGAGGAGCCTGGCAGGCTACAGTCTATG
The DNA here is from genome assembly GCF_027580195.1 of Bos mutus. Lineage (NCBI taxonomy): Eukaryota > Metazoa > Chordata > Mammalia > Artiodactyla > Bovidae > Bos > Bos mutus. Next base: position 49,897,168 of record NC_091646.1, read on the forward strand.
GGGTCACAAAGAGCTGGACATGACTGAGCAACTTTCACTTCATTCACCTCTAGTCCCTACCCTGTTACTGAGCATATAAGAAAACTCAAAGTATCAGTCCTTCCTCCTCCTTCTCATTTTAGGTTAAATCAGGGATTTTCGGAGAGAAATTAGGAGAGGTTGACCAGTAGGAAGAGTAAAACTCTGGGTTTAACTGAGCTAGACACATATGCATCAGAGTTGAGTCAAGGGATAGGGCATCTGGTGGTTTCCTCTCACTATTAGCCTAGATGCCACCTGCTAACTCTCTGTCTCTCTACACTCTAGTGATGGTAGCAGGGGACATGAGGGGAAGAAATCTAGACCCAAGAGTTTTTCTTATCACTCTGAAGGTTGGACTTTTTCTAATTAGCAACACAAAGCTCCCCAAGAGGCAGATCCTAAATCCTAAGTGTAACCTTCTAACATAATAAACACAGGAAGCAGGATGATTTTCTTACAATCAGTTCAGAGCGAAGATTTCTAGATGGTGACTGAGTGGCTTCTGGAAACATTCCTTTGTTTTGCCTAGGGCTAACCACCCATCATTGAAGAATAGATTTTTATCTATACTATAGTAGAATCTTTAGGCCAAATTCCAGGTCTTTAAATCAAGTTCCTATGGCCTCGATGAACGCTTTTCTCTCCATTTGGTATAACTCCATATTACTTTTTCAGTTTATCTAACCTCTGGAACTGCAGCTGTGGATATTTGTATGCAGCAGTTGCCTCTTTCTTTCCTTCTTTTCTCAAGAGGAAACTGCATGTGGATAAGTCATTTCATCACATCTTTGGTTCAAAGCTGAGTAGGTACAGATATCGTCTCTTCTCCAGGACTCCAGACAGTGAATGTCTAACTTGTTAGAGATGGGACTCAGCTTGGATAGGGTCTTGACAGTATAGGAAGCCCTTTATTCTTTCTCCTGTGGAACAGGATAGAGACATCAAAAGTATCCTACTATTGCCAGCCCCCACAAGACTTGGGCCAGGTCACCTCAATTCTAATAGAAGGGTCACATGTCTATAGTAATTAGATCTCTAAAGACTTTAATTGTTGTGACAGTAAGAATAAAGAGTTAACTGAGTCACTCTCTCAAAAGGCTCTCCCAGTTCACTTTGTTAGGTCTGTTTCTTTCTTGCAGACTTTGTATAGGTCTGTTTCTTTTTCATTGCCATGACCCAGACCCTGTAACCATAGTTTCCTTATAGTAAAAGGAGAGAGAAGGGTTTAGTCAACTTTTTCAAATACCTTTAGTCAAAGACAGTCATCCAGAAATATCCATATTAGCTAAATTCCAATTCTAGTTTTGCCCCTAAATTGCTTGGAGAAAATTGGTTAAGTATTGTATTACCTCAGTTTCCCCCCTTTTGAAATTAAATGAGCATTTTGGAGATTTGGTCAAAGAATCATAACATCATAGCATCAACCAAGGGCCACATACACATATTTTATCATTACTGAAGCACACAATTAGAAATCCATATATTTGCAAGCCACAGTAATTACTTTAATGATAATAGCAATGTTTCAAGCCCGTTCATTTGTATAGTATGAGATGGTATGATTCAGACATGAATCAAACGTATATGGAACCTTTCTTTAGTCATATCTTTTTGCTTCTTATCATTTAGTCTTCACAACACTCCAGGGTTCATGATCTCATATTAATTACATTAAACTTGAACACCTCACAACTGTCTAATAATACTCATCTTCGATTACAGTTAATTACCCATCCAAGCCAGCTAACAGGACAAAATGGGAAGAGAGGGCAAATAATTTGTTCCACTTTAGTTCCCTTATACCAGTTAGGCAAACGAAAAAAAATTTTTTTGGCTAATATATTGTATAATTCCATTTATTTGTTGCTGTTCAGTCTCTCAGTCATGTTTGATTATTTGCAACACCACGGACTGCAACATGCCAGGCTTCCCTGTCCTTCACTATCTCCCAGAGTTTGTTCAAACTCATGTCCATTGAATCGGTGGTGCCATCCAACCATCTCATCCTCTGTTGTCTCCTTCTCCTCCTGCCTTCAATCTTTCCTAGCATCAGCGTCTTTTCCAATGAGCCAACTCTTTGCATGAGGCAGCCAAGTAAAAACAGAAAAAACTAACTTATATTGTTGGAAGTCAGGATTTATGCAGGGAGTGGATGTAGGTACTAATGGGAAGGGGCCATGAGGTTAGTTTCTGGGATGCTGGTCATGTTCTATTTCTTGATCTAGGTTACACAGGATTCTTAAAATTCCTTGAGCTGTACACTTAGGTGTACATTTCAGTATGTATGTTATACTTCAATACAATTTATAGGGGAAAACTATATGAAAGCAGAAGAGAGCATTGACAAAAATATATTTTGGCTAAAAACCTCAGTCTGGTTGCTATATTAGATCATAAAGGCTACATAAGTGCTGAAAAATTAACTGACTCAAGTATGATTTTCCTGAATCTCTGTAGGGAAAAAAAAAGCCATATGTGAATGATAGATCATCTCTTAAATGCAATAAAAAGCCATCACATGCTTAATTGCCAAATATCATGTGAATAAAAACACCTTTTAAGCAGTTCTACTTTCCACTATCATATAATGCCCACCTAAAAAGGAAGCTGCAAGCCTGACCCTACTAACCAGAGTGGATCCCTCCCAGATTGCATCTAAGGGGAGAAGGGTCTGACTTCCACTCAGTCAAAAGTCGCTCTAAAACAAGCACAGTTGTTGGCCATTGGAAGCTACAAGCTCCCTGGCATAAATTCCAATGTAGTTTAGCTTAGGCTAGCTAGCTGTGTAAACTAAGCAAAGTCACTTCACATCTCAGGGTCAGTCGCCTCTCTGAGGGAATAAACATATTGTACCACCTCAAAGAACAGTCTAAGCATTGGTAAATTACTATCTTATTATGTAGTTGGAATGCAATTAATAGTGTGATTGGAAGCATAAAAGATCACCTGTGGACATTAAATAAAACCCTGGGGAAATACTGAAGGGCATTTAACTACAAATAAGCAAATCATTCAAATCAACAACAAACCTTCCCTATGAGGGGCTGCAAAGAAGCGGCAAAGACTTGCTGTGTCTTCTTCAGGGTCAAAAATCCTTTGGCTTCAGTGTGACAGGATTTTTGGTGTTTTCTTACTGTTCCATTTGTGGCCCTTTGTGCGTGCAGGATAGAACCACTGCTAGTGAACCCCTGCTACAAAGAGCTGAATACCAAATAGAGAGCAAGTCAACCATTCATATGTTAAACTGCCTAACAGCATTTCTGTACTGTCTCCCAATTCCAAGTGAATTAATGAAGGCACTTAGTCAAGGGAATGGTCGGTCGTGTTGCATTCACGTGGGATTTAGAGTACTCTATAGTGACACTTGCTAAATTGGAAGGAGGTATGGAGTGACACATACCAAACGGGCTATTCAAGAGAGGCATCCAGAAATTCTGCACGAGATCCACTATGCACTACCCAGCAGCAAGTGTAAGGTTTTCTATATTAGCTGATTGCATAGAGGTCTGTTCACCAACACATGTAAAAATAGCAACCTGCTCTTTTAAATGCCTGATTTCAATCCCTTAAACTGGTCCTTCAAATTAGTCAGGAAATCACTGCATAACATAGTGTCAATTATATCATCACCTGAACCCAGAGTATTTCTTGAACACCTACCATATTCATATACTGTACTAGATTCTTCCATATGCAACCTCAGTTAATATTTACAACAACCTCCTGTGGTAGGTATTATCCTCATTTTACAGATGAGGAAACTGAGGCAGACGCTTCAGGAGTGTCAGGTCTTGAACCCAAACCAATATGACTCAAAGTCTGTACTCTTTCCACTAACCTTTCCTGGCTTCCCCAGTAGAGACAGGAAAGAAGTTCATATCCATTTGTCTGTCTAGTTTTTAGCAGTGATTCTCCACGGACGGGATAACACCTAAACAGAATACTAATGGCTTTAGAACAACAACAACAAAAAATAGTTGACAGAAGAACAAAAAGAAAATCCAAATTAAAAAAAATTGGTTTCAAAGTAAAATGAAACCCCAAAATATGGGATTGGGACAGTTGAACTGGTACCAAAAAAGGAGAAAGAATGTGCCACATATTTTCAAGAACCGGTCGTAAGTTCTGACATCCAAAAAAGCAGTTGTAACCATTAATGATTCCTCTACTGGGAATACTGAGTCACAGATTTGGTTTCTAATCTCTGCTCCAGCAGCAGCTTAGCCTAGCATCTTGGATAAGTCATTAAACTTGCCTTGTTTCTGTTTATCCATCAATAAAATAAGCATAACTTCAAAAAATGAATCTACCTCACTGAGATGTTTTAAAGAACAATCATAAACAATAACAACAACAACACCTTGAGATTTTATATAAAAAGCCATTGCAGTCAATACATGACTAACTCCATCAATGCAGAGGAATCACTCCTCAATGGAAAACAGAAAATCCCAGATCATTATCCCAGCTGATCTCTGGTTGGAGTCCTGAGGGGCTGTAACCTGCTTCTAAGAGGCAAGAAATGACTTCTGAACTGCATCATCAAGAGCCAACCAGAGAAATCTGAAGGGTGGTGACCAGCCAAGACAATGCTACAATGACTCATTCATTCACCAAGCCATTCAATGAATATAAACTGAGCACCTTCTTTGTACTAGAACTGAATTGTCCCCACTTTCTATGGGTTCAACAATAAAGCTAGGCTGGCCCAGGCACAATGCAGTGGGCCCTATGCCAGAAAGCCATCTCTAGCCTGGGGCCTAATACTCAATACAGGAGAGAACTCTGGACAAGGGCAGTCTGAAAATTCTCTTTAAGCTTCTTAGTACTGTGATGTTTACCTCCCAGCTATAGTTCTTCCATTTCCTCCAGATGCCCTTAAGCACAGAATTGTGCGTGCACGCACGCAGCGCGCGCGCGCACACACACACACACACACACACACCGGCTTCCCAGGTAGCTCAGCTGGTAAAGAATCCGCCTGCAATGCGGGAGACCTGGGTTCAGTCCCTGGGTTGGGAAGATCCCCTGGAGGAGGGCATGGCAACCCACTCCATTATTCTTGCCTAGAGAATCCCCATGGACAGAGGAGCCTGGTGGGCTACAGTCCATAGCGTTGCAAAGAGTCAGACACACACACACACAATCATTCTGTACTGCTGTATTAGATTACACCTATTTAAATATCTTCCTTTGTATGATATGGAATCTTCATATATTCTGCCTTTCACTAGACTGTAACAGACAGCTCCACTCCCTGGGAAGAAACCTACTGTAAACCCATTTGTGGCTGATTCTCCTCCTGAGCGCCTGCCAAGCTGATCGGAAGCTTCCCGGTGACTCCATCTTAGTTGGATTGCCTGCAGAACCTAACACTGTACTTAGGGTGCAGCTTGGATGGCCTCTAAAGCAGCTGAGCAGGGTCTAGGGAGACAGGGAGTACACTGAGGAAGGGTACTATGTCCCTATAGAAAGGGAAAGCTTAAATATACCTAAGGCACACACACACACACAAACATATAAATGTATGTATATATGAAAAGGAAAGAAAATCAAGAGCATATGCATTTATTTATAACCTAACGCCAAACTACTACTGCCAAGATAAAAATATAGTGGCAATTCCCCTCCACCCTTTCCCTCTGCCTTTGGTGGCTTCTGCTACCCCACCTCCTCTCCCCTCCCCTCTTCTCCCCAATGCAGGCTGTCTTGGATACTCATTTTGACCTGATTTCATTTCCATCTGGTCAAATGTTATGGGAGGAGGGAAAGCGGGAAAGAGAAATGCATTAGGATTTGCCACTGGGGCTAGCCCTTGGCCCTTGAGTGTTAGCTGCCCTCCCTGACCCCAAGGTGATCCTGTGATGAGAGAGACATGGGAAACACAAGCTTAAACCCTGAGACTGAAGCCAGAGGTTCTTGCAAACATTTCCGAGTATCTATGATTTGCCAGGCTCCATCCATTTGCAGCTCATGGTTGAGGGGCTCTGGAAGGCTCCGCAGTGAGCTCCATGAGAGCGATTTATTCCTGTCAACTGTCAGCGTGTGGGGCTATTCCTCCTTGCCTCAGCCCTAATGGGGAGTCCCTCTTGCCTCTTCTCTCCTCCTTTTTCTCTCCTAAGCTCCTTTCCTTCTTGACCTTGAGAGCCCAGTAATGGGTTCCCTCCCAGGACTGGCAGTCTGGCAGAAGCAATGAGAAGCAGGTTCTCTTCAGCTGGGGTGGGGTAATGAAGAAGCAGAGTGACTGGAGGAGAAGCGAGAGAGCAAGAAAGTGCTGGAAACATCCCCTGTCATCTCCTTCCTACTCCACAGCCTGGGAACAAGTCCTCTTCACGCCCAGCTGGGGAGTGCAGCCCAGCCCCCAGGTTGCAGAGGAGATGTTTTGGTCAGTCACCTTCAGGTGATTTGAACTCTGCAGAGGGGAAACCCTGCAGAGGGCCTGGCCTTGGGCATCCACAGGAGCCAAGATGGGGATTATGGACTATTTTGCGGGAGGGAAAAAGCAGACTGCAGATTAGCCCAGAAACAACACAAAATAAAACATCCAGCTTTCCCTTGAGAGAAGAAGAAGCAGGGTTTCAGTGACCTTTATTTGGGCCAAATCTGCTTTTGTCTCGAGGATATAGACACACGCCCAGGCAGCTAGGGAAATACCATCCGCTCCCCATCTGGGATGAGGGATACCATCTCTGCCCCTAAAAATTGCTTGTATTAGTAGCCCATTCGCCCTCAGCTCTTTCCTCCTTCCCTTTTGTTCTTCCCCAAGATAAATAAACTCTCCAGCTTGCTAAACTCTTAGCTCCAAGGGAAGCAATCAGACTTGCAGACTGGTTGCCCGGACTTTGGGTGTGCTGGAAGGAGGAAAGGGCTCCTGCCGGTGACAGGTGTTACGCAGGTCTCAGCCCTCGGGTTTACTTGGGGGTGGAGGGTTTACTTGGGCAACCCCTCCCCCAACTGGCATTCAGTGGCTCCCAAACAGTTGTTCCCAGCTAGCCCACAAACGATCTCCCTCTCGTCCAGCTGCTCCTTCCCAGCGCAAAGTTGTTGGGGAGAAGGGAGGGTCCGGGGTGGGGGTAGGGGTGAAAGGGCTGGGACCTTGGACCAGGGAGGAAAGAAGGGGAGAGGTACTCTCCATCCCTTCGGAGTGCGCTCCTCATCACCCGTTGGCTTCACTTACCATCTCACTGTAGGCATCCTTGCTGAGCCTGGGGGTCAACTTGATAGTCCCCATGAAAACAAAGAAGAGTCCCAGGGCCACTGAGAGGGCCACGACGGTTACGGTTCTAGGGGATGCCATGGGGTCACCAAGGCAGGTCCGGACTAATCGTTCTGCTTTGCGCACCCTCTGGTCTAAAGCGCAGGCATTTAGCGCAGAGAGAGCTAAAGGGACACTGCGGAGGCAGCAGGCAGCTAGAATGACAAAGGGAGAGGAGGGAGCTCGAGAGAAAAATTGAGAGATCGAGATTCAACCTCTCTCACTACAACAATCGCTGGGTCCTAATGCCCTACGGTTGCTCCTCACTGGCCGGAAAGCACAGTCTCGAAATTAAACGAAGTCCCAAACTGAGGTAGAAACTTCAAGTCTTAAATGGGGAAGGTTATGTTGCGAATTCAGTCCCCGGGCTGCCTCTGAAATGAGGAATGAAGGAAGATCATTCTATCACTTTCCCCCAGGAGCGCTTTCGATCTCTCTAGTTCTTTAATTATTCACTCTCACTTTTCAGCCTCTCTCCTCTCCACTTTTCCTTCCTCTCTCCTTCTCTCCCCTTTTCCTTTCCCTCACCAAAACATGAGTCCTAGGAGTTGCTAGTTTCTGCAGTAGGTAACACTCGAGGATGAATCTGCAAAGTTTTCAGGCTTGATTGTTGCCAAAGAAAGCTTTATCTTTCTCTTCCTCCAAGTTTTTTCATGGCTCCTATTGCTCAGTGGTTAATTTCAGAGTTTTAAAAGTGACATTTAAGGCCCTCCACATTTGGACCTCTGCCTCTCTTTGGAGGTTTGTGTGTGTTCAGTTGTGTCCAACTCTTTGTAACCCCATGGACTGTAGCCCACCAGGCTCCTCTGTCCATGGAATTTCCCAGGCAAGAATACTGGAGTGGGTTGCCATTCCCTTCTCCAGGGGATCTTCCCGACCCAGGGATCAAACCCCTGTCTCCTGCTTGACAGGCAGATACTTTACCAATGAGCCACCTGGGAAGCCCCTTTGGAGGTTTATCTTCCAACAACCCCCACTGCCACCCCGTCTCCTTTCTACTCATGGTCCCATACAAGCTGAGATGTCCCACCTCCCCTACATTCGCTTTCCCTGCTCGGTCACTCTTCATTAGCAATCAGCCTTTTCTTCAGTGCCACCTCCTCCATAAAGACTTCCCTGATGCACTCCCAGCTGGATATGATTTCTCCCTCTGACTTCCTGTTCTAGTAACCAATATTTATTGGCTGTTAACTAAGTGCTAGACACTGCCCTTGACTTGTATTAACTAATTTCGTCTTAACAACATCAGTGAGCTAGATGAGTTCCCATCTTATGGATGTGACATTGAGGCAAAGGGAAGTTAATTAAGTAACTTGCCCTACAGAATTCAAACCTGGGCAGTCATTTCCAGAGCCCAGGTTCTCAACCATTCATCTGCTGCCTCTCTATATAATATTTTGCATCATAAATATGGCACTTACCTGATACTGAACGTTGTAATTACACACACAGATGCAACTTTTTGAGAGGCAGTGTTCATTAAGAGAGAACAGTCTGGAGTCAGACCCAGAAGGTCCAGGGTTTCAATCCCAACTCTACCACTAACTGTAAACTTGGATAAGTCACTTATCTGAGCCTCCATTTCCACATTTATAAAATGTGAATGAAAATTCTACTTCAAAAGTTTGTTGTAAGAATTTTATGTTCATAAATTGCTTAGCACAGTGTCTAACACAATGAGACCTCAGTGGATGTGGTTCTTTTCTTGCTTGTTCTGCTTTCCTAATCCACACCACAACTAGCTATGATTGTAAGCATTTAGATGGTAGGAATAGGACTTACCTGATGGTCCAATGGTTAAGAATCCACCTGCTAATGCAGGGGACACAGGTTCTATTCCTGGTCTGAGAAAATTCCACATGCTGCAGGGCAACTAAGCCTGCACGCCATAGAGCAAGTGCTCTGCAACAAGAGAAGCCATAACAATGAGAAGCCCGTACCTGCAACTAGAGAGTAGCCGCCACTCGCCTCAACTAGAGAAAATTCACATGCAGAAACGAAGAGCCAGCACAGCCAAAAATACCTAAATAAATATATATATTTTTTTATTTTTTATTATTTTTTTAAATTTTATTTTATTTTTAAACTTTTTAAAGGTAGGAACAACTTCTGCATATCTCCCACAATACCTAGAACAACCCCTGTTGTGCACCAGAGCCTTATATATCTTGACTGGGAAAATTTTGATGAATTTAAATGCAGCTATTCTGGGGAGTGGGCTTCCCTGGTGGCTCAGACAGTAAGGAATCCACCTGCAATGCGGGAGACCTGGGTTCGATCCCTGGGTTGGGAAGATCCCCTGGAGGAGGGCATAGCAACCCACTCCAATATTCTTGTCTGGAGAATCCCCATGGACAGAGGAGCCTGGTGGGCTGCAGTCCATGGGGTCAGAGTCAGATACAACTGAGCGACTAAGCACAGCACAGCACGTTCTGGGGAGTTGTAACACTTTAAGCTTTAGCCATCATTTATATCTTATGGTGGAAGCATTTTTGACTCTTCTGATTATGATTCAACCTATAAATTAGTGAGTGACTGCAACGTACATAAAAGTTAAATAGGCACTGTGACGGTGACGGTGAAGGTGAAGTCGATCAGTCGTGTCCGACTCTCTGCGACCCCGTGGACTGTAGCCTACATGGCTTCTCCGTCCATGGGATTCTCAAGGCAAGAATACTGGAATGGTTTACCATTTCCTTCTCCAGGGGATCTTCCCGACCCAGGGATCAAACCCAGGTCTCCTGCATTGGAGGCAGACGCTTTAACCTCTGAGCTGCCAGGGAAGCCCAATTAGGCACTGTAGGAATACACAAATAAATGAGGCATAGATCCTGCTCCCAATGGGCTTGTTGCATAGTGGAGAGTAGGATTTGTTAGGAGAAAATTTCTTCATACATAAAGAACCGGAAAGAATAAACCAAAATGAAATGTTTGTCTCGATAATTTGTTTTCCAAATGTCCTACATTGAACATGGCAGTAAAATGAGTACTTAGGGAAGTCCATCCACGTAGTTGAGTAACTGATTAAAAAATATATATATATATATGCTATTTTCCTTTCAAATTACATGATATTGGGTATAACACTATTAATTATAAAAATGTATAAAATACTGAATAATAAATAAAATCCTGAATAAGGAAAAAGTTACTCATGATTCCAGTGTGCAGAGATAAATATTCTTAATATTTTGATGGGTTGGTATTTCCACTGACATTTTTCTTAAATACCTGTCTATGTACAAAATATTTATGAATTAGTTTTTCAAAATTTGATCCTACTATAGAGTCAGCTTTATGCCCTGCTTTGTTTTTAACTTGTTAGCATTTTTTCTGTATCAACAGACACATCTTTAAAAAATGATCGCATAGTACTTTAGCATCTTTTGATACTGCAATTCATTTAACTATTCTCCTATTGCTAGATGTTGATGGTTGATGTTTCCATGTTTTTTCCCTGTGCATATCCTTATATATCTTTATCTGAATTCCTGAACTTTTTCTTAGGATAAATTCCTAGAAGATGATAGGTCAAAATTATGAAGTTTTCAAATATATACAAATTTAATTAGAGCTAACATTTACTCATCAGTTAGAGGATACCAGGCACTATGCTAAGTGACTTGCAAGTACTGTGAGATTAGTACTATCAGTTGTCTCCATTTTGTGAATGAGGAAACTGAGCCAGGAGGGAAACATCTCAAGTCTAGAGCATGGCTTCCGCCTGTTAGGGTACTCAGGCCTATATTGTTCCTCAGTTTGTTGTTGCTGCTTCTTTGATTGGGCATTCCAGGTGGGGCTAGTGGTAAGAACCTGCCTGCCTACTTATACAGGAGATCTGGATTCAATCCCTGATCAGGAAGATGCCCTGGAGAAGGGAATGTCTACCCACTCCAGTATTCTTGCCTGGGAAATTCCATGGACAGAGGAGCCTGACAGGCTATAGTCCATGAGTTCACAGAGTCGGACATGACTAAAGCTACTTGGTGTGCACACTCCTTTATTTCATTTAAAAGATATGAATATTTAAAAGACTCTTGGTACATATTAATAAAGTGCTTTCCAGAAAAAAACTGGACCCTCTGATCAGCAACATAGAAATATATACACATTACACATCAGATCTGGACCAAGAGTATCAGTGTGGTTTTCATCTTCACCAATTTCACTGTGTAGAATTTTGTATTTCATGGATTATTAGTGTGTTAGAACATTTTCATATATTTATTAGTTGTATGCATGTCTTCAGTTTATGTCCTCTTCCATTTCTATTTTGAGTGTTAGTGGGTTTTGATTGATTCATAAGAGCTCTTCTTTGTCAATAAATTTGGTAGAGTCAAATCTAGGAATCTTTTTGTGATTTTATTCATTGATTTTTGCTTAGAAAATTCATCCCAATCTCAAGAATAAACATTTGTCTATATTTTCTTAAAGCAGTTCTAGTTTTTCATCTTTTTTACATTTAGTATTGTTGACGAAATCTGTGCTCATTGGTCTGTGATGCTTCTTTTTCTTTTTGAATTGGAAGAAAATTGCTTTACAATGTGATGTTGGCTTCTGCCATATAACAATGCAAATCAGCCATAAATTATTGTATATCATCAGGTTCTTGTTTCGTTTTAGGTCGGTCTCAAGGCTTTCTGTTCAATCCTACTGATTTTGTTTGCTGATTCTTGTGACAGTATGTGCATGCATGCGTGCTAAGTCATTTCAGTTGTGTTCGACTCTTTGTGACCCCCATGGACTGTAGCCTGCCAGGCTCCTCCGTCTGTGGGGTTCTCCAGGCAAGAATACTAGAGTGCATTGCCAGGCCCTCCTCCAGGGCATCTTGCTGACCCTGAGATCAAACCATTGTCTCCTGCATTGGCAGGTGGGTTCTTCACCACTAGGACCACCTGGGAAGCCCTCTTGTGACAGTACTGTATTTTAAATATTATAACTTATGTATACATTTTAATATCTTATAAGCCAAGTCTCTCATCACTATTATTCTTTTTCTAAAATTTCTTTGCCATTCTCCCCTCTTTATTGTTTTATGTAAACTTTAGAATCACTTTATCAAGGTAAAATAACTTTGAATTTTGACTTGATTGAATTAAACATGTAATTAATTTTAAACCTTGATATCGTACAAAATTTAGCTTTCCCATCCAGAAATATGGTATTGATTTCCATTTATTCAAATCCTAGTTGCTGAGAGATGTACAAATATCCTTGTTTTCTCTGTGTAGGGCCTATACTTTTTAAAAAGATATTCCTATGGATTTTATGCTTTTCTTGTCATCATGAATGGATTTTTTCCTCCATTATACTTCTAACTAGTTGTTGCTGACTTACAGGAAAACTATTGATTGGTATTCAGCCACTCTGCTGAACTCTTCTGAACTCTTGTTAAATCTATGGGTTTCGATTGATTCCCTTGGGTGTTCTCTGGATAGACAACCAGATCATCTGCAAATAATGATGATTTTTGTCTCCCTTCCAATACTTACACCTTGTTTCTTTTTTATATCTTCCTGCTTTAGCTACAGACCAGCTTCTTACATTTGCCTGGCCTGGGGCAAGAGTACAAATGGAGGCCAACTTACTGTGTGTCAAGGAACCAAGGATTGGAACACAAAAAGAAGCATGAAAGCCAATGCTTGTTACTACTGGGAAACAATCATCATTATGAAAGAATCTATTGCTATTGAGAGAGGAAGGACTTGACAAGTTAATTTGTCTTTTCTCTTACTAAGCACTTCTGCTACTCAAATTTTCCCTATACACCAAACAGTGTCTGACATCAGTGGCAGCATAACTCACATCATGGCATTTGGATGCATTTGCCTTTTATTTCAAGTTAGTAAAGAACTATCATTTATTGAGGACTTGGCATGTGTCAAATGCCATTCTAAGTGCTTTACACATGTAAGCTAATTCATTCCTTATGGCAACCCTAAAAAGTAGCAACTATCATTGTTAGGCTTTGACTGATTATGCAATTTGCTCAGTCACTTGCCTGTAATGTCCCTGAGGCGGCATTTGAAACCAAGGTAGGTGTGAAACCAAAAGTTCATTTTGTTAACAACTACTGTTTTGCTAACTTCTGTTTTATCATTTGTCATGATATTGGCTGTTGGTTTGAGATGGATATTCTTTATTTGGCTCTGAATGTGAAATAGAATACTAGATTTTTCGCCTTGAACTTGAAACTGAGCTGAGATCTTATACCTTGTTCCTTCAAAGAGGTAGACATCTTTGTTATTTCTTAGGGCCTGAGAAATTCTTTTCTTGATCCATCTCATTCCTTACATGCTAGCACTTAAATATTGGTAGGTTTTTGCTCCAACTGTAGAGGTCTCTGAATGGTGACTGCCTAAGGCATTGCAAACTCACAAGCCTGCAGACAGTGAAGAGTTAACATAAATGTGTTAATTGGTGAGACATTAGGCTGCAGATACTAAGTTTTTATATTGTGACCTCCTCAATGCTCTGGAAATTTGGGGGTGACTACTAATGAGGGCACCAATTATAGCACAGATCACTCACATTCTTTTGGTGGTTCTCAAAGAGTAGTTTGAGAACCTCAAGTGATCCATTATTTCCTTGAGGTATTTTGTGGGCTGATCTCTTAGAGGATTAATATTATTTTGTTTCTGATTTGCTTTTACTTGCGTCTTATCCAAAGAAGTGTCATTTCCCCTATTTGTTATGGGAGAGGTTTGCTGTGATGTACAGTAGATGTCCTGCTGAGTCATTTGCCTTGTTATAGTGGTCCTGATTGAAAGACTGAGAGTCACAGCAGCATGTGTGCAACACCCACACCTCCCATAGGGTCACAACATGATGACTGGCTCTGTAGACTGAAGTGGGATGCCTTAATTTTATCACTGGCTACCAGCCTGGCATCCTGCAGTCCATGGGGTCGCAAAGAGTGGGACAGGACTTAGTGACCGAACAACAACCATCTTGACAGCAATCATTCTGTGTTAGGCACTGTATCATTACAGTGCATTACATATGCCAGCCCATTCAATCCTCCAAATAGTCCTATGGAACAAGCCCAGTGGATTCAGTCATTATGGGGGAAATTGAGGCTCAGAGAGTTTAGGTCATTTGCCCAAGATCATCTTTTCCTAAGTGGCACAGTTAGAAATGGAGTCTGAGCCACAGCAGAGCCTATATTTTTGGATCATTATTGATCCTTAACCTTGACTAGCATTAAAATCACCAGGAAATGGGTTTTTAATGCATATTAGTGGGGCTCAGAGGCCCTGATATTCAGTCCCTCCCTGAATATTCACTGGCGGGACTGATGCTGAAGCTGAAGCTCCCATACTTTGGCCACATGATGCGAAGAGCCGACTCATTGGAAAAGACCCTAATGTTGATTGAGGGCAGAAGGAGAAGGGGATGAGAGAGGACGAGATGGTTGGATGGCATCACCGACTCAATGGACATGAGTTTGAGCAAGCTCCAGGAGATGGTGAAGGATAGGAAAGCCTGGCATGCTGCAGTCCATGGGGTTGCAAAGAGTCGGACACGACTGAGCAACTGAAGAACAACAACAGAGGCTTCCCAGGTTGTGCTAGTGGTAAAGAATCTGCCTGCCAGTCTGGGAGACATAAGAGATGTGGGTTTGATCCCTGGGTTGGGAAGATCCCTTGGAGAAGAAAATAGCATTCCATGCAGGTATTCTTGCCTGAAAGAGCCCTCTGGCAGAGGAACCTGGCAGGCTACAGTCCACGGAGCTGCAAAGAGCTGGACACTACTGAGCCCTTGAGCACAAGCAGCAGTGGGACCCTCGACAGAGACTGATTTAATTTGTCTGAGGTGGGATCTCCAGCAATGGTATTTTACAAAGCTGTTCAAGTGCTTCTAATATGCATCTACACTAATGAACAGTGCATTCTGCTGTATTAAAACTCAGCAGCCTCAGCTGTATCTCAGGAAAATACGAGGCACGTGGTGGCAAAAGTGAAAAGAGAAATAAGGTCATGGTGGGGTGAGTGTTATGTTCAATATGTGCCTCTGTTTGTCTACTGTAGGCAACAGACATTCTTTATAAGGTAGGTGTGAACAACCAGCTCTGAGGAGAGCTTTCACAGTAATGGCTCTTTCCTCAGCTTCACAAATGGTGCTAATCAAACCGCTCCACAGCCTTGAACTGAATGTGTGAGTTATATCAAAATCCCAACTGACAGGTAGCTATACTGGGCAAATACTGAACTTCCTCTTTAACTCTTCAGCTTACTTCCAAAGGAGAACCAAGATCACACGGTACATGCATCAGGCTTCCATAATTGTCAGGACTAAGAAACTGAACCTAACTCAAGATATGTCTAGCTGTTTCCAGAAATATTATATTCTATGAGGGCAGCCAGTGCACTGTTTTTTCACCCTTGGTGGTGTCTCTAGCCAGTTGTCTGGTCTTCCTGGAGAGGCAACTGAAACCTGAGATCAGAACATCCCCAGGACCCCTGAGTACTGAGCCATGAAGCAAACACAAACCACCTACAGCTCTTTTCAGCTCTAGGCTCTTCTGTTCTTGACCAGAGGCAGTAGAGTACAGAGTGCAGTTCCTCTGCTCCAGCAACGCCAGCATCACTTGGGGATGTCTTACAAATGCACGTTCTCAGGCCCTGCCCCCAGACCTACTGAATCAGAGTCTCTGGAAGATGGAACCCAGCAATCTGTGTTTTAAGGAGCCCTCTAGGGCATTTTGATGCATGCTAAAATTTGAGAGCCACTGGCCAAAAGTTAAAAGATTAAAAGTGGAGATGTGGCATCAGACTGTTGAATTCAAGTTCTGGTTCCATCACTTACAGTGTGACCTTGGGCAGGTTATTGATGCTTCACTAAGCCTAAGTTATCACATCTGTAAAATAGAGTTGCTAATTTTCTTCTCTGTAAAATAGGTACTTACACAGAATGATGTGTATAGAACACAGAGCACAGTATGAGGCACAAAGTAAGGATTCAGTAAATGTTGGATATTTTGGCTCAGTGAGTAAAGAACACATCTGTAATTCAGGAGACACAGGAGACTCAGGTTTGATCCCTGTGTCAGGAAGATTCCCTTGGAGGAGGAAATGGCAACCTACTCTAGTATTCTTGCCTGAAAAATCCCAAGGACAGGGGAGCCCAGGTGGGCTACAGTTCAGAGAGTTGCAAAGAGTTGGACACAACTGAGTGACTAAACACACACACACACACTCATTTTTATATGGGCTGTTCTGGATGCAGTAAGTCCTTTACATAGAAACCTTCACATTGAGAATTTTTAAAGATGCAAACATAAGTTCGCATGTCCAAATCCACAAGTTAGTTCACATGTCTGGCGTACATTGTCATATGTGTGCATCCTTTACTAAGTGGTTGTGCTTTTGTGCACTTTACTGTACATTAATATCTACAGTACAGTAGTACAATATCTCTAATTCAAGCTCCAGATGTCTAGAAGCAAGCATAAAAACAGTGGTGATGTAGCTGGTACTACTGTACTTTTCAAGGTATTGTACTGTAAGATTAAAATGTTTTATTTATTTTTTGTGTTTGTTTTATGTATTATTTGTGTGAAAAGTATTATAAACCTATTACAGTATAGTACTATATAGCTGATCATGTTAGTTGGATACCTAGGCTAAATTTGTTTGACTTACAGACTGGACTTACGAACGTGCTTTCAGAATGAAACTCATTTGTATGTAGGGGACTTACTGTAATCACCTTTCATTTCCAATATGACTGGGTTCCCTTGGAAAAGATCCTGATTATAAGATCATAATGGAGAAGGCGATGGCACCCCACTCCGGTACTCTTGCCTGGAAAATCCCATGGATGGAGGAGCCTGGTAGGCTGCAGTCCATGGGGTCACAAAGAGTCAGATACAACTTAGCAGCAGCAGCAGCAGCAGCAGCAGCAGCAGCAGCATAAGATCATAAACCTAGTAGTGTATCTTAACTCAGTGAAGTGAGTGAAAGTTGCTCAGTCATGTCCAACTCTTTGTGACCCCATGGACTATACAATCCATGGAATTCTCCAGGCCAGAATACTGGAGTGGGTAGCCTTTCCCTTTTCTAGGAGATCTTCCCAACCCAGGAATCAAACCCAGGTCTTCCCCACTGCAGGTGGATTCTTTACCAGCTGAGCCACAAGGGAAGCCCAAACAACTCAGTGGGGATGGGGCAAAAAGTATTTCATCTACCAGTTTCTTCAGCGATTCATGGAACATAAAAGTGGGGGTATGACTCAGAAGCAATCTAGTTCTACCATTCCATTCAACCTAATAATGGCTCTTAAAAGAAATCCAGGCACACAGCATCAGGCAAGAAAGTAGAGATGAGTGTCTGTGTTATTGAGGGTTTACTGAGGATGGCAATTTGGAAAGCATTGAAATTTTAGCTTCTAGGTAGTTGTAGAATTTGTGCCCTTGGTGCTGAGTCCCAGGCATAAAGCCAAGGCTCATGTACTGATAGCATTCCAATGTAGAGCAGGACATGGAATAGGTGTCCCCATGTTATTTCTCTACATCTAGCTCTAAGGGATGAGCTGTCAATGCTGGAATGCTATTGACATTGAATTGCAAATTTCAATGCTATATAAAAGCAAAGGGTTGAGACCTTATTAAGTGAGAAAATGAACATTAGCACCACCCATGTAAATGTGAGGTAGTAAATATCTGTGTTACCCTAGAAACCAGAACATAAAAGTAGCTAGGTAGTTTGGTGACAGTTTCCAGGGTAATTCCTCCCACCTCCAACATAAGAGCTTTCCTATTATGTTAACTCTTTTTTTTTTTTTTTACATGCCCACTGGACCTTCACTTGATGTTCCACTATCATCTCCTTCTCCCAAAAGCTTCCCTTTCTGACTTCCCTATTTTTGAAAGTGCCATTCTCCTAAGTACTATCATCCAAAATGCTTGATGTTTATCAGGTAATTGAAGGTCCCCCAAGGTAATGTGTATCTCCAAACCTAAGAGGTAGAGTTTAGAAAAAATTAGACACATATATCAGAAAACGATAGACTCTTCAATTGAAAAAATTTTAAAAGCTCACAGTGGATGAAACTAGCCATCTGTGACTCTTCCTTGAAGCAACTTCTTGTGAATATAATTTGCAGATATACTGCCAATGAGATTAAGATGCTTCCCAATACCTCACTTGGGAGCTACCAACCTAGAATGTAATTCATGTAAGATGAGCTGTTACCTTGGCAACTGTGACATGTAATGATGCTAGGAGGCAGTTAATAATGTAATGACAGAAGATTCTGGTAACTAGTTAGAGATGGTGGGAAAAGACCATTGGAAAGTCAGTGTTTATCCATCTTTGATCAAGTAACAGAAACACTGATCTGATAAATGTGTTACATATAACCCAGTCAAAGAGCTCCATTAAAACCATTTAGCTCCATATATTCAAACTACAAATGATTGTTAGTTTGGTTTCTCAGATACATTCATGGCTGGTAGGTATAACCTTATATAGGAGATAAGAATGTTTCTAGATGCTTGGGGCTGGTGCACTGGGATGACCCAGAGGGATGGTATGGGGAGGGAGGAGGGAGGAGGGAGGAGGGTTCAGGATGGGGAACACATGAATACCTGTGGCAGATTCATTTCGATATTTGGCAAAACTAATACAATATTGTACAGTTTAAAAATAAAATTAAATTAAA
Organism: Bos mutus; assembly: GCF_027580195.1. Taxonomy (NCBI): domain Eukaryota; kingdom Metazoa; phylum Chordata; class Mammalia; order Artiodactyla; family Bovidae; genus Bos; species Bos mutus. The sequence goes on from NC_091646.1 coordinate 49,916,108, forward strand.
AAAAGAAAAAAGAATGTTTCAGTCTCTAGAAACTATATTCCTCACTGGCACTATGTCGCCTATAAATCTGCTTAGTGTAAGTTAGTCCCTCAAACTCTAAACCACTTCCCTGGGAACTGATGAAATCTAGTTCTCAGTTTCACATACTATGGGAGTTTCACTAAGATTCATCAATTCACTTTTTCTCTGATATTTTAGGTGTTTTCTCCCCTAATTATCAGTGTAATGACTGTTCATTGTAGAAAACATTGGAAAGTACAGAAAAGGAAAAATGGAAGAAAAATTTTGTAAATGGTCACCCCAAGTTCACTCTTTAGAAGCAACCATTGTCTTCCAATGCATTTTTTCCTTTACAAATTTAAAATTATACTGAGTGCACGATTATTTATCCTGCCCTTTTCACTTAAGATTGCCTTCTACACACACTTTCATGTCATTATAGGCTTTTCAAAGACACAATTTTAAGTAAATTTTTTATTGACATATAACGTGCATACAGAAAAGCACACATATCAAGAGTATAACAATGAATTTTCACAAAGTGAATACGTCTTTATAACCAGCACCCAGATGAAGAAATAAAATACTATCTGCACCTCAGAAGCCTCCTCATGCCCCCTGACGGCCACTCCCTGTACCCTAAAGGGCATCCTGATTTCTAACACCATGCCACAAGCATAATTTTTAGTGTCTCTGTAATTGTCTATGGGTATCTCCTCACGGCCGCCCCTCCTGACCTTGAACGTGGAAAGTAATGCTCAAAATTCTTCAAGCCAGGCTTCAGCAATATGTGAACCGTGAACTTCCAGATGTTCAAGATGGTTTTAGAAAAGGCAGAGGAACCAGAGATCAAATTGCCAACATCCACTGGATCATCAAAAAAGCAAGAGAGTTCTAGAAAAACATTTATTTCTGCTTTATTGACTATGCCAAAGCCTTTGACTGTGTGAATCACAATAAACTGTGGAAAATTCTGAAAGAGATGGGAATATCAGACCACCTGACCTGCCTCTTGAGAAACCTGTATGCAGGTCAGGAAGCAACAATTAGAACCGGACATGGAACAACAGACTGGTTCCAAATAGGAAAAGGAGTTTGTCAAGGCTGTATATTGTCACCCTGCTTATTTAACTTCTATGCAGAGTACATCATGAGAAACGCTGGGCTGGAAGAAGCACAAGCTGGAATCAAGATTGCCAGGAGAAATATCAGTAACCTCAGATATGCAGATGACACCACCCTTATGGCAGAAAGTGAAGAGGAACTCAAAAGCCTCTTGATGAAAGTGAAAGAGGAGAGTGAAAAAGTTGGCTTAAAGCTCAACATTCAGAAAACTAAGATCATGGCATCTGGTCCCATCACTTCATGGCAAATAGATGGGGAAACAGTGGAAACAGTGGCAGACTTTATTTTTTTGGGCTCCCAAATCACTGCAGATGGTGATTGCAGCCATGAAATTAAAAGACCCTTACTCCTTGGAAGGAAAGTTATGACCAACTAAATAGCATATTAAAAAGCAGAGACATTACTTTGCCAACAAAGGTCCGTCTAGTCAAGGCTATAGTTTTTCCAGTTTTCAAGTATGGATGTGAGAGTTGGACTGTGAAGAAAGCTGAGCACCGAAGAATTGATGCTTTTGAACTGTGGTGTTGGAGAAGACTCTTGAGAGTCCCTTGGACTGCAAGGAGATCCAACCTGTCCATTCTAAAGGAGATCAGTCCTGGGTGTTCATTGGAAGGACTCATGCTAAAGCTGAAACTCCAATACTTTGGCCACCTGATGTGAAGAGTTGACTCATTGGAAAAGATTCTGATGCTGGGAGGGATTGGGGGCAGGAGGAGAAGGGGACGACAGAGAATGAGATGGCTGGATGGCATCACCAACTCGATGGAAGTGAGTTTGAGTGAACTCCGGGAGTTGGTGATGGACAGGGAGGCCTGGCGTGCTGCGATTTATAGGGTTGCAAAGAGTCGGACACGACTGAGTGACTGAACTGAACTGAACTGAATCGTCTATGGACAGACCATACTTTATGTAACCATTCCGTATTCTTCTAATGTTGGACTTTGAAGATGGTTTTTTATTTTTAACTTTGAGACCCTCTGGTCATATATCTTTGTTCACATCTCTACTTCCTTAATATAGATGCTTAGAGATGGAATTTCTGGGGCAAATAGTATGAAAATTTTAGAAGCTCTGGGTTCTAATTGCTTTCCAGGAAATTTGTATCCATTTACAATTCCACCAGCAATGTGCGAGAGCATCTGCCTCACTGTCTATGGACTAGTTTCAGTAACATCGGTTCTTTTTTTTCCATTAATTTTATAGATAAAATAATATTATCTACATGATATAGTTGGCATGTTCTGTCATTATTAGAGAGGTAGAACAAAGCAATTTTTGACCATTTATGTTTCTTTTCCTGTGAATTATCTCTCCGTGCCTTTGCCAAGGTCTCTGTTGGTGTCATTGGGTTTTTCTTATAAGTTTATATAGCTCTTTATGCAATAAGATAATGCTCTTTTGCCATAGTCATATATATTTTTCTGTTTATGACTGAATTTGTTAATTACATTTTTGTCATATATAAGTTTTTCATATTTGTGTCATAAAATTTACCTACATGGTGGTTTTTCCCACTGCTAAAGTTTCAGTTCAGTTCAGTCGCTCAGTCGTGTCCAGCTCTTTGCAACCCCATGAATCACAGCACGCCAGGCCTCCCTGTCCATCACCAACTCCCAGAGTTCATTCAAACTCACTTCCATTGAGTCAGTGATGCCATCCAGCCATCTCATCCTCTGTCGTCCCCTTTTCCTTCTGCCCCCAATCCCTCCCAGTATCAGAGTCTTTTCCAATGAGTCAACTCTTCACATCAGGTGGCCAAAGTACTGGAGTTTCAGCTTTAGCATCATTCCTTCCAAAGAACACCCAGGACTGATCTCCTTTAGAATGGACAGGTTGGATCTCCTTGCAGTCCAAGGGACTCTCAAGAGTCTTCTCCAACACCACAGTTCAAAAGCATCAATTCTTCGGTGCTCAGCTTTCTTCACAGTCCAACTCTCACATCCATACATTACCACTGGAAAAACCATAGTCTTGCTAAAGTTTTCCTATGTCCAAATTTCAGAGGTATAATCATCTATATTTTAGGGCTTTTATGATTTGATTTTCTTTTGACCTTCAGTTAATTCATCTGGAATTTTGAGTTGTTGCCTGGTAGTGGGCTCAAATTTTCATGGGTATCACTGGAGTGCTTATTAAAAGCCCAATATGCCTTAGCCCTAACCCCCCTGGGATTTCGATTCTGTAGGTGTGGAGTAGGGCTCAGGAACCTACGTGTGTTACAATCATCCCCTGCTTAAGTTGCTCATGGGCTTCTGTGCACATGTTAAAACACTCTTACAGAATACAGTGTAGCCTGCCTTAGTACAAAGACTCAGCACCTCTCATCTTGATGACACAGCTCCTAGAATTCCCTTCTAGGAACATCTCATGAAAAAACTCTTCACCAGTTGCCTGTTGTTAAGGGAACTAGATCAAACCCTGCATCCCAGCACTCCAACTCCAGGCCCTTCTTTTTTATTCTATTTAATAAAAATATTTAATCTGCCAAAACGTATAAAAATACAGTAGGAGGAATTCCCTGGCAGTCCAATGGAACTAAGATCCAGCACGATGCATGGAAAAAAGGCACCACAATCTTTTCCAACCTGGCCTGCCTCCTCCTGGGCCTTGGACCTTGGACACATATGGACACATATTGCTCATTCCTGTTTTCATGTTGCAGCCCCCACCTCCTCTCAAGTGATTAAAATTCTATGCATTCAGTTCAGTTTTCATTCACTTCCTTCCTTGACTACCAGGAAGATCTGCTGCTTTCCTAGAATTACCAAAACCCACAGTTGTGTATTCTGACTTTGTGCATCTTGTCTTTCCATCAGGTCACACACTCTCAAGGGTGCAGTGTGTCTATCCGTCGTGGCCTCTAACACAGGCCAAGAGGCCAGGAAAGCACACCTAAAGAACGTGGTTAATGGAACCAAACCAGATCTCACTGCCAAGTGATTTTAATACACGTTATTTCTGAGAGCTAATGCCGTAGCCTCAGAAATTCTTTCCTTGTCCAAAATGAGAATATTTGACAGTTTTCTAGAGACTTCACTTTGTAGTGATTTGGTTTGCTGATAACAAAGTTAAGCAAAGGTTATTTTGGTTTCAGCTCTTATTTAATTTAACAATATTGCTTATCATCTATGACATGTTCATTTATTGACTTGCCAGTTGAAGAGTCTAACCTTTTCCATAATATGGGATATTTCTTTCCCCTCTTACATATGTAATGGTTTCTCTTGTAGAGTAGACCATGGTTTATCAGATTAAACATATATAAAAGTGTTAATGGCTAAATAATTACATTATAGCTTCCTTAATCTCTTTTCTCTCTGCATCCCTCAGGGTTTTCCTTTCTCAAATAGCAGACCTGCTTTAAATGAGTGCTTGGATGCTCAGAGCAGGTAGGGGTGGGGGTGACCAAAGATGCACTTTTCCTTTCAGTAGAGGAGATGGGATTCAATTCAATTCATCAAATATTTATTGAGCTCCTATTGGGCACCTGGCTCTGGGATAGACACAACAAAGGATGCCAAGATGAGGAATGATAAAGGATCAGAGGGCATCAGAAGGAGAAGAAATGGGAAGAAGAGGTGAGGAAAAGAATAGGGCTGACTTTCTGAATAAGAGAGAATTAAAAAGAGAGAGAGAAGAGACCCGAAGGTGCAGTCTCTGGCCTGGTCTCACTTACTAGCTCCGCATAGAATTAGAAACCTGAAGCAACAGTTTGAGCTCCCGTTTTGCTCAAGAGCCATTAGAGCAGTTAGCATGGCCACAATTTGAGTCAAGCACTTACCTGCTCAAGTCTTTAGAAATGGAAGGCAAAAGTCTCTCTATTTTTCTTTCCTTTTTTAGTGGATTAAATTTTTTTTTTCCATTGGGGTATAGTTGATTTACAATACTCTTAGTTTCAGGTGTACAACATAGAGACTCAAATTTTTATATATTAAAAAATATAAAATTCCCTGTGCTGTCCAATGCATCCTTGTAGCTTATTTATTTTATACATCATATAAAGATCTCTTTTTAAAAAAGGTATATATTCACATGTGTGCACGTGTGTGTATACACACACAGTATATACAATTATTTTTGAATGATAATAGCTAATATTTGTTGAGTGTGTGCTTACTCTGTTCTTAGCACTTTGCATGTATTAACTTTGTTAATCTTTCTCACAACCCAGTGAGATAGATGCAATTATTATGGACATTTTTTTCAGATGAGAAAACTGAGGCACTCAGCAATTATGTAATTGGCTCAAATTCACACAGCTTATAAGTGGCAGATCTGTGCTTTGAACCTTGGTCTGGTGGACAGCGGGCTTCCCTGGTGGCTCAGGCTGTAAAGAATCCGCCTGCAATGCAGGAGACTTGGGTTCCATCCCTGGGTCGGGAACATCCCCTGGAGGAGGGAATGGGCTATGCAGTCCAGTATTCTTGCCTGGAGAATTCCATGGACAGAGGAGCCTGGTGGGCTACAGTCCATGGGGTCGCAGAGTCGGATGAGACTAAGCGCTCAAGTGCTAGCGGACAATGTTGGCTGTTAAGCGAGTTACTGGTCCATGTTTAACTTTAACTGCTGTACTCACTAGTGTAATACATTGCCTTACACATAATAGGTATATTTTGCTTTGAATAAATAAATAACTGAAATGCTGACTATAAAGTGCTTTCATTTAAGCCCAATTACTATTAAGCATACAAATCAAGTGTCATAAAATGAGATTCGCTTTGTTGTAAATTTTATTGTGTTAAAGTAACTGTTTTTGCGATTCATGGGGTCGCAAAGAGTCGGACACGACTGAGTGACTGATCTGATCTGAACTGTTTTTTACAGCACACACGTGTGCATCCTTCAACATTACGATTTGAGGAAACCACCAGACTCTACATCTCCCAATCTTCTATTCCATTAAGGATCTGATGCCTGCGATTCTACCACTAGAAAACTATTCTTTCAGTTGAAAGAGTTAAACGGCAAGCACCCAGGACAGGCTAAAGGCTGTTTACACCACAGGGGGATTTCTAAGTGATTTTGGAGGTTTATCCAGGTCCACCAATGGGAGGGCGAAAAGAGCAGGCAGGGGGCAGGGTCGCGCAGAGGGGTGGGGTGGGGGGAACTTGGCCTCGGAGGCGCCGGGCTGTAGGGCCAGTAGTGCTTTAGCGGAAAGGCTGCAGAGGAAGTGCCTCAGGCAAAGTCGTGGGACTGGATCCCGAGACAGGCTGCCCGGGGGCCGGGCCGCTAGTTCCGGGCAGAAACTCCTGCGTCCTGCCGCGCCTGCTCTCGGGAACTCGCGGCGCCGTGCGCACCAGGAAGTGACTCTCCCCAGCGGCTCCGATCCGGACCTTTACCTTAGTCTTTTCGTTGACAGCCTCTGGGTTGTATTGGTTACAGAAGGTAAGAGGGGTGCCTGAAGTGTCCGAAAACCCGACTTGAATATTCCCAACAGTACAGAAAACTGCTTACTGCGCCAAACTGCCCGCCAGGCGGGGAGTGGGGAAGGTAGGCGGGGTGGGAGGGGACGACCCCACGCTGGCTGCACTTGGGCGCGTCCTGCCCTGCGTCTGTCTGTCTGTGCTCTGACCTCCGGGTTCCCGGCTCCCCTGACCCTGCAGCCCGCCAAATTTCAGTAGTTGCCTTTCCTAGTGTCTCTTCTTGTTGGGCTTCTTATGGACTCGGTGGGCAGAACTTGCCCAAGAGGAAAGGGATGGAGGGGCTGGTGAATGGGGGTCTCGTGGGGAAGGAAGGACCTGACGGCACGAGGGCTGCAGTCAGTTACGGATGTGGCAGTAAACCCGTCTGTCCATCTGGTTTAGCCAGGAAGCATGTCTGGGACCAGGGCAACTGAAAGAAAGGTGAATGGAGAATGTAAGCAGAATCTTTTTCCGCGGGTGAACATTTGCTCCGAGGAGATCCATGGCTCTGTGAGGATCAGACCTACTACATAGTCTCTGCTTTGAACCTCTCAGCATTTCAGGCTGGTTCGCTATTCAGCCCTGGAGACTTAGTTTACCTCCATGTCTGGGGCTTTGGGTCCTGGGTGCCCTTTCTGATAAATTGCTGAGGCAGAAATAGATTGTCACGGTCTTTTTTTTTTTTTTAACCCAGGCATTTACTTAAAACAGGAAACACTGTAAAAACAAAATAGTTTTTTTCTGTGAACAAATGCCCCCTCTGTCATCAAGAAACAGATATAACTCACTTTGGTATTACTGTACTGCCTTGAAACATGTATTTAACTACAGACATTTCTGAGTATGATGAGAGGTTCTTTACCAGGAGAGATGTCTCGTTGGCACCTTGAAATAGTAGAGTCCTACTGTAGACTATATCTGATCATTTGGAGAAGGAAATCTGGAAAGACAAGGGGTACAGGGCAAATGGAGCACAGTCATTGTGGCAGTCAGGAGGGAAAGGGGCCACACTTTCCCCAAAAGTCTAGATGTTATGGGGGTAGAGATAGCTGTCTTCAAATACCTCAGCTCCCCTGCCAACCCCACTAAGGCATGCAGCTTCCCTCTTCCTTCCTTGCCAGCTGGAGGGACAGTGCCCCTTTCCTGGATGAGCACTGCTCCCTCTCTCTGTAGTGGGGCCTCCTCAGTGCCCCCCTCCAAACCATTCTTTATTTTTTGTCTCCTGCACCTTCACTCACTTCCTCTCTCTGGCTTTTGCTTTTCCTTATATCAAGTACACATCAAGTACACACATGTACTTGGAAAAAGGTCTCTCACAGGTCACACATTTAATAATATTAACAGATGGTCCAGAGTGAGCCTTAAGTTCAACACACAACAGCAAGCACTGAGGTTAGGAAAGTGTGTGTGTGTGTGTGTGTGTTTTAATTAATTAATTAGGCTGTATCAGGTCTTAGTTGTGGCATGTGGGATCTTTCGTTGCAGTGTACCGATTCTCTAGTTGTGGCACATGGGCTCAAATAGTTGTGGTGTGCAGGCCCCAGAGTGCATGGGTTTTAGTAGTTGGAGCACGCAGGCTCTGTAGTTGTTCTGTGCCGGCTTAGTTACTCCGAGGCATGTGGGATCTTAGTTCCCCAACCAGGGATTGCACCCATGTCCCCTACAGTGGAAGGCTGATTCTTAAGCCCTAAACCACCAGGGAAGTCCCTGTGTGCTTTTTTTTTAAGTTTCCACATAATTGTTTTTGAGCTTTCCATGTGGCTCAGTCAGTAAAGAATCTGCGTGCAATACAGGAGACCCACATTTGATCCCTGCATCGGGAAGCTCCCTGGAGAAGGGAATGGCTACCCAGTCCAGTATTCTTGCTTGAGAAATCCCTTGGACAGAGGAGCCCGGCGGGCTACAGTTCATGGGGTTGCAAAAAGTTGGACCCGACTTAGTAACTAAACAACAACAATAATAGTTTTTACCCTCACAGCACTCACATGCATTGTTACATCTTGCCAGGTTTGCAGGTTGGACACATAGAGGCACAAAGAAGTCAAGTGACACACTTTGAATCAGAGCCTGAGGCAGTATGGTGATAGAGGTTGAACACCTGCTGTGTTAGGCCCAGTCCTGAGTGCTTTCCATATATGAGGTCATTTAATTCTTACCACCCAGGACTGATCTCCTTTAGAATGGACTGGTTGGATCTCCTTGCAGTCCAAGGGACTCTCAAGAGTCTTCTCCAACACCACAGTTCAAAAGCATCAATTCTTTGAATGAGATGGCTGGATGGCATCACCGACTTGATGGACATGAGTTTGGGTGAACTCTGGGAGTTGGTAATGGGCAGGGAGGCCTGGCGTGCTGCAATTCATGGGGTTGCAAAGAGTCGGACACGACTGAGCAACTGAACTGAACTGAACTGAAATGAATTCTTACCACAACCCTGAAAGGTAGGTGTTACCAGTTCTCGTTTTATAGATGCAGACACTGAGCTTCATAGCACTTAAGTAACCTGCCCAAAGTCATAGAGCTAGTAAGAAGCAGAGCTGGGGTTTGAACATGAGCCCACAGCCCATGTTCTTAATCACATGCCCTTTTCTGGGAATTGGTTGAAGTATGTTCATTTCCAAGGAAAACCACTCAGTATCACAGTAATCCAAGTCTGTGCCCTAACTAATAATGCTGAAGAAGCTGAAGTTGAATGGTTCTATGAAGACCTACAAGACCTTCTAGAATGAACACTCAAAAAAGATGTCCTTTTCATTACAGGGGACTGGAATGAAAAAATAGAAAGTCAAGAAATACCTGGAGTAACAGGCAAATTTGGGCTTGGAGTACAGAATGAAGCAGGGCAAAGGCTAATAGAATTTTGCCAAGAGAACACACTGGTCATAGCAAACACCCTCTTCCAACAACACAAGAGAAGACTCTACACATGGCCATCACCAGATGGTCAATACTGAAATCAGATTGATTATATTCTTTGCACCCAAAGATGGAGAAGCTCTATACAGTCAGCAAAAACAAGACCGGGAGCTGACTGTGGCTCAGATCGTGAACTCCTTATTGCCAAATTCAGACTTAAATTTCTTTCTTAAGTTAAAGAAAGTAGGGAAAACCACTAGACCATTCAGGTATGACCTAAATCAAATCAGGTCATTGTACAGTGGAAGTGATTATACAGTGGAAGTGAGAAATAGGTTCAAGGGATTAGATCTGATAGACAGAGTGCCTGAAGACCTATGGATGGAGGTTCATGACATTGTACAGGAGGCAGGGATCAAGACCATCCCCAAGAAAAAGAAATGCAAAAAGGCAAACTGGTTGTCTGAGGAGACCTTATAAATAGCTGTGAAAAGAAGAGACGTGAAAGGCAGTGGAGAAAAGGAAAGAGATACCCATTTGAATGCAGAGTTCCAAAGAATAGCAAGGAGAGATAAGAAAGCCTTCCTCAGTGATCAATGCAAAGAAACAGAGGAAAACAACAGAATGGGAAAGGCTAGCAATCTCTTCAAGAAAACTAGAGATACCAAGGGAACATTTCATGCAAAGATGGGCTCAATAAAGGACAGAAATGGTATGGACCTAAGAGAAGCAGAAGATATTAAGAAGAGGTGGCAAGAATAAACAAAAGAACTGCATAAAAAAGGTCTTAATGACTCAGATAATCACAATGGTGTGATCACTCACCTAGAGCCAGACATCCTGGAATGTGAAATCAAGTGGGCCTTAGGAAGCGTCACGATGAACAAGGCTAGTGGAGGTGATGGAATTCCAGTGGAGCTATTTCAAATCCTGAAAGATGATGCTGTGAAAGTGCTGCACTCAATATGCCAGTAAATTTGGAAAACTCAGCAGTGGCCACAGGATTGGAAAAGGTCAGTTTTCATTGCAATCCCAAAGAAAGCCAATGCCAAAGAATGCTCAAACTACCGCACAATTGCACTCATCTCACACACTAGTAAAGTAATGCTCAAAATTCTCCAAGCCAGGCTTCAACAGTACATGAACCATGAACCTCCAGATGTTCAAGGTGGTCTTAGAAAAGGCAGAGGAACCAGAGACCAAATTGCCAACATCCACTGGATCATCGTAAAAGCAAGAGAGTTCCAGGAAAACATCTACTTCTGCTTTATTGATTACACCAAAGCCTTTGACTGTGTAGATCACAACAAACTGTGGAAAATTCTTCAAGTGATGGGAATATCAGAGCACCTTACCTGCCTCTTGAGAAATCTGTATACAGGTCAAGAAGCGACAGTTAGAACTGGACATGGAGCAACAGACTGGTTCCAAGTAGGGAAAGGAGTATGTCAAGGCCATATATTGTCACCCTGCTTATTTAACTTCTATACAGAATACATCATGAGAAACGCTGGGCTGGAGGAAGCACAAGCTGGAATCAATATTGCTGGGAGAAATGTCAACAACCTCATATGCAAATGACACCAACCTTATGGCAGAAAATGAAGAAGAACTAAAGAGCCTCTTGATGGAAGTGAAAGAGGAGAGTGAAAAAGCTGGCTTAAAACTCAACATTCAGAAACTAAGATCATGGCATCTGGTCCCATCACTTCATGGCAAATACATGGGGAAAGAATGGAAACAGTGACAGACTTTATTTTTTGGGACTCCAAAATTACTCCAGATGGTGGCTGCAGCCATGAAATTAAAAGATGCTTGCTCCTTGGAAGCAAAGTTAGGAGCAAACTAGAGAGCATATTAAAATGCAGAGACATTACTTTGCTAACAAAGGTCCGTTCCAAAGCTATGGTTTTCCCAGTAGTCATGTGTGGATGTGAAAATTGGACTATAAAGAAAGCTGAGCACCGAAGAATTGATGCTTTTTAACTGTGGTGTTAGAGAAGACTCTTGAAGAGTCCCTTGGACTGCAAGGAGATCCAACCAGTCCATCCTAAAGGAAATCAGTCCTGAATGTTCATTGGAAGGACTGATGCTAAAGCTGAAACTCCAATACTTTGGCCACCTGATGTGAAGAAATGACTCATTCGAAAAGACCCTGATGTTGGGAAAGATTGAGGGCAGGAGGAGAAGGGGACGACAGAGGATGAGATGGTTGGATGGCATCACCAACTCAAAGGGCATGAGTTTGAGTAAACTCAGGGAGTTGGTGATTGACAGGGAGGCCTGGCGTGCTGCAGTCCATGGGGTCACAAAGAGTCAGACACAACTGAGGGACTGAACTGAACTGATATCAACACCTGAACTCTGGGCCAACTTACATTTATCCTGTTAGAAATTTAACTCCCCCGCCCTCCCGAATGCTTCCATGTTATGACAGTTACCTTCTTTAGTACTTTGTAAACATACAAAATGTTATATGGCTAAATATTACAGCATGCCTATCAGCATCCTTTAAATTACCTAGTGATCATGCATACTAATTTTGTGGTAATACAGAGAGCCATGGAAGAATCTTTGTTAATAAACCAATTCCATAATTAAACTTTAAATATATTTCATTCTGAATTAAAGTATGACTTAACATGAAATCCAAGGTAGAGGGCAAGGGCAAAAAAGTTATTTCATGACAGATCAGTGAGGTGTCTGAGTCCATTCACGTGTCCTGGGTGTTTAAAAAAGTTACACATCAATGATCATGCACCATTAGGTAAATAGGCAACAAAACAGAGTCTTGTGTTGGGAAAAAGGGATTACTTCCTCTTTCCAAAGTGAGGTCGTTCACCTGTTCTAACTCTTCCAGTTTTTGATTCATAGTTACTCCCACTATTCTTTCCCCCTCTGCTCCCTTCTGTTAATATTGCCACCCCCACTCAGTCCAATACTGTGTTTAAACCTTATGACAGTTGTAATTAACATGTACTGAGTTTTTCCCAGGCACTGGACACTGTGTTCTGAGCTTTACAAACATGATCTCTATTTAACGTTCTGTTAAATGCTTTTTATTAATTATCCTTTATTAACCTTTGCAGCTACTCTATAAGGTAGATGCTGTTATTATTTGCATTTTGCAGATGAAAAAGAGGAGGATCAGAAAGAATGATTAACCTGCCAAAGGCCACCTAGCTAGTAGGTGGTGGAGCCAGGGAATTGCCCAGGTCTTCCTGACTCTAGGGTCTGCACGCCTAAGGTCTCAAACTTTCTTTTTTCCCTACTGCCTACCATTTCCCATTGCCTTATTTCCTATTTTTCTTTGGACTCAGACTTACTGAATGGGTCAGTGCTCTTGCCAAAAGTCATCTCCTTTGGCCACCAAGCTCTGTAATCCCCTGATTCAACTGGGTCAACAGCATCTCATCTTGCTTTCCAAATATTGCCTTTCTCCCAGGTTTTGTCATTTTGCTCTTCTCTTTGCTAAAAGCTCTTTTTAAATCTTGTAGACACTTGACCAAATCTCTCATCCTGACTTCTCTCCTGAATTGTACTGCTTCTCTACTTACTTGTTAGATGTTTCCGCTTGGATGTTTCCCTGTCATTTCAAACACGTGCCTCAAACATGACTTTGCTTTTTATTAACCTCCGAGTTTCATCTTAATTTTTCTATGTAAAGGCTCCATCAGCTCACAGTCGGCTTCACAATAAAGTCCACATTTTACTCAGGCATTAAAGTTCTTCCAGGGCTTCCCTGGTGGCTCAGAGGTTAAAGCATCTGCCTGCAATGTGGGAGACCTGGGTTCGATCCCTGGGTTGGGAAGATCCCCTGGAGAAGGCAATGGCAACCCACTCCAGTATTCTTGCCTGGAGAATCCCATGGACGGAGGAGCCTGGTAGGCTGCAGTCCATGGGGTCGCAAAGAGTCAGACAGACACGACTGAGCGACTTCGCTTTCACTTATCTTCCAGATAACCCTTTGGTGGAACTTTTCAACCTGATTTCCTCTGTTCCCTAAAATGAACTACCATTTTAGCCAGACTGATCGAGCCACTGTCCTCCAAATACCTGATTGACCTCCCTGCCATCTTTTAAGACCTAGTGCATGGTCTGCTTACTGTGAGAAACCTTTCCTGAGCACTCATCAGGAACCAGGCATAGGGTGTTATTTCATCTTTTCCTGTGTCCATGCTTGATCTCCTAAATTACTCAATAGATTATGACCTTTGTAACCCCTCTGGTATCTAGTGTGGCACAGTGCCTGGCACATAGTCACTACTTACTAAATATTAGTTGATTGATGGGTTGTTTAGTAGGAGGGTAGAATGGAGAGGGACTGGCCACAAAAGTGTATCCAGAGAGTTGAACCCTTTTCTGGAGGACAGATAATATTTTTTCCTCATCTTTTTATATTGGGAGCCATAGCCAGTGCCTGGAGTGCAGTAATTGAGTTCAGCCAAGCAGTGACTCTGTGCCAGGCACTGTGCTAGGTGCTGGGTAAAGTTTCTAAATGAATGAAGGACTTTTGACGTTGTGCCTCTGTTTCCCAGCTTCTGTTTGTCCACCTTTCCTGCTGGTGAATTTCAGTGTTTCTGTGGTTGTCAGGTATTAAGAGTCCCAGTGCACAGCCTAAGATGCTTCCTCTCCAGAATGGGTCTCTTCTCTAAACTGGGGCTGTTCCCCTGGTATGCCAGAAAACCTCCAGGTTGGTCACAGCTCTTTCTGGGATCAGCATGGAAGGAAAACTTCACCCAGGTGATAGCCAAGAAGCATCAAAGAGGACAGGAAAGTCAGAAGAAACCAAGACATCTTGGGCCACTAGATGATTCCTGGCAGGAAAGGTAAGGCCCTTCCCCTTAACAAGTCTGAATCTCTGGGCCTGTTGAAATTCTGTAGGCTTGATGTGCAATGTGGTGTTGCAAGGATTCAGAGGGCACCTCAGGTAGGATACCCAGGACAAACTGAAAACATCTAAGGAATACTGGCAGAAATGCTTTGGGATTGCAGAAAATACTCTTCTTGCCTTTACGTGTGTTTTTGGCAGAAAGGGGATATTAAACTGCAATCCTCTGTCTAAAAAGGTCCAGGATAGGTCTGCTGAAAACAAGGGACTTGGAGATGAGATGGATTAGAAATGAATAGTCCCACTGCAGTCATGCAAATACAAATATACCTCATTTTATGCAACAACTGTATTTTCTAAATCAAATTATATTTTAAAAGCGTTAGGGAGGTGAGCTATTTAAAGGAACCCAACAGTGAAGCCTTTTTGTAATATGATTAATTACCTCCTGATAAATCTGGATTTTTCTTATATTAGGTTTGCCCATCTGTTCAGCTTTGTTAAGCAGATAGCACCAAAATGGGCTCTCCTCCCAGACTCTTATCTCCCCGGGGGCCTGAGAGTTAGGTCTTCTGAATGACAAGTAAAATGCCGGAGCAAATGGCGGCAGGAGGTACTTTTGTGGAGTAAGAGGCTCAGTACATATTTAGATAATGAATTAGGTACCTGGTTTATTTTATTCAAGGCTGGCTGATGTTGTGATGCCACTCTGGAGGCTGAGCTATGAAGAACAGCTCAAGGTAGGGACCCAGCGCAAGTCTTCACTACTCCATCCCATCAGGTACTAGACTTGTAGGAAGCTTGGCTGGACAGCTCTACCCAGATGCCCCAACAGGTCCTTAAAAAAGCAATATGCTAATGAATCTGAAATTTTCACTTTAGGCCAGTTACGTCTTCCAAACACTAGAGCCTTATATCGAAATGCCTGTTTCCTTTCTTCCTTGATTTTTTTTGTGTATGGTACTTATAGCTCTGTGTATGTGTGTAGCAACTATTCTTGCTTCATATATAGCTGTACTTTCCAACACGGTAGCCACTAGCTACATGTGGCTATTTAAATTTAAATACAGTCAATTCTGCTCTAATGCTTGTTTTGAAAATGAAAATTTGTTCCAACAGATTGAGGTCTTAGGGAACAATTTGAACATAATGCAGATTTCATGTTTGCTTAGGAATGACTTCATCCATAAGAAACGCAAGATAAAAGGGTATCCATACCTAGCTGAACTGAGCTGGGTATGAATTCATAAAATGAACACGTGTACACATATCATACATCTCCTGGCTTCCTCAGTTCACTGAGAGGTTATGAGCCACACCCATTCACATCTGCTGTGAGAACTTTCTGTTCCGCCCACATAACCCTCTTTTCACCATCTCATGTCTCACAAGTGGACAGCCACTTCCACAAGCAAGTTTCAGGTCTTTGTGGTAATGTGCCATCCCATTTATACATTGCTTAACCATTTAACATGCAGAAAACTGTGTTGTTTTTATTAGTTTCCTACATTTTCTGTGAGTGTAACTGATAAAGATTTGGAATGTGAGTGTGCAACCCCATTTTCCCGTGAGCCCTGTGATTTGTTTGGAGTATTGTGCATAGTATGGAGTAAGAATGCTTGTCATACATGATAGCAGAGCCAACTGCTATTAAAATGAAATAAGATGAAAAATTCAGTTCCTCAGTTGCATAAGTCACTTTTCAAGGGCTCAGTAGCCACCTGTAGCTAGTGTAGGCTGCCATATTATAGAGAACATAACACCAATAGAGAACATTTCCATTATCACAGCAGGTCTACTGGACAGCACTAACATATAGCTGAAATGTTCAGTCTGAAAGGTCAGATAGAACGATGAGTTTACACAAGAGTTCACTTAAACTTTTCCCAATACCATGTTAGATCTGTGGCTGTCCCATCATTCTGAGTTCCTTATCTGCTGAGACCATGACCCAAGGACTCATGGGACTACTTTCTCTCATCCTGTTTGTTTTCTGTTCTTTGAGTTGATACTGCTGAAGTTGTTCCATTGCTTATGTTCTTTTGCAGATGAAATTTGAAGCTCAGAAGAAAATTTTAGAGAGACTAGAATTTTACCTCCAAGGGCTAAATGGAGTCAATATGACAACAACTGGACCCAGATCCAAGGGGCTCTGCTGTTTTCTCCATCCTATTATACCTTCTGTAAGTCCATATTTCCCTATCCTTTATCTACTAAGTCTCCTTAATAGCTAATAATATCAGCCAATACTTAACTGGGCACTTGCTGGGGACCAGGCTCTATGCTAAGTGAGTAACATGCATCATTGTCTTGTTTTACTGTTTCCAGTCACACTGAGGGTAGACACTATCATTTTACAGATGAATACTTGAGGCTCAGTGATTTTATTATTTTTGTCTATTTTAAATTTTTACTTTTTGGCTGCACTGGGTTTTTGTTGCTGCACACAGGCTTTCTCTGGTTGCAACAAGCAGGGGACTATTCTTTAGTTGTGTTGTGTGGGTTTCTCATTGTGGTGGCTTCTCTTGTTGGCAGAGCATGGGCACTAGGGCATGCAGGCTTCAGTAGTTGTGGTGCATGGGCTTAGTTGCTCCATACCATGTGGAATCTTCCTGGACCAGGGATCAAACCCATGTTCCCTGCATTGGCAGGTAGATTCTTAACCACTGCAGCACCAGGGAAACCCAAGAGATTAAATAATTTGCTGAAGGACACACATCTAGAAAGTGCCAGATCTAAGGTTTATACTTAGGTCAATCTGATGCAAAGCCACTTTTTCAACAATTACACACTGCTACCTCCTTAGAAAGATCTCAGACTTTGGAAAACTTATAATGAGGCTGCAGAGAGGCAGAATTTACTTTGTGGCAGAGGTTGACAAACTATGGCCCAAAAGCCACATCTGCTCTGCTGCTTGACTTTGTAAATAAAGTTTTATTGGAACACAGCTGAGCTCACTTGTTTATAGATTATCTGTGGCTACTTTTGCACTGCCATGGCAGAGTCAAATAGTTGGGATAGGGACCACACAGCCTGAAAAGCCTAAAATTATTTACTATTTGGCCCTTTATTTGGCTTCCCAGATGGCTCAGTGGTAAAGAATCTGCCTTCCAATGCAGGAGACGCCAGAGACATGGGTTTGATCCCTGGGTTGGGAAGATCCCCTGGAGAAGGGAATGGCAAACCACTCCAGTATTCTTGCCTGAAAAATTCCATGGGCAGAGGAGCCTGGAGGGCTATGGCCAGGGGGTCACAGAAAGTTAGACAAAACTAAGCACACATGCACACTTCCTTTATTGAAAAAGGTTTTCAGCTCCTGCTTTATGGAAAGATTGGATCTCTTTTTCTTCTATACAGTGTC
The DNA here is from genome assembly GCF_027580195.1 of Bos mutus. Classification (NCBI taxonomy): domain Eukaryota; kingdom Metazoa; phylum Chordata; class Mammalia; order Artiodactyla; family Bovidae; genus Bos; species Bos mutus. Next base: position 49,933,683 of record NC_091646.1, read on the forward strand.
TATGGAGTGCTTTTATCTTCTCAGCCATGGACTTTCATGTAGTCGTATCTCCTAATCAAGCATCTTTTATTTTTTTCTCATCCAGAGAACACTCTTTCATTCTTTGTATTTTGTCCTGCTTGGTTTTAATTTACCTGTTGTCCCTATCCTGTCCTTCTGCCTTCTCCAGCCTGTCATTGATGGCTACTGAAATAAGTCTACCTTCTCTGTGAACCGAGGTCCAGGTGGCAATCCAAAGACTGTGGGGTACTACCTGGGAACTTGGAGAGGTCAGCTGAAGCATGTGCCTAGTAGAAATAACAAACCAAACACTGAAAGGAAAGGGGAGATTGCAGAGAACAGTGTCTGTGGGAGTGGAGAGGAGTGGAAAATATGGTGGATTTAAAGGAGATGGTTGAATTTGAAGCCTTTGATGCCCCATGGACTGTAGCCCCACCAGGCTCCTCTGTCCATGGAATTCTCCAGGCAAGAATACTGGAGTGGATTGCCATTCCCTTCTCTAGGGATCTTCCCAACCCAGGGATCGAACCTGGGTCTCCTGCATTGCAGGCAGATTCTTTACCATCTGAGCCACCAGGGAAGCCCAAAGGAGAAGGTTGAATTGGAAGCCTTTGATTTAGAGCATGATCACAAGGTTAATTGGAGATGTGGTGTGTATAGATACACAATGGAATCTTACTCAGCCACAAAAATAATGAAATAATGCCATTTGCAGCAACGTGGATGGACCTAGAGATTATCGTATTAAGTGATATAGTTCAGATCAGATCAGTCGCTTAGTCGAGTCTGATTCTTTGTGATCTCATGAACTGCATCATGCCAGGCCTCCCTGTCCATCACGAACTTCTGGAGTCTACCCAAACCCATGTCTATTGAGTTGGTGATGCCATCCAACCATCTCATCCTCTGTCGTCCCCTTCTCCTTCTGCCTTCAATCTTTCCCAGCATCGAGGTCTTTTCAAATGAGTCAGCTCTTCGCATCAGGTGGCCAAAATATTGAAGTTTCAGCTTCAACATCAGTCCTTCCAGTGAACACCCAGGACTGATCTCCTTTAGGATGGACTGGTTGGATCTCCTTGCAGTCCAAGGGACTCTCAAGAGTCTTCTCCAACACCACAGTTCAAAAGCATCAATTCTTTGGCACTCAGCTTTCTTTATAATCCAACTCTCACATCCATACATGACCACAGGAAAAACCATAGCCTTGACTAGATGGACCTTTGTTGCCAAAATAATGTCTCTGCTTTTCAATATGCTGTCTAGGATGGTCATAACTTTCCTTGCAAGGAGCAAGCGTCTTTTAATTTCATGCCTGCAGTCACCATCTGCAGTGATTTTGGAGCCCAGAAAAATAAAGTCAGCTATTGTTTCCATTGTTTTCCCATCTATTTGTCATGAAGTGATGGGACCAGATGCCATGATCTTAGTTTTCTGAATGTTGAACTTTAAGCCAACTTTTTCACTCTGATCTTTCACTTCCATCAAGAGGCTCTTTAGTTCTTTACTTTCTGCCATCAGGGTGGTGTCATCTGCATATCTGAGGTTATTGATATTTCTCCCGGCAATCTTGATTCCACCTTGTGCTTCTTCCAGTCCAGCGTTTCTCATGATGTACTCTGCATATAAGTTAAATAAGCAGGGTGACAATATACGGCCTTGAGGTACTCCTTTCCCTACTTGGAACCAGTTTGTTGTTCCATGTCCAGGTCTAACTGTTGCTTCCTAACCTGCATACAGGTTTCTCAAGAGGCAGGTCAGGTGGTCTGGTATTCCCATCTCCTTCAGAATTTTCCACAGTTAATTGTGATTCACACAGTCAAAGGCTTTGGCATAGTCAATAAAGCAGAAATAGATGTTTTTCTGGAACTCTCTTGCTTTTTTGATGATCCAGCGGATGTTGGCAATTTGATCTCTGGTTCCTCTGCCTTTTCTAAAACCAGCTTGAACATCTGGAAGTTCATGGTTCATGTATTGCTGAAGCCTGGTTTGGAGAATTTTAAGCATTACTTTACTAGCGTGTGAGATGAGTGCAATTGTGTGGTAGTTTGAGCATTCTTTGGCATTGGCTTTCTTTGGGATTGGAATGAAACGTGACCTTTTCCAGTCCTGTGCCCACTGCTGAGTTTTCCAAATTTGTTGGCATATTGAGTGCTGCACTTTCACAGCATCATCTTTCAGGATTTGAAAGAGCTCAACTGGAATTCCATCACCTCCACTAGCTTTGTTCGTAGTGATGCTTCCTAAGTGGCATAAGCTAGACAGATAAAGAAAAATATATTATATTGCTTATATGTGGAATCTAAAAAAAATAATACAAATGAACTTATTTGCAAATCGGAAATAGACCCACAAACACAAAACAAATTTGTGATTACCAAAGGGGAAAGTGAGGGGAAAGGATAAATTAGGAGTTTGGGATTAACATAGACACACTACTATATATAAAACAGATAACTAACAAGGACCTAATGTGTAGCACAGGTCCTTGTGCTATATATTAAACTCTACTGAATATTCTGTAATAACCTGTAAAGGAAAAGAATCTGAAAAAGAACATATATATGTATGTGTGTATATGTGTATACATGTGCTGTACATGTGAAAATAACACAAAATTGTAAATCAACTATACTTCAGTTAAAAAAGACATAAAAAACCAAGGTTAATTGGGGATACTTTTTGGTGGGTAATCATTCTATTATAGTGCTAGCAATCAACCTCCACCCCCAGCTTTCTTCCTCTAAAAACCATATGCCTGAGACCTAGTAAGCATTTCATCAGTGTTAATGCTGGTACTGTTGCTCTCTCATTATCATCACTGTTGTCATCATTGTCGTCATTATTGTCTTCATTTTATGTTGCTTTCTGTACTAACAGCAGTCTCCTGCTTGTTAGAGAGATGCCCTTTCTATTTCACATCCCTAAATCCCTGAAAATCAGAGCTTTCTGTGATAAATCTACCTTAAAAGAATTGATAGGGAAGGTGAGTTCTGTGAGGGAAATCACAGTGTCATATTTCTGAGACTTAATTCTAGTATCCATTCCCAGATTCCATTCCTGAACTTTCCATTTGCCCATTTTCAATAAATTCACTTGAAAAACCATGTTTTTATATTAGTCACACTGTTTAATATCCATATGCCTTAGACTACAGTTCATTAGGGCAGGCACTTGGGTTTCTTTTTTTCCCCGTGTACTGAATTAAATGAGTATATGACGTCAGTGTTCTGTTATTCACTAACAGAAAAGCAAAACCCATTACATTTTATTTCCCTCTTAAAATCTGAACAGAAAGCATACCTTGTCATATCATGCATTTGTGGCAGGAGAGAAAATATTGAGAACTAGCTCTGTTAAGAATAGGTGTTTTAATGGCTAGACCAGGAAGCAGGTTTTTCCTCTGAAAAATGGCCTTGAGCATGAATTAGGTACTTTGCTTCTTCACATCTGCATATGCCTCTGTGGAGGAGAGGATTTGAGTTGCCAGACATTTTCTTCTAAATTATCTTTTAGGAAGAAACTGTGTAAATCAAATTCTTTTTCTTTCCATAGACAGGGATGTAGTCTATGTACGGTCTAACCATCGGAAAAACATCCCCGAGAAACACAATCAAGTGGCACAGGTAATAAGGAACAAAGAAAGGCTGGTTGAAGATGACCCCGGGCATTGCAGTCTAACTACAGCAACCCTGACATTTTAATAATAGAGCCACATCTAGTGCTGCAGGGGAGGAGGGGTTCTGTTCTGAAAGTGTACCTCTTAATGTCAGAGAGAACATTGCTAGTGTTTCATTTCAGAGAGGAGGAGAGAGAACTGCATCCATTATTGCAAATGTCAAATGTCCAAACAATTTAATAGGGGGAAAATTTAGAACAGAGAGGTACTGATGAGGACAGGATAGCAAGTAGCATGTGTCTGAAATAGTGGGAAGGCTAGTGTTTTCAGCAGAACAAGGTTGAAAAATATGATGAGAAATGTGGGAGTGGGCATAAGACATCTACATCATGACATTTTTACATCCTTCTGTTTCATGTACCCATTATTTACTGAGTACCTACTATGGGTCAGGCACTGTGGTACGTGCTGGGGATCCAGGGGTGACTCAAACATGGTACCTGCCTTCCTGGAACTTAAAAAGGGAAAAGCCTTACTTATGAGGACTTAACAAGACTCCCAACTGAGATACTTGTTCCCTATTTATACTTACTAGTATCCATCAGCTTTATGAGACTTGGTGGTTCCTTCTGATAGGACACATCTTGGCCTCAAAGATTTCCTGGCCAGGACATAGCTCTCATCATAGGATCATTTTCCAGAAATCTTCCTACATGACCCTTATCAGCATCTTCTCCCATTGTATTCAGTGACTATTCTAAATTCTTACCTCTCCTTGAATTTCCTATCCCATCACGTTTACCCTTGCTTTTGACAGATGGCTGTGCCTGGTTCTTCACTGGAAAATTAAGACCATCAGATGAGAACTCTCTTAGCTACTTCCCCTACCATCTACCAATTTTGCTGAAACCTTACCCCGCTTTTTCCTCCTATCTCAGTGAAATGCTCTCAGTTCTCCCTGTCCAAGGTTGTTCTTCTTGAAACACCATCTTGGACTCATCTCTCTCCCCAGGATCCTTGCTCCTTCATTACATTCCCTCTTTCTCCTATATCTTTACCTCTTTTTCCCCACCTATGTAAGCTCTTTTCTTTCAGTTCATAAGCATGTTCAGTATTTTTCATCTTTTTAAAAAAAATCTGATGGTTCTTGCTTCTGCCCCCAATAATCCCTAGAAATCAATCTTTCCAAAGTTACCAATGACCTCTGTTTTGCCAAATTTAATGGAAACTTTCTGCCCCTAACTTATTCAACTTTTCTCTGCCTTTGGCACCACTTCTTATTCTTATTTTCCTCCTTGGGAACACTGTTTTTGTTTGGTTTCTATGATACCATTCTCTGATGGGTTTCCTCCTGTTTCTCTGGCCAAAATCTCTTAGTCTTTCTTATGGGATCTTTTTCTCATTTTCTGTCCCATGGTAAGTGTTAGTATCCTCCAGGACTCTGCCCTTGGCCTTGTTTTTGAATATATTCATGGGAGACTGAACACCCCTATAGCTGATGATTGGAATCAGTCAGTCAGTTCAGTCACTCTGTCGTGTCCAACTCTTTGCGACTCCATGGACTGCAGCACACCAGGCTTCCCTGTCCATCACCAACTCCCAGATTTTACTCAAACTTATGTCCATTGAGTCAGTGATGCCATCCAACCATCTCATCCTCTCTCATTCCCTTCTCCTCCTGCCTTCAATCTTTCCCTGCATCGAGGTCTTTTCAAATGAGTCAGTTCTTCACATCAGGTGGCCAAAGTACTGGAGTTTCAGCTTCAGCATCAGTCCTTCCAATGAACATTCAGGACTGATTTCCTTTAGGATGGACTGGTTGGATCTCCTTGCAGTCCAAGGGACTCTCAAGAGTCTTCTCTAACACCACAGTTCAAAAGCATCAATTCTTCAGTGCTTAGCTTTCTTTATAGTCCAACTCTCACATCCATACATGACTACTGGAAAAACCATAGCTTTAACTAGATGGATGGATGATTGGAATGACCACCTATAAATTGACAACTCCTAAACTTACATTTTCATTCCAGCTCCGTCTTGAGCATTGTCCTGCGGAGCTCTTCAAGTCAGCATTGGCCCACATTAAGATTTCTCAACCTCTACACTATTTACATTTTGAATTGAATAATTACTTATTGTTTGGGGCTGTTAGGTGTGCTGTAAGATGTTTACCAGCATCCCTGGCCTCTGCCCTTAGGGACCATCAATCCGTTGTGACAACCAAAAATGTTTCCAGATATATTTTGTGCAGTACAATCACTTCTGGTTGAGAACCATTGCCCTAAACTAAATATATACTCTTCTCTTTCCAAGTGTGCCCTTTTTTTCCTCACCTTAGTAAATGGTAGCAACATGTACTAGAAACGTACATCATCTTTGACTTCTCTGTCTTTTTTATGGCTGGGCCATGCAGCTTCCAGGATCTTAGTTCCCCAGCTAAGGATCAAACCCATGCTCCCTGCAGTGGAAGTGCAGAGCCCTAACCACTAGGCCAGTAGGGAATTCCCCTAGATTCCTCTGTCTTAATCCCACTTCTTCCTCAGCCGCATCTAATTATCTCCAAGTCCTTTCAGTTTCCTTTCCTTTTTTTTTTTTTTTTTTGGTGCTGTGGGGCAGTGGTGGGGGAGTTTTGTTCTTATTTTGTTTTTGGTTTTGTTCTTATTTATTTACTGGGTTCAGTTTTTCTTTCTAAAAATATCTTGACTCCACCCTCTTCTTTCTATTTCCACCACCATTATCACTATCATGATTACTACCACTCCAGTCCAAGCTTCCATCTTCTCTCAGACTGCTACAATAGCTTCTAAATTGGTCTCACTATTATTTAGGGTCTGTTTGTTATGCATGTATGCGTTCTTAGTCGTTCCAGTCTTGTTAGACTCTTTGCGACCTATGGACTGTAGCCGGCCAGGCTCCTCTGTCCATGGGATTCTCCAGGGAAGAATACTGGAGTGGGTTGCCATGCCCTCCTCCAGGGGATCTTCCCCATCTGGGGATTGAAGCTGTGTCTCCAGAATTGCAGATTCTTTACCCACTGAGCCACCTGGGAAGCCCCTATATTGTTAGGATTCTATAAATATTCACTCCTGTGCCAAATAGATGTATTAAGATTTTGTTTCCTTTATTGTATGTACTATTTTTTCTTTCATTTTGTATTATGGAAAGTTACAAGCATATTAAAGTATAGAATGATATAACAAACCACATATACCCATTAACAAGCTTCAATAACTATCAACACGTGGCCCAACTTGTTTTCACTGTCCTCTCACCCACTTTCCACTAACCCCTTTGGATTTGATTGAGGCAAATTCTAGGCATTGTATTATATAATATGCTAATACTGCAGCTTGAGTTTTAACAGAAAGGACTTAAATTTTTAAACATAATTTCATACTCTTGTCACACCTGAAAATAAGCATTTATCCCTTAATATCATCAAATACCTAGTAAATGTTCAGATTTGGCACTATATTATCTCATAAAAGGGGCTTCCCTGGTGGCTCAGATGGTAAAGAGTCTACCTGCAGTGTGGGAGACCTGGGTTTGATCCCTGGGTCAGGAAAATCCCCCGGAGAAGGAAATGGCAACGCACTCCAGTATTCTTGCCTAGAAAATCCCATGGATGGAGGAGCCTGGCAGGCTATAGTCTATGGGGTTGCAAAGAGTTGGACACAACTGAGTGACTTCACTTTCTTTCTTATCTCAAAAAACTTGATTGTTATAGTTGGTTTGTTCAAACCAAGATTCAAGCAAGATTCAAGGTATACACATTGCATTTGATTAACATGTCTCTTTAGCCTCTTAATTTATAAGTACTTTTCCCTATTAATTTCTTTGTCCCTGCAGTTTACTTTTTAAAGAAACTGGTTTGTTTTCATATGGAGATTCTCACTTTGTGGATTTTGCTGATTGAATCTTCTTGATATCATTGAGTGTTCTTCCTCTGTCCCCTGTATTTACTATGAGCTGGTAGATGTAGAGTGTTTATCAGAATCACGTTTGATTTTTGGCAAGAATGTTTTTATACATAATGTCTAATGGGCTGTCTTTTGGTGATGTTAAGATTGAACCGTTGATTCAGGTATCATCAGTCTCATCCACTCATTGAAAAGTTCCCTGTCAGCTTTTCACCTAATGGTTTAGCTGTCTTTGGTGATCATTGCCTAGATCCATTATTTCAGAAAGGGGTTGCAGTGTAGTGATATTCTAAATCTATCATTTATTAGTAAAAATCCTTATAGAAATAACTTTTCCCTACCAATCCTTTGATTACTCTAAGGTACTCTTACAAGAAAGGCAGGATAAATCCTTGTTTCTTTGTCCTTCCTCAAAAGATGATCAGTTAAATGTGTTTGTTTTGGTACCATTATGAATCATAAATTTTTTTTAGCATACTTGATGTATTTTAATCTACTACAGCTAACTAGAGTTTTCTTGGTACTCAAAATATTCCATTTTTGGCCAATTGAAACCTCTTTAGGTTGCTTATGAACCCTAGATGGCCCTGATAGTTCTAGAATGGTAAGATATTTCTAGCACACCTAGTCCATTTTCTGTTTAGGAGCTGAAATCAGCCATTTCTTCAAGGAATCCTTGTCTCGTTTAATGGGAAATGGTAGGGTGCTAGGTGGGTGCTTATTTATACTAAGTTGGTCATATTTCAAAGCCTCGTAAGTGGACAGTGCTAGGAAATATTTTTTAAAAGAGAAAATATATCATGTATTTATAGTGATATACCCAAATCAAATTAAAAATTACAGAGTTTTTACTTAAATCCTTTGATTTTATATTTTTATCTCCTGTCTCTTACAGTAAAAACTTTAGTCCTGACAACATTAGTATAATTACAGTTGACCCTTGAACAAGTTCACAGTTAGGGGTGCCAACCCCAGTGCAGTTGAAAATCCACCTCTTATCTGTGATTCTTCATCTGTGGATTCAATCAGCCATGCATCATATAGTCCCTGTAGTACAGGTTTAGTGAAAAAAATCCTCCTATAAGTGGACCTATGCAGTTCAAACCCATATTGTTCAAGGGTCAGCTGTACCTATTTATTCTATACGAGTCTTTATGTACAATTTCAGAACAATCGTACTAATATTACTAACAAATGGTTACTGAAAAGAGTTCGAGATCTCTGTCCAGTTCTTTTTGTCAAATTATTGTGATTGTGAAGGAATTCATCTCTTTGTAGTTACATCACCAACTTGACACTTGATACATGGGTTGGTTTTTTTTTTCCCCTCATTTTGCTTGCTTTCAAATTATAGGGATGGATTTTTTTTTTTTTTTTACTTTTTCCTTTTGATTGAATTTTTAAAATAATTTTATAAGATATTTACATGGTTTCAAAGTCAAATCTACAAAATGAAGGTGTATTTAGAGAGTTCTAGCTTTCACCTCTGACCCGTCTACCCAGTTTGCTTCCTTCGTCTAAGGGTGACATTATTATTCACTTTTATTTATTTGTGAAAAATGGAAACACATTTGTATCTCCCCCTTTCTTAGCTAAAAGGTAGCTTAATGTGCACATGGTTCTGTATCTTTTTAAAAAATTAATTTATTTATTTTAGTTGGAGGCTAATTACTTTACAATATTGTAGTGGTTTTTGCCATACATCAACATGAATCAGCCATGGATGTACATGTGTTCCCCATCCTGAACCCCCCTCCCACCTCCCTCCCCATCCCATCTCTCAGGGTCATTCCAGTGCACCAGCCCTGAGAACTCTGTCTCATGCATTGAACCTGGACTGGTGATCTGTTTCACATGTGATAATATACATGCCTCAATGCTATTCTCTCAAATCATTCCACCCTGGCCTTCTCCCACAGAGTCCAAAAGTCTGTTCTTTACATCTGTGTCTCTTTTGCTGTCTCACATATAGGGTCATTGTTACCATCTTCCTAAATTCCATATATATGCATTAATATACTGTATTGGTGTTTTTCTTCCTGACTTACTTCACTTTGTATAATAGGCTCCAGTTTCATCCACCTCATTAGAACTGATTCAAATGCATTCTTTTTAATAGCTGATTCCATTGTGTAATATTGTAATATTCTACTGTGTATACATACCACAGCTTTCTTATCCATTCCTCTGCTGATGGACATCTAGGTTGCTTCGATGTCCTAGCTATTGTAAACAGTGCTGTGATGAACATTGGGGTACATGTGTCTCTTTCAATTCTGGTTTCCTCAGTGTGTATGCCCAGTTTTTTTTCCATTTAATAATGTACTTTGTTTTTTTTTAAAAAAATAGCTGCTTAGTTTTATATAATGTGATGAATTTTAAAACTTTTGGTTTCATGGCTTGATTAAATTACATCATTTTCTCATTGGCTTAGTTTTCTATGAACCTATTGCTTTTTGTTTCTTCTGAGTGCTCTAAGAGCTCTGTTGAACATTCATCAATATTATCCATATGGTCAAAAACTTGAGTTTAGTTTTTTTCCCTGAAGAGCTTTTTTCTGGAGAATCCATGCTAGGCTCCTGAGGGCTTCTGCTGGACTGTTACCTTGGGACTCCTTTTTCTGTTCTCTTCCTGTCCTTCCCCCTGTTTCTGAGATCCTCTATGTCTTTTTCTGGTTTACATCCTTATTTGGCTGGAATACAACCTCCATTAGCTTCCTGAGGAAGGATTCCCAGGAATAAGAGTCTTTGCATGTCTATAAATGTCTTCATTCTTTCCTGACATGTGATTAAGAGTTTTTCTAGATTTCAAATTCTAGATTTGAATCATTTTCTTTTATAAATTTGAAGACATGGTTTCATTGTCATCTGACTGCTAGTGTGGTGTAAATCTAAATGCCACTTGAAGTTCTATTTCTTTGTAGATAATCTCTACCCTCTTTTTTGGTCTAGAAGCTTTTAGGAAATCTGTTTATCCCTGAAACTTCATGACCATGTGGCTCTTCTTTCACTCATGGTGGTGGGCACTTTGTAGCCTTTTTTAACCTGGAAGCTAGTATTTTCAGATGTAGGGAATTTTTCTGTGTTATTTCTTTAAATATTTTTTATTTTTATTTTCTGTCCATGCCACTCAGCTCATGGGATCTTAATTCCCTGACCAAGGATTGAACCCTGGCCTCTGCAGTGAAACCGCCAAGTCCTAACCACTGGACTGCCAGGGAATTCCCTATTTTTATTTTATTTTTTGAAGTATAGTTGATTTGCAATGTTGTGTTAGTTTCAGGTATACAGCAAACTGATTCAGTTATACATATATATTCTTTATCATATTCTTTTGCTTTATAGGTTATTATAAGATATTGAATATAGTTCCTTCTACTGTATAGCAGATCCTTGTTGCTTATCTATTTTATATATAGGAGTGTGTATAAGTTAATTCCAAACTCCTAATGTATCCCTCCCCCAATCCTTCCCTGTAGATAAGTTTGTTTTTATATCTGTAAGTCTATTTTGTAAATAAGTTAGTTTGTATCATTTCTTTGAGATTCTGCATATAAGTGATAGCATATGATATTTATCTTTTTTCCATCTGACTTAATATGGTAATCTCTAGGCTTATTCTGGAATGTGAAGTCAAATGGGCCTTAGGAAGCATCACTAAGAACAAAGCTAGTGGAGGTGATGGAATTCCAGTTGAGCTCTTTCAAATCCTGAAAGGTGATGCTGTGAAAGTGCTGCACTCAATATGCCAGCAAATTTGGAAAACTCAGCAGTGGCCACAGGACTGGAAAAGGTCAGTTTTCATTCCAATCCAAAGAAAGGCAGTGCCAAAGAATGCTCAAACTACCGCACAATTGCACTCATCTCACACGCTAGTAAAATAATGCTCAAAATTCTCCAAGCCAGGCTTCAGCAATACATGAACCATGAACTTTCAGATGTTCATGTGGTTTTAGAAAAGGCAGAGGAACCAGAGTTCAAATTGCCAATATCTGATGGATCATGGAAAAAGCATGAGAGTTCCAGAAAAACATCTATTTCTGCTTTATTGACTATGCCAAGGCCTTTGACTGTGTGGATCACAATAAACTGTGGAAAATTCTGAAAGAGATGGGAATACAAGACCTCTTGATCTGCCTCTTGAGAAACCTGTATGCAGGTCAGGAAGCAACAGTTAGAACTGGACATGGAACAACAAACTGTTTCCAAATAGGAAAAGGAGTACATCGAGGCTGTATATTGTCACCCTGCTTATTTAACTTATATGCAGAGTACATCATGAGAAATGCTGGGCTGGAGGAAGCACAGGCTGGAATCAAGATTTCTGGGAGAAATATCAATAACCTCAGATATGCAGATGACACCACCCTTATGGCAGAAAGCGAAGAGGAACTAAAGAGCCTCTTGATGGAAGTGAAAGAGGAGAGTGAAAAAGTTGGCTTAAAGCTCAACATTCAGAAAACTAATATCATGGCATCTGGTCCCATCACTTCATGGCAAGTAGATGGGGAAACAGCGGAAACAATGGCTGACTTTATTTTTTTGGGCTCCAAAATCACTGCAGATGGTGATCGCAGCCATGAAATTAAAAGACGCTTACTCCTTGGAAGGAAAGTTATGACGAACCTAGACAGCATATTGAAAGGCAGAGACATTACTTTGCCAATAAAGGTCCATCTAGTCAAGGCTATGGTTTTTCTAGTGGTCATGTATGGGTGTGAGAGTTGGACTAGAAAGAAAGCTGAGTGCCGAAGAATTGATGCTTTTGAACTGTGGTGTTGGAGAAGACTCTTGAGAGTCCCTTGGACTGCAAGGAGATCCAACCAGTCCATTCTGAAGGATATCAGTCCTGGGTGTACTTTGAAAGTAATGATGCTAAAGCTGAAACTCCAGTACTTTGGCCACATCATGCGAAGAGTTGACTCATTGGAAAAGACTCTGATGCTGGGAGGGATTGGGGGCAAGAGGAGAAGGGGATGACAGAGGATGAGATGGCTGGATGGCATCACCGACTCGATGGACATGGGTTTGGGTGAACTCCAAGAGTTGGTGATGGACAGGGTGGCCTGGCGTGCTGCGGTTCATGGGGTCGCAAAGAGTTGCACACAACTGAGTGGCTGAACTCAGCTAGGCTTATCCCTGTTGCTGCAAATGGCATTATTTCATTCTTTTTTTAATGGCTGAGTAGCATTACATTTTATACATGTATATACTGTATCTTTATCCACTCATCTGTTGCTGAACATTTGCATTGCTTCCATGTCTTGGCTATTGTAAATAATGCTGCTATGGACAATGGGGTGCATGTATATTTTCAAATTATAGTTTTATCCAGATATGTGCCCAGGAGTAGGGTTGCTGAATCATTTAGAAATTCTAATTTTAGTCTTTTAAGGAATCTCCATACTGTTTTCCATAGTGGTTGCACCAATTTACATTCCTACCAACAATGTAGTAGGGTTTCCTTTTCTCTACACTCTATCCAGCATTTACTATTTGTAGATTTTTTGATGATGGGCATTCTGACTGGTGTGATATATTATTTTTTAAATTATCTCCTTCCTCTCATTTTATATGTGCTGTCTCTTCTGCCTGTTATTTAGACTTTGGACTTCACAAATTAATTCTGTAGTCTGCTACTCACTGCTCTTCTATTTGCCATCTCTTTCCCCTTTTGTTCTTTTTATGAAATTTTCTTGACATAAATGCCAACATTTTTATTTTTTTTCCTACTACCTTTTAATTTTCAAAAGCTTTACTTGTTCTCTCATTGGTCCTTTTGTATAGCATCTTCTTTTTGTTAGTAATATATGTATATATATATATTTTGTTGTTGTTGTTCAATTACCAAGTCATATCCGTCTCTTTGTGACTCCATGGAAGCATGCCAGGCTTCCCTGCCCCTCACCATCTCTTGGAGTTTACCAAGTTGATGTGTGTATATATATATGTATGTGTATATATATATATATATATATAATTTTGCTTTTTCCCCCTGTTCATTGAATTATCTGCTTCCTTTAGGAATATTTTTTCTTGTTTGTTTTGGGCACTGTCTTTTGCAATGGAGGCTTTAATCAAATATGACTTCATATTTAAAAATGAGGCCTTAAAAATTGATTGGCAATTCATCTTGAATGGGTTTGTTGATTCTTAGCTTCACTGCTGGTGCTTATGGGTGGGGGCCCATGTCTCTGTCTTGGGAGATCATTACTCTGAGACTTTTCAGTTTCTTGAGAGAATTTATATTGAATTTTCCAGTGTCCATTGCTCTGCCACCACTCCGCCTTGTATTTCCAAATTCAGAGCTTTTATGTGTTCATTTTCTCCTGAGGAAAAAAGAATCCCCAATCTCCTGCTATAGAAGGATAGAGGTTTTCAGTAGGATGAGGTTATTTACCAGTTTTATGTCCAGACTTTCAACTAAATCCTGTTTTTAGCACTATACCTTATTCCACCTCTGCCTCCTACAATACCTTGCACTTCAAGTTTCAGTCTTTCCAGCTTGGGTGGAGCAGATAAGCTTTATATCTCATCAGATCCCCCTTTGTAGGTAGTCCAGATGTAGCTTCCTTCATCTTGCTAAGTCAGTTGCCACTACAGTCTGCTTTGCATCTTTTAAAACTTTATTTAGTTTGCTCTTGTTGTCTTCTCTCCCATTATCTCTGTTCTTTCTTTCATTTATTCATTCAGCAAGTGCAATTGAGTACCAAGTGCCAGGCACTATTCTGGGTGCTTAGGATATAATAATGAAGAAAATATCCCTTCCCTTGTGGAACTTACATTTTAGTAGGGGGAGACAGATTTTAAAAAATAATAAAGTAAATTATATAATATATTAGAATGTGATAATTATGGCTGTGGTCTGAATGTTTATGTCCCTCCAAATTTATATGTTGAAATCCTAACCCTCAAGGTAATAGTATTAGGAGGGTGGGGCTTTTGGGGGGTGCTTAGATCATGAAAATGGAGTTCTCATGAAAGAAATTGTGCCCTTATAAAAGAGGCCCCAAAGAACTAGGTTGTCCCATCTGCCATGTGAGGTTACAGTGAAAAGACACCTATCACTGAGGAAACTGTCACCAGACACTGAATCTGCCAGTATCTTGAGTTTGGATTTCCCAGTCTCCAGAACTGAGAAATTTTTGTTCTTTATAAGTCACTTAGTTTATGGTGATTTTGTTTTAGCAGTCCAGACAGACTGAGATAAATGCCATGGGAAGCCTACAGCAGGATAAGGAGGATGAGAATTCATAGGTTTGGGGGAAATATTGGTTGTAATTTTAAATGGGATCAAGGCAGGCTTCATTGAGAAGCCTGAATACTTGACATACATACTGATACTGATACTTGAATAAAGCAGTTTTCAACTGGGCGTGTTCAGTTCAGTTCGGTTCAGTCGCTCAGTCGTGTCCAACTCTTCACGACCCCATGAATCACAGCAAGCCAGGCCTCCCTGTCCATCACCAACTCCCGGAATTCACTCAGACTCACGTCCATCGAGTCAGTGATGCCATCCATCATCTCATCCTCTGTCATCCCCTTCTCCTCTTGCCCCCAATCCCTCCTAGTGTCAGAGTCTTTTCCAATGAGTCAACTCTTGGCATGAGGTGGCCAAAGTACTGGAGTTTCAGCTTCAGCATCATTCCCTCCAAAGAAATCCCAGGGCTGATCTCCTTCAGAATGGACTGGTTGGATCTCCTTGCAGTCCAAGGGACTCTCAAGAGTCTTCTCCAACACCACAGTTCAAAAGCATCAATTCTTCGGCGCTCAGCCTTCTTCACAGTCCAACTCTCACATCCATACATGACCACAGGAAAAACCATAGCCTTGACTAGACGGACCTTTGTTGGCAAAGTAATGTCTCTGGTTTTGAATATGCTATCTAGGTTGGACATAACTTTCCTTCCAAGGAGTAAGCGTCTTTTAATTTCATGGCTGCAGTCACCATCTGCAGTGATTTGGGAGCCCAAAAAAATAAAGTCTGACACTGTTTCCACTGTTTCCCCATCTATTTCCCATGAAGTGATGGAACCGGATGCTATGATCTTCGTTTTCTGAATGTTGAGCTTTAAGCCAACTTTTTCACTCTCCTCTTTCACTTTCATCAAGAGGCTTTTGAGTTCCTTTTCACTTTCTGCCATAAGGGTGGTATCATCTGCATATCTGAGTTTATTGATATTTCTCCTGGCAATCTTGATTCCAGCTTGTGTTTCTTCCAGTCCAGCATTTCTCATGATGTACTCTGCATAGAAGTTAAATAAGCAGAGTGACAATATACATCCTTGACATACTCCTTTTCCTATTTGGAACCAGTCTGTTGTTCCATGTCCAGTTCTAACTGTTGCTTCCTGACCTGCATACAATTTCTCAAGAGGCAGGTCAGGTGGTTTGGTATTCCCATCTCTTTCAGAATTTTCCAGGTTTATGGTGATCCACACAGTCAAAGGCTTTGGCATAGTCAATAAAGCAGAAATAGATGTTTCTCTGGAACTCTCTTGCTTTTTCCATAATCCAACGGATGTTGGCAATTTGATCTCTGGTTCCTCTGCCTTTTCTAAAACCATCTTGAACATCTGGAAGTTCACGGTTCACGTATTGCTGAAGCCTGGCTTGGAGAACTTTGAGCATTACTTTACTAGCGTGTGAGATGAGTGCAACTGTGCTGTAGTTTGAGCATTCTTTGGCATTGCCTTTCTTTGGGATTGCAATGAAAACTGACCTTTTCCAGTCCTGTGGCCACTGCTGAGTTTTCCAAATTTGCTGGCATGTTGCCTGCAGCACTTTCACAGCATCATCTTTCAGGATTTGAAATAGCTCCACTGGAATTCCATCACCTCCACTAGCTTTGCTCGTAGTGATGCTTCCTAAGGCCCACTTGATTTCACATTCCAGGATGTCTGGCTCTAGATGAGTGATCACACCATCGTGATTATCTGGGTCATGAAGATCTTTTTTGTACAGTTCTTCTGTGTATTCTTGCCATCTCTTCTTAATATCTTCTGCTTCTGTTAGGTCCATACCATTTCTGTCCTTTATTGAGCCCATCTTTGTGTGAAATGTTCCCTTGGTATCTCTAATTTTCTTGAAGAGATCTCTAGTCTTTCCCATTCTGTTGTTTTCCTCTATTTCTTTGCATTGATCACTGAGGAAGGCTTTCTTATCTCTTCTTGCTATTCTTTGGAACTCTGCATTCAGATGTTTATATATTTCCTTTTCTCCTTTGCTTTTTGCTTCTCTTCTTTTCACAGCTATTTGTAAGGCCTCCCCCGACAGCCATTTTGCTTTTTTGCATTTGTTTTCCATGGGGATAGTCTTGATCCCTGTCTCCTGTACAATGTCACGAACCTCATCCATAGTTCATCAGGCACTCTATCTATCAGATCTAGGCCCTTAAATCTATTTGTCACTTCCACTGTATAATCATAAGGGATTTGATTTAGGTCATACCTGAATGCTCTAGTGGTTTTCCCTACTTTCTTCAATTTAAGTCTGAATTTGGCAATAAGGAGTTCATGATCTGAGCCACAGTCAGCTCCTGGTCTTGTTTTGGTTGACTGTATAGAGCTTCTCCATGTTTGGCTGCAAAGAATATAATCAATCTGATTTTGGTGTTGACCATCTGGTGATGTACATGTGTAGAGTCTTCTCTTGTGTTGTTGGACGAGGGTGTTTGCTATGACCAGTGCATTTTCTTGGCAAAACTATATTAGTCTTTGCCCTGCTTCATTCCATATTCCAAGGCCAAATTTGCCTGTTACTCCAGGTGTTTCTTGACTTCCTACTTTTGCATTCCAGTCCCCTATAATGAAAAGGACATATTTTTTGGGTGTTAGTTCTAAAAGGTCTTGTAGGTCTTCATAGAATCATTCAACTTCAGCTTCTTCAGTGTTACTGGTTGGGGCATAGACTTGGATTACTGTGATATTGAATGGTTTGCCCTGGAAACGAACAGAGATCATTCTGTCGTTTTTGAGATTGCATCCAAGTACTGCATTTCGGACTCTTCTGTTGACCATGATGGCTTCTCCATTTCTTCTGAGGGATTCCTGCCCGCAGTAGTAGATATAATGGTCATCTGAGTTAAATTCACCCATTCCAGTCCATTTCAGTTCGCTGATTCCTAGAATGTCGACATTCACTCTTGCCATCTCTTGTTTGACCACTTCCAATTTGCCTTGATTCATGGACCTGACATTCCAGTTTCCTATGCAATATTGGTCTTTACAGCATCGGACCTTGCTTCTATCACCAGTCACATCCACAGCTGGGTATTGTTTTTGTTTTGGCTCCATTCCTTCATTCTTTCTGGAGTTATTTCTCCACTGATTTCCGGTAGCATATTGGGCACCTACTGACCTGGGGAGTTCCTCTTTCAGTATCCTATCATTTTGCCTTTTCATACCGTTCATGGGGTTCTCAAGGCAAGAATACTTAAGTGGTTTGCCATTCCCTTCTCCAGTGGACCACATTCTGTCAGCCCTCTCCACCATGACCCGCCCGTCTTGGATTGCCCCACGGGCATGGCTTAGTTTCATTGAGTTAGATAAGGCTGTGGTCCTAGTGTGATTAGATTGACTAGTTTTCTGTGGGTGTGTTAGTTGCCTAAAATGGGTAGCCCTTTCCTTCTCCAGGGGACCTTCCTGACCCAGGAATCAAATCCGGGTCTCCCAAGTTGTAGGCAGATTCTTTACCATCTTTTATTTTTTCATAGGAGACATTTAGCAGTGTTAGAGAAATTTTTGGCTGTCACCACTGGGGGGTAGTTGTGCAGTGCTGCTGGTATCTGTCTAGTTAGTAGAGCCCAAGGATGCTCTTAAACATCCTGCAATGCAAGGAGTTGACAGTAATGCCAAGGTTGGGAAGCTTTGGAATTAAGCCTTAAAGAAAATGAGGGTATCCGCCGTGTGGAGGTGAGGGAAGACCATTCTAGGCAAAGAGAACAGCCATGGCAAAAGCCCTAAGGTAGGAGTGTGGCATGCTTTCTGGAGGAACTGAAAGTACACCCAGAAGAGGAACAGGAGATGAGGTAAGATGATTAATATGGGCCAGAACATGTAGTACCTTAGAGGTTGTTGTGGGGACTTTGGCTTTTATTCTGAGCTATTGGAAGTTGCTGGCTCAAGATGAGGACTGCAAATTAACCATAGGGGCCATTGGTGACTTTACAGCAGAAGCTGTTTTGGTGGAGTAGTGGGGACCTGATTCAAGTGGGTGAACAGAAAGTGAGGAATGGGAGGCAGTGAGTATAGACAATTCTTTTGAGAGTTTTGATACAAAGAGGAACATAGAGATGGAACAGTGGCTGGTGGGGAAAGTGGGGTCGAGAAGGTTACTTTTCTTTTTAAAGGTAGGAGAGTAAGAAAGGCATGCTTGTATATTGATGGGAATCATCCCTTAGTGAGGGATGAAAATGACGTAGGAAAGAAAGAAGGGAGAATTGGTGAAGCAATGAGTTTAAAGAAGTTTATGTTTTTTAGTCCTCTGTTTCATTTTAGTGGGATTTTTAAGAGGAATAGTCTGTTATTTTAACTAAAAGGCCCTTTCACTCTTAAAAAATTACTTTATTCAGGTATAATTGACATGCAGCATTGCATAAGTTTAGGATGTACAGTGTGTTGATTTGATGTATTTATGCAGTTGACCCTTGAACAACACAGGGATTGGGCACTGACATTCTGCAGTTGAAAATCCACCTATAACTTTATAGTCAGCCCTCCATATCCTTGGTTTTCCCATATCTGGTTCCAGATCTCGAGTTCCACTAACCCCAGATTAAAATAATCACAGATAGTGTAGTACTTCTTTACTGAAAAAATCCACATGTAAGTGGGCTCACATGGTTCAAACCCATGTTGTTCAAGGGTCACCTGTATATTGTAATATGAGACTTGGCATTCCCATGTAAGAATAAGAGTTTCAGCCTCTATTTTGTAAATAAACAAACCAAGGCCTTGGCTCATACAGTGGAGAAGCTGTATTTCATATTTACTTACCCATTATCTTCCAGGTCAGATTCAGTTTTTCAGTTCCCATCCTTCTAGGACCTCAATGACATTTGAATTTTGCCTCCAGAAAACATTAATTTCCAACCAGCAAGTAAACAGAAGTTGAACCAGTCTTTTAATTTTTTTTTAACAATTTAAAGAATATTTACTTTTTGGCTGCATTGGATCTTAGTTGCAATTCATGGGCTCTTCATTGCATCATGCAGGCTCAGTAGTTGGGGCACTTGGGCTTAGTTGCCGTGTGGCATGTGGGACACTAGTTCCCCGACCAGGGATTGAACCCATGTCCCCTTAATTGGAAGGTGAATTCTTAACCATGAGACTACCAGGGAAGTCCCCGAACCAGTCTTTCTTTAAATCACCAACTTCAAAATTTGGGAAAATATGTTCAGTATAGTTAGGCATCTTATGTCACATTTATATGAAATTATAGCAAAAGTAATCAAGTGCACCCTTAATTGATTTTTACCCTTTCAGGCAGTACTGGTTTCTGGTGTAACTCTCCTTTCCATGCACAATTTTGGGTTTGTTTGAAAACAGAGTGGACCCCAAACACATGGATTATGAAAACAAGAGGACCTAGTAAATCAGATAATGTGTCCTGTTGTCATAGCAACTGGCTTTTGTTTGAAGGTTGGCTTTAAGGATTTTTGGTATCTCAGCAACTCAATCAGGACTGCTTTTGACCTTTGTTTACCAGGACAACATGAAGGATCTGACTAAGCTATGGTATAGTTGGCACCTGGTTGCATGAAGAAATACAGAAACAGTGGGCTTACATTAGGAGGTTATAATAAAAATGGAATTATAGCAGCTTAGTAGTATATTAGGAATTGCTGCTAGGAGGAATTCACAGAAATGGAAGACTATTGTTTGCCACATTATGCATACAATAAACTACATTCTACATACAAATTCTACATACAAATACCTTTCCTGTTCTTTCATACCTTCTCTCAATAATAATTATTGAGCACCTGTTGTATGCTAGACTCTGGGTACAATTCTGTGTCTTCATGGAGCATACTGTTTGAGCTACAATGGGTAGGATCCCTCTGTAAGGTCATAGGCAGGGATCATATTTCTTATATCACTGCATTAGTTTGCTAGGGGCGCCATAACAAAATACTGCACAGACTGGGTGGCTTAAACAACATAAACTTGTTTTCTCATAGTTCTGGAGGCTGGAAGTCCCAAGATCAATGTGTCAGCAGGTTTGGTTTCTTTGGAGGCCTCTTTCCTTGGCTTTCAGATGGCTGCCTTTCTGCTGTGTTCTCATGTGGTCTTTCCTCTGTGCACATGTGCATGCCCAGTGTCTCTGTGTATCCAAATTTCCTTTTTGTATGGAGATAACAGTCAGATTAGATTAGGGCCCACCCTAATTGCCTCATTTTAACTTAATCACGTCAGTTTAGCTCATAATACTGTATCCTCTGGATCCTCAAAATTCATGTTCTTCTCATATGCAAATACAATCATGCCCATCCCAGCAGCCCAAAATTCTTAACCCATTCCAGCATCAATTCTTAAGTCCTAAATCTTATCTAAATGAAGTATGTATGAGAGATACCAATCAAGGTATAAGTCATCCTGGGCTTCCCAGGTGGCTAGACAGAGGAGCCTGACAGGCTATAGTCCATGGGGTCGCAAAGAGTTGGACACAACTGAGCAACTGAGCATGCATGTGCAGCCCAGGAAGCCCTCACCCACATTGGGCTTCAGCTGGCATAGTGGTAAAGAATCTGCCTGCAAGGCAGGAGATGGGGATTTGATCCCTGGGTCGGGAAGATGCCCTGGAGTAAGAAATAACAACCCTGTCCAGTTTTCTTGCCTGGAAAATTCCATGGACAGAGGAGCCTGGCAGGCTGCAGTCCATGTGGTCACAAAGAGTTGGACATGACTAAGTGAGCACACACACACATAATTCATCCTAAGACAAAATTTCTCTTTAGCTGTGAACCTGTGAAATGGAACAAGTTAACTGCTTCCCAAGTATGGGAAGCAGAGGATAGTCATTCCCATTCCAAAAGGAACAAATTGGAAACAAAAAAGGGGTCACAGGTCCCAAGCAAATTTGAAGCCTAGCAGGAAAATTCCATTTTAAGGCTCAAAATAATCCTCTTTGGGTTAATACTGTCCTCCAGGCCCACTGGTGTGGTGGGCCCACTTGGGTGGCAGCCTTGCCGACTGAAACCACCAGGGTTCAGACACCCTAATGGCCTCATTTTAACTTAATCATCTCTTGAAAGACCTCATCTTTAAATCTAGTCACATTCTGAGGTACTGAGGGTTCAACATTTGAATTAGAGGGGAGGGATGTATTTTAGCCCATAGCAGTCACTCAGTATGAGTAATCAGCTGTCAAACTTTGTTAGTTTTGCCTATGTAATAATACTGTTTTCTTCCAATACTATGAAGTACTCCTTTGACAGTCCCCATTGGAACCCTGCCTTCTGTTTCATGAAGGTGGGTACTGGTGTGAGCTCATAGTCTGCACCAATAGCCAAGGGCACACAATGGCCATCATCATTTTTCATCCCCAGGAATTAACGTAGAGACTCAAGGAATGACAAGGGGCAGCTTCTATAGTAATCCTTACTATCAGTATGCTTTAGTTGGTGTTGAGAGGTTTCAGGGTAAATAGCAGATACAAAGCATCCATGGAATGTTTGTATGTGTTAGAAGGGTTAGGGATGGTGATGAGGAGGAGATGGCCAGGATTCTCTTAACCATGCTGCTGGCATAATCAAACCAAAGGGACAGGCTCCGTTACCAAGTTAGTTATCACGGAAGGACTCTTAAGGTTTTTCCCAAGAACTTTGCCCATGGAAGTTATTAGGTGCTCTACCAAATTCAAAAAGCCAATTTAATAGAGACTAGAATATAGAGCTCCAGTGGCTCAGATGGTAAAGAATCCACCTGCAATGCAGGAGACCTGGGTTTGATCCCTAAGTCTAGAAGATCCTCTGGAGAAGGAAACGGCAATGCACTCCAATATTCTTGCCTGGAGAATTCCATGGACAGAGGAGCCTGGAGGGCTACAGTCCAAGGGGATCGCAAAGAGTCAGATGTGACTGAGAGACTAATACTTTCACTTTTTTTTCAGAATATGGTCAGAATTTCATAATCCACATAATACTTTTACATTTGTAATACACTTAGAACTTTCAAACATTCCAACATTAAAACATTCTTATGTGATCATCTCAAGTAATTTGTGAAGTAGACTAGAGAAGGAGAGGGCGGCATAGAGGTACCCAAGGCCAGTAAATAAATGCCAAGAGCCGACTCATTGGAAAAGACCCTGATGCTGGGAAAGATTGAGGGCAGGAGGAGAAGGGGGTGACAGAGGATGAGATGGTTGGATAGCATCATCGAATCAATGGACATGAGTTAGAGCAAGCTCTGGGAGATGGTGAAGAACAGGGAAGGCTGGCATGTTGCAGTCCATGGGGTTGCAGATTCAGACGCGACTTAAGATACTAACAACAACAACAACAGAATAGCAAGGCTAAGGCTTGAACCTACATCATTGATTCCTGGCCTTTTAACTCTATAGCTCAAACATTGTTTATTTTCATATGTCCTTGTGTCAAGCTAATGGATAGGGCTCTCTGTAGAGATAACAAGAATTTTAAAACATTTGGGACTCGAAGAAAGGATTTAGTTACCATGGTCATTCTCTTCCATGCCCTTTCTTTCCTTTCTCCTAGGAAGCATGTCTTCTGAGGTGGCATTTGGATGGGTGGGTGGGATATTTGAAACAGAGAAGTATGAAGCGAATTGAAAGGTCATTGTTTACTTGAAATGGAACAAAAGCTTAGTTTAGCTCCTTGGTTACAACAAGAATAAGTGTCACAGTTTCTTTAGAGAATTATTAAAGACGCTCAAACCAGAGAAAGTGCCATGTCTATGGCACTTTAGGATTTGTCAAAACCCAATAAGCAAAGCAACGCTTCTGCTGAAATGTGAAAGTAACATTTTTTTTGGTTCTACAGAACATTGCTTTATGTTGTGTTATTTATAATAGGATTTGAGAAATGTACCTTCTTGTCTGACTGCTGCAGGGCTGATTACCATAGAGCTTGAAGAGAAAATTATCAGAGATGAGTTTTTGCTTGACTCCTGATTTTGTGCTCTGGGCATGAGGAGTTCTCTGTTCAGGAGGAGCTCTCTGTTCAGAAGGAAGCTGTAAAGGAGTTTTTCACCAAAGGGCCAGGAGCAGTCTGTGACTTAACATCACTTTACCTCCAGGAAAGGTAAACCTGGGATAGCCCCACAGCAAGCCAGAGGCTGATGGCTTGGTATATCCTGGGTTGTGGATTAGTGAGGCAGAGCTGCTGATGGCTGAGTGACTGCATGTACCTCCATCCCTTGAGAGGGGAACACCAGCATAGCTCTCAGGGCCATGCCATGGAGGCTTTGTCTCCTAGCTGAGATGCTGGGGGCTCCTTCTCCAGCCAACCACAGAGATAGGTTGGCCTGCCATTCCAAAGGGCTGTCTTCTTTTATTCTTTTGTAGCACAATGACCCATTACAGCCATCAGCAGTCCCCCTACTAGCTCCTCTTTGGGGACCCCCACATCTTTGAAGATCTCCTAGGCTTGAAGTTCTGCATGTCTCTGGATGCCTTTTTCCAGGTCAACACTGCTGGTGCAGAGATGCTGTATCGGACTGTGGGCGAGCTGAGTGGAGTGAACTCTAACACCATCCTCCTTGACATCTGCTGTGGAACTGGCAAGTGGCAGCCCAGGGCAGAATCTGCATGCAGCTTATCTCCCTACCATCTACCCTGCACCCAGGGCCCTTGCAGACTGGGAGGTTGTGGTAGTGGTATAGGCATAAGCTCACTGGTCTCATACCCTAAAATACCCTCCTCTTATTCTCTCCTACTTCTTCAGGTGTGATCAGCCTCTCTGGCCCAGTATACCTCCTAGGTCCTTGGGATTGAGTTGGTGGAGCAGGCGGCAGAGGATGCCCGGTGGACAGCAGCCTTCGACGGTACACTGCTTACCTTCTGGGGAGAAATTAAGAGTTGTTGTTGTTCCTCTGCCGTGGGAAAGAGCGTGCACTGTATCCACGACTGTGGGGAGGAAGGGAAAGTATTCTGGAGTGGTCAGAGTTGGATCCTGATGGTTTTCCAAAAGAGGTCCCAATAACTAATCTCCCCCCCTTTTATTTTTAAATTGAAGTATAGTTGATTTATGTGATGTGAGTGAAAGTTGCTAAGTCGTGTCCGACTCTTTGCGACCCCATGTGCTGCAGCCTGCCAGGCTCCTCTGTCCATGGAATTCTCCAGGCAAGAATACTGGAGTGGGTTGCCATTTCCTTTTCTAATAGTTGATTTATAGTGTTGTGTTAGTTTCAGGTGTATAGCAAAATGATTCATATATATATATATATATATTCATTTTTAGATTATTTTCCCTTATAAATTATTACGAAATATTGAGTGTAGTTCCCTGTCCTAAACAATAGGTCCTTGTTGGTTACCTATTTTATATATAGTAGTATGTATCTGTTGATTTATCCCTCCTGAATTTATCCCAAACTCCTAATTTATCCCTCCTGAATCATTCTTTTTTTCTATCCAGAAAAAGCCTAAAGAAAGGAATAAGCCTAGTTGATAGAAAGGGAACTTGGCAAAGCTTTAATATAAAAGAGCCTTTTTGACATTAGACTTACGAGGCATCATAACATAATACAGTCAGTTTCAAACTATTTTTAGCAATAAGATCTTTTCTTTGAACAAAATCTTCTGCCAAATGCAACATAGAAAAAAGATTTTATCTCCCCCTCTACCTCACCCCCAGACAGTTCCTGAGGCTCTGTGTGAAAGCCTCCAATACAGCAGAAGGAGCACTTGAGTTATAGTCAAGGTTTTCTTCTTGGTATAGGTCCTTAAATACTGTGTGAGTTGCTGAGTTGTAAAATAATACATTTAGTCTCTCAGGTGAAAGTCTCACTGAGATACTGCAAGGGAAGTGCATTGGAAAAAATGAAGCAGGTCTAAAGCATTTCTTTCATTGTTAGGCAGAAATATGCTAGATCCAGTGGGAAGATCCCTGGCTTCTGCATGTTTCCATAAAGCTGAAGTTCCCCACCCCCAACTGCTGGGCTTGTTCTTTTTTTTTCATTTATTTATTTTTATTTGAAGGATAATTGCCTTACAATATTGTGTTGGTTTCTACCAAACATCAGCATGAATCAGCCATAGTTTTGCCCATGTCCCCTCCCACTTGAACATCTCTCTCACCTCCCTCCCTGTCCCACCCCTCTAGGTTGTTACCAAACCCTGGTTATGGCATGTGGGCCTCTCTCTTGCAGGCATCACCAACTGTTAATTCCACCCTGGTCAAGCAGAGATTTTGCCACAGCTACTAAAGTCAAAGGAAGATGGGCAGTCAATTGTTGCTGTGGTGAACCCAGCCTGGGCAGGACTGTGTAAGGATGACTAGCTTTCCTGTTACAGAGCAAGTTAGGCGTTTCCATGATGTCCACCAGCTTTGGTTCTTCACATCTACACCTTGGTAAGGCTGCTCTTAGTGGGCTGGCTCTGAACCTGCTTCTCTTCTTTATTCCTAACCAGTCCTGTGTGCTTACCAGTTGGGAGTTTGTGATAACCTGGACCATGATAGTTTAATTATATTAATAGCAACATGTTTCCTCCTTCAGACTACCAGGTGGTTCAAGCCAATCACAACTGCGGGGCCATCCACACTCTAGTTTTTGTTTCCTACAAGCCCCATGGTGAAACCACAAGGAACATCATTGAGTGAGTCTTGACTTCATTTTCAGATTATCTTTTCCTGATGATCAAAGTAATCCTTAATGTTATGTTTATTGTGCAGAATTTGGAAAGCATAGAGAAGTGAAAAGAAATAAAAAAGTCATTATACTATCATCAAGTGTTAGTTATGGGGCCAGATCATGGATGAGGCAAGTAAAGCAACCCACACTGGGTATAAAATTTAAGAGGATACCCCAAATCTTAATAATCAAGACACATTTAAAAATTATTTATGTATTTATTAATTTTTGGCTGCACTGGGGTCTTTGTTGCTGTGCTGGGGCCTTCTCTTAAGACAGAGCATGGGCTTTAGGTATGAGGGCTCAGCAATTGTGGTGCACAGGCCCAGCTGCCTTGAGGCATGTGGAATCTTCCTAGACAAGGGATCAAACTGTTGTCCCCCTCGTTGGCAGACAGATTCTTAACCACTGGACCACCAGGGAAATCCTCAAGAACATTTTTAATGCAATATTTAAAAAATTAAAATTAGTCCAAAATATCTGTGAACAAAATACTAAGTTTTTTACTAAGTGAGATTCATTCCTGTACTTGCTAAACCATGCCTTATTCATCTTACTCTAGTCCTGGCCCTACTTTCAATAAAACTTTATTTATAAAAGCAGGCAGCCAGTCTGCAGGTCATAGTTTTACAATTTGATTTTCCAGATTATTGTATGAAGATATCATTTGTCTTGATTACTGAGTTTGGGGCACCCTTTTACATTTTGCACCCACAGTGAATGCCTCCTGCTTTATTCCTAGTTCTGACCCTGGTCAATTATTTTGATCTTTGAAATGTTCTTTTCTTGTAATCTATCTCTCTCTCTCTTTTTACATAAGTAACATAACTTCTTTGTAATATTTAAACAATATAGGTAATCATAAAGTACAAATGAGGGAATTCCTTTGCAGTCCAGTGATTAGGACTCTGTGCTCTCACTGTCAAGGGCCCGGCTTCACTCCCTGGATGGGGAACGAAGATCCCACAAGCTGTATGGTGTGGCATAAATAGATAGGCAGACAGATAAATTAAAGATGATGTACCTAGATGAAAGTGCAAATTAAAAGGAAATAAATTGAGCTTTCAAGTTAGTGAGCTAGAAAAAGAACAGTGACGCTAAGAATAACTGAAGGAAGAAATCACTAACATTTTAAAATTCCAGAAATTAATGAACTACAAAACAAAAAACCTATAGACTTCAACAAATAAACCGAATATATTATTGGAAGAAGAAAATGAAATAGATAAGTAAACCTAATCAAGAATATAGTCTTAAATGAGAAAAAGAGTATAACTATAGGCATGAAGGCATTTTTAAAAATTTAAAGAAGTACTTTGTATAACTCCCTCCTAATACTTTGAAAACCTAGGTAAAATGGAAGATTTTTGAGAAGAATGCAAAGGCTAATATTAATTCTAGAAGCTATAGTAAACTTTAACATACCAGTACCCACAAGAAAAAATTAAGAAAGTAGTTAAAGAGCTTCTTCTACCCAAAATAAAGTCATGAAGCCCATATATTTTCACACTCTTATTTCCTTCTCTTTTCTTGAATACTCTTCCAGTTGTCCTTTATTTTCATTATACAGTTTAAAAATGTTTATATATATATTTATGAAGATGGGACCTCAAATCACTGAGGAACAAATGAACTACTTAATAGATTAGATGGTGGTTGACAACTGGGAAGCCAAGGCAAAAAAAAAAAAAATGATTGGATCCATATCTCATGCTGCAGACCAGGATAAATTATAGAAGAGTTGAAGATTTAAGTGTAAAAGGAGGAAATCATAAATATACCCTAGGAAATCAGAGAATTCTTAAAAATAATCTTGAAGTGTAGAAACCCTAACTATGAAAATTCAGAAGCCATATAATAAAAGGTTGTTAAGTGTGGCTACATAAAACATAATTTCCTTTGTTACACAATACACAAAAATGATTTCAAAATGGATTTAAAGAACTAAATATAAGAACCTGAAACATGGGAGTACATCTCTTTGACCTTGGGTTAGGCAAAGCCTTCTTAGAAATAACATCAAACACCTAAGGAACAGCTACAAGAATGTGTGTGTGTGTGTGTGTGTGTGTGTGTGTAATTGAACATCATCAAAGGTAAAAAAAAAATAACTTTTTGTGCTACAAATGATACCATCAAGAAAGTGAAAAGAATCCACAGAATAACAGAATAGGAGAAAATATTTGAAAAATCATTTACCTGATAAGGGACTGGTGTCCAGAAGCCAGGTACAGAAGATCACATAATATATGATTTCATTTATAGGAAATGTCCAGACTAGGCAGATCTCTAGAGACAGAAAGTAGATTTGTTGCCTAGGCCTTAGAGTCGGAGAAGGCAATGGCAACCCACTCCAGTACTCTTGCCTGGAAAATCCCATGGATGGAGGAGCCTGGTAGGGTGCAGTCCATGGGGTCGCTAGGAGTCGGACATGACTGAGAGACTTCACTTGCACTTTTCACTTTTCATGCACTGGAGAAGGAAATGGCAACCCACTCCAGTGTTCTTGCCTGGAGAATCCCAGGGATGGGGGAGCCTGGTGGGCTGCCATTTAAGGGGCCGCGCAGAGTTGGACATGACTGAAGTGACTTAGCAGCAGCAGCAGTAGGCCTTAGAGTGGGGCTTCCCTAGTGGCTCAGCAGTAAAGAATCTGTCTGCTAATGCAGGAGACTCTGGTTCGATCCCTTGGTCGGGAAGATCCCCTAGAGAAGGAAATGGCAGCCCACTCCAGTTTTCTTGCCTGGGAAATCCTGTGGAGAGAGGAGCCTGGTGGACTACAGTTCATGGGGTTGCAAAGAGTCAGATACGACTTAGCGACTGAACAACAACAGGGCAGAGGATCGGGGGTTTGAGGAGAAATGGGGAGTGACTGCTAAGGAGTTAATTAAAATATTTCAAAATTGATTGTTGTTATAGATGCATAAACCTGTGACTATACCAAAAACCACTGAACTGAATAAATGATTGTGCTTTATGGTATCTGAATTATATTACAATAAAATAGTTTAGAAAATTAATAACTTGCTTGATAAAAAACATCAAAAGCAAAGAGAGGAGAAAACATACAAACTGGAAAAAATTTGCAGTTCATATCACAAAGGCTTTTTTCCTTAATTTAGAATAAACTCCTGGAAATAGATAAGAAAAAACACAATAGCCTAAAAGGAAAATGAATGCATGATATAAAAAGAAAACATAAATGTGTTTATGACCCACGAGAGGAAGTTCAGTGTCTTCCATTACAGTGAAAATGCAAATTAAAACTACCCTGAGATACCATTTTTATATCTTAGATTGGCAATTTCATAAATTTGATAATGTACTGTTGGCAGTACTGTGGGGAAACACAAATCCTAAAAATTTACCAATCAGGGTGTAAATTAGCACTATCTCTATGGAGGGAAATTTAGCAATATGGATTAAAATTATAAATGTGTACATACCCTTTGACACAGTAATTCCATTCCTGAGGCTTTGTCCTACAAATATACTGACATACATTGATTGATTGATTGCAATATTGTAACAGCAAATGATGAAATAGCCTAAAAGCCCCATCCTTGAGGAACTAAGTTAAATTAAATATGCTACATCCCATACAATCGAATACCATTTTTTCCTAACTTCCTGGCCCTCAGTTAAGTTCAGTTCAGTT
The DNA here is from genome assembly GCF_027580195.1 of Bos mutus. Lineage (NCBI taxonomy): Eukaryota > Metazoa > Chordata > Mammalia > Artiodactyla > Bovidae > Bos > Bos mutus. The sequence goes on from NC_091646.1 coordinate 49,963,691, forward strand.
GCTCAGTCATGTCCGACTCTTTGCGACCCCATGAATCACAGCACGCCAGGCCTCCCTGTCCATCACCAATTGCCGGAGTTCACTTAGACTCATGTCCATCGAGTTGGTGATGCCATCCAGCCATCGCATCCTCTGTCGTCCCCTTCTCCTCCTGCCCCCAATCCCTCCCAGCATCAGAGTCTTTTCCAGTGAGTCAACTTTTCACATGAGGTGGCCAAAGTACTGGAGTTTCAGCTTTAACATCACTCCCTCCAAAGAAATCCCAGGGCTGATCTCCTTCAGAATGGACTGGTTGGATCTCCTTGCAGTCCAAGGGACTCTCAAGAGCCTTCTCCAACACCACACTTCAAAAGCATCAATTCTTTGGCGCTCAGCTTTCTTCACAGTCCAACTCTCACATCCATACATGACCACTGGGAAAACCATAGCCTTGACTAGACTGACCTTTTTTGGCAAAGTAATGTCTCTGCTTTTCAATATGCTATCTAGGTTGATCATAACTTTTCTTCCAAGGAGTAAGCATCTTTTAATTTCATGGCTGCAATCACCATCTGCAGTGATTTTGGAGCCCCCCAAAATAAAGTCTGACACTGTTTCCACTGTTTCCCCATCTATTTGCCATTAAGTGATGGGACCAGATGCCATGATATTAGTTTTCTGAATGTTGAGCTTTAAGCCAACTTTTTCACTCTCCACTTTCACTTTCATCAAGAGGCTTTTTAGTTCCTCTTCACTTTCTGCCGTCAGGGTGGTGTCATCTGCATATCTGAGGTTATTGATATTTCTCCCGGCAATCTTGATTCAAGCTTGTGCTTCTTCCAGCCCAGCGTTTCTCATGATGTACTCTGCACATAAGTTAAATAAGCAGGGTGACAATATACAGCCTTGACGTACTCCTTTTCCTATTTGGAACCAGTCTGTTGTTCCATGTCCAGTTCTAACTGTTGCTTCCTGACCTGCATATAGGTTTCTCAAGAGGCAGGTCAGGTGGTCTGGTATTCCCATCTCTTTCAGAATTTTCCACAGTTTATTGTGATCCACATAGTCAAAGGCTTTAGCATAGTCAATAAAGCAGAAATAGATGTTTTTCTGGAACTCTCTTGCTTTTTCAATGATCCAGCAGATGTTAGCAATTTGATCTCTGGCTCCTCTGCCTTTTCTAAAACCAGCTTGAACATCTGGAAGTTCACAGTTCACGTATTGCTAAAGCCTGGCTTGGAGAATTTTGAGCATTACTTTACTAGTGTGTGAGATGAGTGCAATTGTGTGGTAGTTTGAGCATTCTTTGGCATTGCCTTTCTTTGGGATTGGAATGAAAACTGACCTTTTCCAGTCCTGTGGCCACTGCTGAGTTTTCCAAATTTGCTGGCATATTGAGAGCAGCACTTTCACAAGAGGGCATCAGAGGGCAGACACACTGAAACCATAATCACAGAAAACTAGTCAATCTAATCACACTAGGACCACAGCCTTGTCTAACTCAATGAAACTAAGTCATTCCCGTGGGGCCACCCAAGATGGGTGGGTCATGGTGGAGAGGGCTGACAGAATGTGGTCCACTGGAGAAGGGAATGGCAAACCACTTAAGTATTCTTGCCTTGAGAACCCCATGAACAGTATGAAAAGGTAAAATGATAGGATACTGAAAGAGCAACTCCCCAGGTCAGTATGTACCCAATATGCTGCTGGAGATCAGTGGAGAAATAACTCCAGAAAGAATGAAGGGATGGAGCCAAAACAAAAACAATACCCAGCTGTGGATGTGACTGGTGATAGAAGCAAAGGTCTGATGCTGTAAAGAGCAATATTGCATAGGAACCTGGAATGTCAGGTCCATGAATCAAGGCAAATTGGAAGTGGTCAAACAGGAGATGGCAAGAGTTAACGTCGACATTCTAGGAATCAGCGAACTAAAATGGACTGGAATGGGTGAATTTAACTCAGATGACCATTATATCTATTACTGTGGGCAGAATCCCTCAGAAGAAATGGAGTAGCCATCATGGTCAACAGAAGAGTCCGAAATGCAGTACTTGGATGCAATCTCAAAAATGACAGAATGATCTCTGTTCGTTTCCAGGGCAAATCATTCAATATCACAGTAATCCAAGTCTATGCCCCAACCAGTAACACTGAAGAAGCTGAAGTTGAACAGTTCTATGAAGACCTACAAGACCTTTTAGAACTAATGCCCAAAAAAGATGTCCTTTTCATTATAGGGGACTGGAATGCAAAAGTAGGAAGTCAAGAAACACCTGGAGTAACAGGCAAATTTGGCCTTGGAATACGGAATGAAGCAGGGCAAAGACTAATATAGTTTTGCCAAGAAAATGCACTGGTCATAGCAAACACCCTCTTCCAACAACACAAGAGAAGACTCTACACGTGGACATCACCAGATGGTCGACATTGAAATCAGATTGATTATATTCTTTGCAGCCAAAGATGGAGAAGCTCTATACAGTCAACCAAAACAAGACCAGGAGCTGACTGTGGCTCAGATCATGAACTCCTTATTGCCAAATGCAGACTTAAATTGAAGAAAGTAGGGAAAACCACTAGAGCATTCAGGTATGAACTAAGTCAAATCCTGGCCCTAGGTAACCACTAATCTACTTTGTCTTTATGGACTTGCCTATCCTGCACAATTCATACAAGTGAAGTTCTTTGCAAATGTGGTCCTTTGTATCTGACTTCTTTCTCTTAGCATGATATTTGTAGGGTTCATCTGTGTTGTAGCATGTAGCAGTACTTCATTCCTTTTTATGGCTGAATAATATTCCATTCTATAGATATACCACATTTTATTTATTCACTCGTGAGTTGATGGGCACTTAGGTTGTTTCCTTATTTGGCTATTATGAGTAGTATTGCTATGAATATTCATGTGCAAATTTTTGTGAGAACATATATTTTCATTTCTCTTGGGAAGATACCTGGTAGTAGAATTGCTGGGTCATATGATACCTATTTTAACCTTTTGTGGAACTGCCAGACTATTTCCAAAGCAGCTAGCCCATGTTATATTCCCAGAAGCAGTATGTGAATGTTTCACTTTCTCTATATTCTTGTCAAGTCTACTGTCTGTGTTTTTTGTTATATACATCCCAGTGGGTGAGAAGTGGTATTTCTTGTGGTTTTGATTGCATTTCCCCATGGTTAATGATGTTAACCATGCATTTCCCTGTGGTTAATGGTGTTGAGCATTTTTTCATGTTTGTTGTCCATTTGTATATATTCTTTGGAGACCTGTTTATTTAGATGTTTTGCCCATTTTTCAGTTGGGTCATCTTTTTATTATTGAGTTTTAATAATTCTTTTAAAATTATAGATGCAAGTTCCTTATCAGATACATGATTTGCAAAAATTCTCTACTATTGTGTGGGTTGTCTGTTCACTTTCTTGACATTATCCTTTGAAGCACAATATTATTTAATTATGATGATGTCCAGTCTGTTTTTTCTTTTGTGGCTTCTGATTTTGGTTATAAGGTATGTTACTAAGTGGAAATAGCAAGGTATTCATAATATTTTTGTAAAAAAGGGCAAAAGATGAACAGAATATTTATTTGTATTTGCTGTATATGCATAGAGAAATTGGTAAGTTTTATAAGAAACTGATAATTGAAAAAAATTAAAATGAAAAGGACTTCCCTGCATTCTAGTGGTTAAGAGTCTGCATTTCCACAGCAAGAGGCACAGTTTTGATCCCTGGTCAGAGGACTAAGATTCCAAATGTCATGCCACATGGCTGGAGGGGGGAAAAAAAAGAAACTGATAATAGTAGTTACCTACTGTGGAGGAAAACTACAGGGATGGGAGTCAGAGGTAGGGAGAAACTTCATTATATATCTTTGCATGTTGTTTCACTTTTGAATAAAATGAAAATATTTTGCAAAACAGCAGATTAAAAATGCAATGATTTAGAGTAAGCCTAGGATTCTGCTAATGGTCAGACTGAGTAAAACAAGCAACATGGTATCAAAAAGGCAAGAAAATTTTATTTTGAAAAGATGGTATGTGCACGTGGTAGAAAAATTAAAACAATATAAAAAAGTGCTTGTGCATGTAGTTAATGAGTCTTTTTTATTCCTGGCTCCTAGTGCTTCAGATGTCACTACTCTTACTAGTTTCTTGTGTAGCCTACCAGAGATATTCTGTGTGTGTGTGTGTGTGTATGTGTACACATCCTTCTTTATCTCTTTTTGAAACAAGTGGAAACAGACTATAAACACTGTTCTAAAGGACCTAGAGATTATCATATTAAGTGAAATAAGTCATACAGGGAAGGACAAATATCATATGATATCCCTTACTTCAGTCAGTTCAATTGCTCAGTCATGTCCAACTCTTTGCAACCCTATGGACTGTAGCACACTAGGCTTTCCTGTCCATCACCAACTCCCAGAGCTTGCTCAAACTCATATCCACTGAGTTGGTGATGGCATCCAGCCATCTCATCCTCTGTTGTCCCCTTCTCCTCCTGCCTTCAATCTTTCCCAGCATCAGGGTCTTTTCCAATGAGTCAGTTATTCGCATCAGGTGGCCAAAGTATTGGAATTTCAGCTTCAGCATCAGTCCTTCCAATGAATATTCAGGACTGATTTCATTTAGGAGTGACTGGTTTGATCTCTTTGCAATCCAAGGGACTCTCAAGAGTCTTCTCCAACACCACAGTTCAAAAGCATCAATTCTTCATCACTCAGCTTTCTTTGTAGTCCAACTCTCACATCCATGCATGACTACTGGAAAAACCATAGCTTTGAATAGATGGACCTTTGTTGGCAAGGTAATGTCTCTGCTTTTTAATATGCTGTCTAGGTTGGTCATGGCTTTTCTTCTAAGGAGCAAGTGTCTTTTAATTTCATGGCTGCAGTCACCATCTGCAATGATTTTGGAGCCCAAGATAATAAAATCTGTCACTGTTTCCATTGTTTCTCCATCTATTTGCCATGAAATGATGGGACCAGATGCCATGATCTTAGTTTTTTGAATGTTGAGTTTTAAGCCAGCTTTTTCACTCTCCTCTTTCACTTTCATCAAGAGGCTGTTTAGTTCTTCTTTACTTTCTGCCCTAAGGGTGGTGTCATCTGCATATCTGAGGTTATTGGTATTTCTCCCAACAATCTTGATTCCAGCTTGTGCTTCATCCAGCCTAGCATTTCACATGATGTACTCTGCATATAAGTTAAATAAGCAGGGTGACAATACACAGCCTTGACATACTCCTTTCCCAATTTGGAACCAGTTCATTGTTCCATGTCCGGTTCTAACTGTTGCTTCTTGACCTGCTTACAGGTTTCTCAGGAGGCAGGTCAGGTGGTCTGATATTCTCATCTCTTGAAGAATTTTCCATAGTTTGTTGTGATCTACACAGTCAAACTGTGGGGCTTCCCCTGTGGCTCAGCTGGTATAGAATCTGCCTGTAATGTGGGAGACCTGGGTTTGATCCCTAGGTTGGGAAGATCTGCTGGAGAAGGGAAAGGCTACCCACTCCAGTATTCTGGCTTAAAGAATTCCATGGACTGTTTAGTTCACGGGGTTGCAAAGAGTCAGACAGGACTGAGCGACTCTCACACTCACACAGTCAAAAGCTTTGGCGTAAATCAATGAAGCAGAAGTAGATGTTTTTCTGGAATTCTCTTGCTTTTTCTATGATCCAATGAAATCACTTATATGTGTAATCTAAAAAGGTGATGTAAACAAACTTATTTGCAAAACAGAAATAGACTCACAGACATAGAAAACAAAATTATGTTTACCAAAGGGGTTAGCAGTGGTTAGTGGGGAGATAAATTAGGAATTTGGAATTAACATATATACACTACTATATATAAAATGGGTCTTCCCAAGTGGAACTAGTGGTAAGGAACCTGCTTACCAGTGCAGGAAATGAAAGAGACGTGGGTTTGATCCCTGGGTTGAGAAGATCCCCTGGAGGAGGGAATGGCAATGCACTCCAGTATTCTTGCCTGGAGAATCCCATGGACAGAGAAGCCTGGCAGGCTACAGTCCATGGGGTCCCAGAGAGTCAGATGCAACTGAAGTGACTTAGCACACAGCATGCACATAAATAAAATAGATAAACAGCAATGACCTACTGTATAGCACAGGGAACTATATTCATTATCTTGTAATAGCCTTTAATGGAAAAGAATTTTAAAAAGAATATATATATATTATATATTATAAAGAATATATATATTATATATATTGTATATAATATATATGTATAACTGAATACTTTGCTGTACACCTGAAACTACCACAATATTGTAAATTAGCTATACTTCAATTAAAAAAGTTTTAAAAACCACTGTTCTGCACCATGCTTGCCACTTAACAAAAGACTTTGGAGATTGTTCTACAATGATGTAGAATCTATATCAGTACTTATAGGTCTACTGGATTTTTTAGTATAGGCTATATAGTTTAAACTTCCATAAATATGGATCGCAGCCATTCTGACTGGCGTGAAATGGTACCTCATAGTGGTTTTGATTTGCATTTCTCTGATAATGAGTGATGTTGAGCATCTTTTCATGTGTTTGTTAGCCATCTGTATGTCTTCTTTGGAGAAATGTCTATTTAGTTCTTTGGCCCATTTTTTGATTGGGTCATTTATTTTTCTGGAGTTGAGCTGTAGGAGTTGCTTGTATATTTTTGAGATTAGTTGTTTGTCAGTTGCTTCATTTGCTCTTATTTTCTCCCATTCTGAAGGCTGCCTTTTCACCTTGCTAATAGTTTCCTTTGATGTGCAGAAGCTTTTAAGGTTAATTAGGTCGCATTTGTATATTTTTTGCTTTTATTTCCAATATTCTGGGAGGTGGGTCATAGAGGATCCTGCTGTGATGTATGTCAGAGAGTGTTTTGCCTATGTTCTCCTCTAGGAGTTTTATAGTTTCTGGTCTTACATTTAGATCTTTAATCCATTTTGGGTTTATTTTTGTGTATGGTGTTAGAAAGTGTTCTAGTTTCATTCTTTTACAAGTGGTTGACCAGATTTCCCAGCACCACTTGTTAAAGAGATTGTCTTTAATCCATTGTATATTCTTGCCTCCTTTGTCAAAGATAAGGTGTCCATATGTGCGTGGATTTATCTCTGGGCTTTCTATTTTGTTCCATTGATCTATATTTTTGTCTTTGTGCCAGTACCATACTGTCTTGATGACTGTGGCATTGTAGTAGAGCCTGAAGTCAGGTAGGTTGATTCCTCCAGTTCCATTCTTCTTTCTCAAGATCGCTTTGGCTATTCGAGGTTTTTTGTATTTCCATACAAATTGTGAAATTATTTGTTCTAGCTCTGTGATCCAAAAGTCTACAAATAATAAATGCTGGAGAGGGTGTGGAAAAAGGGAACCCTCTTACACTGTTGGTGGGAATGCAAACTAGTAAAGCCACTATGGAGAACAGTGTGGAGATTCCTTAAAAAACTGGAAATAGAACTGCCTTATGATCCAGCAATCCCACTGCTGGGCATGCACACTGAGGAAACCAGAAGGGAAAGAGACACATGTACCCCAATGTTCATCGCAGCACTGTTTATAATAGCCAGGACATGGAAGCAACCTAGATGTCCATCAGCAGAAGAATGGATAAGAAAGCTATGGTACATATACACAATGTAGTATTACTCAGCCATTAAAAAGAATACATTTGAATCAGTTCTAATGAGGTGGATGAAACTGGAGCCTATTATACAGAGTGAAGTAAGCCAAAAGGAAAAACACCAATACAGTATACTAACGCATATATATGGAATTTAGAAAGATGGTAACAATAACCCGGTGTACGAGACAGCAAAAGAGACACTGGTGTATAGAACAGTCTTATGGACTCTGAGGGAGAGGGAGAGGGTGGGAAGATTTGGGAGAATGGCATTGAAACATGTAAAATATCGTGTAAGAAACAAGTTGCCAGTCCAGGTTCGATGCACGATACTGGATGCTTGGGGCTAGTGCACTGGGATGACCCAGAAGGATGGTATGGGGAGGGAGGAGGGAGGAGGGTTCAGGATGGAGAACACATGTATACCTGTGGTGGATTCATTTTGATATTTGGCAAAACTAATACAATTATGTAAAGTTTAAAAATAAAATAAAATTAAAAAAAAATGTATTCCAATTGAAAAAAAAAAAACTTCCATAAATATGTCATTTAACTTGTCTGTTGCTAATTAATTTTAAGGTTGTTTCTACTTTATTGTTATCATAATGTTAGTGAATGTCCTTGTACATATATGTTTGTGTGTTTGTGCAATGACTGTATATATTGGATGAATAAGTGTATGTGATGATATATATATATTCGAGATAAATTCCTGACGTGGAATGTCTGGGTTAAAGGATATATACTGTTAACATTTTCATGTATTTTCTAACAGAGCTCTAGAATCAACTTACCAAAATATTCTTGTGCTTGTGATTGGAAGTACACCGAAGTAATTAATTCATTTAAGGAGAATTGAAATTTTTACAGTATTTTTTCTGTTCAGATATGTGACCTGTCTCTTAAATTACTGTAGGCTTATGTGATTCTTGAAATTTTTTTCCAATATAGGTCTTTTTTCTTAAGTTTAATATGACACTGTAAAGTTTTTCATGCTATTATGAAAGGGACCTTTTTCATGATATTTGCTAACTGGTTATTGGAGATTTTGGGTCAAGCTACCTATTCTTTTATTTGCTTTATACATTTTCCAGTTGATTCTCTTGCATATTCTTGGTAGCTGGTCATGATTACCTTATAAAAACAGTTTTGTCTCTTACCTTCAAATACTTTTTTCCCCCTCATATTGGATAGAAGATGTTCCCATGTAGGAATGATAGTGCATATCTTGTCTTGTTCCTTATTTTAATAGGCAGTGCTTGAAACTACTGAGTGTTAGCCAGGGAAACCAGAACTCTTCTTCTTTGTTGGTTTGAGTGTAAATTAGTACAACATTTGCAATTGTTATTTATTGATTGATTTTGGCTGTGCTGAGTCTTCATTGCCGTGCAGGCTTTCTCTAGTTGGAGCAAGTAGGGGCTACTCTCTATTTGTGATGTGTGGGCTTCTCATTGTGATGGCTTCTCTTGTTGCAGAGCACAAGGCTCTAGGGTGCAGGCTTCTGTAGTTTCATTGTGCAGGCTCAGTAGTTGTGGCACGTGGGCTTAGTTGCTTCAGAGCCTGTGAAATTTTCCCAGACCAGGGATCGAATCCATGTCTCCTGCATTGACAGGCAGATTCTTAACCACTGGACCACCAGGGAAGTCTAATAAAACATTTTTAAACAACTGTTTGGTCATACATATCTTAGGGCCTTAAAAACATACAGACTCTACTTAAAAACATACAGTTCTACTACATAACTAAAAATGTATGCAAAAATTTTACTGTCAGAGTATTGATGAAGAGATTTTTTGAAATAGCAAAAGGTTAGAAACAACTTATATTTCCAGTGGCAAGGAATTAGATAAATAAGCTACATTACATTTATTTAATGAAATACCATATAGCCAATAAATAAGAGGTAACTACATATAATATAGTGGAAAGATGCTCATGATACATTATTACTTGAAGAAATTGTTGTAAAGCAATATGTATAATATGTAGAGTGTGATTCCACTTTAAGACACCAATTTAAATGTACATACTTGGGAAGATATATCCTAAAAATTTAGCAGCAGTTATTCTTCACTGAATGGTGAGCTTATAGGTGAATTTTTGTTCTAAATTTTCAATAGAGTAAGTCAGTAATATATATTAATTACATAGTGTTTGCAGATTATACAAAAATGTGTGATGCTCCATTTACCATTGAACCCCTACTTTGTGTTACACACTAAGAACACAGAGATGAATAATAAGCAGTTTTGGCCTCATTTCTACCCTTAAAAAGATTATACACTCCCATGAGGAAGATGGTTAAGAAAAAACAAACCCAGGTAGTTACATTAAATATGATAAGTGCTATTATAGAGAGAAACATGGGGCTGTGGGAACACAGAGCAAGGGCTTAAATTATAAGCAATTGGATTCCTGTAGTTTCTCCTTGGTTTATTAAACTGATACTAGGATTGCTTTCTATAGCTTATGCTGTCCTCCAGACTCCACTAAGAAGCTCCTCGGCAAGCCTTTCATCCTGAGACAAGCTGTGCCTGTGGATCTATTCCCCCACACCCCTCACTGCGAACTGGTGCTTCTCTTCACTCGATACGCAGCCTCTTACAAGCCTGTCGGCTCTTTGTTAAGGTTGAAGTGTCAGTAACTTCCAGGTTTGGCATATTGTGACATCACAGACCCTGAAAACATTACTGAGGAAACCAATCTTTGGATCTTGAGCAGGAAGAATAAGTGGGCCTCCTTCCCGAGGCAGATTTATAACCTTAGTTTTCAGGTTAACTGGCTCTCATGCAAATTTGCCTGGTTGTGACCATTCTTTGGATGTGGATCTGGACTATTCCTTCCTTTTGCTGTCAGCCTGTCATGGCTTGCTTGATCCCAGTTTATAGCCTGTCTCCTCCATCTGGTTCTGCCTGTGGTGGGGTGACAATTGAGCTTTTCTCTGTATGTGGTCATAATTTCACATTGACTCAGATAGATGTGTTCTGCATTCATGAGGTAGCCGTGGATTAGAATTAGAAACAAGTCTAGCTTTTTCAAAAAGCAGAGTAAGCTATGAAGTGATTGCAGAGTGGCTGTGTGATCTCAGTAGAGCTTCATTCCTTTGGGTTTTTTAGGCTAGAACAGCCTTTAAAAGTGTGTTTACCCTTAAGAGCAATACCCCCAATTACCTCTCACCTATGGAAGGAGAAGTGATTGTAGTAGAGACCCTATGGGGAAGGAGAGCTTCAAAGAAGAAACTGAATACCTATAATTGTGCTGTGTAGTATGGAGGCAGAAAGTTCCAGAACCCCCTAATGATCCAGTATATACTATAACAAACTGGATATTGAAACTGACATTCTCTAGTCATGATTTCTTCAACTCTGGAGTTGATCTTGGATATGTGCCCAACAATTTAAAAAAAAAATTTTTTTTAATGTTTATTTTTTAAAAATTTTATTTTATTTTTAAACTTTACAATATTATATTAGTTTTGCCAAATATCGAAATGAATCCGCCACAGGTATACCCGCGCTCCCCATCCTGAACCCTCCTCCCTCCTCCCCACCCCACCCTCCCTCTGGGTCGTCCCAGTGCACCAGCCCCAAGCATCCAGTACCGTGCATCGAACCTGGACTGGCGACTCGTTTCATACATGATATTATACATGTTTCAATGCTATTCTCCCAAATCTCCCGACCCTCTCCCTCTCCCACAGAGTCCATAAAACTGATCTATACATTGGTGTCTCTTTTGCAGTCTCGTACACAGGGTTATTACAGAATTTTGTGGTTTTCTGTCATACATCAACAAGAATCAGCCATAGGTACACCCATGTTCCCTCCCTCCAAGACCTCCCTCCCATCTCCCTCGCTATCCTACCCTTCAGCCTGTTAGAGCCCCTGTTTGAGTTCCCTGAGTCATACAGCAAATTCCCATTGGCTATTTACATATGGTATTGTAAATTTCTATGTTACTTTCTCCATACATCTCCCCTTCTTCCTCCTCTCCTCCCCCCATGTCCACAGATCTGTTCTCTATGTCTGTTTCTCCATTGCTGCCCTGAGAATAAATTCATCAGTGCTATCGCTTTAGATTCCATATATATGTGTCAGGCAATGGCACCCCACTCCAGTACTCTTGCCTGGAAAATCCCATGGATGGAGGAGCCTGGTAGGCTGCAGTCCATGGGGTTGCGAAGAGTCAGACACGACTGAGCGACTTGACTTTCACTTTCACTTTCATGCATTGGAGGAGGAAATGGCAACCCACTCCAGTGTTCTTGCCTGGAGAATCCCAGTGACAGGGGAGCCTGGTTGGCTGCCGTCTATGGGGTTATACAGAGTCGGACACGACTGAAGCAGCTTAGCAGCAGCAGCAGCATACAGTATATATATTTCTCTTTCTGACTTACTTCACTGTATAATAGGCTCTAGGTTCGTCCACCTCATTGGAACTGGTTCAAATGCATTCCTTTTTACGGCTGAGCAGTATTCCATTGTATATGTGTACCACTGCTTCTTTATCCATTCATCTGCTAGGTTGCTTCCATGTTCTAGCTATTGTTAATAGTGCTGTAGTGAATATTGGGATACATGTGTCTTTTTCAATTTTTGTTTCCTTAGGGTATATGCCTCAGAGTGGGATTGCTGGGTCATATGGTGGTTTTATTTCTAGCTTTTTAAGGAGTCTCCATACTGTCTTCCATAGTGGCTGTATCAATTTACATTCCCACAAGCAATGCAAGAGTGTTCCCTTTTCTCTACACCCTCTCCAGCATTTATTGTTTGTAGACTTTTTGACGGTGGCCATTCTGACTGATGTATGGAGAAGGCAATGGCACCCCACTCCAGTGCTCTTGCCTGGAAAATCCCATGGATGGAGGAGCCTGGTGGGCTACAGTCCATGGGGTCGCTAAGAGTCGGACACGACTGAGCGACTTCACTTTCACTTTTCACTGTCATGCATTGGAGAAGGAAATGACAACCCACTCCAGTGTTCTTGCCTGGAGAATCGCAGGGACAGGGGAGCCTGGTGGGCTGCCGTCTATGGGGTCGCACAGAGTCAGACACGACTGAAGTGACTTAGCAGTAGCAGTATTCTGACTAATGTAAGGTGGTATCTCATTATAGTTTTGATTTGCATTTCTCTAATAATGAGTGATGTTGAGCATCTTTTCATGTGATTGTTAGCCATCTGTATGTCTTCTTAGAAGAAATGTCTTTTCATGTCCCTTTCCCACTTTTTGATTGGGTTGTTTGCTTTTCTGGCATTGAGTTGTATGAGCTACTTGTATATTTTGGAAATGAATCCTTTGTCAGTTGTTTCATTTGCTGTTATTTTCTCCCATTCTAAGGGTTGTATTTTCACCTTGTTTGTAGTTTCCTTTGCTGTGCAAAAGCTTTTAAGTTTAATTAGGTCCCAGTTGTTTATTTTTGTTTTTATTCCCATTACTCTAGGAGGCGGGTCATAGAAGATCATGCTTTGATTTCTGTCATCGAGTGTTCTGCCTATGTTCTCTTCTAAGAGTTTAATATTTTCTGGTCTTACATTTAGGTCTTTAATCCATTTTGAGTTTATCTTTGTGTATGGTGTTAGGTAGTGATCTAATTTCATTATTTTGCACGTGGCTGTACAGTTTTTCCAGCACCACTTATTGAAGAGACTGTCTTTGCCACATTGTATATTCTTACCTCCTTTGTAAAAAATCAGGTACCCATAGGTGCATGGGTTTATCTCTGGGTTCTCTATCTTGTTCCATTGGTCTGTATTTCTGTTTTTGTGCCAGTACCATACTGTCTTGATGACTGTAGCCTTGTGGTATAACCTGAAGTCCAGCTCCATTCTTCTTTCTCAAGACTGCTTTGGCTATCCGGGGTCTTTTGTGTTTCCATATGAATTGTGAAATTTTTTGTTCTAGTTCTGTGAAAAATGACATTGGTAATTTGATAGAATTCACATTGAATTTGTAGACCGCATTTGGTAGTATAGTCATTTTCACAATATTGTTTCTTCCTACCCAGGAACATGGAATGTTTCTCCATCTGTTTATGTCATTTTTTTTATTTCTTTGATCAGTGTCTTATAGTTTTCCATATACAAGTCTTTTGTCTCCCTAGGTAGATTTATTCCTAGATATTTCTCTTTGTTGCAATGGTGAATGGGATTGATTCCTTAATTTCTCTTTCTGATTTTTCATTGTTAGTATATATCCTATATACTAACAATGCAAGTGATTTCTGTGTATTAACCTTGTATCCTGTGACTTTGCTGTATTCACTGATTAGCTCTAGTAATTTTTTAATAGTTTCTTTTTTTTTTTTTTTTTTTTTTGCATAGGGAAATATATTTAATAACCTGTGGTAAACCATAATGGCAAAGAATACAAAAAGAACTTATATACATGTATAACAATCACTTTGCTGTATAGCAGAAACTAACAACATTGCAAATCAACTATGTCAATTAAAAATATTGAAAAACTTTGTGTCCTCTAACACAACTCTTTGAAGTTACTTTGCATTCCAAAAACAAAATAAAACTTGGGCTGCAAAATCTGCCACCACATAGGAAAAATCAAAAATCAAAATATCCCACATTTACCCTGTTTTCAGGCTTTGTTACCGATTTCATGCAGGTAGCGCCAGCAAGGCTAAGAAAACAGCCTATCTTTATTGCAAGTTCAGTTGACTATTCAAAGTATAGAATGACTTCATAAATAGAACACCTGTAAAGTTTGTCCTAATGGTCTATGATGGATGCAAGTCAGCTGACCAGTGATGCACAGGGATTGAGAGGATAAGCATGCACAGAATGGATGCTACTCCATCAGGGATACTCAAGCAGGCATCTGTCACGGACTGGAGTTTGGCGCCAAGAGTTCATTCCAGGCCGAGTTTCTAGGATTCTAAAACTCTACAGAATACCAGGTATTCTTTAGAAAGTATTACTGAGCTCTGTTTTGCTTCTCAGACTGCAGGGAAGGAGGCCAACCCTGGGTTGGGACTCTTGCCCAACAGTGAATGCCCTAGTGCCTCTGTCTCTTGCTGGCCAGATGGAGGCATCACCTAGCCCAGGTAGGCTTTGACATGAAGATAAAAGTCTGGCACCACCACAGGCCCGCAACTCTTTGTCTTTATAAACTAGGCTAGGTTATGATATGTGGAAGCCTCAAGTGCTTGTGGTTTCGTGTGTCCTTGGGATCCCTTCCTACCCTGGAGACTTCTGACATAACAGAAGAGAGCATTTCTACCTGTACCTCAAGAGTTTGATGTCTTAGCGTGTGTGTACATTTCCTCTCTCATCTTCTAGCAGAAGCTAACTCCCTAGTCAATTAAATTCTTGAACCAAATGCTGGTTTTTTTTTTTTTTTTTTTTGTGGTAACTATAATCATGAATGTATCTGATCTGATCTGATTAGTAACCAAAGAACATGAGGAAAAAAGATGGGCTTGGATTGCTTTGGGGAAGATTCTAGAAGAAGGACAGAGACACGGTGAAGACGAAAAGGGCCACTTAACCAGGACAAATTACTCAAATTGGACATCAGTGAATTTATATTTTGGTTAGCATTTTGCAAACAATTTTTCTAAATCTTTAAAAAATGACGTCTTTCCAAATAATCACCAAAGCCCTAACAGGCACAAAACACTCTGAAGAACTGAGTGGACTATAGCCAATTACATAAAACACTACTGCCAGCAGAAAATTCCTGATGCTTGATACATGTTCAAAGTGAAAGCCACGCATGCATCTTTCATATTAAACCACTGACGTTCAGCTCAAAGACACTGATCTACTATTATTTAGAATGCAAAAGGGTGAGCAGGGCAGATTATTATGGAACTAAGAATACACATAATTTTAAGGGAAGGATGTATTTATCACTCAAGAAATACTATTTAAAATATTAACAGTTTAAAAGGAACATTAACTGTGAATGGCAGTTAGAAAGCAAGGAAAATATGACATTTAATCAAGTTAATGTTAACTCAATAGAAATCACATCATCATCAAACTTTCTGTAGAGAATTTGTGAATGCTATCTTATCTTTTGCTTACGTTCATACAGAGTCCCAGAAAAGCATGTGAATAAGATCTGTGTTTGACATATTTACACCTATGTCTTATCTGCTTTAAAAAAAACACTCCTTCAAAACCCTATGCTATGAAAAAAACTATTTTCAAGAATTTTATTTGGTCCGTTAATCTAACAAGGCTGAGTTCTCAAATCTTTCACCCCAAGTTAAAAATTGGAGCAACAAAACAAAACTCCAGCAAGGCATAAATAAGATAGTAAAGTGCATATATACAATCCCAGAAAAGTTTTGATTGGGAAGAGCAAAAATTTTTAGTGCAAAAACTGCTTTTGCCAGCAAAGCTCCCTCTCTGAAATCAAAGGGCTACAGTAAAACTTAAAATTGGAACGTGTTTAAGCAATGCCTCTTTTCAGTCAAGAGTTAATATGTGTGCATGCACCTTGGCCCAGACTATATTCAACCTGGTAAAAGGGGGGAATTTCAGAGGACAGTTCAGAAACAGAATTTCCTGACCCAAGGCACTGCTTTCTCCAGGTGCCCATGAGCAAGTTCCTTAGATGTGTCATCAGCTGCAAGTGGACCCTTGGAAAAACCCCAAGGAACATACTTGCACTGTGCTCATGGCTTGTGAAGTGTATTCAAACACGGTCACTTTATCTTGGTTTTGTCTTGTGTCTCTCCGTTCTTTCGAGCCCAAACTTGACTCTATGCAACGTTTTGTGCTTTTTGTATTTGAACAGAGACTGGGCATTGTCTGTGGGAATTCCCTTGGGTTATATCACCATGGCCTTTTGAACATCCGTTTTTATCCTTTTTTTTGGAATTCATAATAAAATAGTTTTGCATTTCTCAGTACAATTACACAGGTGAAGGGTTCCCCCCCCCCTTTTCCTTCAAGGATCCAAGTTGAAAGCTCTTAGGAGGACATCCAGGTCACCGAGATTAGCCGCCTGGAAGAGTTCCGGCTGGTCCATCAGAGAAAGGGCAATTCTAAGGGCAGCCCAGATATTCCCAGAGATTGCCGGATGAGGGACCTGCTGCTGATTCCTGCTCTTTCTTTGCAAACTGAGGGCAGTGAGAAAATTGCTGACCGCTTCTCTGTAGGCGCCCAGGTTGATGCAGCTTATCCCCAGGTTGTATCTGGACCAGATGAAGCCTGGCTGAATCTCCAGTGCTCGTGTGTAGGCCTCCACAGCCTCCTCGCTGCGGTCTCCATTTGCCAAGGTTGCCCCAAGACGGTTCCATAATGAATAGTCCTCTGGTCGAACAGTTAAGGCAGCATTAAATGCGTCTATTGCTCTATTAAATTCTCCACTCAGGTGGAACAGCACCCCCAAGCCTGTCTGCAGATCTGGGTCAATCACATCTCCATTTTGGTGGGCAGCTTCCAGGTATAATTCCTTCACTCCTTCCAGAACAGAGCTATCAACTGGAGACTTAGACATCCTCCGGGTGAGTCCTGGAGATCCCTTCTTGCTTTTCACAAGGTATTTGTACTTTGGATTCTGCTTAATCCAGTTCTTTAAAGCTTCGCAAGCATCTTGCTGATGGCCAGTGTTAGTGTAACTCACAGCCAGAGCCATCAGAGCTTTCAAGTTGTTGGGCTGCAATTCTAAGCACCTCTGGAGGGCGACAATAGCTGCTTGTTCATTTTCATTCTCTGCCTGGGTTATCCCGAGGAACTGCCATGCCTCTGCATCTCCAGGGTCCTGAAGAATTGCTGCCTCCATGAACAGGATGGTGACTGGCAGGTCCCCTTCCTTCAGCCTTTTTAAGCCTTCTTCAAATGCTCCAGGCCAGTCTTTGAAGGGGTTTTCAGTATGAAAGTAATAACCCTTCTCACTGGCTGAGATTGTAACCTGGTTCTGGGCTTCCTGGTTCTCCGATATCCAGTTCCTCCGGGCCATTTCTTCCCATTCTGCTTGCATCTTATCCCAAAACTCTGTATCTGACTCCACAGCTGCTTTTGCTCTTTCAAATTCTTCTTCTAAGGAATGGTTTCTGGAAAGCAAGGCGCTCCCCCAGCGCTGCTCTTTGGTCAGTCGAGCCTGTGACTGACGTCACTTTTGGAGTACTTTGCAAACAGAACGCTTCTTAAACGGGGACGGTGCCAAAGCGCGCGCCCCGCTCACACGCAAGCATCCTCTAACCTGTGTTTTTTATGTATAGTGTCATGTCATCTGCAAACGGTGAGTTTTACTTCATCTTTTCTGATCTGGATTCACTTTATTTCTTTTTCTTCTCTAGTTGCCATAGCTAGAACTTCCAAAACTATGTTGACTAATAGTGGTGAGAGTGGACACCCTGGTCTTGTCCCTGATTTTAGAGGGAATGCTTTTAGTTTTTCATCATTGAGAATAATATTTGCTGTGGGCTTTTCATGTATGGCCTTTACTATGTTGAGGTAGGTTCATTTTATGCCCATTTTTTGAAGCGTTTTTTTAATCATAATGGATGCTGAATTTTGTCAAAGTCTTTTTCTGCATCTATTGAGATGATCATATGCTTTTTATCTTTCAGTTTGTTAATATGGTGTATCACATTGATTGATTTGTGTATCTTGAAGAGTCCTTGCATCCCTGGAATAAACCCAACTTGATCATGATGTATGAACTTTTTAATGTGTTGTTGAATTCTGTTTGCTATAATTTTGTTGAGGATTTTTGCATCTATGTTCATCAGTGATATTGGCCTGTAATTTTCTATTTTTGTGTTTTCTTTGCCTGGTTTTGGTATCAGGGTGTTTGTGGTCTCATAGAATGAGTTTGGAAGTGTTCCTTTCTCTGCAATTTTTTGGAAGAGTTTCAGAAAAATAGGAAAATTATGTTTTGAATCTTAACAGCCTAATTTAATTAAATTTAATAATTTAAAAATAGTTAAATTATGTTTTGTGTCTTAACAGCCTAAGGACATGTAACTTAGCAAGCACTGTCTGATTTACAAAGTGATATCAGGTCACCTAGTGTTTCTAATTCTTGTCAACTGTAAATACCTCTAGAGAGGCCTCTTTGTCATAAAAATACGGCTTTTAAAGCTACTGTGTGAAAGGAAAAAGCGAAAGTCACTCAGTCGTGTCCGACTCTTTGCAACCCCATGGACTATACAGTCTGTGGAATTCTCCAGGCCAGAATACTGGAGTGGGTAGCCTTTCCCTTCTCCAGGGGATCTTCCCAACCCAGGGATCAAACCGAGGTCTCCTGCATTGCAGGCGGATTCTTTAACAGTTGAGCCACAAGGGAAGCCCCATTGTATGAATATCCATATAAAAATGTTAGAAGGAAGTAGTCTCAAATGATAAAGAGTATTGACTAATGGTAGTCAAATAAGTTTTATTTCCATTTCCCTATTTCTCATTTTATGAAAATAATATATGTTTATTATTATAGGCATATATTTCCATTTCCCCATTTTTATTTTATATAAATAATATTAGTATATTATTTCTTTTTTTAAAAAATTTTCCCCAGTTGTTTATTTTGGAGGTGATATCTTTCCTTTTTTTTTTTAATAAATTTATTTATTTTAATTGGAGGTTAATTACTGTACAATATTGTATTGGTTTTGCCATACATCAACATGAATCCGCCACAGGTGTACACGTGTTCCCCATCCTGACCCCCTCCTCCTCCCTCCCGTACCATCCCTCTGGGTCGTCCCAGTGCACCAGCCCCAAGCATCCAGTATCATGCATCGAACCTGGACTGGCGATTCATTTCATATATGATATTATACATATTTCAATGCCATTCTCCCAAATCATCCCACCCTCTCCCTCTCCCAGAGCCAAAAGACTGTTCTATACATCTATGTTTCTTTTGCTGTCTTGCTTACAGGGTTATCATTACCATCTTTCTAAATTCCATGTATACACATTAGTATACTGTATTGGTGTTTTTCTTTCTGGCTTACTTCACTCTGTATAATAGGCTCCAGTTTCATCCACCTCATTAGAACTGATTCAAATGTCTTCTTTTTAATGGCTGCGTAATACTCCATTGTGTATATGTACAACAGCTTTCTTATCCATTCATCTGCTGATGGACATCTAGGTTGCTTCCATGTCCTGGCTATCATAGACAGTGCTGTGATGAACATTGGGGTACATGTGTCTCTTTCAGTTCTGCTTTCTAGCTTGAGTGACTGAGTAGATTGTTATATTCATCAAGATTGAAAATACAGAAGCAAGAACGGGTTTGGAGGAAAGATGTAAAGTACATAAATTAGATACTTTGAGTTCAGATTACCTAGAAGATATCCAGGTAGAATCTACCTTGTAGGCAATTGAATATGAGAATGAGAAAGATAACTCTGACTTCCAGTTTACTTATTTTCTCCTTCTTTGTTCCCTATCTGCTAAATGTAAACTGGAAGTCAGAGTTATCTTTCTCATTCTCATATTCAACTGCCTACAAGGTAGATTCTACCTGGATATCTTCTAGGTACTCTGAACTCAAAGTATCTAATTTATGTACTTTACATCTTTCCTCCAAACCCGTTCTTGCTTCTGTATTTTCAATCTTGATGAATATAACAATCTACTCAGTCACTCAAGCTAGAAGCCTGGGAATTACATCTGAGTCCTTTTCCTGTACCCTCTGCCTACATGCAGCTGGCCACCAAGTCTCCATCCTGCAGGTTACATCATCTTGCACCAGGTTATTATTGAAAGGGCCATCTTCCCAACTTGTGCTGCTGTATTCATGCTTGCCCCATCCATTCCATTCTCTGTAGCCAGAGTGAGTTTTCTAAAATGCCATTCTCATTGTTTCTCCAGTGCTTGAAATCTGTCTGTCATGGGCTTCTTGTTTTTAAAATAAAGTCCTAAATAAAATAAAGACCCTTCTTCATAGAGCCTCACAGCCCTTTCATCATCTGGGTAGCCTCATTTTTCTATATACATTGAGTTCCTTTCCTTGAAAAAAACAAATTTCTTCCATTCTGGTCCTTTCTACTACTGTTTCCTCAGCATGGAATGTGCTTTTTTCTTTTGGCTAACTCATTTTTCTGTTTTTAACTTAGCTATTCCCTGAGGAATATCTAATGAATAAATATAGGATTAGTTGTAGATAATCAGCTTTGTGCTAATTGTGTTAGTGTACATTGTGTAAGTAATATGATTTTAGAATTTGTGCTTTCATCATTTTTATAATGCAAACTTTTAAACATACAGGAAAGTTAAAAGAATAAGTATTGGGTTGGCCAAAAAATTTGTTTGGGTCTTTCTGGAATATCTTATGAAAAAACCTGGATGAACTTTTTGGCCAAGCCTGGTACACTGTAGTCCATGGGGTTGCAGAGAGACACCACTGAGTGACTGAACTGATCTGAATACAATGAACGGCAGTATACCCACCACCAGGATTCAACAAATGTTAGCATTTTGCTAAGATAAGGATCTTGCACCAAGTGTGTATCAGTGCACCACATCCTTCATTGAGGAAGTTTCATTTCCAGAAATATGTCAGGCAGATTAAATACTGTGCTTAGTGACATGGTTCATTTACATCTCTGGGCTGCCTGAGTAGTACTGCTCTATATTCAGATTTCCCCAGCTGTCCACCGAATGTCTTTTATGGTCGGTTCACATGTTGCATTTGAGTATGGTCTCTCTTTAGTGTCTTTTAATCTAAAACAGTTTGCCCACTTTTTGTTAATGGCATGGACTTTTAGAGACCAGGTCTACCCCACTTATGAATCTGTCTGATTGTAGTGTGTGTGCCCAACCGTCCTGGTTTGCCTAGGATTCTCCTGGTTTAACACTGATCCTACATCCTGGAGAGTCCTCAGTCCTGGGCAAACCAGGATGGTTTGTTTTCTTAAGAAAAACTAAAGTGTTTAGCTTTCCCTTCCAGCCCCTGAATTTCCTATAAACTGGAAATTGTTGGATTTAGAGGCTTGATTGGATCCAGTTTTTTTTTTTAATTTATTTTTAAATGGAGGATAATTGCTTTACAATGTTGTGTTTACAATGTTTCTGCTGTACAACAATGTGAATTAGCCATAATTATATATATGTATCCCCTTCTCATGAATCTCCCTCCCCCTTCCCATCCCACCCCTCTAGGTTGTGACAGAGTGCCAGGCTGGGCTCTCTGTGTTATGTAGTAGCTTTTCCATTAACTATTTTACACCTGATAGTGTGTATATGTTGATTCTAGTTTCTCAATTCATCCTACCCTCTCCTTCCCCTACTGTATTCACAAGTCTGTTTTCTACGTTTGTGTTGCTGTTCCTTCCCTGCAAATACATTCATCAGTACCATTTTCCTAGATTCCATATATATGCATTAATATCTCAGCTGGTAAAGAATCTGCCTACAATGTAGGACATCCCAGTTTGGTTCCTGGGTCGGGAAGATCCCCTGGAGAAGGGATAGGCTACCAACTCCAGTATTCTTGAGCTTCCCTGGTGGCTCAGACAGTAAAGAATCTGATTGCAATGCAGGAGACCTGGGTTCAATGCCTGGGTTGGGAAGATCCCCTGGAGGAGGGCATGACAACTCACTCCAGTGTTCTTGCCTGGAAAGAATCCCTATGGACAGAGGAGACTGGTGGGCTACAGTCCATGGTGTCACAAAGAGTCGGACACAACTGAGTGACTAAGCACAGCAGATGATTTTTTTTTTCCCTTTCTGACTTAGATGCTGGATGTTAAAAGCAAAATCTAATAGTATTGTATTCCAGTCTGTGAGCTGCAAAATGTAACTGTAATGACCAACTCTCCTGATTTACTTTGAACCTGGGATTTTCAGTGCTAAAACCAGGAGTATCCTAGGCAAACCAGGACAAGTTGATCACCCTGAATTGGTCACATTGATTTTTATTATTATTTTTTCTTGAAGTATAGTTGATTTACAGTTCACGTAGTTAATACCTAGTAATGATTAAGGGAGAATAGTAGAAATTGGGGGTTGTGGACCAGTAGTAGCTAAAGTACCTCTAAATTCTCAGGAAATTCAAGGGTTTATACTAAATGATCTCTTGCAACTGTAAAATATCTAGGTCTAGGATAACAAACTTCAGTGCACATTAGTATCACCTTTAAAAATACTGATCCCTGGACCTCAGATATTCCAGTTTAATTGGTTTAGAGGGGGGACTCAGGCATCTGTATTTTTAAAATGAAACCCCCACCCCCGGTAATTCTCATGTGCAGCCAAGGCTGAGAACCAGTGGTCCATATGGGGCTCTGCCTTTCAAGGTATGGTCCCTAGACCAATAGCATTGGCATCACCTAGGAGCTTGTTTGAAATGCAGACTTCCAGGTTCCACCCTAACTGGATTAGAACCTCTGAGGGTGAGACCCAACTTTCTGTGTTTTACTGAATGTGTGTGATTCTAATGTACACTCAAGTTTGAGAACCACTGGTTTAGAATGACAGTTTGCAGCCTTGGTTGTGTCAACTGAAATAAAAACACATAACCTGTGAGCTGTGAATTCAGTTTTATTTGGGGACTTACTGAGGGCTATAGCCCAAGAGATAGCCTCTCAGATAGCTCCGAGGAACTGCTCTAATGAGGTAGCCGGGGAGAAGTCAGCATTGTATGTAATTATGGAGGAGGGGGTATGAGTGATCAAGCACACATCCCAGTAGAAGGTTGCTGCTTGTCATGAGGAACAGATATCTCAGTTAATGATTTTAGTGCTTTTATGGGTATGGGAAGATGCAAAAACCTGAGGACATAAAATTTTTTCCTGAAAATATCTAACTGTATCTCCTTTTTTTCAGGAGCACAGAGTGCCTCATTCCTGACCTTTGCCCTGAATTCCTTGAGGGGTACTTTAGGATGGATGGTGGGCAACATTCTTTGTTTTATGGTTGCAACATTAGAATCATCTGGGGACCGTTTTTTTTTTTAAAGCAATTTTTACTTTTAAAAGTATTTTTAACCAAGGTATGTGTTTTAATTTTTATTTTTATTGGAGAGTAGTAGGTTTACAATGTTGTGTTAGTTTCAGGTGTAAAGCAAAGTGATTAAGTTACACACACACACACACACATATATATATACATACATATGTGAAAGTGAAAGTTGCTCAGTCGTGTCTGACTCTGCGACCCCAATTACTATACAGTCCATGGAATTCTCCAGGCCAGAATACTGGAGTGGGTTGCCTTTCTCTTCTCCAGGGGATCTTCCCAACCCAGGGATCAAACCGAGGTCTCTTGAATTGCAGGTGGATTCTTTACCAGCTGAGCCACAAGGGAAGCCCATACACACACACACACACACACACATATATATTCTTTTTCAGAATCTTTTCCCATATAGGTTATTACAGAATATAGAGTTCCCTCTGCTATACAATAGGTTTTTGTTGATTATCTATTTTACATATAGTATAAATATATAGTGTGTATATGTTAATCCCAACCTCCTAATTTATCCCTCTCCCTCACCTTTCCACCCGGAGACATTTTAAAACAGATTTCTGGGTGTCATCCCCTCAGAGATTCTGATTTAATTCACTTTGGGTGTGGCCCTAGCATCATTGTTTTAAAACCTTCTCATATGGCTCTAATGTGTAGGTAAGGATGAGAATCATGTGCTAGGGTTTCTTTTTTTTCCCCCTCCAAGCCCAGCATTTGGCTTGATGAGTAAAAATGCACATCAAGTTGCAGATAAAAACTAACTAGTTGATGTATATGTATAACAGATTCACTTTGTTGTGCAGCAGAAACTAACACAACATTGTAAATCAACTATACTCCAATAAAAAATTTTTTTAAGCCTAACTAGTTGGGTAATGTGTAGGCCAAATAACTTGCTTTTGTGGTTTCTCCTTGTCTATATCCATGCAGGGTCTCTGAGCACTGGTTTTCAGTCCTTTGCAAAGGTTTTCATCCCTTTAAAGCACTTCCTTTCCCATTCTCTCTGCAGTTATTTTGGTAGGTGTGATAGGGAGTCAGGCATAGAACCTTCAGTTGCTCGTGGTCCTAGATAAGCCTTAAAGTTGACTCGCATACATGACAAGAAAAGGTGAGCTCATTTTATTGATATTAAAATAGGACAATTATTCTAAGAGTTTGTCCTCAGCCTGCTTCCTACCTGGTGTCTAGAACTGGCTTCTCATTAGGCTCATCTTAGAGTTACTGAACCTCTGAGTGCAAATTTTACCATCGCCTTTATTACAGCTGTGAAGTTGCACCCACAACCATGCTTCCCAGTCTTGGCTGCACATTGAACTACTTCTGGGAGCTTTTCAGAAAATCCTGGTTTCTGGGACTTGGGCGCTACCCCTAGATCTTCTAATTTAATTAGTCTGGGATGTGGCCCAAGCATCACAATTTTTAAAATATTCCCTGAACATGATTCTAATGTGAAGCCAGTGTTGCTTACTTGCTTGCTTGCTTTCTAAGTTACTTCAGTCCTGTCCAACTCTTTGTGACCCTGTGGACTGTAGCCCACCAGGATCCCCTGTCCATGGGATTCTCCAGGCAAGAATACTGGTATGGGTTGCCATGCCCTCCTCCAGGAGATCTTCTTGACCCAGGGATCGAATCCGCATCTCTTACATCTCCCACATTGTGGATGGATTCTTTACTGCTGAGCCACAGAGGAAGCCCACAGCCAGGATTGCATGTGTGTGCTAAGTTGCATCAGTCATATCTGACTGTGTGACCCAATGGACTGCAGCCTGCCAGGCTCCTCTGTGGGATTCTCCAGGCACGAATACTGGAGTGGGTTGCTGTGCCCTCCTCCAGGGGATCTTCCCGACCTAAGATTCGAACCTGTGTCTCTTCTGTCTACCTGCATTGGTATGTGGGTTCTTTACCACTAGAGCCACCTGGAAAGTCTGCAGCCAGGGTTGTGATCTTCCAAAAAGGGCCACTGTTCCCAAATTTGTCTGCACATTAAAATCCCCTGGGGCTCTTTTAAAACTTCCCAAACCCAAGCCACAGCCCAGATAATTAAATCATTTCAATCTCGGGATGGACACAGGCATTAGAAATTTCAAAGTTTTCCCAATGAGTCCCATATGCATATGCAGTGCCATATGCAGCCAGGATTGAAAACCACAGGGTTAGGATATTTGATGTTTGGATGTTGGGAGAGAGGAGAGAATAATTGTCATTTGCTGAGATTTAAGACTTTCAGCCCTTCATTTTTAAAATCACATTTCCAGTTTATAATTTACAGGGTCATCATTGTCATTTTTCTGAGAAATATATTTCAAAATGGCATGCCATAAAGTACAGTCATGAACCAATTGAAGCTCCCTTAGAGCTCACCAATTATTGCAAGTGCAAAGGACAGTTGAAATGGAGTATAATTATTATGTACCAGACCTAAAAATTTCCATCAGCTGATTTGATTTCATCGTTATATGCATTTGCATGTATGTTTTTCATCAAAGGAGACTAAGTGGGTGGGGAGGGATGCTGACACCTAGCCCAGAGCCACAAAATGGAAGAATATGTCAATATCCTCTAGTCCATTTCTGTCAGAGATCCTCAGGGTACACGGAGGGAATTTAAATATATAAAGGTGTTGGGATTCACTGTTTGCATTTACTGCTCACCTTGTAACCAATCCAAGGAATACCTAAGGAGAAGAGAGGGCTGTTATTTAGCTATTTTAGGGTCTCTCTCCTTCAACTAGAATAAGATTTGAGGGAATAAGGACCGTTCACTATTCTATTTCTGTCCAGCACCCAAGCCAGTATATGAAATGCTGCAGGTGCTCAGAGCAACAATATAGCATACTGGCCAAGATGACCAGCTGTGGAATCAGGCTGACCTAGTCTTGAATTCTGGCTGCATCACTTTTACATGCTGTATGACTTTGGGAGAGTTACTTAACCTCTGTTCCCTGCTCCTCTATCTGTAAAAGAATGGTAATGGTACTTTCTTCATGAGATTGTTGTGATTTATTCAGTGAAACAGTATTTGTGAAGCAGTTTGCAAATTGCCTGGCACCTAGTTTGCATGGATTAAGGGGGGAATTATTCTTAATAATCCAATTATTCATTGAAGGAATAAATGGATATCATAGCCTCATTTCCCTTTCCTCTCTTGAGATTAGCAAAGAGTCAAAATAACCTATTCAATTTGGTTTCTGTAAGATTTCAGTACTTCATTTCAGGCAAACAAAACCAAACACACATCGGAGAGAGTCCCTTTTGTGCTGGTGTGGGTGTTTCTCAGCATTTATGTTACAGTCAAATATTACAGCTTCTAGTTAGACGTTTAACTACAATTTGAAGAAAAATGACACATAGGAAACAGATAAGGCCATCCGCTCATTTTGTCACCCTCATAATATTGGTTGCTAAAATAACCCACTTGTCAAATACCTTTGTACTACTGTCAGAAGTGCTGATGTAAGACATGTTTTCTGAAAATAACCATGATGAGAGGTGTCGCAAATTCAGAGCTTGGGTACAGAAGTAATAGAGTTCCCTCATGAGTTTCTTAGAATAGCTCAGGATCATAAATTGGCCAGACACTTACCTGTTTCACCTGGCTTACCTGTTTCACCTCCTAAAAGGAGAATAGTTTCTAGGTTTTTTTTTTTTTTTTAAACTAAACTATTATAATCACTGCATAGGATCCTGGATTAGACCCTGCACAGAAGAAGGACATTATTGGAGAAACTGGTGAAATCTGAATTAAGTCTATAGTTTAATAAATAGTATTGTGCTAATGTTAATATCATAGTTTTGATCAATCTACCAGAGTTATATGCATCTTAATGTTAGGGGAAGTTGGGTGAGGGGTTTATGGGAACTCTTCATACTATGTTTACAAATCTTCCATAAATCTAAAATTTCAGAATACAAGTTTTTTTTTTTTTAATAAAGATGGTATGGGGAGGGAGGAGGGAGGAGGAGGGAGGAGGGAGGAGGGGAGGGAGGAGGAAGGAGGGGGAGGGAGGAGGGAGGAGGGGGGAGGGATGGGGAACACATGTATACCTGTGATGGATTCATTTTGATATTTGGCAAAACTAATACAATTATGTAAAGTTTAAAAATAAAATTAGAAAAAAAAAGAAAAGACTACACATAGTCTTTTAAAAACTAGATGTACTGATTGAAAGCTAATTCTAAAAAAACCCAAGTCTGGGCAGGGCTTGAGGCCAGGGCTCCAGAAGGAGAATAGTGCTTACCCAGATACCCATATATGTGCTAGATGTTTGGCTAAGTGTAATAAGCACTACCGGAGACAAGGGTGGGGCTGGGGGAAAGCATTTAGCAATTCTTCTTCAATGAGGGATTTCTGGAAGCCTATCCAAAAATAGTTTCTTTCTCTCCTTATAAGCTAGCTTAGTTCAAAACACAGCAATCCCACTTAAAAGAGGTCCAAACACATGTTTCCTTAAACTCCCATATTGGAGCTTTGTGGACTAGGTGTTTTGAAGGAATTTTTCATTGGAGTGCTAAACCTGAAATGGCGTATATGTGCTCAGTCACTCAGCCATGTCCGACTCTTTGTGACTTCATGGACTGGAGCCCACCAGGCTCCTCTGTGGAATTTCCCAGCCAAGAATACAGGAGTAGGTTGCCATTTCCTACTCCAGGGGATCTTCGCAACCCAGGGATCAAACCCATGTCTTTTTTCGTCTCCTGCATTGGCAGGCAGGTTGTTTACCACTGTGCCACCTGGGAAGCCCATTTTAAAGCATCAGCCCCCTTAGTGTTAAATTCTTATTTGTTCCCTGAATCAAATAATCTGCAGAGTTAACTCCTGTGTCACTTAAAAGGCAGATGTCTTAGTAACCTAGCATGACCAGCACAACAATTTTAAAAAGTGTATTATAATACAAGGTGTTGTTGGGGGTAGGGGTGGAAACTCAAAGGACTGTGGTGCTCTTCATTCTCTTTGGTACTTTAGGGATGAATTATTCAATGTGTGTTTTCCATAGTTCTGATCAGCATGTGTACCTATTTCCTATTGTGCTGTTTTTGTGTAACATTATTTCACATTCTGGTTCCCACCTGCACAGTGCACATAATTGGCATCTTTAATGGCTGTGTAATATTCCATTGTATCAAATAGCAGGATAGTCCTTAAGGCTGGGCTCATTTTTTTGAGCAGATATAAAAGGCCTGCTGTCTCTTAGCACCAGAGGTCTATTTTAATTCCTGGAAGTGGTGAGTAGCAGGAGCGTGGGATTGCGTGGGATTCTTGAGTCATCATCGCCCAGCAGTTTGAGCGCTTTGTTAACATCGCTTTGCCCACCACCAACCAGCAGAGCCTCCTGGGCTCCTGGGACCTGAGTCAGGCACTCCAGGAGCACTGGAGTGGAAGTACAAGCCCCCTGACTCCCACAGCCCTAAGCCGATATGGTCTCCCTCCCAACAGCAGGAAGTTTCTGCTGCTTTCTCTCTCGCCTGGGATAACTCCACCTGTGTTTCCCATAGAGCTTGATATAAGAGAAAAAGCCAAGGATTATTATAGTTAAAGGAATAGGCATGGGTCAGAGGTGCCATGGCTATAGTTCTTTTAGGCGCACCTGTGAAAATGAAGTGGGATGTTGGGATGGTGGGCGATAGAACACCTCTATTCTCTACACCCTTTCCTGTCAGAAATCCAAGTTTGGGCTATCCAATGAAGAGTTTACAGGGGTGAATGCCAAAGCAGTGAATCCCGACTTGAGCCCTACCCCACCCATAGCCAATGGTGTTTTATAGTTAAGAATGCTAGTTGGCAAAATTCTCCTGAGTGGTGTATTTAAGTCTTGCCAGTTGCAACTGCCTTGAAGATGAGTGGTTTTAATAGGATACTGGGAGGAAAGAGTGATATTTGAAACACAACTGGGATGGTTCAAGCATCAGAAGCTCAAATTTCCAGGGGATTTGTGACTAGGTTACCTGTTGTTATTCAGGTATCACTGGAACCCCTTCAACCAGGATTGGTGGAAGTAGCATCCATTACTGTGAATGCATCTGATTCTGAACCATCACCCCCAAATCTAAAAGTAGGAGGTCAAAAAACCCTGTTAATTCTACTTTCAGTAAGTCTGAAGCAAGGATTTCAAAGTTAAAAACCCCATTAAAAACAAAAATTTGAATTATAGCATTATTCAATAATATCAAATATAGAGAAACCAATGCATAATTTATGTTTTTGTTTTACATACATGAAGTACAGTTTTGTTTGAATATTGAGATGTTATATAAAAAATGTATTACCTGTTTTTCATACAATTGTCTTAACACTAAAAAGTATGTGTCTGTGTGTGTGTGTGAGAGAGAGAAAGAGAGAGAACGAGAGAGGTGGAGAAAGGAAAAGTAACAACCTATTTTGGTATTTCATGTTATTTGTAAGTTCGAAAGCTCTACTATACATATAATCTGGAGAAGGCAATGGCACCCCACTCCAGTACTCTTGCCTGGAAAATCCCATGGATGGCGGAGCCTGGTAGGCTGCAGTCCATGGGGTCGCTAAGAGTCGGACACGACTGAGTGACTTCACTTTCACTTACCTGTTCTTGGTTTCCATATCCAATCCCAAATCATCACAATTCTTCCTTAACTCTTAACAGTGTCCTGAATCTCTGACCCATGTTGTGCAGATCATACTGGATACCAACCCTACTGATTGCACACTAGGATGGGTAGTAACAGCATATGAAGAGTGGTGACAAGATTTCAGGAGTAAAAACCATTCACAACACAGCATCTCTACCTATACACATGGAATTCTCTAATCCAAAAGCCCAGGCCTGTCTTGCAAGACGAAATGGACAAGTACCCAGAGCCACATAGGGCTTGTTGAATGATGAGCCAGGGTCATATATTTGAAGTGTCTCTGACAGGAGCTAGACTTTAAAAGTCTTGGAGGAGGCAGGCCAAGACCTTGACAATGAAAGGAGAGAAACTCCAAGGCAACCATTTGCCTGAAAGAATATTTGCCCCCAAGGCTCAAGAAGCTCTCATTAATCTTGGTCCCTGAGCTGCCACACTGAGACAGTTTGTAAGACCTTTGTTTTTTGGCAGATTTTAGGATTCTCAAAGACGAGGCTCTGGGAAGTGGTGGTTGGCAGTGGTTATAGTCACCCTGTGCTGTGCTATATACTCGATCGCTCAGTCATGTCTGACTCTTTGTGATCCCATGGACTGTTGCCCATCAGGCTCCTCTGTTCATGGGGATTCTCCATGCAAGAATGCTGGAGTGGCTTGTCATGCCCTTCTCCAGGAGTTCTTCCCAACCCAGGGATCAAACCCAGGTCTTGCAAGTGGATTCTTTACTGTCTGAGCCACCAGGGAAGCCCATGAATATTGGAGTGAATAGCCTATCCTTTCTCCAGGGGATCCTCTCAACCCAGGAATCGAACCGGGGTCTCCTGCATTGCAGGTGGATTCTTTATCAGCTGTGCTACCAGGGAAGCCCTATAATTACCCTAGATTCCCTATACTCTTTGTACTTTAGAATCTAAGACATCTCTCCTTGGGTTATCCTTTGCAGAAAAGAGGATACTTCTCCAGTATGGAAGTATAGCTATCTGATGATCTAAGATCCTTCCCTAATCATAATAATAGTCAGTAACATTTCATGAGCTACTTATTATGTGCCAGGCACTCTGCCTAGCATTTTGGCCCTGGCTTGTCCTCTTTGATCCTCAAAACAAGCCTGTGAGGTATGTGCTCTTCTTCTTGTCTTCACTGGGGGTAATTGCCAGGTCATTCAGCTTGATAAGGGGTTTGGAAAGTATGGCAACACCCTGCAGCAACCAAATTATTCACTCTAAATAAATAAGGTTTTCCTGGCTGTATTGAGGGGATATTCTTTAAATATTTTTGATTAATAGACTTTCTGTAGGAAAATTTGGTTGACACCCAGGAACATGTATATTGTAGAAAGGAAAGTATGCCAATATATTGAAATTCAGTTATGTCAGTGTTTCAACCTAAATTCTCCACCCTGCTCATATTCATAGATAGCACTCCTAATTCCTTTTAGCCATACTTTCTTCCCCTCTTGGCTGAGAAGGTATGCCTGCCTCAGACATAATGCTGTAAAGAGCAACATGAGTGAAGAACCTTGGTTTGTTGAATTATAGTCTCCTGTCTGGTAAACTCCTCTTCAGTAGAGACATTTGATATATCCCTGGGTTGGAATGATTGTCAGCAGAATTTTCCAGTAATATTTATTGGACAAATTGAAGGGAATGTAGGTGGGGTCAAGATGGGCTTCCCAGGTGGTGCTAGTGGTAAAGAACCCACCTCCCAATGCAGAAGATGTGGAAGAGATGTGGGTTTAATACCTGGATTGGGAAGATCCCCTAGAGGACAGCATGGCAACCACCTCCCAATGCAGGAGATGGAAGAGATGTGGGTTCGATACATGGATTGGGAAGATCCCCTGGAGGATGGCATGGCAACCAACTCCAGTATTCTTCCCCAGAGAATCCCATGGACAGAGGAGCCTGGTGGGCTATAGTCTATAGGGTTGCACAGAGTTGCACATGACTGAAGCAACTTAGCAATTATGCAAGCACAAGTACAGATGGGTCAAGAGTGTCCAGAGAAGACCCAGAGAGGGTGTAGTATATTGGGGCAGGGAAGATAGCACATTGGCTCAGGCACACAGGAGATCTGGATTTCAGGAGCATGTCTGTCAGTGATCAGTTCTGCAGCCTTCAGCAAGTCACTTAACCTCTCTGTACCAAATGCCTAATCTGTATAACAATTGGCATTGGACTAGATGTTCTTCAAGATTGCTTCCAGCGCCATGACTTAAGCCGAACCTTAGAATCCTGTCAAAGACCCACAAAGTGCCTGAGGTGGTCCCCTTGGACTTAAAGCCATAATAAGGCATAATAAGGCATAACAGCAAATGCTGCAGCCTTAGACAGTGTCTGGCCCTCCAGATGGGGTTGTGAGACTGATGCTTATTATGTGCCAGGTTTCTCTTTCTCAGAAACAGTTATAGGCTAGTTGGTTTATACTTCCTGGTGAGACCATATAGGTAGGAGTTAAGACCATGAGTTATGGAGTTGGAACTTGGTTTAGTCTGAAGAGCAGTTCTGTCATTTCCTAATGGGTGCCTTGGGACAAATTGTTTGACCTCTTTAAACATCAGTTTCTGCCTCTGTAAGATGATGGTAGGACTGACCTCAAAGCCTTGTGAAGATGAAAGGCAGTAATGTACGTAAACCACTTAGCCTAGTGTCTGGCAGAATGGAAGTCCTAGCTCACCTGGGTCTGCCACTACCATCAGTGTGCTTACTGCAGTCAACCTAATTCTTCTAACATGGGCATGATGAAGCTTCAACATTTTCCCTGGATATAGCTTTCTCTTCTGGGTAAAGTTTGAGAAAAGCTTAAGAAGATCTTTCTGGCCTAAAGTAGCTTCAGAGTCAGATCTGGGTTTGGTTCCTTGTTCTGCATCTTACAGCCTCTGGGACCTTAGATAAGTTATTTTTCTCTGCCCCTTAATTTCTTCATCTGTAAAACAAAAACAAATACGCTGCCTACACCCATGGGTTGTTGTGAATAAAATAATGAACGTGAAGAGCTTAGTGCTATGTCTGACAACCAGAAGGCACTCAGGAAATGGGGGCTGTGGTACTGATGGTGAAAGTAGCAGCTGTAGTCATAGTGAATGATGATTCCCACCACTAACACTGCCCTCTCTGGAATGGACAGTTGAATGTTTTTAAGCTCGTACAGTTTTTGCACACCTAACCTAAATGTTAGGAGAGACATCAGTTGCTATTCCTGAAGGGACAGCAGAAGAATTGTTGCCAGGCTTCACAGACAATGGCTGGGAATTTAAAACCGAGTTGTTTTCAGAGGCGTGACTAAAAATGATTCCGTAGAGCATAATTCTCAGCAGAATACTTTACTTATGCCAGTCCCCTTCCACCCAAGAACACAAGGGGAGAAAATGTAGTTCTAAACTGACCCTATACTTCTAAGACTCAATTGCAGTTGGTTACCCTTGATATGTTGCTCACAGACTTCATCAGGAGCATTAGGGTACAAAGATCTTCTGATTTTCTTTGCCAGGGTCATCTTCATTCTTAAACTATTTCAAACTATTCATTCCCCCTAACTATTTTTGAGCCCCTTGGTGGGGATAAGATTCATTTGATGGCTCGAAGATTGATGTATGGGCACAACAGGAGTTCTAAGGGATATAATGTTAGAGTAGGTGGAATTATAGGGGGACTGTGGAGGTATTAACAGACAGAAATTTGAAAACTGAAAAATTCTAATGGTTCTGTAGATGAACCCATTTACCAAAGGAGGGATATGAGATATTTCTTTGGACGTTCCTTCATTTTTCTCTTTAGCTCTCTGTTAAAAGTCTGCTAAAAGAGAAAGAAAACAGGCGTCACTGCAAACGAAGCTAGGCACAAGGCTTCCTGTCCTTCCAGGTGAGGAGGGTGTTGCCTACTTTCCAAGGGGTGTAGATTGCATCCCACCAGGTGTCCCCCTCTGCCCTGACCTCATACTTGCTCTCCCTCTTGCTCTCTTCCCTTCACCTAAGGAATACTAACCACATCAAAGGCTTCAAAGGCTTCATCAGGGATTGTCCAGTAACATGTCCTCTGAGTCCCAGGTGCCCATTCTCCTTTTTGCCCTTGGCTCTGAGGTTACAGAAATGAAAAATGGGTTTCAGTTTTGGACACAGACTTAGGAGTAGAATCAGACATCTAGAAAGACACTTCTTCCACTCTTCTGCTGTATTCCTGCCACTCAACTTTCATCCTCCTTCCCAGAGCAGCACCTCTGTCCTCAGTGTTCCTGTCCAGGTTGTCTTCATTCTTAAACTATTTCAAACTATTTATTCCCCTTAACTATTTTTGAGCCTCTTGATGGGGATAAGATTCATTAGATGGCTCGAAGATTGATGTATGGGCACAACGGGAGTTCTAAGGGATATTATGTTAGAGTAGGTGGAATTATAGGGGGACTGTGGAGGTATTAACAGACAGAACTAACAGCCCCTCTGTGTAGGTGTAACAACCCAAGGCTCTGAGGTAGCCTGAAGGGCAGATTCTTTGGAGAGCAAAGGTGACATTATAAAATTGACAGTTTACCATCATGGAAACTGCGGCCAAGGAACATTTGAGATGGAGTAGCCATTAACAACAATGGGCCTTTAAATCCTCACAGCTTTCTTTTTTTTAGTGCCTTTAGTGTATTGGGAGAAATCATATATGATTATTAAAAAATTTCTGATAATACAAAAATCCTAAAAAAGGTACCTCGGCTCTTCTAAAAATCACCTAGAATCTTACCCTTAGAGAAAACCACTGCTCATGTTTGGTGATTTCCCTCCAGATAGTCTATGGACATATATACATCATGCTGTACATGCTGTGCTCTGACTTTATTTTCTCCAACAAAACACCAACGGTTGTGGAAAACTTTCCATGCCAGTCAATATGTCAACATTAGCCCTTTTAAGGTCTGCACAGTATTCCATTGTATTGGTGCACCATAATTTATTTAGCCATTCACCACTGTTAGACCTTTAGCTTGTTTTCAGCTTTTAGCTGTTATGCACAATGCTGTGATTGAACAACTATGAGCATTCTTTTTTGTGTACTTGTGTAATTATCTTTGGCTACAATTCAAGACATAAAATGATTGGCTCATATGGTTTCCACAATTTTAAAGTTCTCTCTCTCTTTCTCTCTCTCTCTCTCTCTCTCTCTATATATATATATATATGCTGTTCTTGTTGTTCAGTTGCTAAGTTATGTCCCACTCTTTCACGATGCCATGGACTGTAGCCCACCAGGCTCCTTTGTCCATGGAATTTCCCAGGCACAGATACTAGAGTGGGTTGCCATTTCCTTCTCCAAGATATATATATATGGCACAAGAGACACAGATTTAATCCTTGGGTCGTGAAAATCCCCTGGAGTAGGAAATGGCTACCCACGCCAGTATTCTTGCCTGGGAAATCCCATGGACAGAGGAGCCTTGCAGGCTACAGTCCATGGGGTTGCAAAGAGTTGGACATAACTGAGCATGTGCACATGTACACACACAGGCACGCACACACACACACACACATAGAGAAAGAGAGATGGAGAGTAGGAGGGAGACAGACAACCAAACTACTCTCTCTAAAGAGTGTACCAATTTGTACGTCTACCACTGGAAATCATAACCTTTAAGATAACCCTACAGCCATCCAGACAAAGATCCTGGAGCATCGTACTGGGCTGCCAAATGGTACTCTCCAAGCACTTCATCTGCTTCTCTCCTGATCACCAACCACAGCATGAAAAAAAGAGTTTGGGGCTCAAAACTCACTCCTCACTTTAAATTGTGAGGAAAGGCCTTTATATCTTTTCTACCTTAACTAATCAATGTTCCAGCCTTACCTTCAAAAAGATCATCCTCAGTATATGGGGCTGGGGGATGAAAGTCATCACTTGGACCATAGCGAAGCTCGGGGGTGTTAAAAGCTCCAGCGATGATACGAGTCCCAGCGATGATAAGAGCCCCAGCGGTGATACGAGCCCCAGCAGTGTTACCAGCTCCAGCTGTGTTATGAGCTCCACTGGTGTTACGCAGTCCAGCAGTGTTATGAGATCCATTTTCCCCAGAATATTCACCTTCCTCCATGGGTTCATCTAAGGCAAAGGTTACTGATACGTTCTTCTTGGGTCTTATTATTACACCTTCTTTCTGTACATCAGCAAGATGGAGGAGAAAGTCAATTGGTGCCCAAAGAGTTTGGAGATTGGTCCCTGAGGTAATAACATTTAATGAGCCACTTACTAGCAGGATTGACTTCAGAGGCTTAGGTTCCATTGAGTGTTGTCCTACATGCTGTCTGTTTTCTTTGGACATTCCCATCTGGGTAGCAAAGCTGGAGAAGATAGAGAGGATAAAGCCATAGTGAAAACAGATGCGAGCTCCTTAATCAAATTCAACTATCCCCCCATCCCTACCATGTGTCTTCAGACAATTAAAGGAACAACAGAGGAAGAGGACATTTAGTCTTTTTATTCCTCAAAACCTTGATCACCTCCTCTTTTTCTTCTTTTCTATATTCCTGTTCTCTCCCACCTTGCTGTATTATTGGAATGATCAGAGAATGGGAAGCAGAGAATGTGGAGCAGCTCCAGGATAGTTATCCATAGAATATTGCCAATAAGCTCCTTAAGGGGCCTGTGTTCCTTTTCTCCTCTGTGTAACAAACCAGAGAATATGGCATTGAAACATGTATAATATCATATAAGAAATGAATCACCAGTCCAGGTTCGATGCAGGATACAGGATGCTTGGTGCTGGTGCACTGGGATGACCCAGAGGGATAGTACGGGGAGGGAGGTGAGAGGAGGGGTTCAGGATTGGGAACACATGTACACCCGTGGCGGATTCATGTTGATGTATGGCAAAACCAATACAATATTGTAAAGTAATTAGCCTCCAATTAAAATAAATTTAAATTAAAAATAAAATATATACAGTCCAAAAAAAAAAAAAGAAACCCTGTTTTGAAGAAACTCTATTACTGATGATTTAACTCATCCCACTCAAATTGTGCCTAGGGGAGGATGTACCTAACAGTGTTGGGATGTTTGTGGTCACTGCCTTCACCCCATTTGGGCCAACTGATCTTGAGAGACTTGCTCAGCACCTCACAGAATTCATGCTCCTCCCAGAACTCCCTGCTTATATTGAAGATTAACTCCCGCATCTATTCTTATCAGTACACCTAACAGAGGCAGCTCGGTACCTGTCTGCTGGGGATCTTTCCTCAAATCCTCTAGTGCTACTGGAGGCTGCAATGGTTGGTGGCAGTGGCTGTTGGCGAGTACACAGCTCTTCATATTTCTCCCCAATGGCAGATAACAGCCAGTGCAGGCCATCAATTATAGGTTGACAGCGCCTTTGGAGTTCTTTGACAACTGAACAAGGTTCCTGTGACAAAAAGAGAAGACTCCAGCCCAGGAGCTTGGGACCTCTGGGGCCCATAGTCTCAATCACCCTCAGCACACAGGTACACAGAAGCTCTGCTGTACCTAGAGAGGCTCTTAAGACTTCCTAAGAGATACTCAACATTTACTCCTGAGAAGGTAAATGAAAGGTACAAAAGCTAGGTCCTTTAATCAAGTGTCACGTCTTGGATGTATAACCTTGGACAAGGCACACAGGGTCTCTGAGCCTTGGCTTTCTTAACCATAAAATGAGACTACTGAAACTTCCAGCTTTAAAGAGCTGTTTTACAGGCCTAATGAGAAAACAGATGCAAAAGTGCTGTGAGTGAGTGGTACTTATTATCACAGTTGAGTCAGAAATCATTACCATACTTGTGTCAGGGAGAGGCTTTGCCTGAGATCTGGCATAGGAGACTGATTATGGGCTGTGGAAGGCATCAGCCTTGGTTGAGAGGACAAGGGAAGGGAGGGCAGGACACTTACCACTCGGCACGGAGACTTGTTCTCATTCATTAGTCTCTCCAGCAGCAGATATTCAATGATATCACCAGGTGGCAGGGCATCCATCTTATCCTGCTTGTTGGCCAGGCTAAAACCAGGCATTGGAAGATTTTTAGGGAAGAAGAGAGGATGAGTGAAACTGAGATAGAGACCAAGGGCAAGAAAAAAAAGGAAAGAGGGGGATATCCAATTCTGGTACAGTTGCTCCATATCCAGGGACTAGCTTTTAAGCCATACCCAGTAAGGTGATCCAGACATTTTTCTAGCCAGCTCTCAATGGAGGAAAGAATAGCACAAATAATTTGAATCTGAAATAATCCCCAAGCCTCATTTCTGACTTCTACACTACACCATCAAACTTTAATTAGAATTTCTAACTGGGATAGGAACAAATTTGGAGCTTTTACACCCTTCCCTAAACTCTGTTCATGCTTGAGCTGGGGGTGCTAACAAGGAATAAAAAAGGCTAAAAGGGCATGGGGAGGATTGACAGGCCGCCTGAAATATCACCCTGGAATAAGAGGTAGTGGCATAAGTCTCGGGCACTCTGCCAAGGGAGCAGGCCACTGGCATTGAATATACAACACAGGAGTTTTCTGCCTTCATCTCAGGGTCAGAGACTGAAGCCAGAAAAGAGAAGCAAATGTAGGGAGGCAGTCTTCAGGAAGAGTTGACAAATGAGTGAGGAGGGTGTGTGCATTTCCCTTTGATGACTGCCTTCAAAATTACCTTTGCACAATTAGATAATAGGTTCCCCCATGGCAGTGTCTGGTAGAAAGTGGCTCTTGAAAACAGCCCATAGAGGACTGGTCCACTACCCCTCAGCCAAAGAGGAGAGGCGGTCTAATTGGATGTGATAGAGGGACCACCTAGCCCTTCCTCTGTCTACTTCTCTTCTAAAGGCTCAGAATGGAAGGGGAAATTGGACACAAAGGTAGAGTCTTACAGTAGGATGGGTTTCCCAGCCACTCTTTCATCAGACAGCATGTTGGGTAAGATGACCTTCACTTCCTGCATGCGCTCCAAGTCACTGGAATCGAGGACAAAGACAAGCCCATGTGCCTGAGCATAGTAGTTTGGCCAGATTTTGCGGCCCTGCATGTCTCCTTTTAGGTCATAGATGGAAACTTCATAATTATCCACCAGGAGTGTGGTTGGTTCAGAGCTTGAACAACTGTCCATCCTACTCCTACTAGGGAGTTCTATGCATAGGGGAAGAGAGGATGAAATAATTTGTTAAATGATTATCTGGACCTTGATTACAGCCTGCCCTCAGAAATCCTATGGAGGTGTCCTGGCATCCTGCTCATGCTGATTCATCTTCCTAAACTAGCACTTTGCCCACACTACCCTATCCTGGCTCAGTAACCTTCCTTGAGTGCCTGTTGCTCTGAAGACAGAATACAAACTCTTTTACCTCCTAACCTGCCAGATCCATTTCTTCCCTGACTGGTATCCAGGGTCTCTGGTACCCAGCCTCTTCCTCCCTCTGCTTCTTGACTCGTGTGCCTCCCTGTCCCCCATTCCACATGCATGTCAGGCTCTCCCTTGCCCCGGGCCTTCACAAGATACTAGTCCTACTGGTTAGAACACTTTCCCACTACTCTGCTTGGTTAAAACCTATTTTGTTTTTAAAAGGTCAATTCAGATCTTGTTTCTTCTAGAAAATTTTCTTAACTCACACTACCATCCCCAAGTCCGGATAAGGTGCCTTTCTTCTGGGCTTACCACTACCACAGCACATGTATGCTTAGTCGCTCAGTCATGTCTGACTCTTTGTGACTCCATGGACTGTAGCCTGCTAGGTTCCTCTTTCCATGGGGATTCCCCAGGCAAGAATACTGGTGTGTGTTGCCATGCTGTCCTCCAAGGGATCTTCCCAACTCAGGGACTGAACCCAGGTCTCCTGCATTGCAGGCGGATCTTTTACTGTCTGAGCCACCAGGGAAGCCCATGTTACAGTGTTATAAATTCTGTGATTTATTTATCTGGGTTATAAACTGCAACAAGATAGAAACCCCTTCAGTATTTGCTATTATATATTCACTATGTCAAGCACAGAAACTGGCAGACGGGTGTTCAATAAGTATTTGTTGAATGCATCTGATGAAACTCTTCTTTCCCATCCTTTCTTTAAGGCCCAGCTCAAGTACCACTTTCTTTAGGAAGCCTCGCTGACTGGCCCAGCTCTCACTTCGATCTCTAGTTAAGCACATGATGTGTTAAACTGGTCCTTCACCTCATTCTGTGCATATCCTGCCTCCCCAGTGAAAATATAAGCTCTGTGAGGGAGGGGCTCTGCATTCCCTTACACATAGTAGGTGTTCAGTAAATGTTTATGGGGCCTGTTACTGTGGAGGAGAGTATGAAGTCCTCTTCCTCTCATATCTCCTAGAAACCATGCCAAACTCAGACACCTTTGCCCTTTCAAGGCTATGGCCAGACCATACAGTCCCACAGGGCATTCCACCTCTCACTCAGCCCCCAGAGAAATGCAGTTCAGCATTTCTCTAGACACATTCCAGTCTATTAAACCGACAGCCTGGCTTAGCTCTCTGCCCACGTTAGTAGCAAGATGATTTTACAGATTCTCTACACTCATACCTGGGAGTTCTAAGACCAGAATCAGTAGCTTCTTATCTCTAGTTTCAGATTTACATGGGACATTTTCTATAGGATTGCTAGAATAAGCTGCTTAGCTGAGAAGTTAACAGGATGCTTTCAGATCTTTGGAAATGTATGACTATACACACATGTGTGTGTATACATAATATGCCTCTATATGTGTGTATATGTACATATTATTACATTTTACTATCATCTCATAGTGTCCTCTTCTGATTTTATGTTAGTCAATGATTTAATTATAGCTTTCACAGAACATATAATTTTCATTCACAATTTTATGTTATTTGTTATGTCTATATTAGACTACTTAAAAATAATAAGTGAATAGGTTAAAACTCTAAAGGTAATTTTTAAATCATGTTTTCTATATCAAAGCAAACTTTATGTTTTTTCCCTGTTATTTCTTTGTATTTGCAACCTTACCAATTCTCCAATAATTCAATCTATTGTTGGCAAACCCTAAAAACCATCAGAACTTGCTCTCTGACAATGTACATTTCTCTTATTTCCTCTATTAATTTATAAACACTCTGAGGACAGGTACTGAGTCAAATCCATCTCTATATCCCTAGCAGAATGCTACATAAAGCATAGTTTGGGGATCATCTGCTTTAGAGTTACATGGGGGTGATGGTTAAGTCCCCCCCTGTGCCAAATGAATAAGAATCCATACATTTGGGACACAAGCATCTGTATGTTTAGCAAACTCCTATGTTTAACAAAATCCCTAGGTGATTCTTCTCACCTTATATTTTGAGACTCACTGCCTTAAAGAGCAGTAGAATTTATGCCTGTCTCAGACTTACTGGTGCACCTGTTAAGATTTTTGATTCCCTGGGCCTTCTCCAGGCCCAAATCTGAACCTTCAGGTCCCCTGTGAGTTGGTCTGATTCTGATTTTTGGCTCTCAGTACCCACTCTGCACACCAGGATCACCTGTGGAGCTCTTAAAACCTATGACACTAGGCCTCATTCTTTGAGAGAGAGAGATCTGGGGTGGGGCTAAGACAGCATTTTCTTTTAAAGTTCGAAATATATATCTAGGTTTGAAACTGCTTTAAACGCCCTCACTTGCCCCATATGACCATGCCGGACAAAATAGTTATAGTGAATGATGTTGTTGATAATAATGGCTTATGTCCAAAAATATTTTATAGCCAGTGTCTTCAAATGTTTACACAAGTTACTGCTTATAGATTGGAACTTCCTCCCTAGGCTATCATCTGTTTTCAGCAATTATAAACATTTGCAGGAGCTTATAGGGGGCAAGCTATTGCATTTTGGGTACAGAGGAGTCTACTAGTCTCTGGAAGTCTTACATGGACAGAGGTGGCCTGAGATAATTCTTCAGAATGTGACATTAGTGGAAATTTGCTTCTTAGCCATAAAAACATCTCTGTGAATGAAGTTTATGAATCAGCCCCAAGTTATTCATCAACCACAAGGCAAGTTAAACAGTAACAAATTAGACTGCAAGCTCTATCTTCTAGGAATTAGAATGGAAAGCACATGCTATTCTCATAGGCAAAATAGCATAAGGCTAATTACAGTTGAGTGCTTCCCTAAGATGGCTATTAGAAAGGCCTGGGGTGTTCTTAATATATTCCCAGGCCCCACCCAGACTGGATGGGAATCTAGGGGTGGTGCTGAATTGGGCTTTAAAAATTATTCCCTTTATCAGTAACCTTGTGATTTATCTTGGTTCCTTGATTTTCTTGCTGCTGCTTACCTTTTTTTTTTTTTTTAAATTATCATTTCTGCCAATCAGAGATTTGGGAGAGGCAGAATCAAGTTTGCTGCCTGTAAGGTGGAATACCAGGCTGAACCACTGGCTGAAATGTCAAGGTATTAAACTGGAGATTTGGTATTAAACTTGCCTGTCTCTGAACTGACACCATTTCTCAAGCTCCAACCCTCTATATGAACTGTCAAAAAGA
Organism: Bos mutus; assembly: GCF_027580195.1. NCBI lineage: Eukaryota > Metazoa > Chordata > Mammalia > Artiodactyla > Bovidae > Bos > Bos mutus. The sequence continues at coordinate 50,006,244 of NC_091646.1, forward strand.
GTTTCACGTTATTAAAATTGTTCATCATCCCACACTTGTCTCTCTTATCTAGACCAAATTCCACTTTAATTGAGCTCTGACACTAGACACTGTTTCAAACTTGCTATCCTTCCTTATCAACTACAGTGCTTTGCATAGTCACAGTTCATTCATACTGACACTATGAAAAGACCTTCAATTAGGGTATCTTGTAAAGGGAGCAGGTAACAGACATTACATAAACAGGCTGATAACACCTGAGGAGAGGAGTATATGGTGTCTGTGTGTGTGTGTGTGTGTCTTGTTCCTGTGTGTTGGGAAGTGTTTACCTTCAAATGAGGTAACTTGAGCGCCATGAAGTAAGGGTAGGAAGGAATGATATTTCATTGTTCACTGGGACCCAGGGGAGACCTAAACTAGTATCTAATGCTCTCAGTTCCTTACGTCTCTGGAAGGCCTCCACAAGATCAGTTTTGCCTGAGTTGTGCAGTCCAATGATGATGATGGCTACATGTCTAGAAATGGAAAAGAAAAATGAGTCAAAGCCTTAAAAGTACTGTTAGTTCTCAGTCTAAAGAAAGAATTATATTCTTGGTGTTTGGGGCTCTGCCTGCAGTAGTCCCAATGCAGTCATAAAGGCACAGCCAGGTGGTAGAAGGTGGAGTGGGAACTACTCCCCAAAGCCTCCAAGGACACTTTGCTTCCCTGATTCACTTGCCTTGTAGAACTGGCCATCCTCCCCCAACCCTGCCCCTAATCTTGTAGACACTACCTAGTCATGCCCCCTAATAATATATATCATAAGGATTTGTCCTGTGAGGGACTATGGCTAGGTACATTGGAGGAAATGGTGGAACAGGTCTAAGGAAATAATTACAGTATTACCTTTGGGTCTTTTCAGTTGTCTTTAGATGACACCAGCAGGAGGTCAGAAGCCGGAACATGATTCAGCTTAGTTCTTTAATATTAAGGGAAATAAGAAATCATCCCATGGTTAACTCTGAACCTAAATTAGCTTATGAATACACAGAAACTGATAAACAGACTGGGACCGTCAAAAGTCCATTATTTCATTCTGTCCAACCTTGTTTATGTCATGGATGGGGTGCAGGGGAACCGATTATCATCAACTCTAGTGGCAAAACAGTGATTTCTTGTTAGGAATGCAACCTACACCAGCATGATGGCATTAGGTGTGGCCTATCCCTTCAGCCATAGTTCATCCCTGTTAGGAATATCTTTATTCAACCTTGGAATTGGGGATAGGGTGGAGAAATGCATTGCCTAAGTAAAAAGGGTACTTTAGACAATTGCTTCACGGTTAATCCATGTTATAGCATGTATTAATATTTCATTCCCTTCTATAGCTAAATAACATTCCATTGTACGGATATACCACATTTTGTTTATCCATTCATCAATTGATAAGATGTTTGGATTGTTTCTACTTTTTGACTCTTATGAATAATCCTGCTATATATATGTGTGTGTGTGTGTAGGATTGTATAAGTTTTATATGGACATATGGTTTCAGTTCTCTTGAGTATATACCTAGGAGTGTAATTGCTGGGTCATATGATAACTTTGTGTTTAACATTTTCAGAAAGTGCCAGATTGTTTCTATATTTTACATTCCTACCAGCAGTTCCGGATGGTTCTAATTTCTCCACATCCTCATCAACCGTCATTGTCTTTTTGTTTAATATTAGTGGGTGTGAAGTGTTTGTCTATTGGGCTGGTCAAAAAGTCCATGAGATCTTAAGAAAAACCCAAATAAACCTTTTGGCTAACCTAATGATTGTGGTTTTGATTGACTGTGTGGATCATAATAAACTGTGGAAAATTCTGAAAGAGATGGGAATACCAGACCACCTGACCTGCCTCTTGACAAACCTGTATGCAGATCAGGAAGCAACAGTTAGAACTGGACATGGAACAACAGACTGGTTCCAAATAGGAAAAGGAGTACGTCAAGGCTGTATATTGTCACCCTGCTTATTTAACTTATGTGCAGAGTACATCATGAGAAACCCTGGGCTGGATGAAGCACAAGCTGCAATCAGGATTGCTGGGAGAAATATCAATAACCTCAGATATGCAGATGACACCACCCTATGGCAGAAAGTGAAGAGGAACTAAAAAACCTCTTGATGAAAGTGAAAGAGGAGAGTAAAAAAGTTGGCTTAAAGCTCAACATTCAAAAAACAAAGATCATGGCATCTGGTCCCATCACTTCATGGGAAATAGATGGGGAAACAGTGGAAACAGTGTCAGCCTTTATTTTGGGGGGCTCCCAAATCACTTCAGATGGTGATTGCAGCCATGAAATTAAAAGACGCTTACTCCTTGGAAGGAAAGTTATGACCAACCTAGATAGCGTATTCAAAAGCATAGACATTACTTTGCCAACAAAGGTCCGTCTAGTCGAGGCTATGGTTTTTCCAGTGGTCATGTATGGATATGAGACTTGGACTGTGAAGAAAGCTGAGCGCCTAAGAATTGATGCTTTTGAACTGTGGTGTTGGAGAAGACTCTTGAGAGTACCCTGGACTGCAAGGAGATCCAACCAGTCCATTTTAAAGGAGATCAGTCCTGGGTGTTCTTTGGAAGGACTGATGCTAAAGCTGAAACTCCAATACTTTGGCCACCTCATGCGAAGAGCTGACTCATTGGAAAAGACTCTGATCCTGGGAGGGATTGGGGGCAGGAAGAGAAGGGGATGACGGAGGATGAGATGGCTGGGTGGCATCACCGACTCGATGGACTTGAGTTTGAGTGAACTCCAGGAGTTGGTGATGGACAGGGAAGCCTGGCGTGCTGCAATTCACGGGTCACAAAGAGTCAGATACAACTGAGTGACTGAACTGAACTGAATGTCTATGTATGGGGCCCAGAGCTGGGGGAAGCTCTGGTTGGGTTACCAAAGTACTTAGGCTGATACTCAGATGGGCTTTGGTTAGCTCTCTGATGATTATGTAGTGAGTATGTATCTGCTTATCAATGGATAACTTAGCAGGATTCTGCAGAATCACCCACTGTTTTAGAGAACTGCTATCCCCAAATAGAGACTCGCATTTCATAGCATTTCTTATTAGAGCATTGTTCATTCCCTAGGAAATCATTCAGATTCCCATAAGGACCTCCTGGAAAATAGGTCTGGCTTATGCCCTTCCAAAGGAAAACCTGATATGTGGCCTGTGATCAAAACCAGCCTTATTCCAGCTTTGCTCATGATGCTGATAAGACCAGGAGCCTGAAACACCACTGTCTGATTGTCTGGGTTCCATGGTAGCCATCTCCCTTTAAGACAGAAGTAGCAGCTTCATGTCTGTTTCCTGATAATTGCAGAGCTTCCTAGCTTGATCTCAGACAGTCTGTATTTGTTAGTACCACTAAGAGAGGTCCAACTGGCATCACACAAATTCTTCCTTAAGAACATATCTTAAAGAAGGATAAGTAGGATAACCAAGAAGGAAAATAATTGGACTAGGGATTATCAGGTCCTTTCACTTCCAGCACCTCTCCTGGGTACTCTAGGATGAAATCATCTAAATTAAACCTACCATTTTCAGAATTCTTATCTACAGAATGGAGATAATGATATATTTTGCTTACCTTGAGGTGGTTAATTATGTATCTGATTAGAAGTTGGTTCTTTTTGAGAGGACTTAAAATGGATGTGTTGCGCTTTCTAGCTTTCTTGCCAGAGTAACACAGTTCAGTTGCCCCCTTATGCTGGCTGTCAAGGTTCTGACATATCCATGGTAACCACTGCTTGGTTTATAGCAACCAAACTCATATCTCCCTACCTTGTCTGATTATATAGCTAATTACTAAATTACTGAATTTTTAGTCATCACGTTTTTAAGTTTACAAAGTATCTACATAGAACTTACAGTGTGTCAGCACTCATTTAAGCAATCTATACATACTAAACTCATTTAATCCTAATAACATGGCAAGAAGTAGGGGCCATCATTCACAAAAAGGTTAAGTAATTTGCCCAAATGTACCCATTTAGTAAGTGGTAATGCCCAGAATTCAAAGCCAGGTGGTCTAGTTTCAGAGACTGTGTATTAAGGGTCTCACAGGCTGTGTGAATGAGATTTTCAGGGGCCAGAGAAACTACCGCAGCTCTGGGCCTTTCCATATTTTCTGGACAAACTGTATTGTACTCCTTTTTAAGTCAACTTTAAAATAAACTTTTATAAGAACAGTTTTAGATATACAGAAAAGTTCAAAGACAGTACAGAGAGTTCACATTATACCCTGCACCTGTTTTCCCCCTTTATTAATAGTATTGATCTAACACATATAGACTACCAGTTATTTTTCCAGCAAAAATGGGTTTATTTGGAATCAACAAAGAATTACAATTTGGGGTCTGCCATCATAGCAAGTCACACACAAGTACCCCTCACAGCAAGGAGGGGGAAAGGTAGTTGGTTGGGCTATACTAAACAAAAGAGTCTATTGGGGGAATTTAGAGCTTGAAGTCAGAGAAGGCAATCGCACCCCACTCTAGTACTCTTGCCTGGAAAACCCCATGGACGGAGGAGCCTGGTAGGCTCCAGTCCATGGGGTCGTCAAGAGTCAGGCACGACTGAGCAACTTCACTTTTACTTTTCATTTTCATGCATTGGAGAAGGAAATGGCAACCCACTCCAGTATTCTTGCCTGGAGAATCCCAGGGACAGAGGTGCCTAGTGGGTTGCCGTCTCTGGGGTCGCACAGAGTCAGACACGACTGAAGCAACTTAGCAGCAGCAGCAGCAGAGCTTGAAGTATAGTGGCTTTTCATTGGCTGAGTTGTAGCAATCTCTCATTGGCTGAGTTGTAGCAATCTCTCACTGGCTGAGCTCTGGCCAGGCAAGAAATGGAAGTCTTCCTGTTGGGCTCTGCTGTTGTCATAGGGTGTGAGAGCTCCTCTTTCTGATCTCCTATTCTAATTGTTATTTTTTTATTAATTTTTACATTTCCTCCTTTTGATCTTGATCTTTCTCTGAAAGGGCTTCCCTGATGGCTCAGTGAGTGAGGAATCTGCCTGCAGTGCAGGAGACACAGGAGACGTGGGTTCGATCCCTGGGTAGGGAAGATCCCCTGGAGAAGGAAATTACAACCCACTCCAATATTCTTGCCTGGGAAATCCAGACAGAATAGCCTGGTGGGCTATAGTCCATGGGGTAGCAGAGTTGGACACAACTGAGCACACTCTCCAGATGATCTTCCTCTGAAAGCAGTGCTGGTTAAGACTTGGGTTTTCTGGTTTCAGTGACTTTTTGTCCCTCAGTGCCAGAAACGACCTTTCCTGGGTGTGGTATTCAATGATGGAGGGAAAGCATACACACTGGAAACCTACTGAGGTCACATTTGAGTAACAAGGAAGGGTAGAAGGGACAACTCTGAGGCCACTTACTCTTGAGAGTCCCTTGGACTGCAAGGAGGTCCAACCAGTCCATCCTAAAGGAGATCAGTCCTGGGTGTTTATAGGAAGGACTGATGCTGAAGCTGAAACTCCAATACTTTGGCCATGTTATGTGAAGAGTTCACTCACTGGAAAAGACCCTGATGCTGGGGGGGATTGGGGGCAGGAGGAGAAGGGGACAACAGAGGATGAGATGGCTGGATGGCATCACCAACTTGATGGACATGAGTTTGAGTGAACTCCGGGAGTTGGTGATAGACAGGGAGGCCTGGCGTGCTGCGATTCATGGGGTCGCAAAGAGTCGGACACGACTGAGCAACTGAACTGAACTGAACTTAAAGTCCATGTATAGTCAAGATCATAAACATTGGAGATCATATGAAAGATTTGGCAGACAAACTTCTGACAAGCCTGATCTAACTCTCTTGGGAAAGCTGTTCCATCAGATGTTGTGTGCTTCAATTCTGGGAGCTATTTACTGTCAGGTCACCAGATGATGTGCAGGTCCACTCAGGGTGTGGTGCTTTCTCTCCGTGTGTCACATGAATCCAAGAGTCTGTTGCCTGGAGTTTCATGGCACAAGGGTTGGTTAGCAGTACCTGATAGGGGTCTCTCCAGTGAAGTTAAAGAGAATCCTTCTGAAGGTGTCTTTTCCAGTATATGAAATCTCCAGGTTGCAAGGGTGCTTGAGGTCTTCATCTCCGGAGAGTGCACTGTGAAACCACTGCTCTAGCAAAACATGGTTATTTTTAATAGAAGCAATTAGGCCTTTGCAACACTGGAATATTTCTCGTTTCATCAGCTGCAGGTTAAACAGTGCAAGAGCCAAGTGCATTGAGTGTCCTGTGACTATCTCAAAGGGTGAGAGTTTGAATTCCACAAGGGATGGATATAAGATTTAGAAGGATCAGTGGCAGTGCTTTTGGCCAATATATTTGGAGGGCCCATACAAATTTTGCCAATTGAGTTTTAATAATTCCATTAGTGCATTTGACTAAACCAGAGGATTGAGGATGCTAAATGCAGTAAAAGTGTTGTAAAACTGGCCAAACAGCACAGGTATCAAAATATCTGACCAGTAAAATGGGTCCCTTGATGGTTATGAATTGTGGGAGGATTTCCCCAGGTAGGGATAATATTTTCCAGAAAGACCAGCCATAGAAAAAGCAGTAGCCTGTCTGCAAGGGAAGGCTTAAGTCCAGTGTGAAAACATTCACACCATGACCAAAATATATTTATATCCCTGAGATGGGGAAAGTTGTATTAAATCCAATTGCCAGACCTTGCATGGTCCGTTAAGACAGTTTAAAATGTTTGGAAGCAGTAAGAACAGGCTTCCCTGGGTTGTCCTTTGGATTAGTGGGGCAAGCGAGGTAGGCACTTTTTGCAACTTTGTAAATGTTTCCCCACCAATATTGATTCATGAAAGATGGAATTTTGTCAGTAGACCAATGATCTAATGCATGTACAATGGTTAGGAGTATAAATTTTGCAATCTCTAGTAGGACTGAGTTGTTATTTGATCTGAATCAGAGCTTTCTCTTTTTATCAAACCAAGAGTTGAATTTCCAGTCTTTTTTCTTTTTTGAGACCAATTGTTGGGCTTCTCCAGCCAGTTTTTCTAAGTTATCATTTGGGGAAATACCTCTTTGTATCATGACAGAAGTTTGACTGCTTTTGATTCCTTTAAGTGCAGCGTTCCTTATGGAACTGTCAGCAAGGTAATTTCCTTTAGCTTCCAGGGAGTCAAGATAAAAATGCCCTGGAATTTTAATAATAGCTTAAGTGGCAGGTAAAAGTACTGCATTCACTAATGTTTGAACATAGGAGCCATTTTAAATTTTATCTCTACTGAAAGTTAGGAAGCCATGTTGCTTCCACAACATTCCAAAATCATGAGCTTCTCCGAAACCATATCTACTATCAGTATAAATTCTGGCAGTTTTGTACTTGGGTAAAGTATGAGCTTGTGTAAGATCACATAATTCAGACTTTGGGGCTGAAGTAGCCATTGGTAAAGATGCTGCCTCAAAAACAATGAAAGGAGTTGCTATAGCATACCCAGCACAGTATTTACCATGATCACCTTTTAGATAAGAACTATCAGTGAACTTTGAGAAGTCAGCATTACCCAAATTATTTTCTTGCAGGTCATCACAAGGCATCAGGATATGATCCATCAGCATTAAGTAGTGGTGAGAGACTTCACTGGTGATGGAGGGCAGAAGAGCAGCAGGATTAAGGTTATTATAACCTAAAAGAGTTACGTGAGGAACTTAACAAAAGGACTTCTTAGGAGGTGAGGTGGCTGACTGAGAAATATTGAGTGTGGTGAGAATTCAGAAGGGCTTCTACTGCATGAGGTACAAAAATGGTTGAAAGGAATCCCACCTCAATCTTTTTGATGACCTTAACCAAAAAGGCAGTGGCAGTAATGGCTCTAAGGCAAGTTGGAAAGACAACTTAGAAGGCTGCAGGCACCCAAGGTGCTTAATTGGTAACAATCTTTTTTCTAATATCCTGGCTCTTTGCAATAATAGCAGGGTAGACCTGTGCCACAGTGTACAGTTGCTGGCTTTAATACTCTGTGGATAGATGGTGGTTCTCATGTTTTTGGGTGAGTATCCCAAACGCATTATATTCCTTTATATATTCCATATATAAAACCGGAAAAGAGAACCTGATCATTGGATGCCCAAGAGTGTGTAGGTGCATCAAACTCTCCTTTAAGGCCTTAAAGACTATTTTGTCTGGTTCTTCCCATAAAATTGGGTTGAGGTTGCTCTTTAGTAAAATATACAGAGATTTGGCCATAAGAGAGAAATTTGGAATCCAGTTTGAGTAATATCCAACTAGCCCGAGAGAACCTCACATTTGGCACTTCATTTTGGATTTTTGGAAGCTTAGGACATTATGAAGCCTTCTGGATTCAGGTATAGCCCTTTTTCTGGTATCAGGTGTCCTAAATATTGAAGTGGTTTGGGAAAACTGCAATCTTCCCTTGGCAACCTTACGTCCCTCTAAGGCTAATAACTTTAGCAAGTGGATGCTGCTTTCCTGTGAGAAGGCTTGAGAAGGAGAACAAAGAAGCAAATCATCCATACAATGCACCAAAGCAGAACCCCTAAGGAACTTTGTATCATCCAGATCAGCCTTCAGGATTTCTGAGAAATAAAGGCTCTCAGTAAAACCCCAAGTCATTACTGTACGGATGCATTGTTTTGTTTTCCAAATGAGGCCAAAAAGGTATTGGTTAGAATGCACCACATACATCAATTATAGTAAAGAATTTGCTTCTGTTGGAAATGGATGTTAGTAGTGTGTGAGTTAGGAATAAAGGGTGTTGAGGGATAAGAGTCTTATTTATTGCTCAGAAATCCTGGACAAACTTCCACCCTCAGCCCTTAGGTTTCTCGATGGTAAAATCAGGGGATTATAGGGATTAGTATAGGGATAATGATGACTTGTTATCTTCTATTATAGGCTTTTTATCTCGAAGGCCTTCTTTCCTTACAGTGTGTTGATTCATTCTGGAGAGAAATTTGGGGGTATTTATTTGGATCTTGATGGGATGTGCACTGTGAATTTTACCAATATCAGTTGGAGATTTTGCCCATAAGGAGGGTGGTATCTGATCCAGTAGGAACAAATGATCAGTGTGTCCAGAATCAGCTGTAGTACCATCAAAGACAGAAGAAATAAAATATGTCAAAGGGTCATTTAATTTACCTGATTGACTGCTTTGATGACTACTGTCGAGTTGTAGAATTATTTCCTCCTCATGGGAGAGAAAAATTCTGGCATGATACTTCCCTAAGAAGTCTTGGTCAAATAAATAGGTAGGGGTGGAGGAACTGAGGAGAAAATGTTGTGTGTTTCTCAAAGGGCCTAGAGAAAAGAATGGCTTCAGAGATAGGAACCTTTGGAAGTTCATTAGAGAACCCTAGTATTTGAACTATCTTAGTACTCCAAGGCAGAGACTGTTTATTGTAGTGGAATTGAACACCAAAGAATGTGGCTCTGGTGTCACTTAGGACTGGAAAAAATTTACCCTTAACATGGAGAAATGTTATTCAAGATAATCAAAAGGGAGGGATTGGGAATAGCTCTTATAGTTCCTTTGACTCTTGTTATTGAGAATTAGGGGGATGTTGGAAAGACAACTTAGAAGGCTGCAGGCACCCAAAGTGTGAAAATTGGTAACAATCTCTTTTCTAATATCCTGGCTCTTTGCAATAATAGCAGAAACTAGGAGGGTTTTGTTTTTGTTTAGGGACCTCCATTTGCTTGAATTGAACATTAAGAATTCTAGCAGTTTTCCTTTTACATGACTAAGCTAGAGTGTGAGAGACCTGGGTTGCCAGATTAACTAAATCTGGAGTGGACAAAGTTTCCCATTCAATCTTGGTCCTTTTTACTAGAAGAGAAAGATCCTGTTTTAGCCCACTAATAAAAATACAGTTGCAAGCTACCCAAGTGGAATCAACATCTGAAGGAAGGTAAGAATTTTCTTTAAATACATTCTGAAGTTGATCATAATACTCATGAATAGGTTCATCAGATTTATGTGTGCAAGTCTGAATTTTGTTCTAGTTAACAGGCTTTCAGAAAGCCTTATGAATTGCTCTTGGAAATCACTTAGTGATCGCCTAATCTCCCAGTTATAATTCTAGAGAGCTCTCAGGATTTCCCCAGTTGTGAATTTTCATCCAAATTTAGGCCTGGTCTTCACTGACAGGCATATGAACTAACTAATCTAAGTCAGAGTCGATAAGTTTGAATAACTATATTATATTCCTCACCAAATCTGTAAGGATTTCAGTTACTTTGGGAAAATCTTTGACTATGGCTTTGCAGTTCCACTTTAGTCCAGGAGATGTAAAATAATTAAGAGTATAGCCTCTGGATCCTCTGAAGGCTTAATTTTAAAGAGACGGGTTCTGATAAGTTCAGAGGAAATGGCACAGGGGAGTTTCAGAGAAAAGGGAAAGTTTGGCAAGAGAATTAGTATGGGGGAACTGAGAGTTATAGATGAGGTATCAGATCAGATCAGATCAGTCGCTCAGTTGTGTCCAACTCTTTGTGACCCCATGAATCTCAGCACGCCAGGCCTCCCTGTCCATCACCAACTCCTGGAGTTCACTCAGACTCACGTCCATCAAGTCAGTGATGCCATTCAGCCATCTCATCCTCTGTCGTCCCCTTCTCCTCCTGCCCCCAGTCCCTCCCAGCATCAGAGTCTTTTCCAATGAGTCAACTCTCCGCATGAGGTGGCCAAAGTACTGGAGTTTCAGCTTTAGCATCATTCCTTCCAAAGAAATCCCAGGGCTGATCTCCTTCAGAATGGACTGGTTGGATCTCCTTGCAGTCCAAGAGACTCTCAAGGGAAGAAGGAGGATGATGCCAGAGGCAGAGTCAGAGGAAAGGAACAAGATGACACTGGAGACAGTATCCGAGATACAGAAGCCAGGGACAAGGAACATGAGGCTTTGGCAGCCATTTTGTCTTTGCTTGCTTCAGTTGATCTTAAAATCTTACATTGCAGAGATGAAATTTTAGGCTCCTGATAATGCATTATCAGGAAATAATGAAATATAGAAATAGGCATTCCATTCAGTTTTGGAAATTTTACAGATATGGCTGTCCAATTTTGTTTTAAGAAAAGTAAGTTTGGGATTTCAGTATTTCTCCATAATCCCCATTCATGTTCTCAATTGCCTTTGGTTAGGTTGGTCCATTTACTTAGAAATGTGAATGAGGAAGGACTACAGATTTTTAAACATAAAATCAGTCAGAATTCTTGTAAGGGCACCCTCAAAGTATTTAGCTAATTGGAATCACATTTCTCAGAGGTTTTTCTTTAGAGTAAAACAGTAATTTTCAAACAGCCTAAACAGCTTAAATGGACTCAAACACCCTGCAGGCCTGTATCAGCAAGTTCTAAGGGAACAGTTTAGTTTTAAAGGAGCCAGGACAAAGGCTGCTCAGCACAGCCTAATCCTGAACGAGGCAGGCTGAAGACTGAACAGCACAGTTTCAATGAAACAGCTCCTGTTCCAAAAGAAATTCAGCTAAAGGCTAGCATAGTTTCATTTGGAATAGCAGGCCAAAGTGCTTAACTCACAGACAGAATAAGGCTTTAATCCGAATAAACCTCCAGGAGAAAAATTTACCCTCAAGCCTCAGAGCTGGTGATTGAAAAAAAAAAATTTCAATGGACTTTTTAGGTAACTTACCTATCTGCTTACTAGCCTCGGAGTCGTTGTGGGGTCTTCTCTGAATCCCTGCATTGGACACCAAAATGTTCACCTTAAACAGTTTGCCAGTTACTTCTCCAGTAAAAACCGATTTACTCAGAATCAGCAAACAATTATACCCTAGGGTCTCCAACTATGGCTGCCACAAACAAAGCCCTCCGCCTCAGCCGAAAAAGACTGTTACGGAAAGGAAGTTGCAAAGTCTAATAAGCAGACAGATCATTGGATGAATTGAGAGTTCCAAGTATAGTGGCTTTTTATTGGCTGAGTTGTGGCAATCTCTCATTGGCTAAACTCTTGCCAGGCGAAACAATGAAGTTTTTCTTTCTTCTTCCTGTTCCGGGCTGCTATTGTCCTAAGATGTGAGAGCTCCTCCTCTGACTTGTTGACTTTTTTATTTGAGGTTTCTGTTATTCATTTCTGTAACATCTCACACTAGTATGGTACATTTGTTAAAATTAAAGAACCAGAATCGATGCATTGTTGTTGCTGTTGTTGTGCAGCTGCTAAGTCGTGTCTGACTCTTTGTGACCCCATGGAGTGCAGCACGCCAAGCTTCCCTGTGCTATAGTATCTTCAGCTGCTGCTGCTGCTGCTAAGTTGCTTCAGTCGTGTCCTACTCTGTGCTACCCCACAGACGGCAGCCCACTAGGCTCCTCTGTCCCTGGGATTCTCCAGGCAAGAACACTGGAGTGTGTTGCCATTTCCTTCTCCAGTGCATGAAAGTGAAAAGTGAAAGTGAAGTTGCTCAGTCGTGTCCGACTCTTAGCAACCCCATGGACTGGAGCCTACCAGGCTCCTCCGTCCATGGGATTTTCCAGGCAAGAGTACTGGAGTGGGGTGCCATTGCCTTCTCCGTCAGTTTGCTCAAATTGATGTGTCGGTTGAGTCAGTGATACTATCTAACCATCTCATCCTCTGCTGCCCCATCTCCTTTTGCCTTCTATCTTTTGCAGCATCAGTCTTTTCTAATGAATTGATACATTATTAGTAACTAAAGAACATACCTCAGTCACATTTCCTTAGTGAAGTTGCTTTTGCCATTAGTGTCCCAGACTCCACTTACTTCCAAAGTTAGTTGGGTCAATACTCTTAACCCTGCCTCCTTCAATGAAGTTGTTTTGTACATTCATAATACACATTCTGTAATAAGTTAATTTTGTGTGTCAACTTGACAGGGCTGCGGTGTGCCCAGATATTTGGCCAAACATAATTTTGGGTGTTTCTGTGAGTGTTTTTAGGTGAGATTAACTTTTAAATAGCAGAGAAGGCAATGGCACCCCACTCCAATACTCTTGCCTGGAAAATCCCATGGACGGAGGAGCCTGGTGGGCTGCTGTCCATGGGGTTGCACAGAGTCGGACACGACTAAAGCAACTTAGCAGCAGCAGCAGTAGCAACTTTTATTTATTTATTTATTTATTTTTGGGACTCAGGAAAGCAAATTGCCCTCCCTAATTTGACCTCATCCTCAGTGGCTCATATGATAAAGATTCTGTTTGCAATGAAGGAGACCTGAGTTTGATCCCTGGGTAGGGGAGAGCTCCTGGAGAAGGGATTGGCTACACACTCCAGTATTCTTGCCTGGAGAATTCCGCAGACACAGGAGCCTGGTGGGCTATAGTCCACTGGGTCGCAAAGAGTTGGACATGATTGAGCTACTAAAAATCAGTTGGAGGCATGACTAAAATCAAAAAAGCTGACCCTTCACCAAGTAAGAGAGGAAAATGTCAGGCAGAAGTCTGACTGCTTTTGAACTGGATCATTGACTTCTTTCCTGCCTATAGACTCAAAGTGAAACAATGGATCTTCCTGGATTGTGAGCCTGCTGGTCTTTGGACTGGAACTACACCATCTGCTGTTCTGGTTCTCAGGCCTTAGGACTCCTCCTGGAACTAAACAATTGACTCTTCTGGATCTCTAGCCTGCCAATTCATCCTGCTGATCTTGGGGCTTGCCAGACTGTATAAATGTATAAACCAATACCTTGTAATAAATCTAAACACACACACACACACACACACACAGATATCCTATTGCTGGGATAGAACAGCTATCTGTTCTTGCAGCAGGACCTCCTTCTATATTATCTCTTATCTCTTGCCTCCGTTCTCTGCCTCAAATACTCTCCTCCCATTGTTCACTTTCATGCTTTATTGTCATCTCTCAATTCTCTCGTCTTCTTGTCACCTCCTCAAAAGAAGCCTTCCCTGACTCAGGCTGTTCTCCTTTCCCCTTTCATCCCTTTTATTTTTATTTTAAACATTTAATTAAAGTAAAGATACAGAAAACTACACAAAACTTAGCTTAAAGCGTTACTATAAAGTGAACACCCTAGTAACCATTATCTTATTTAATCTACATGTTTATGTTCTATTCCTTTCTTTTTTCTTCTCTTTTTAAAGTTTATCATACATTAACATAAACTTTAAAAACCTGCATCTATACAGTTTTAAGACACATAGATTGATGTATCCACCACCACCATCTATATACAGAATAGTTCTGTCACCCCAAAAAACTCTCTGTTGTTATCCCTTTATAGTTTCACCTCTACCTCAACCTCCCCCCTACCACTAACCTCTGGCAACTAATAATCTGTTCTCTGTCATTATAGTTTTGTCATTTGGAGAATGTTATATATATGGAATCATACATTTGTGATTAAAACTGGCTTTTTTAATATCAGCCTAATGCCATTGAAATGCATCCAAGTACTTGTGTTTATTAAATACTTGGTTTCTCTTTATTGCTAAATAGTATTCCATTGTGTGGATGTACCACAGTATATTTATTCTATCTTTTGAGTAGCATTTGGATTACTCAAATAGAGCTAGAATAAACATTTATATTCAGGATTTTGTTTAATAGTTTGGATGTTTATTTAATTATATTTTAAAATTGAGGTGTAGTTGATGTATAATGTGGTTCCCTGGTGGTTCAGATGGTAATGACTCTGGCTGCAATGCAGGAGACCCAGGTTTGATCCTTGGGTCAGGAAGATCCCCTGGAGAAGGAAATGGCAACCCACTCCAGTATTCTTGCCTGGAAAATCCCATGGACAGAGGAGCCTGACAGGCTACAGTCCATGAGGTCACAAAGAATCGGACATGATGTATAATATTATATTAATTCCAGTTGTACAACATGGTGATTCAAAATTTTTCTAGATTATATTCCATTTATAGTTGTTATAAAATATTGACTATTTTCCCTGTGCTGTACAATATATTGTTGTACCTTATTTTATGCATAGTAGTTTGTACTTCTTAATTCCCTACCCATCTCTTGCTCATCCCCCCTTCCCTCTCCTCACTGGGAACACTAGTTTGTTCTCTATATCTGTGAGTCTATTTCTTTTTTGTTATATTCACTATTTTTTTTTTTTAGATTCTACATGTAACTGATGCAATACAGTATTTGTCTTTCTCTGTCTGATTTATTTCACTAAGCATAATACTCTCCAGGTCCATCTGCGTGTGCATGCTCAGCTTCTCAGTCGTGTCTAACTCTTTGGGACTCTTTGGGCTGTAGCCTGCAAGGTTCCTCTGTCCATGTGATTTTTCAGGCAAGAATACTGGAGTGGGTTGCCATTCCCTCCTCCAGAGGATCTTCCTGACCCAGGGATTGAATCTATGTCTTCTGCATCTCCTGCACTGAAGGTGGATTCTTTACCTGCTGAGCCATCAGGTCCAGGGACATCCACATTATTGCATGTGTCAAATGTTCATTTTTTATGTCTGATTAATATTCCATTGTGTGTGTGTGTGTGTGTGTGCATATATAAGCCCATCTGGTCTAATGTGTTGTTTAAGGCCATTGTTTTCTTATTGATTTTCTGTCTGGATGATATAGCCATTGGTAAAACTGGGGTATTAAAGTCCCCTAAAATTGTTGTATTGTTGTCTGTTTCTCACTTTCAGTTCAATTCAGTCGCTTGGTCATGTCCAACTATTTGTGACCCCATGGACTGCAGCACGCCAGGCCTCCTTGTCCATCAACAACTCCTGGTGTTTACAAACTCATGTCCATTGAGTCATTGATGCC
Source organism: Bos mutus (assembly GCF_027580195.1). NCBI lineage: Eukaryota > Metazoa > Chordata > Mammalia > Artiodactyla > Bovidae > Bos > Bos mutus. The sequence goes on from NC_091646.1 coordinate 50,021,951, forward strand.
ATCCAACCATCTCATCCTCTGTCGTCCCCTTCTCCACCCACCTTCAATCTTTCCCAGCATCAGGGTCTTTTCAGATGAGTCAGTTCTTTGCATCAGGTGGCCAAAGTATTGGAGTGACAGTTTCAGCATCAGTCCTTCCAATGAATATTCAGGACTGATTTCCTTTAGGATGGACTGGTTTGATCTCCTTGCAGTCCAAGGGACTCTCAAGAATCTTCTCTAACACCACAGTTCAAAAGCATCAATTCTTTAGCGCTCAGCTTTCTTTATAGTCCAACTCTCACATCCATACATGACTACTGGAAAAACCATAGCCTTGACTAGATGGACCTCCGTTGGCAAAGTAATGTCTGTGCTTTTTAAATAGGTTGTCTAGGGGTTGGTCATAACTTTTCTTCCAAGGAGCAAGCATCTTTTAATTTCATGGCTGCAGTCACCATCTGCAGTGATTTTGGAGCCCCAAAAAATAAAGTCTGACACTGTTTCCCCATCTATTTGCCATGAAGTGATGGGACCAGATGCCATGATTTTAGTTTTATGAATGTTGAGCTTTAAGCCAACTTTTTCACTCTCCTCTTTCACTTTCATCAAGAGATTCTTTAGTTCTTCCTTTTCTGCCAAAAGGGTGGTGTCATCTGCCTATCTGAGGTTATTGATATTTCTCCCAGCAATCTTGATTCCATCTTGTGCTTCTTCTAGCCCAGCATTTCTCATGATGTACTGTGCATATAAGTTAACTAAGCAGGGTGACAATATACAGCCTTGACATACTCCTTTCCCTAATTGAAACCATTCTGTTGTTCCATGTCAAGTTCTAACTGTTTCTTCCTGACCTGCATACAGATTTCTCAGGAGTCAGGTAAGGTGCTCTGGTATTCCCATCTCTTTAAGAATTGTCCACGGTTTGTTGTGATCCACACAGTCAAAGGCTTTGGCATAGTCAGTAAAACTGAAGTAGGTGTTTTTCTGGAACTCTCTTGCTTTTTTGATGATCCAACAGATGTTGGAAATTTGATCTCTGGTTGCTCTCCCTTTTCTAAAATGAGCTTGAACATCTGGAAGTTCACGGTTCACATATTGTTGAAGCCTGGCTTGGAGAATTTTGAGCATTACATTACTAGCGTGTGAGATGAGTACAATTGTGCAATAGTTTGAGCATTCTTGGCATTGCCTTTTTTTGGGATTGGAATGTAAATTGACCTTTTCCAGTCCTGTGGCCACTGCTGCGTTTTCCGAATTTTCTGGTCTATTGAGTGCAGCGCTTTAACAGCATCATCTTTTAGGATTTGAAATAGCCCAACTGGAATTCCATCACCTCCACTAGCTTTGTATGTCATGATGCTTCCTAAGGCCCACTTGACTTCTCATTCCAGGATGTCTGGCTCTAGGTGAGTGATCATACCATCATGATTATCTGGGTCATGAAGATCTTTTTTGTACAGTTCTTCTGTGTACTCTTGCCACCTCTTCTTAATATCTTCTGCTTCTGTTAGGTCCATACCATTTCTGTCCCTTATTGTGCACATCTTTGCATGAAATGTTCCCTTGGTATCTCTAATTGTCTTGAAGAGATCTCTAGTCTTTCCCATTCTGTTGTTTTCCTCTATTTCTTTGCATTGATCGCTGAGGAAGGCTTTCTTATCTCTCCCTGCCATTCTTTGGAAATATGCATTCAAATTGATACATCTTTCCTTTTCTCCTTTGCCTTTTGCTTCTCTCCTTTTCACAGCTATTTGTAAGGCCTCCTCAGACAACCATTTTGCCTTTTTACATTTCTTTTTCTTGGGGATGGTCTTGATCCCTGCCTCCTGAACAATGTCATGAACCTCTGTCCATAGTTCTTCAGGCACTCTGTCAGATTCAATCCCTTGAATCTATTTCTCACTTCCACTGTGTAATCATAAGGGATTTGATTTAGGTCATACCTGAATGGTCTAGTGGTTTTCCCTGCTTTTTTCAATGTAAGTCTGAATTTGGCAATAAGGAGTTCATGATCTGAGCCACAGTCAGCTCCTGGTCTTGTTTTTGCTGATTGTATAAAGCTTCTCCATCTTTGGCTACAAAGGATATAATCAACCTGATTTCGGTGTTGACCATCTGGTGATGTCCATGTGTAGAGTCTTCTCTTGTGTTGTTGTTGTTTCTCACTTTAGGTCTGTTAATATTTGCTTTATCTATTTAGATGCTCTTATGTTAGGTGCATAAATATTTATAAATGTTATATCCCCTTCATGGGTTGACCCTTTTATCATGATATAATGACTTTTTCTCCTTTTACAGTCTTTATCTTAAAGTCTATATTGTCTGATATAAGTATAGTTATTCTAGTTTTCTTTTGGTTTTCATTTGCATGGAATATATTTCCCCATCTTTCAGTTTCAGTGTGATGCACGCAGCATATATATGGGTCTTTTTTTTGTATATATACATTCAAACCACTCTGTGTCTTTTGACTGGAGAATTTAGTGCATGTACATTTAAAGTAATTTTGGTAGGTGTGTACTTATTGCAAATTTGTTCATTGTTTTCCCTGGCTGACTGTAGTTCCTCTTCTCTTGCTCTCTTCCTTTGTGATTTGATGATTTTCTGTCACCCTTTCTCTATATGTTTTGTGTATAAGTTTCTGCTTTGTGGTTACCATGAGGTTTACATATAATAACTTATAACTGTCTTTTTAAATTTATTTTTAATTGAAGGATAATTGCTTTACAGTATTGTGTTGGTTTCTTCCAAATATCAACATGAATCAGCTTTAGGTCTACATATGTCCCCTTTCTCTTAAATCTCCCTCCCCCTCCCCATTCCACCCCTCTGGGTTGTTACAGAGCCTTGGTTTGAGTTCCCTGAGTCCTATAGCAAACTATTTTAATATGATCACAACTTAAGTATGAATTTATTCCAGAACTCTATATTTTTACTTCCCTCCCCATGTTCATGATGTCACAATTTCCATCTTTTTGTCTTGTGTATCCATTGACAAATTATTATGGCTATAGTTATTTTTACTACATCTTTTAACCTTCATACTAGCTTTATAAGTGATTAATCCAGCCCCTTTACAATATTAGATTTTATGAGTTTTACTATGTATTTACCCTTACCAATGAAATTTTTCTTTCATATGTTTTCCTGTTACTAATTGGTGCCCTTTTGTTTTGGCTTAAAGAAGTCTCTTAAACATTTTTTTATCAGGCTGATCTAGTGCTGATGAGCTCCTTTACCTTTTGCTTGTCTAGAAAATTTTGAATCTCTCCTTCAATTCTAATCTAAAGTTTGCTGTGTAGAGCATTCCTTGTTGGAATTCACTCATCTTTCCTTCCTACCCCTAGTCTTAGGTGACCACTAATTTACTTTCTATTGATTGCCTATTCTGTACATTTAATGTAAATGGAATCATATAATATGTAATCTCTTGTGAAAGGCTTCTTACACTTAGCATAATATTTGGAAGACTCATCCATGTTGTAGCATGTATTAGTATTTCATTTCTTTTTATTGCTAAATAATATTTAATTGCATTGAATATGCAACATTTGTTTATCCATTTGTCAGCTGATGCAGATTTTGGGTTGTTTTTATTTTTTTGGCTCTTAGGAATACTGCTGTGATGACATGATGTTCAAAATTTTGTATGGGCCTATCTTTTGTTTCTCTTAATCATACACCTAGGCATGGAATTGCTGAGTTATATGGGAAACAAATTGTTAAGGAACTGCCAGATTATTTCTCAAAGCAGTTACACCATTTACAATTCCACCATCAGTGTATGAAAGTTCCACCATTGCCACTCTTTGATAGTATTTTTATTATCTATCCTTCTGATTATAGCCATCCTGTGGTGTGTGATGAGATATCTCATTGTGGTTTTGATTTACATTTCTCTGATGTCTGATGATGTTGGGCATCTTTTTATGTACTTATAGGCCATTTGTATATCTTCTTTGGAGAAGTATCTATTCAAATCTTCCATCAATTTTAAAAGTTTGTTTGCTTGTCTTTTTATTGTTCAGTGGTAAGAGTTATTTATACATTTCTGATTCAAGAACTTTATCAGGTATGTGACTTGCAAAATTTTCTCCCATCATGAGTCATGTTTTTACTTGCTTAATGGTGTCCTTTGCAGCAAAATTTTAAAAAGTAGATGAAGTCCATTTATCTGTTATTCCTTTTGTTTTTTTGTGCTTTGGGTATCTTATCTAAGAAACCACTGCTTAATCCAAGTTCCTGAAGATTTATGCCTATTTTCTTAGAAGAATGTATAATTTCATCCCTTATACTTAGGTTCAAACATTTAAAATTAATTTTCATGAATGGTATGAGCAAGTGGTCCAATTCATTCTTTTGCAGGTGGATATCCAGTTGTCCATAAAATTCTGGGCAATTTTAACATGTGTATAGATTTTTTAAATTAATTAATTAATTTCAATTGGAGGCTAATTACTTTATAATATTGTAGTGGTTTTTTTTTTAAAGTACTATATGTGCTAATATTGACTATTTTTTTTTAAATTTTGTTTTATTTTTAAACTTTACAATATTGTATTAGTTTTGCCAAACATCGAAATGAATCCGCCACAGGTATACCTGCGCTCCCCATCCTGAACCCTCCTCCCTCCTCCCCCCACCCTCCCTCTGGGTCGTCCCAGTGCACCAGCCCCAAGCATCCAGTACCGTGCATCGAACCTGGACTGGCGACTCTATTGTAGTGGTTTTTGCCATACATTGATATGAATCAGCCATGGATGTACATGTGTTCCCCATCCTGAATCTCCCTCCCACCTCCCTCCCTAACCCATCCCTCAGGGTCATCCCAGTGCACCAGCCCTGAGCACCCTGTCTCATGCATTGAACCTGGACTGGCGATCTGTTTCACATATGGTAATATACATGTTTCAATGCTATTTTCTCAAATCATCCCACCCTTGCTTTCTCGCACAGAGTCCAAAAGTCTGTTTTTACATCTGTGTCTCTTTTGCTGTCTCGCATATGGGGTCATCATTACCACCTTTATAAATTCCATCAGATCAGATCAGATCAGATCAGTCACTCAGTTGTGTCTGACTCTTTGCGACCCCATGAATCGCAGCACGCCAGGCCTCCCTGTCCATCACCAACTCCCGGAGTTCACTGAGACTCACGTCCATCGAGTCAGTGATGCCATCCAGCCATCTCATCCTCTGTTGTCCCCTTCTCCTCTTGCCCCCAATATGCATTAATATACTGTATTGGTGTTTTTCTTTCTGACTTAATTTACTCTGTATAATAGGCTCCAGTTTCATCCACCTCATTAGAACTAATTCAAATGCATTCTTTTTAATAGCTGAGTAATTTTCCATCGTGTATATGTACCACAGATTTCTTATCCATTCGTCTGCCGATGGGCATCTAGGTTGCTTCCATGTCCAAGCTATTGTAAACAGTGCTGCGATGAACATTAGGATATACGTGTCTCTTTCAATTCTGATTTCCTCAGTGTGTATGCCCAGCAGTGGGATTGCTGGGTCATAAGGCAGTTCTAGTCCCAGTTTTTTAAGGAATCTCCACACTGTTCCTCATAGTGACTATACTAGTTTTCATTCCCACCAACAGTGTAAGAGTGTTCCCTTTTCTCCACACCCTCTCTAGCATTTATTGTTTGTAGACTTTTTGATAGCAACCATTCTGACTGGCATGAGATGGTACCTCATTGTGGTTTTGATTTGCATTTCTCTGATAACAAGTGATGTTGAGTATCTTTTCATGTGTTTGTTAGTCATCTGTATGTCTTCTTTGGAGAAATGTCTGTTTAGTTCTTTGGCCAATTTTTTGATTGGGTCATTTATTTTTCTGGAATTGAGCTGTAGGAGCTGCTTGTATATTTTTGAGATTAATTCTTTGTCCATTGCTTCATTTGCTGTTATTTTCCCCCATTCTGAAGGCTGTCTTTTCACCTTGCTTATAGTGTCCTTCATTGTGCAAAAGCTTTTAATTTTAGTTAGGTCCCATTTGTTTATTTTTGCTTTTATTTCCATTACTCTGGGAGGTGGGTCATAGAGGATCCTGCTATGATTTACATCAGAGAGTGTTTTGCCTATGTTTTCCTCTAGGAGTTTTATAGTTTCTGGTCTTACATTTAGATCTTTAATCCATTTAGAATTTATTTTTGTGTATGGTGTTAGAAAATGTTCTAGTGTCATTCTTTTACAAGTGGTTGACCAGTTTTTCCAGCACCACTTGTTAAAGAGATTGTCTTTTCTCCACTGTTTATTTTTGCCTCCTTTGTCAAAAATAAGATGTCCATAGGTGCATGGATTTATCTCTGGGCTTTCTATTTTGTTCCATTGATCTTTTTTGTGCCAGTACCATACTGTCTTGATGACTATATCTTTGTAGTATAGTCTGAAGTCAGGCAGGTTGATTCCTCCAGTTCCATTCTTCTTTCTCAAGATTGCTTTGGCTATTCAAGGTTTGTTTTTTTTTTTTTTTATTTCCATACAAATTGTGAAATTATTTGTTTTAGTTCTGTAAAAAATACCATTGGTAGCTTGATAGGGATTGCATTGAATCTATAGATTGCTTTGGGTAGTATATTAATATTATATTAATATTTTGCTATATTGATTCTTCCTATCCATGAACATGGTATATTTCTCCATCTATTTGTGTCATCTTTGTTTTTTTTTTAATCAGTGTTTTATGGTTTTCTATACTTAGGTCTTTTATTTCTTTAGGTATATTTATTCCTAAGTATTTTATTCTTTTTGTTGCAATGGTGAATGGGATTGTTTCCTTAATTTCTCTTCCTGCTTTCTCATTGTTAGTATATAAAAATGCAAGGGATTTCTGTGTGTTAATTTTATATCCTGCAACTTTACTATATTCATTGATTAGCTCTAGTAATTTTCTGGTGGTGTCTTTAGGTTGTGTGTTCACTCTTTCACAGTGTGTGTCTTCTCATGTGTGTGTCTTTCTCAATGTGTGTGTGTTTGTTTGTCTCTCTGTGTGTGCGGGGCTAACTCTCAGTGTGTGTGTGTCCCTGTGTGTGTGTTTCTCTCTGTGACTCTCACAGTGTCTCTGTTTGTGTATCTCCCAGTGTGTCTCTCTCTCCATGTGTGTGCTTCTGTCTCATTGTGTGTCTGCCTCTGTGTAGTGGGTCTCTTTTGTAGTGTCTGTGTGTGTTGCTCAATGTGTGTGTCTCTCCCTCTAAGTTGTGTGTCTCTCTCCCTCTAAGTTGTGTGTGTCTCTCTCTCAGTGTTTGTGTGTATCTCTCAGTGTGTGAATGTTTGTCTCGTTCACTGTGTTTAAGTTTCCCTCCCTCCGTGTGTGTGTGTGTGTGTGTGTGTGTGTGTCTAGCTCTCAGGAGTGTGTGTCTCTTCCTGGATGAGGGTGTCTCTCTCAGTGTGTGTGTCCCTCTCAGTTTGCATGTCTCTGTGTGTCTCTGTCTGTGTCTCTCCATGTACTTTTGTCTCTCTCTCAGTGTCTGTCTCTCTCTCAGTTTTGTGTGCCTCTCTCAGTGTGTGAGTGTGTGTCTCGCTCTCCTTGTTTAAATTTCTCTGCCGCAGTGTGTGTGTGTGTGTGTGTGTGTGTGTGTGTATATACATATATATATGTATATCTCATGCTCTCAGGAGTGTGTGTCTCTTCCTGGATGAGGGTGTCTCTCTCAATGTGTGTGTTCCTCTAGTCTGCCTGTTTCTGTGTGTGTCTCTGTGTGTGTCTCTCATATGTGTGTCTCTCAGTGTTTTTTTCTCTCTCTCGGTGTGTGTGTGTCTCTCAGTGTGTGTGTGTCTCTGTGTTTTTCTCTCTCTCTCAGTGTGTGTCTCTCTCTCAGTGTTTGTGTCTCTCTCAGTGTGTGAGTGTGTGTCTCGCTCTCCTTGTTTAAGTTTCTCTCCCTCAGTGTGTGTGTGTAGATCTCGCTCTCAGGAGTGTGTGTCTCTTCCTGGATGAGGGTGTCTCCCTCAGTGTGTGTGTGCCTCTAGTCTGCCTGTCTCTGTTTGTCTCTGTGTGTGTCTCTCATATGTGTGTCTCTCAGTGTTTTTTTCTCTCTCTCAGTGTGCGTGTCTCTCTCAGTCTGTGTGTCTCTCTCATTGTGAGTGTGTCTGGTTCTTAGCGTGTGTGTGTGTGTCTCTCTCTGTATATGTATATCTCTCAGTGTTTGTGTCTCTCAGTGTGTGTGTCCCTCTAGTCTGCCTGTCTCTGTGTGTCTCTCTGTGTGTCTCTCAGTATGTGTGTCTCTCAGTGTGTTTCTGTGTCTCAGTATGTGTGTCTGTCTCAGTGTGTGTGTTTCTCTCATTGTGAGGGTGTCTGGTTCTTGGTGTGTATGTGTGTCTCTCTCTGTATGTGTATGTCTCTCAGTGTGTGTGTCTCTCAGTGTGTGTCCCTCTCAGTTTGCATGTCTCTGTGTGTGTCTCTCAGTGTGTTTTTGTCTCTCTCTCAGTCTGTGTTTCTCTGTATGTTGTGTGTTCACTCTTTCACAGTGTGTGTATTTCTCATGTGTATGTCTTTCTCAGTGTGTGTGTGTGTTTGTCTGTCTCTCTCAGTGTGCATGGCTAACTCTCAGTGTGTGTGTGTCCCTTTCAGTGTGTGTGTTTCTGTGTGTATATTACTCACTGTGACTCTCACAGTGTTTCTGTTTGTGTCTCCCAGTGTGTCTCTATCTCCATGTGTTTTTTCTGTCTCATTGCGTGTGTGCCTCAGCGTTGTGGGTCTCTTTCATAGTGTCTGTGTGTTGCTCAATGTGTGTGTCTCTCCCTCTAAGTTGTGTGTCTCTCTGTCTCTCAGTGTTTGTGTGTCTCTCTCAGTGTGTGAGTGTGGGTCTCGCTCTCCTTGTTTAAGTTTCTCTCCCTGAGTGTGTGTGTGTGTGTGTGTGTGTGTGTGTGTGTATATATATATATATGTATATAGAGGGGGAGAGAGAGAGAGAGAGAGAGAGCGCTCTCAGGAGTGTGTGTCTCTTCCTGGATGAGGGTGTCTCTCTCAGTGTGTGTGTCCCTCTCAGTTTGCATGTCTCTGTGTGTCTCTGTCTGTGTCTCTCCTTATATTTTTGTCTCTCTCTCAGTGTGTGAATGTGTGTCTCGCTCTCCTTGTTTAAGTTTCTCTGCCTCAGTGTGTGTGTGTAGCTCACTCCCAGGAGTGTGTGTCTCTTCCTGGATTAGGGTGTCTCCCTCAGTGTGTGTGTGCCTCTAGTCTGCCTGTTTCTGTTTGTCTCTGTGTGTGTCTCTCAATATGTGGGTCTCTCAGTGTGTTTTTTTCTCTCTCTCAGTGTGAATCTCTCTCAGTCTGTGTGTCTCTCTCACTGTGAGTGTGTCTGGTTCTTAGCTTGTGTGTGTCTGTGTCTCTCTCTGTATGTGTATGTCTCTCAGTGTGTTGTCTCTCAGTATGTGTGTCTCTCAGTGTGTGTGTTTCTCTGTATGTTGTGTGTTCACTCTTTCACAATGTGTGTCTTTCTCAGTGTGTGTCTGTGTTTGTCTGTCTCAGTGTGCATGGCTAACTCTCAGTGTGTGTGTGTGTCCCTTTCAGTGTGTGTCTCTGTGTGTGTGTTTCTCTCTGTGACTCTCACAGTGGCTCTGTTTGTGTGTCTCCCAGTGTGTCTCTCTCTCCATTTGTGTTTCTGTCTCATTGTGTGTCTGCCTGAGTGCTGTGCGTCTCTTCTTAGTGTCTGTGTGTAGATCAATGTATGTTTCTCTCCCTCTAAGTTGTGTGTGTGTGTCTCTCTCTCAGTGTTTGTGTGTCTCTCTCAGGGTGTGAGTGTGTGTCTCACTCTCCTTGTTTACGTTTCTCTCCCTCAGTTTGTGTGTGTGTGTGTCTAGCTCTCAGGACTGTGTGTCTCTTCATGGATGAGGGTGTCTCTCTCAGTGTGTGTGTCCCTTTCAGTTTGAATGTGTCTGTGTGTCTCTGTGTGTGTCTCTCAATATGTGTGTCTCTCAGTGTGTTTTTCTCTCTCTTTTTGTGTGTGTCTCTCACTGTGTTTTTCTCTGTGTGTGTGTCTCAGTGTGTCACTGTCATTGTGAGTGTATCTGGTTCTGTGTGTATGTGTCTGTCTCTGTATGTGTATGTCTCTGTGTCTGTGTGTCCCTCTCAGTTTGCATGTCTCTGTGTGTCTCTGTGTGTGTCTCTCTGTGTACTTTTGTCTCTCTCTCAGTGTGTGTCTCTCTCTCAGTGTTTGTGTGTCTCTCTGAGTGTGTGAGTGTGTGTCTCGCTCTCCTTGTTTAAGTTTCTCTCCCTCAGTGTGTGTGTGTATATTTATATGTTGCTCTCAGGAGTGTGTGTCTCTTCCTGAATGAGGTGTCACCTTCCGTGTGTGTATGCCTCTAGACTGCCTGTCTCTGTTTGTCTCTGTGTGTGTCTCTCAATATGTGTGTCTTTCAGTGTGTTTTTTTCTATCTCTCAGTGTGTGTGTCTCTCTCAGTCTGTGTCTCTCTCATTGTGAGTGTGTCTGGTTCTTAGCGTGTGTGTGTGTCTCTCTCTCTGTATATGTATATCTCTCAGTGTTTGTGTCTCTCAGTGTGTGTGTCCCTCTCAGTTTGCATGTCTCTATGTGTCTCTGTGTGTCTCTCAATGTGTTTTTGTCTCTGTCTCAGTGTGTGTGTCTCTCAGTGTGTTTGTGTTTCTCTGTATGTTGTGTGTTCAGTCTTTCTCAGTGTGTGTCTTTCTCATGTGTGTGTCTATCTCATGTGTTTATATTTCTCACTGTGTGTGTGTGTTTGTCTGTCCCTCTCAGTGTGCGTGGCTAACTCTCAGTGTCTGTCTGTCCCTTTCAGTGTGTGTGTGTATGTGCGTGTGTGTGTCTCTGTGTGAATCTCACAGTGTCTCTGTTCGTGTGTCTCCCAGTGTGTCTCACACTCCATGTGTTTGTTTCTGTCTCATTGTGTGTCTGCATCAGTGGAGTGGATCTCTTTTCGTAGTGTCTGTGTGTTCCTCAATGTGTGTGTCTCCCTCTAACTTGTGTGTGTCTGTCTCTCAGTGTTTGTGTGTCTCTCTCAGTGTGTGAATGTGTGTCTCGCTCTCCTTGTTTCAGTTTGTCTCCCTCAGTGTGTGTGTTTGTGTCTAACTCTCAGGAGTGTGTGTCTCTTCCTGGATGAGGTTGTCTCTCTCAGTCTGTGTGTCTCTCTCAGTCTGTGTGTCTCTCTCATTGTGAGTGTGTCTGGTTCTTAGCATGTGTGTGTGTCTCTCTCTGTATATCTCTCAGTGTTTGTGTCTCTCAGTGTGTGTGTCCCTCTCAGTTTGCATGTCTCTATGTGTCTCTGTGTGTGTCTCTCAATGTGTTTTTGTCTCTGTCTCAGTGCGTGTGTCTCTCAGTGTGTTTGTGTTTCTCTGTATGTTGTGTGTTCAGTCTTCCTCAGTGTGTGTCTTTCTCATGTGTGTGTCTGTCTCATGTGTTTGTATTTCTCACTGTGTGTGTGTGTGTTTGTCTGTCCCTCTCAGTGTGCGTGGCTAACTCTCAGTGTCTGTCTGTCCCTTTCAGTGTGTGTGTATGTGTGTGTGTGTGTCTCTCTGTGACTCTCACAGTGTCTCTGTTCGTGTGTCTCCCAGTGTGTCTCACACTCCATGTGTTTGTTTCTGTCTCATTGTGTGTCTGCATCAGTGGAGTGGATCTCTTTCGAGTGTCTGTGTTCCTCAATGTGTGTGTCTCCCTCTAACTTGTGTGTGTCTGTCTCTCAGTGTTTGTGTGTCTCTCTCAGTGTGTGAATGTGTCTCGCTCTCCTTGTTTCAGTTTGTCTCCCCCTCAGTGTGTGTGTTTGTGTCTAACTCTCAGGAGTGTGTGTCTCTTCCTGGATGAGGTTGTCTCTCTCAGTGTGTCTGTCCCTCTAGTCTGCCTGTCTCTGTGTGTCTCTCTGTGTGTGTCTTAGTATGTGTGTCTCTCAGTGTGTTTTTATGTCTCAGTATGTGTGTCTGTCTCAGTGTGTGTCTCTCTCATTGTGAGTGTATCTGGTTCTTAGCGTGTGTGTGTGTCTGTCTCTGTATGTATGTCTCTCAGTGTGTGTATCTCTCGGTGTGTGTGTCCCTCTCAGTTTGCATGTCTCTGTGTCTCTGTGTGTGTCTCTCAGTGTGTTTTTGTCTCTCTCTCCGTGTGTGTCTCTCTCAGTGTGTGTTTCTCTGTAAGTTGTGTGTTCACTCTTTCACAGTGTGTGTCTTTCTCATGTGTGTGTCTTTCTCAGTGTGTGTGTGTGTTTGTCTCTCTCAGTGTGCATGGCTAACTCTCAGTGTGTGTGTGTCCCTTTCAGTGTGTGTGTCTCTGTGTGTCTGTTACGAACTGTGACTCTCACGGTGTTTCCGTTTGTGTCTCCCAGTGTGTCTCTATCTCCATGTATGTCTTTCTGTCTCACTGTTTGTGTGCCTCAGTGTTGTGGGTGTCTTCTAGTGTCTGTGTGTTTCTCAGTGTGTGTGTCTCTCCCTGTAAGTTGTGTGTGTCTCTGTCTCTCAGTGTTTGTGTGTCTCTCTCAGTGTGTGAGTGTGGGTCTCGCTCTCCTTGTTTAAGTTTCTCTCCCTCAGTGTGTGTGTGTGTGTGTGTATACATCTATCTATCTATCTATCTCACTCTCAGGAATGTGTGTCTCTTCTTGGATGAGTGTGTCTGTCTCAGTGTGTGTGTCCTTCTCAATTTGCATGTCTCTGTGTGTCTCTTTCTGTGTCTCTCCTTATATTCTTGTCTCTCTGTTAGTGTGTGTGTCTCTCTCAGTGTTAGTGTCTCTCTCAGTGTGTGACTCGCTCTCCTTGTTTAAGTTTCTCTGCCTCAGTGTGTGTGTATCTCGCTCTCTCAGGCGTGTGTGTCTCTTCCTGGATGAGGGGTGTCTCTCTCAGTGTGTGTGTCCCTTTCAGTTTGAATGTGTCTGTGTGTCTCTGAGTGTGTCTCTCAATATGTGTGTCTCTCACTGTGTTTTTTCTCTCTCTCTCAGTGTGTCACTGTCATTGTGAGTGTATCTGGTTCTTTGTGTATGTGTCTGTCTCCGTATGTGTATGTCTCTCAGTGTGTGTGTCCCTCTCAGTTTGCATGTCTCTGTGTGTCTCTGTGTGTGTCTCTCTGTGTACTTTTTTGTCTCTCAGTGTGTGTCTCTCTCTCAGTGTGTGTCTCTCTCTCAGTTTGAATGTGTCTGTGTGTCTCTGAGTGTGTCTCTCAATATGTGTGTCTCTCACTGTGTTTTTCTCTCTCTCTCAGTGTGTCACTGTCATTGTGAGTGTATCTGGTTCTTTGTGTATGTGTCTGTCTCCGTATGTGTATGTCTCTCAGTGTGTGTGTCCCTCTCAGTTTGCATGTCTCTGTGTGTCTCTGTGTGTGTCTCTCTGTGTACTTTTGTCTCTCAGTGTGTCTCTCTCAGTGTGTGTCTCTCTCTCAGTGTTTGTGTGTCTGAGTGTGTGATTGTGTGTCTTGCTATCCTTGTTTAAGTTTCTCTCCCTCAGTGTGGGTGTGTAGATCTTGCTCTCAGGAGTGTGTGTCTCTTTCTGGATGAGGCTGTCTCCCTCAGTGTGTGTGTGCCTCTAGTCTGCCTGTCACTATTTGTCTCTGTGTGTGTCTCTCAGTATGTGTGTCCCTCAGTGTGATTTTTTTCTATCTCTCAGTGTGTGTGTTTTTCTCAGTGTGTGTGTCTCTCCTCTTTGTGCGTGTGTCTGGTTCTTAGAGTGTGTGTGTGTGTGTCTATCTCTATGTGTATATCTGAGTGTTTGTGTCTCTCAGTGTGTGTGTGTCCCTCTCAGGTTGCCTCTCTCTGTGTGTCTCTGTGTGTATCTCTCAGTGTGTTTTTGTCTCTCTCTCTCTGTGTGTCTCTCAGTGTGTGTTTCTCTGTATGTTGTGTGTTCACTCTTTCACAGTGTGTGTCTCTCTCATGTGTGTGTCTTTCTCAGTGTGTGTGTGTGTGTGTGTCTCAGTGTGCATTACTAACTCTCAGTGTGTGTGTGTCCCTTTCAGTGTGTGTGTCTCTCTGTGTGTGTTACTCACTGTGACTCTCACAGTGTTTCTGTTTATGTCTCCCAGTGTGTCTCTATCTCCATGTGTGTGTTTCTGTCTCATTGTGTGTGTGGCTCAGTGTTGTTGGTCTCTTCTAGTGTCTGTGTGTTGCTCAGTGTGTGTGTCTCTCCTTCTAGGTTGTGTGTGTCTCTGTCTCTCAGTGTTTGTGTGTTTCTCTCACTGTGTGAGTGTGGGTCTCGCTCTCCTTGTTTAAGTTTCTCTCCCTCAGTGTATGTGTATAGATCTCACTCTCAGGAGTGTGTGTCTCTTCCTGGATGAGGGTGTCTCTCTCAGTGTGTGTGTCCCTCTCAGTTTGCATGTCTCTGTGTGTCTCTGTCTGTGTCACTCCATTTACTTTTGTCTCTCTCTCGGTGTGTGTCTCTCTCTCAATCTTTGTGTCTCTCTCAGTGGGTGAGTGTGTGTCTCGCTCTCCTTGTTTAAGTTTCTCTGCCTCAGTGTGTGTGTGTGTGTGTATATCTGTATATATATATATATATATATATATATATATATATATATATCTAAGCTCTCAGGAGTGTGTGTCTCTTCCTGGATGAGGGTGTTTCCCTCAGTGTGTGTGAGCCTCTAGTCTGCCTGTCTCTGTTTGTCTTTGTGTGTGTCTCTCAATATGTGTGTCTCTCCCTGTGTTTTTTTCTCTCTCTCAGTGTGAGTCTCTCTCAGTCTGTTTGTCTCTCTCATTGTGAGTGTGTCTGATTCTTAGCTTGTGTGTGTGTCTCTCTCTGTATGTGTATGTGTCTCAGTATGTGTGTCTCTCAGTGTGTGTGTCTCTGTGTGTGTGTCCCTCTCAGCATGTCTCTGTGTGTCTCTGTGTGTGTCACTCAGTGTGTTTTTGTCTCTCTCTCAGTATGTGTCTCTCTGTATGTTGTGTGTTCACTCTTTCACAGTGTGTGTCTTTCTCATGTGTGTTTCTTTCTCAGTGTGTGTGTGTTTGTCTGTCTGTCTCAGTGTGCATGGCTAACTGTCAGTGTGTGTGTGTTCATTTCAGTGTGTGTGTCTCTGTGTGTGTGTTTCTCTCTGTGACTCTCACAGTGTCTCTGTTTGTGTGTCTCCCAGTGTGTCTCTCTCTCCATTTGTGTTTCTGTCTCATTGTGTGTCTGCCTGAGTGTTGTGCATCTCTTCTTAGTGTCTGTGTGTAGGTCAATGTGTGTTTGTCTCCCTCTAAGTTGTGTGTGTGGCTGTCTCTCAGTGTTTGTGTGTCTCTCTCAGGGTGTGTGTGTGTGTCTCACTCTCCTTGTTTACAGTTCTCTCCCTCAGTGTGTGTGTGTGTGTGTGTTTGTTCTAGCTCTCAGGAGTGTGTGTCTCTTCCTGGATGAGGGTGTCTGTCTCAGTGTGTGTGTCCCTTTCAGTTTTGAATGTGTCTGTGGGCCTCTGAGTGTGTCTCTCAATATGTGTGTCCCTCACTGTGTTTTTTCTCTCTCTTTCTGTGTGTGTCTCTCACTGTTTTCTCTCTCTCTCAGTGTGTGTCTCTCTCAGTGTGTTACTGTCATTGTGAGTGTATCTGGTTCTTTGTGTATATCTCTCTGTGTGTATGTCTCTCTGTGTGTGTGTGTCATGTCAGTTTGCATGTCTCTGTGTGTCTCTGTGTGTGTCCCTCTGTGTACTTTTGTCTCTCTCTCAGTGTGTGTGTGTCTCTCTCAGTGTGTGAGTGTGTGTCTCACTCTCCTTAAGTTTCTCTCCCTCAGTGTGTGTGTGTAGATCTCACTCTCAGGAGTGTGTGTCTCTTTATGGATGAGGCTGTCTCCCTCAGTGTGTGTATGTGTCTCTAGTCTGCCTGTCTCTGTTTGTCTCTGTGTGTGTGTCTCAATATGTGTGTCCCTCAGTGTGTTTTTTTCTATCTCTCAGTGTGTGTGTCTCTCTCAGTGTGTGTGTCTCTGTCTTTGTGCATGTGTCTGGTTCTTAGTGTGTGTGTGTGTCTTTCTCTATGTGTATATCTCTCAGTGTTTGTGTCTCTCAGTGTGTGTGTCTCTGTGTGTGTGTCCCTCTCAGTTTGTCTCTCTCTGTGTGTCTCTCTGTGTGTCTCTCAGTGTGTTTTTTCTCTCTCTCTCTGTGTGTCTCTCAGTGTGTGTTTCTCTGTATGTTGTGTGTTCACTCTTTCACAGTGTGTGTCTCTCTCATGTGTGTGTCTTTCTCAGTGTGTGTGTGTGTGTGTGTCTCAGTGTGCATTACTAACTCTCAGTGTGTGTGTGTCCCTTTCAGTGTGTGTGTCTCTCTGTGTGTGTTACTCACTGTGACTCTCATGGTGTTTCTGTTTGCATCTCCCAGTGTGTCTCTATCTCCATGTGTGTGTTTCTGTCTCATTGTGTGTGTGCCTCAGTGTTGTGGGTGTCTTCTAGTGTCTGTGTGTTGCTCAGTGGGTGTGTCTCTCCCTCTAAGTTGTATGTGTCTCTGACTCTCAGTGTGTGTCTCTCTCAGTGTGTGAGTGTGGGTCTCGCTCTCCTTGTTTAAGTTTCTCTCCCTCAGTGTGGGTGTGTAGATCTCGCTCTCAGGAGTGTGTGTCTCTTCCTGGATGAGGGTGTCTCTCTCAGTGTGTCGTCCCTTTCAGTTTGAATGTGTCTGTGTGTCTCTGAGTGTGTCTCTCAATATGTGTGTCTCTCAGTGTGTTTTTTTCTCTCTTTCTGTGTGTGTCTCTCACTGTGTTTTCTCTCTCTCTCAGTGTGTGTCTCTCTCAGTGTGTCACTGTCATTGTGAGTGTATCTGGTTTTTTTTTATGTGTCTGTCTCCGTATGTGTATGTCTCTGTGTCTGTGTGTCCCTCTCAGTTTGCATGTCTCTGTGTGTCTCTGTGTGTGTCTCTCTGTGTACTTTTGTCTCTCTCTCAGTGTGTGTCTCTCTCTCAGTGTTTGTGTGTCTCTCTGAGTGTGTGAGTGTGTGTCTCGCTCTCCTTGTTTAAGTTTCTCTCCCTCAGTGTGTGTGTGTATATTTATATGTTGCTCTCAGGAGTGTGTGTCTCTTCCTGGATGAGGGTGTCTCCCTCAGTGTGTGTGTGCCTCTAGTCTGCCTGTCTCTGTTTGTCTCTGTGTGTGTCTCTCAATATGTGTGTCTTTCAGTATATTTTTTTCTCTCTCAGTGTGTGTGTCTCTCTCAGTGTGTGTGTCTCTCTCATTGTGAGTGTGTCTGGTTCTTAGTGTGTGTGTGTGTTTCTCTCTCTGTATGTGTATATCTCTCAGTGTTTGTGTCTATCAATGTGTGTCTCTCAGTATGTGTGTCCCTCTCAGTTTGCCTCTCTCTCTGTGTGTCTCTGTGTGTGTCTCTCAGTGTGTTTTTGTCTCTCTCTTAGTGTGTGTGTCTTTCAGTGTGTTTGTTTCTCTGTATGTTGTGTGTTCAATCTTTTTCAGTGTGTGTCTTTCTCATGTGTGTGTCTATCTCATGTGCGTAGCTTTCTCACTGTATGTGTGTGTGTGTTTGTCTGTCTCTCTCAGTGTGCATGGCTAAGTCTCAGTGTGTTTGTGTCCCTTTCAGTGTGTGTGTGTATGTGTGTTTGTGTCTCTCTGTGACTCTCACATTGTCTCTCTTCGTGTGTCTCCCAGTGTGTCTCTCTCTCCATGTGTGTGTTTCTGTCTCATTGTGTGTCTGCCTCAGTGGAGTGGGTCTCTTTCTTAGTGTCTGTGTTCCTCAATGTGTGTGTCTCTCCAAGTTGTGTGTGTCTGTCTCTCAGTGTTTGTATGTGTCTCTCCATGTGTGAATGTGTGTCTCACTCTCCTTGTTTAAGTTTCTCTCCCTCAGTGTGTGTGTGTGTGTGTGTGTGTGTGTCTAGCTCTCAGGAGTGTGTGTCTCTTCCTGGATGAGGGTTTTCCCTCAGTGTGTGTGAGCCTCTAGTCTGCCTGTCTCTGTTTATCTCTGTGTGTCTCTCATTTTTTTTCCTCTCACAGTGTGTGAGTCTCTCTCAGTCTTTGTGTCTCTCTCATTGTGAGTGTTTCTGGTTCTTAAGCGTGTGTGTGTGTCTCTCTCTGTATGTGTATGTCTCTCAGTGTGTATGTCTCTTGGTGTGTGTGTCCCTCTCTGTTTGCATGTCTCTGTGTGTCTCTGTGTATGTCTCTCAGTGTGTTTTCGTCTCTCTCTCAGTGTGTGTGTGTCAGTGGGGTGTTTCTCTGTATGTTGTGTGTTCACTCTTTCACAGTGTGTTTTCGTGTGTGTCTTTCTCAATGTGTGTGTGTTTTTCTCTGTCTCAGTGTGCATGGCTAACTCTCAGTGTGTGTGTCTCTGTGTGTGTGTTTCTCACTGTGACTCTCACAGTGTCTCTGTTTGTGTGTCTCCAAGTGTGTCTCTCTCTCCATGTGTGTGTTTCTGTCTCATTATGTGTCTGCCTCAGTTTTGTGGGTCTTTTCTTAGTGTCTGTATGTTCCTCAATGTGTGTGTCTCTCCCTCTAAGTTGTTTGTGTCTCTGTCTCTCAGTTTTTGTGTGTCTCTCTCAGTTTTTGAGTGTGGATCTCGCTCTCCTTGTTTCTTCCCTCAGTGTGTGTGTGTGTGTGTGTGTGTGTGTCTTTCTAGCTCTCAGGAGTGTGTGTCTCTTCCTGGATGAGGGTGTCTCTCTCAGTGTGTGTCCGTCTAAGTTTGCATGTCTCTTTGTATCTCTGTGTCTCTCTCTGTGTACTTTTGTCTCTCTCTCAGTGTGTATGTCTCTCTCTGTGTATATCTCTCAGTGTTTGTGTTTCTCAGTTTGTGTGTCCCTCTCAGTTTGCCTCTCTCTGTGTGTCTCTGTGTGTGTCTCTCAGTGTGTTTTTGTCTCTGTCTCCGTGTGTGTGTCTCTCAGTGTGTGTTTCTCTGTATGTTGTGTGTTCACTCTTTCACAGTGTGTGTCTTTCTCATGTGTGTGTCTTTCTTAGTGTGTGTGTGTGTTTGTCTGTCTCTCTCAGTGTGCATTACTCTCAGTGTGTGTGTGTCCCTTTCATTGTGTGTGTCTCTGTGTGTGTGTTTTCACTGTGACTCTCACAGTATTTGTGTTTATATCTCCCAGTGTGTCTCTATCTCCACGTGTTTGTTTCTGTCTCATTGTGTGTGTGCCTCAGTGTTGTTGGTCTCTTCTAGTGTCTGTGTGTTGCTCAGTGTGTGTGTCTCTCCTTCTAGGTTGTGTGTGTCTCTGTCTCTCAGTGTTTGTGTGTTTCTCTCACTGTGTGAGTATGGGTCTTGCTCTCCTTGTTTAAGTTTCTCTCCCAGTGTGTGTGTGTGTGGGTGTGTGTGTGTATATATATATATATAGAGAGAGAGAGAGAGAGAGAGAGCTCTCAGGAGTGTGTGTCTCTTCCTGGATGAGGGTGTCTCTCTCAGTGTGTGTATCCCTCTCAGTTTGCATGTCTCTGTGTGTCTCTGTCTGTGTCACTCCATTTACTTTTGTCTCTCTCTCAGTGTGTCTCTCTCTCTCAATCTTCGTGTCTCTCTCAGTGTCTGAGTGTGTGTCTCACTCTCCTTGTTTAAGTTTCTGTCCCTCAGTGTTTGTGTGTATATATATCTTGCACTCAGGAATGTGTGTCTCTTCCTGAATAAGGGTATCTCCTTCAGTGTGTGTGTGCCTCTAGACTGCCTGTCTCTGTTTGTCTCTGTGTGTGTCTCTCAATATGTGTGTCTCTCAGTGTGTTTTTTTCTATCTCTCAGTGTGCGTGTCTCTCTCAGTCTGTGTGTCTCTCTCATTGTGAGTGTGTCTGGTTCTTAGCGTGTGTGTGTGTCTCTCTCTCTGTTTGTGTATATCTCTCAGTGTTTGTGTCTCTCAGTGTGTGTGTCCCTCTCAGTTTGCATGTCTCTATGTGTCTCTGTGTGTGTCTCTCAATGTGTTTTTGTCTTTGTCTCAGTGTGTGTGTCTCTCAGTGTGTTTGTGTTTCTCTGTATGTTGTGTGTTCAGTCTTTCTCAGTGTGTGTCTTTCTCATGTGTGTGTCTATCTCATGTGTTTGTATTTCTCAGTGTGCGTGTGTATGTGTTTGTCTGTCTCTCTCAGTGTGCGTGGCTAACTCTAAGTGTCTGTCTGTCCCTTTCAGTGTGTGTGTATGTGCGTGTGTGTGTCTCTCTGTGACTCTCACAGTGTCTCTGTTCGTGTGTCTCCCAGTGTGTCTCACTCTCCATGTGTTTGTTTCTGTCTCATTGTGTGTCTGCATCAGTGGAGTGGATCGCTTTTGTAGTGTCTGTGTGTTCCTCAATGTGTGTGTCTCCCTCTAACTTGTGTGTGTCTGTCTCTCAGTGTTTGTGTGTCTCTCTCAGTGTGTGAATGTGTGTCTCGCTCTCCTTGTTTCAGTTTGTCTCCCTCAGTGTGTGTGTTTGTGTCTAACTCTCAGGAGTGTGTGTCTCTTCCTGGATGAGGTTGTCTCTCTCAGTGTGTGTGTCCCTCTAGTCTGCCTGTCTCTGTGTGTCTCTCTGTGTGTCTCTCAGTATGTGTGTCTCTCAATGTGTTTTTGTCTCTTTTTCCATTTGTGTCTCTCTCAGTGTGTGTTTCTCTGTATGATGTGTGTTCACTCTTTCACAGTGTGTGTCTTTTTCATGTGTGTCTTTCTCAGTGTGTGTGTTTGTCTGTCTGTCTCAGTGTGCATGGCTAACTCTCAGTGTGTGTGTGTCCCTTTCAGTGTGTGTGTCTCTGTGTGTGTGTTTCTCTCTGTGACTCTCACAGTGTCTCTGTTTGTGTGTCTCCCAGTGTGTCTCTCTCTCCATTTGTGTTTCTGTCTCATTGTGTGTCTGCCTGAGTGTTGTGCGTCTCTTCTTAGTGTCTGTGTGTAGGCCAAGGTGTGTTTGTCTCCCTCTAAGTTGTGTGTGTGGCTGTCTCTCAGTGTTTGTGTGTCTCTCTCAGGATGTGAGTGTGTGTCTCACTCTCCTTGTTTACATTTCTCTCCCTCAGTGTGTGTGTGTGTGTGTGTGTTCTAGCTCTCAGGAGTGTGTGTCTCTTCCTGGATGAGGGTGTCTGTCTCAGTGTGTGTGTCCCTTTCAGTTTGAATGTGTCTGTGGGTCTCTGAGTGTGTCTCTCAATATGTGTGTCTCTCTGTGTGTTTTTCTCTCTCTTTCTGTGTGTGTCTCTCACTGTGTTTTTCTCTCTCTCTCAGTGTGTGTCTCTCTCAGTGTGTCACTATCATTGTGAGTGTATCTGGTTCTTTGTGTATGTGTCTGTCTCCGTATGTGTATGTCTCTGAGTGTGTGTGTCCCTGTCAGTTTGCATGTCTCTGTGTGTGTCTCTCTGTGTACTTTTGTCTCTCTCTCAGTGTGTGTCTCTCTCTCAGTGTTTGTGTGTCTCTCAGTGTGTGTCTTGCTCTCCTTGTTTAAGTTTTTCTCCCTCAGTGTGTGTGTAGAGCTCGCTCTCAGGAGTGTGTGTCTCTTTCTGGATGAGGCTATCTCCCTCAGTGTGTGTGTGCCTCTAGTCTGCCTGTCTCTGTTTGTCTCTCTGTGTGTCTCTCAATATGTGTGTCTCTCAGTGTGTTTTTTTTCTCTCTCTCAGTGTGTGTGTTTCTCTCAGTCTGTGTGTCTTTCTCATTGTGAGTGTGTCTGGTTCTTAGCGTGTGTGTGTGTCTCTCTCTGCATGTGTATATCACTCAGTGTTTGTGTCTCTCAGTGTGTGTGTCCCTCTCAGTTTGCCTCTCTCTGTGTGTCTCTGTGTGTGTCTCTCAGTGTGTTTTTGTCTCTCTCTTAGTGTGTGTGTGTCTCTCAGTGTGTTTGTTTCTCTGTATGTTGTGTGTTCAATCTTTTTCAGTGTGTGTCTATCTCATGTGCGTAGCTTTCTCACTGTATGTGTGTGTGTGTTTGTCTGTCTCTCTCAGTGTGCGTGGCTAAGTCTCAGTGCGTTTGTGTCCCTTTCAGTGTGTGTGTGTATGTGTGTTTGTGTCTCTCTGTGACTCTCACATTGTCTCTCTTCGTGTGTCTCCCAATGTGTCTCTCTCTCCATGTGTGTGTTTCTGTCTCATTGTGTGTCTGCCTCAGTGGAGTGGGTCTCTTTCTTAATGTCTGTGTTCCTCAATGTGTGTGTCTCTCCCTCTAAGTTGTGTATGTCTGTCTCTCAGTGTTTGTGTGTGTCTCTCCATGTGTGAATGTGTGTCTCGCTCTCCTTGTTTAAGTTTCTCTCCCTCAGTGTGTGTGTGTGTGTATGTCTAGCTCTCAGGAGTGTGTGTCTCTTCCTGGATGAGGGTGTTTCCCTCAGTGTGTGTGAGCCTCTAGTCTGCCTGTCTCTGTTTGTCTTTATGTGTGTCTCTCAATATGTGTGTCTCTCCCTGTGTTTTTTTCTCTCTCTCAGTGTTTGTGTGTCTCTCTCAATGTGTGAATGTATGTCTCGCTCTCCTTGTTTAAGTTTCTCTCCCTCAGTGTGTGTGTGTGTGTTTGTGTGTGTGTGTGTGTGTCTAGCTCTCAGGAGTGTGTGTCTCTTCCTGGATGAGGGCGTCTCTCTCAGTGTGTGTGTCCGTCTAAGTTTGCATGTCTCTTTGTGTCTCTGTGTGTCTCTCTGTGTACTTTTTCTCTCTCTCAATGTGTGTGTCTCTCTCTGTGTTTGTGTGTTTCTCTCAGTGTGTGAGTGTTGATCTCACTCCTCTTGTTTACATTTCTCTCCCTCAGTGTGTGTGTGTATAGCTCACTCTCAGGAGTGTGTGTCTCTTCCTGGATGAGGGTGTCTCTCTCAGTGTGTGTATCCCTCTCAGTTTGCATGTCTCTGTGTGTCTCTGTCTGTGTCTCTCCGTGTACTTTTGTCTCTCTCTCAGTCTGTGTCTTTCTCTCAGTGTTTGTGTGTCTCTCTCAGTGTGTGAGTGTGTGTCTCACTCTCCTTGTTTAAGTTTCTCTCCCTCAGTGTGGGTGTGTATCTCTCTCTCAGTACTGTGTGTCTCTTCCTGGATGAGGGTGTATCCCTCAGTGTGTGTGTGCCTGTAGTCTGCCTGTCTCTGTGTATCTCTGTGTGTGTCTCTCAATATGTGTGTCTCAGTGTTTTTTTTTCTCTCTCTCTCAGTGCATAAGTCTCTCTCAGTCGGTGTGTCTCACTCATTGTGAGTGTGTTGGGTTTTAGCATGTGTGTGTGTGTCTATCTCTGTATGTGTATGTCTCTCAGTGTGTGTTTCTCTCAGTGTGTATGTCTCTCAGTGAGTGTGTCACTCTCAGTTAGCATGTCTCTGTGTGTGTCTCAGTGTGTTTTTGTCTCTCTCTATGTGTGTGTGTTTCTCAGTGTGTGTGTTTCTCTGTATGTTGTGTGTTCTGTCTTTTTCATTGTGTGTCTTTCTCATGTGTGTGTCTTTCTCACTGTGTGTGTGTGTATGTTTGTCTGTCTCTCTCAGTGTACGTGGCTAACTCTCAGTGTGTGTCTGTCCCTTTCAGTGTGTGTATCTGTGTGTGTGTCTCTCTGTGACTCTCACAGTGTCTCTGTTTGTGTGTCTCCCAGTGTGTCTCTCTCTCCATGTGTGTGTTTCTGTCTCATTGTGTGTCTGCTTCAGTGGAGTGGATCTCTTTCGTAGCGTCTGTGTGTTCCTCAGTATGTGTGTCACTCCCTCTAAGTTGTTTGTGTCTCTCTCTCAGTGTTTGTGTGTCTCTCTCAGTGTGTGAATGTCTCACTCTCTGTTTAAGTTTCCCTCCCTAAGTGTGTGAGTCTCTCTCAGTCTGTGTGTCTCTCTCATTGTGAGTGTGTCTGGTTCTTAGCGTGTGTGTGTGTCTGTCTCTGTGTTTGTATGTTTCTCAGTGTGTGTGTCTCTTGGTTTGTGTGTCCCTCTCGGTTTGCATGTCTCTGTGTGTCTCTGTGTGTGTCTTTCAGTGTTTTTCTGTCTCTCTCTCAGTGTGTGTGTCTCTCAGTGGGTGTGTTTCTCTGTATGTTGTGTGTTCACTCTTTTTCAGTGTGTGTCTTTCTCATGTGTGTGTCTTTCTCAGTTTGTGTGTGTGTTTGTCTGTCTCTCTCAGTGTGCATTACTCTCAGTGTGTGTGTGTGTCCCTTTCAGTGTGTGTGTCTCTCTGTGTGTGTTTCTCTCTGTGACTCTCCCAGTGTCTCTTTTTGTGTGTCTCCCAGTATGTCTCTCTCTCCATGTGTGTTTCTGTCTCATTGTGTGTCTGCCTCAGTGTTGTGGGTCTCTTCTTAGTGTCTGTGTGTTGCTCAATGTGTGTCTCTCCCTCTAAGTTGTGTGTCTCTGTCTCTCAGTGTTTGTGTGTCTCTCTCAGTGTGTGAGTGTGTGTCTCGCTCTCCTTGTTTAAGTTTCTCTCCCTCAGTGTGTGTGTGTGTCTGTGTGTGTGTGTGTGTCTCGCTCTCAGGAGTGTGTGTCTCTTCCTGGATGAGGGTGTTTCCCTCAGTGTGTGTGTCCCTCTAGTCTGCCTGTTCCTGTGTGTGTCTCTCAGTGTGTTTTTGTGTCTCAGTATGTGTGTCTGTCTCAGTGTGTGTGTATCTCTCATTGTGAGTGTGTCTGGTTCTTGGCGTATGTGTGTGTGTGTCTCTCTGTATGTGTATGTCTCTCAGTGTGTGTGTCTCTCAGTTTCTGTGTCCCTCAGTTTTTCTGTGTGTCTCTGTGTGTGTCTCTCAATATGTGTGTCTCTCAGTGTGTGTGTCTCTCTCAGGCTGTGTGTCTCTCTCAATGTGAGTGTGTTTGGTTCTTAGCATGTGTGTGTGTGTGTCTCTCTCTGTATGTGTATGTCTCTCAGTGTGTGCGTCTCTCAGTGTGTGTGTCTCTCAGTGTGTGTGTCCCTCTCAATTTGCATGTCTCTGTGTGTCTCTGTGTGTGTCTCTCAGTGTGTTTTTGTCTCTCAGTGTGTGTGTCTCTCAGTGTGTGTGTTTCTCTGTATGTTTTCTATGTAGAGGATCATGTCATCTGCAAACATTGAGAGTTTTACTTCTTCTTTTCCAATATGGATTCCTTTTATTTCTTTTTCTGCTCTGATTGCTGTGGCTAAAACTTCCAAAACTATGTTGAATAGTAGTGGTGAGAGTGGGCACCCTTGTCTTGTTCCTGACTTTAGGGGAAATGCTTTCAATTTTCACCATTGAGGATAATGTTTGCAACACATGTATAGATTTTTATAACCACCACCATAATAAAAATATAGAACTGTTTCTTAACCAGATATATTCATCATTGTACCCTTTTATAGTCATAGTCATCTTTCTTTCTCTAAGTCTTGGCAACCAGTTATCTTTTCTTCATCTCTATAATTTTATCATTGAGAAAGGTATATAAATGGAATCATATACTACATAACCTTTTGCGATTGGATTTTTCACTCAACACAGTTCCTTTTAGATCCATCCAACTTATTGTGTGTAGTATCAATAGTTTGTTTGTTGTGTGTGTGTGCATGTGTGTGTGTCTTCCTTCAGAATTTCTACATAGACAATCATGTCATCTATAAATGGGTGGTTGTATTTCTTCCTTTCCAGTCTTTTTTTCTTTTTTTTTTTCATTTTTCTTGCTTTATTGTGTGATTAGAACGTCTAGTACTATGTTGAATAGCAGTGGTTAGAGGAAGACATTTTTACCTTGTTTCTGAAAGCATTCAGTCTTTCAGTCTTAAGGAAGATGTTAGCTCTGATTTTTCATGGATGTTCTTCACTAGGTTAGTGAAGTTATCTTGTATTCCTTAATTGCTGAGAGCTTTTATCATGAACAGATGTTTAATTTAGTCAAACACTTTTTATATATCATTTGAAATGACAATATGTTTTTTGTTTTAAAGTCTGTTGATAGTTGGATTACATTGATTTTCAAATATTGACAAACCTTGTATCTGGGGAATATACCTCACTTTGTCATGGTGCATAATTATTTTTATATATTGGGGCTTCCCTGGTGGCTCAGATGGTAAAGAATCTATCTGCAATGCAAGAGAACTGGGTTTGATCCCTGGGTTGGGAAGATCCTCTGGATGAGGAAATGGCAACACACTCCAGTATTCTTGCCTGGGAAATTCCATGAACAGAGGAACCTGGAGGGCTATAGCCCATGGGGTCGCAAAGAGTCGGACATGACTGAGTGGCTAATCATGATGCATAATTATTTTCATATGTTGCTGAATTCTATTTGTTCATATTTTGTTGAGGATTTTTGAGTCTTTGTTCATCAGTGATAATGCACTGCAGTTTTCTTCTTTTTCTGCTGGATTTATATGATTTTTATCTCAAGATAATATTGCCCCCATTAGGTGATTTGGAATTTCTTCCTCTTTTCTGAAAGAGATTGTGTAGTATTAATGTTATTTCTTTAACAGTAAGTGGTTTGATAGAGTTCTCTAGTAAAACCATTTGGGCTTGGAGATCTCGCTTTCAGCAGTTTTTGAACTATGAGTTTAATTTTCTTAATAGTTATAGAACTAATGAAATTATTTCATGTTGAATGAGTTGTGATAATTTGTGCTTTTCAAGGGATTGGTCCATTTCATGTAAGTTGTCATATATATCTGTGTAAATTTGTTCATGGTATTCCCTTATCCTGTTGATGTATACAAGTTCTGTGGCAGTATTTCCTCTTTTTTTCCTGATGTTGATAAATTGCATCTTCTTTTCCTGGCTAATCTTTCTAAAGGTTTATCAAATTTGTTGATTTCCCCCCCCCTCCCAAAGAACCAGCTTTTTTGCCATTGATTTTCTGTAGTTTTTCTGTTGTCAATTTTATTGATTTCTGTGTTTATCATTATGATGTCCTTCCGTCTTTGCTTTGAGCTTATTTTACTGTTGTTTTTATAATTTTAAGAGTTTTCCTGTTTTCTAATGTAAGGATTTAGTGCTATAAATTTCTCTCTTGGCACTGCTTTTGCCTGCATTCTTCCAATTTTTATATATTGTATTTTCATTTTTATTCAGTTCAATGTATTTTTTAAATTTCCCTTGGGATTTTTTTTGACTCATGATATGTTTATATGTGAGTTGCTTAATTTCCAAATGTTTGGAGATTTTCCTGTTGTTTTTCTGTTACTGACTTCTAGTTTGGTTTCACAGTGGTCAGAGAATATACTTTTATATTTTTGGTTCTTTTAAATTTGTTCAGATTTACTTTATGGTCTAAGAAATGGTCTGTCTTGGTCAATATTCCATGGGCTTTTGAGAAGACTATCTGTTCTGCTATTGCGTTAAATGTTTTACAGATGTTGGTTGATATTGTTGTTCAATTCTTCTATATCCTTGCTGATTTTCTAATAGTTCTATCAGTTGTTGAGAGAAGGATATTAAAGTTTCTAAGTGGAATTATGTATTTATTTGTCTTTTCATTTCAATTTGTTTTTGCTCTATAAAATACTTTGCATCTCCATTGTTTGATATATACACACTTAGATTTGCTATGTCTTCTTGCAGAATTAAACTTTTTATCATTATGTAATTTCCTTCTCAGTCTCTGATAATTTTCTTTGTTCCAGAGTCTATTTTATCTTTTCACACTATTTGCATGGTATATCTTTTTACATCCTTTTCTTTTCAACCTAGCTATGTCATTGTATTTGAAGTGGATTTCTTGTAGACAACATAGTTGGGTCATGTATTTTTTTTAAACCACTGTGCTGAACTCATTTTTTTAGTGGGTTTACTTAGGTCATTTACATTCAGTGTAATTGTTGTTATGTTAAGGCTTATGTTTGTTGCTGTTTTATATTTGTTTGTTTGTTCCCTTTGCCTTTTGTTCGTCTTCTCAATTTTTTTTACCTTGTTTTGTGTTACTTGAACTTTTTTAAAGAATTTCATTTTGATTTGTCTATATAGGTTTTGAGTATTTTAATAGATTTTTTTTAGTAGTTGTTCTCATTATTACATTTATATGTGAGTAACTTATCACAGTCTACTAATATCCATATTTTATCCTTTGGGAAGTTTTCAGCCATCATTTCTTCAAATATTGAATACTTTCTTAGTTCCATAGTCTTTTTTCCTTATTTTCTTAGACTTCATTGTTATAAATTCTGTCCTTTTTTCATTTACTCACAGCCCCCCTGAGGCTCTGTTCATTTCTTTCCAGTTATTGCTGGGAGGGGGTGGAAGTTTAGCTCCCTGCTAGATCCTCCCCAGCACCAGGGGGAAGAATGGGGAATGGGGATGTTGACTCTCACTACCTCACTGCTGCCAGGTGGGGATGGTTCCACTAACATTATTCCAGTGGGAAAATGGGGTGCCAGCTCTCACTATCCTGCATTGCCTTGTTCCACTTCTTTGTTACCAAAAAGGTGGGGTGGAATTTCTGCCCTCTGTTTGATCCCACTGATATTACCCCTGTGGGGGAGACAGAGGGCCAAGTCTCCTTGTCTAATTGCTGCTATGTGGGGCCAGACATGGGTGGCTCTATTTGGTACTGCTTACACCACAGGGAAGGAACATTTTTTCCTTTCATGTTTGGTTAGAATAGGTTGGGTATTATCAAAAAGATTTTCTGTTCTACTAGGCCACCATTCCCTTGATTATTTAACTAAAGGGAACAATATTTTCTTGGGACTTTTCTTGGTCTGGGCCTTTTGACAATTTCAGGTTGTAGGCTTCTCCAGTGCCCTATTTGTAATATATGAGAAGCAAAAAGAAATCCCAGGCAACTTACAACTGTAGTGTTCCTCACATCCTATAGTCTCCAGGCAGTCTACTTTCTTCTTTCCACTTTTCAGAGTCTTCTTATGCTTAATTGTTATTTTTGTCCAGGGTTTGTTTTTGTTGTAAGAAGGAAGACTAATGAAATGGGCCATTAATTTTGAAAAAAATATTTAATTCTTTCCTTCTTTTATTTATGTGTATTCTTGAGTTGACTTTAATTCATTTTTTTCAGTCAGGATAATTCATATATTATCATTTGAAATATATTTGAATATATCAGAACAAATAAATGAATTTAATGTTACAGCTTTCTTATGCATACCACTTTAGTTGCTTATCATGGGTTTTGGTGCATGTTGATTTCCTTGCTCATCATTTCTAAATAGTTTTTAATTTCTGTTTTGATTCTCTATTTAACCCAAGGGTTATTTGAAGAGTGTTTTTAAAATGCCAAGTGGATAGATGAGAGCAAAGCTGTCCTTTGTGCTTGCATATTTCTACGTAAGGTCAGCAGTTCCTCAGAGAGCCTTTTTCTGAGATGCTCTCATAGAAAAATGAAATTAAAAATTTGAACTCAGCTATTCTTTTCCTATTCTTCATTCTTTAAGTGTTTATCATGGACTTACATTCAGCAAGCCTCAAGATGCTTGGTCTTGACAGGGAGAAAAAAATAAAGTTAAGACATAGTTCCTGCCTTCAAGAAGTATACTATCTAGTTGGGGCAATAGTATGCCTACCCCAAGCTGGTTAAATAGCAATACCTGACATTAGGGACTAAATAACTGGCAATGAGGGTCCAAGAAAAGGGAAATCACTGTACACTAAAGTAGCTGGGGGAAGACCTTTTGGAGAAGGGAGAAGTGTTTGAGTTACAACTTAAAGGTAAGTAGGTAAGATTTAAATATACAAGAAGGAAAGGGAAGAATGTTTTAAGGCTGAGAGATTGACATATGAAAGACCACCTTTGATAGAAATGGGAAGGTTGGTTGGCTATGTTGAGTTTTGGGTGATTACAGAACATCTGATGGAGAAATACCCTGGAAGTGATGGAGAAATACACTGGAAGTTATTGATCTTTGCATGTGTGCGTGCTCAGTTGCTTCAGTAGTGTCCAACTCTTTGCAGCTCTATGGACGGTAGCCCACCAGGCTCCTCTGTTCATGGGATTCTGGAGTGGGTTGCCATTCCCTCCTCCAGAGGATCTTCCTGACCCCGGGATCAAACTTGTGTCTCTTACATCTCCTGCATTGGCAGGCAGATTCTTTACTACCAGCACAACCTGGGATTAGTTGGTGAGAAACTAGTTGAATTTAGCTTTGTCTAAAACAGGCAACCCACTCCAAGATTCTTGCCTGGAGAATTCCATGGACAGAGGAACTTGGTGGGCTACGGTCCATGGGGTCACAGAGTCAGACATGGCTGAGTGACTAACACTAAAACAGTAGTCTGTTCTTTTTTGGCTTGGTCAGAAGAATAGAATTCTGTTCTGGATAGTAGTTTGGTTGAATACATGTGTCATGAATTGTACACCAGATATCTTTTGCCTATCCTTCCTGGTCCACCCTCTTCCCTCTTATACCCTTCTCTGTGCCCCAGGAAGCTAATCTATATGGATTACATCAGTGTGTTCCCTTTCTTCCTTGGCGTCTGGTAGGGTTTGGGCAGTGGAGATCCCTGGTGGGACAGGAAAGGGAGAAAAGAAACTAAGGTCAGAGTGTTCCTGGCTTCTTCCAATAGGATTGCCTCTGGCTGGCTGCTATTCCTTAACTAAAAATAAAGGTCATAGTGCCTGCAAGGGGACCCTCTATACACCACAGTCTCTTTTCTGGTATGTGCCTCCTCCCATCATCCTTTTGGGTGTAGGGTGGTAACAGCCCCAAGTTACTGCACTATCATATATCCTTTGTTTTCATATACTCTGCTCACACTTTTGTGAATAGTACTTTTGTTAAACTTTCCACTAATTATGCTAATTTGAGTGTACCATCTGTTTCCTGCTGGGACCCTGACTGAAACAGATGAAGTCTCAATTTTCAAAGACTTAGAATATAATAAAGTAAGCCTAACATAAAGTATGACTAAATATGATTCAATCTGTCTCTCTCTGATTAATCCGGGCTCTTGCAGTGCTTCCACATAATCATTCTGAAGCACAGTCTTCAGAGTATCATAATGTGTAGGCGTGCCACTTCATAGAATATTAACAATAGCTGGCATTTATAAATTACTCTCTCCATACACAGCACTACACATGTTTTATATGCATTATTTTACTTAACCTTCACAAAAAGCCTATGAAGTCGGTAAGTGCTTTCATCTTTTTATAGGTGAGGAAACGTAAGGCTCAGAGAGACTAAATAGCTTACCAGAGATTTCACAGCTAAGAAAACAGAGCTGGGATTTAAACGCAGACCTGTCTGATTCACAGCTCATGTTCTAAACACAAAGTGTGATCCTAGATCAGCAGCATGCAGGAGCTTGTTAGAAATGCAGAATCTCAGGCATCATCTCATACTTCCTGAGTCAGAATTTGTATTGTAACAGATATCCAAGGGATTCACATGCACATGAAGGTTTGAATACAGTACTCTAAACCATGTAACTTTACAATCCATTATTGACTACTGTTGAAAATTCTGTTTGATTGGTGCTGAGGAAAAAGAATATTTATTTTTTTTAAAAGTAACTTTGAGGTGATAGATATGTTAATTAGCTTGATTGTAGTAATCATTTCACAATGTTTCAGTTCAGTTGCTCAGTCATGTCCAACTCTTTGAGACTCCATTCACCGCAGCACGCCAGGCATCAACTCCCATCATCAACTCCATCATCAACTCCCGGAGTTTACACAAACTCATGTCCATTGAGTTGGTAATGCCATCCAACCATCTCATCCTCTATTGTCCCCTTCTCCTCCCGCCTTCGATCTTTCCCAGAAACAGGGTCTTTTCAAATGAGTCAGTGCTTCACATCAGGTGGCCAAAGTATTGGAGTTTCGTTTTCAGCATCAGTCCTTCCAATGAATATTCAGGACTGATTTCCTTTAGGATGGACTCGTTGGATCTCCTTGCAGTCCAAGGGACTCTAAAGACTCTTATCCAACACCACAGTTTAAAAGCATCAATTCTTCGACCCTCAGCTTTCTTTCTTTTTTTTTTTTTCTTTTTTTTTTTTTAAATTTTATTTTATTTTTTAAACTTTACAATATTGTATTAGTTTTGCCAAATATCGAAATGAATCCATACAGGTATACCTGTGTTCCCCATCCTGAACACTCCTCCCCCATCCCTCAGCTTTCTTTATAGTCCAACTCTCACATCCATACATGACCACTGGAAAAACTATAGCCTTGACTAGACGGACCTTTGTTGGCAAAGTAATGTCTCTGCTTTTTAATATGCTGTCTAGGTTGCTCATAACTTTCTTCCAAGGAGCAAGCATCTTTTAATTTTATGGCTGTAGTCACCATCTGCAGTGATTTTGGAGCCCCCCAAAATAAAGTCTGTCACTGTTTCCACTGTTTCCCTATATATTTGCCATGAAGTGATGGGACCGGATGCCATGATCTTCATTTTCTGAATGTTGAGCTTTAAGTCAACTTTTTCACTCTCCTCTTTCACTTTCATCAAGAGGCTTTTTAGTTCCTCTTCACTTTCTGCCATAAGGGTGGTGTCATCTGCATATCTGAGGTTATTGATATTTCTCCCGGCAATCTTGATTGCAGCTTGTGCTTCTTCCAGCCCAGCACTTCTCATGATGTACTCTGCAAATAAGTTAAATAAGCAGGGTGACAATATACAGCCTTGATATACTCCTTTTCCTATTTGGAACTACTCTGTTGTTCCGTGTCCAGTTCTAACTGTTGCTTCCTGACCTGCATACAGATTTCTCAAGAGGCAGGTCAGGTGCTCTGGTATTCCTATCTCTTTCAGAATTTTCCACAGTTTATGGTGATCCACACAGTCAAAGGCTTTGGCATAGTCAATAAAGCAGAAATACATGTTTTTCTGGAACTGTCTTGCTTGTTCAATTATCCAACGGATGTTGGCAATTTGATCTCTGGTTTCTCTGCCTTTTCTAAAACATCTGGAATTGCACAGTTCATGTATTGCTGAAGCCTGTCTTGGAGAATTTTGAGCATTACTTTACTAGTGTGTGAGATGAGGGCAATTGTGCAGTAGTTTGAACATTCTTTGGCACTGCGTTTTTTTTGGGATTGGAATGAAAACTGACTTTTCCAGTCCTGTGGCCACTGCTGAGTTTTCCGAATTTGCTGGCCTATTGGATGCAGCACTTTCACAGCATCATCTTTTAGGGTTTGAAATAGCTCAACTGGAATTCCATCACCTCCACTAGCTTTGTTTGTTTTTTTTTTCCAACTACAATTTTATTTTATTTTTAAACTTTACAAAATTGTATTAGTTTTGCCAAGTATCAAAATGAATCCGCCACAGATATACATGTGTTTCCCCATCCTGAACCCTCCTCCCTCCTCCCTCCCCATACCTGCCCTCTGGGTCGTCCCAGTGCACCAGCCCCAAGCATCCAGCATCGTGCATTGAACCTGGACTGGCAACTCATTTCATACATGATATTTTACATGTTTCAATGCCATTCTCCCAAATCTTCCCACCCTCTCCCTCTCCCACAGAGTCCATAAGACTGTTCTATACATCAGTGTCTCTTTTGATGTCTCGTACACAGGGTTATTGTTACCATCTTTCTAAATTCCATATATATGCGTTAGTATACTGTATTGGTGTTTTTCTTTCTGGCTTACTTCACTCTGTATAATAGGCTCCAGTTTCATCCACCTCATTAGAACTGATTCAAATGTATTAGTTTTAATGGCTGAGTAATACTCCATTGTGTATATGTACCATAGCTTTCTTATCCATTCATCTGCTGATGGACATCTAGGTTGCTTCCATGTCCTGGCTATTATAAACAGTGCTGCGATGAACATTGGGGTACACGTGTCTCTTTCCCTTCTGGTTTCCTTAGTATGTATGCCAAGCAGTGGGATTGCTGGATCATAAGGCAGTTCTATTTCCAGTTTTTTAAGGAATCTCCACACTGTTCTCCATAGTGGCTGTACTAGTTTGCATTCCCACCAACAGTGTAAGAGGGTTCCCTTTTCTCCACACCCTCTCCAGCATTTATTGCCTGTAGACTTTTGGATCGCAGCCATTCTGACTGGTGTGAAATGGTACCTCATAGTGGTTTTGATTTGCATTTCTCTGATAATGAGTGATGTTGAGCATCTTTTCATGTGTTTGTTAGCCATCTGTATGTCTTCTTTGGAGAAATGTCTATTTAGTTCTTTGGCCCATTTTTTGATTGGGTCATTTATTTTTCTGGAGTTGAGCTGTAGGAGTTGCTTGTATATTTTTGAGATTAGTTGTTTGTCAGTTGCTTCATTTGCTATTATTTTCTCCCATTCTGAAGCTGCCTTTTCACCTTGCTAATAGTTTCCTTTGATGTGCAGAAGCTTTTAAGGTTAATTAGGTCCCATTTGTTTATTTTTGCTTTTATTTCCAGTATTCTGGGAGGTGGGTCATAGAGGATCCTGCTGTGATGTATGTCAGAGAGTGTTTTGCCTATGTTTTCCTCTAGGAGTTTTATAGTTTCTGGTCTTACATTTAGATCTTTAATCCATTTTGAGTTTATTTTTGTGTATGGTGTTAGAAAGTGTTCTAGTTTCATTCTTTTACAAGTGGTTGACCAGATTTCCCAGCACCACTTGTTAAAGAGATTGTCTTTAATCCATTGTATATTCTTTCCTCCTCTGTCAAAGATAAGGTGTCCATATGTGCGTGGATTTATCTCTGGGCTTTCTATTTTGTTCCATTGATCTATATTTCTGTCTTTGTGCCAGTACCATAATGTCTTGATAACTGTGGCTTTGTAGTGGAGCCTGAAGTCGGGTAGGTTGATTCCTCCAGTTCCATTCTTCTTTCTCAAGATCGCTTTGGCTATTCGAGGTTTTTTGTATTTCCATACAAATTGTGAAATTATTTGTTCTAGCTCTGTGAAGAATACTGTTGGTAGCTTGATAGGGATTGCACTGAATCTATAAATTGCTTTGGGTAGTATACTCATTTTCACTATATTGATTCTTCCAATCCATGAACATGGTATATTTCTCCATCTATTAGTGTCCTCTTTGATTTCTTTCACTAGTGTTTTATGGTTTTCTATGTATAGGTCTTTAGTTTCTTTAGGTAGATATATTCCTAAGTATTTTATTCTTTCCATTGCAATGGTGAATGGAATTGTTTCCTTAATTTCTCTTTCTGTTTTCTCATTATTAGTGTATAGGAATGCAAGGGATTTCTCTGTGTTGATTTTATATCCTGCAACTTTACTATAGTCATTGATTAGTTCTAGTAATTTTCTGGTGGAGTCTTTAGGGTTTTCTATGTAGAGGATCATGTCATCTGCAAACAGTGAGAGTTTTACTTCTTCTTTTCCAATTTGGATTCCTCTTATTTCTTTTTCTGCTCTGATTGCTATGGCCAAAACTTCCAAAACTATGTTGAATGGTAATGGTGAAAGTGGGCACCCTTGTCTTGTTCCTGTCTTTAGAGGAAATGCTTTCAATTTTTCACCATTGAGGATAACGTTTGCTGTGGGTTTGTCATATATAGCTTTTATTATGTTGAGGTATGTTCCTTCTATTCCTGCTTTCTGGAGAGTTTTTATCATAAATGGATGTTGAATTTTGTCAAAGGCTTTCTCTGCATCTATTGAGATAATCATATGGTTTTTATTTTTCAATTTGTTAATGTGGTGTATTACATTGATTGATTTATGGATATTGAAGAATCCTTGCATCCCTGGGATAAAGCCCACTTGGTCATGGTGTATGATCTTTTTAATGTGTTGTTGGATTCTGATTGCTAGAATTTTGTTAAGGATTTTTGCATCTATGTTCATCAGTGATATTGGCTTGTAGTTTTCTTTTTGTGGGATCTTTGTCAGGTTTTGTATTGGGGTGATGGTGGCCTCATAGAATGAGTTTGGAAGTTTACCTTCCTCTGCAATTTTCTGGAAGAGTTTGAGCAGGATAGGTGTTCTTTGGCCCATTTTTTGATTGGGTCATTTATTTTTCTGGAGTTGAACTGTAGGAGTTGCTTTATATTTTTGAGATTAGTTGTTTGTCAGTTGCTTCATTTGCTATTATTTTCTCCCATTCTGAAGGCTGTCTTTTCACCTTGCTAATAGTTTCCTTTGATGTGCAGAAGCTTTTAAGGTTAATTAGGTCCCATTTGTTTATTTTTGTTTTTATTTCCAGTATTCTGGGAGGTGGGTCATAGAGGATCCTGCTGTGATGTATGTCAGAGAGTGTTTTGCCTATGTTCTCCTCTAGGAGTTTTATAGTTTCTGGTCTTACATTTAGATCTTTAATCCATTTTGAGTTTGGAGTGATGCTTCCTAAGGCCCACTTGACTTCACATTCCAGGATGTCTGGCTCTAGGTGAGTGATCACACCATCTTGATCATCTGGATCATGAAAATCTTTTTTGTATAGCTCTTCTATGTATTCTTGCCACCTCTTCTTAATATCTTCTGCTTCTGTTAGGTCCATAATATTTCTGTCCTTTATTGAGCCCATCTTTGCATAAAATGTTCCCTTGGTATCTCTAATTTTCTTGAAGAGATCTCTAGTCTTTCCTATTCTATTTTTTTCCTCCATTTCTTTGCTCTGGTCACTGAGGAAGCCTTTCTTTTCTCTCCTTGCTATTCTTTGGAACTCTGTATTCTAATGGGTATATCTTTCCTTTTCTCCTTTGCTTTTTGCTTCTTTTTTTCTCTCAGCTATTTGTAAGGCCTCCTCAAACAGCCATTTTGCTTTTTTGCATTTCTTTTTCTTGGGGATGGTCTTGATCCCTGTCTCCTGTACAATGTCACAAATCTCCGTCCATAGTTCTTCAGGCACTCTGTCTGTCAGAGCTAATCCCTTGAATCTGTTTCTCACTTCTACTGTATAATCATAAGGGATTTGATTTAGATCATACCTGAATGGTCTAGTGGTTTTCCCTACTTTCTTCAATTTAAGTCTGAATTTGGCAATAAGGAGTTCATGATCTGAGCCACAGTCAGCTCCCAGTCTTGTGTTTGCTGACTGTATAAAGCTTCTCCATCTTTGGCTGCAAATAATATAACCAATCTGATTTCGGTGTTGACCATCTGGTGATGTCCACGTGTAGAGTCTTCTCTTGTGTTGTTGGAAGAGGGTGTTTGCTATGACCAGTGTGTTCTCTTGGCAAAACTCTATTAGCCTTTGCCCTGCTTCATTCTGTACTCCAAAGCCAAATTTGCCTGTTACTCCAGGTGTTTCTTGACTTCCTGCTTTTGCATTCCAGTCCCCTATAATGAAAAGGACATCTCTTTTGGGTGTTAGTTCTAGATGGTCTACTATAGAACCGTTCAACTTCAGCTTCTTTAGCATTACTGGTCGGGGCATAGACTTGGATTACTGTGGTATTGAATGGTTTGCTTTGGAAACGAACATGAGAGATCAACGAACAGCAGAGATCATTCTGTTATTTTTGAGATTGCATCCAAGTACTGCATTTTGGACTCTTTTGTTTACTTTGATGGCTACTCCATTTCTTCTAAGGGATTCTTGCCCAGAGTAGTAGATATGGTCATCTGAGTTAAACTCACCCATTCCAGTCCATTTTAGTTCGCTGATTCCCAAAATATTGACGTTCCCTCTTGCCAACTCCTGTTTGACCACTTCCAATTTGGACCTAAGATTCCAGGTTCCTATGCAATATTGCTCTTTACAGCGTCAGACCTTGCTTCTATCACCTGGCACGTCCACAACTGGGTGTTGTTTTTGCTTTGGCTCCATATCTTCATTCTTTCTGGAGTTATTTTTCCACTGATCTCCAGTGGACACCTACCGACCTTGGGAGTTCATCTTTCCTGTCCTATCTTTTTGCCTTTTCCTACTGTTCATGGGGTTCTCAAGGTAAGAATACTGAAGTGGTTTTCCATTCCCTTCTCCAGTGGACCACATTTTGTCAGAACTCCCCACCATGACCCATCCATCTTGGGTGGCCCTACATGGCATGGCTCATAGTTTCATTGAGTGAGATGAATTTATACATGTATCAAATGTATACGTGTATCAAAACATCATGTTGTACACCTTAAATCTTTACAATTTTATTTTGTCAATCATACTTCAATAAAACAGGAAGGGAAGAATATTTACCATTCTTTACTCTTTAACATTGGCATCATGTGGTCTTATAAATGGAATCTGCAAAGCCAGATCTGTCATTTTTTGAGATGAGTACCTTGAGAAACCATTGGGAGTTTGACCTGGTGAAAAGTGCCAGGAAGTATCCAGAGCTGCTGCTGTTGTGGAAAAGAGAACTTGATGTTTGATCCTTGCCAGACGTTTATGATTTACTTCAAACATGTTTAATATACACATTTATATGCACCTTTATAACACCTTTAGCTGCAGAACTTAAGAGAATCCTTAATCTGTATACACTTGCCTAGCCCTTTGAAAGAAACTGGTCTGCTCAGAACGTGTAATTTACTGCCCTTAGACTCCCCTTCTACAGTGTTCTTATCTCACCCTCATCCCTTAGTCTACCCCCATACACCCTTTCTCTCACCTCTTCCTTGTTCTTATCCATATCTGCTTTAGGAAAGCATATCAGATGATAGACCTATGGAATGTGCTTCATCTCGGTAGTTGTCATGGGAATTAAAACTTAAAACCACAATGAGATCCTACCACACATCCACCAGAGAGGTTAAAATGAAAAACGATCTACAGTACCATGCACTGATAAAAACGTGGGTCAGTTAGAACTTTCTTCCACCATTGGTGGTAGTGTAAATTGGTATAACTACTTTGGAAGAGTATTTGCCACTGTCTACTAAAGCTGAACTTATGCCTACCCTATGACCAAGTAATTCCACTCATGGATTTCTTTAATCATACATTTTATTATTAATTTATTGCTTGCTTACTTGATTGAAGTACAGTTGGTTTACAATGTTGTGTTAGTTTCAGGTGTATACCACTCATGCATTTTTATTTTTTATTTTTTAAACTGTTTTATATTGGAGTATAGCCGATTAACAATGTTGTGCTAGTTTCAGGTGGACAGCAAAGGTACTTAGCCACCCGTATACATGTATCCATTCTCCCCCAAACTCCTCTCCCATCCAGGTTGCCACATGAAATACTCATGGAGTTTTAATCAAGAGAAACTCTTCCACGTGTGAACAAGGAAACATGCATGTACAGATGTCCCCTGAAGGATTTGGTTTCTGATAATAAAAAAATGAAAAACAACCTAAATGACTATGAACAGAATGAATACATAAATTATAGTATGGTGTATTCATCTGACGAAATTCCATAAAGCAGTTGAAATGAATTATAACGACATATAGCAACACAGAACTGAGTAAAATGTATCAAAACCATACTATTGAGAAAAAAACTTGCATAAAATTCTGTATAATTACATTTATGTAAAATATACGGACACAAAACAATATCCTATAATGTTTAAGGTACATGAATGGATAGTAAAATGAAGAAAAGTCCTCAATAAATATTTATACACACACACACACGGAGCCAGTTAGTGGCAGAGCTAGGAAGAGAAACTGGTACTTCTTATTTTTATTTTTTATTAAGACTTTATTTTGTACTTAGTTTTATTGAAGTATAGTTGATTTACAAAGTTGTGTTAATTTCTGCTACATAGCAAAGTGACTCAGTTATAAACATTTGTTTTCATATTCTTTTCCATTCTGGTTTATCACAGCATATTGAATATAGTTCTCTGTGCTATACAGTAGAACTTTGTTCTTTATCCACCCTCTAGTTTGCATCTACTAATCCCAAACTCCAAATCCATACCTCCCCAACACCCTCCAATCTTGGCAACCACAAGGATTTTATTTTTTAGAGTAGTTTAACATTCATAGCAAAACTGAGAGGAAGGTAGAGATTTTTCCATACTCCTTATTCTTTTCTGACCTAAGTAATGGAGTCTTCAAACCCTGAAGGATCTTCACAATCATTAATGTAGCTCCCTGTCTCAAGTAACTATACCTTGTGTAGCTCAGAATACATTATGGGAGTCTGGTGAGTTTGGGGGATCCACAGGTTAATTGTCTGTTTTACATGAAGTCAGAGATCCAGGTTGCTATAAACTGTTTTTCCTGCATCCTCACCCTTTGTGTACTGGCCAGGAATGCTGAGTTTGACATGCTTAAGGGTATCAGTAAACAGGGTAACATGAAACACTAGCAAGCAGGTGACTGTTTCAACCTAAAGTCGAACTCCTCCAGCATTTCTCTGTCATGTTTGACTAGCTCTGGAATTAGCTGCTGGACACAAAGCCTAGGCCAGAGAACAGGAAAACTATAAGTGGTCTCCAGTGTAATTAAAATGGAATCAAAATTCTAAGTCCTAAATAACACAAGTTTTAATGTTAAGGGCCTACAGGGTATTTAGGAAGAGACAGAATTCCTGAAAATGAAAGGCAGTAGTACATGGTCTCTTCTCTCCCTGACCTACTATGGTTTACTTTTTCTCAATTACTTAGTAATGGGGTTTAAATTCCCCAGCTGCTAAGACCTTGAAAATCTACCAGAGCAGTATGTGAGCCAGAATGAAAGAGAGTTGTGGAAAAGCAGGGAGAAAAGAAAAGAAGAGATTCCCTTCAATGGGTTGTTTCCTTTCTTTGATTTTGGAATTGATGATCTGCCTTGCCTATTTGATCTAGCAATGACCTTAAGAGAGGTTTAGGGTTCTAGTCCCTGCACCAGCACTTACTAGCTCTGTGATCTTGAGCAAATCAATTAACTTCTTTGAACTTTACGTGCCTCATCCATAAAATGGTGATAATAATAGTATTTACTTTATATGGTTGATGAGTCTATAAAACGCTTAACACAGTGCTAGACACATGGTAAAAGCTCAATATATTAATGATGATAGTTCTTGTTACAGCATCATGGAAGCAAAGGAAGAGAGCATTTTGAGCAGAAAAGGGAAATCTGCTCTACATAATGCCAAGTACAGCCAAGAGGTGAAGGAGGATGAGAACTGAGAAAAGGCAAGGGTTTGAGACTTGATTAGAAATGCTGAGTGATACTTACATTTGAGACTTATCATCTGAGCTCCTTATTTTTACTGGAAATGGGAATCAGAGTTTAAAAAGAAAACTCATTTCTTGTGGTCAGGATACATATTTATTTTAGCTTCAGAGCAAGCAATGTTTATAGGGAGTGTATGTAAGAAGGTAGCTGTGACTGTGACAATCATAGCAGCCTCCTGCCATGCTGTCCATTAGAACTTTCTGTGAGGTGGAAGTGTTCACCATCTATGCTGACTGAGACACGTGTGGCTGTTGAACACTTGAAATATGACCAGTGTGACTGAGAAACAGAATTTGTAATTTTATTTAATCTTAGTTCAGTTCAGTTGCTTAGTCATGTCCAACTCTTTGCAACCCCATGGACTGCAGCATGCCAGGCTTCCCTGTCCATCACCAACTCACAGAGCTTGCTCAAACTGATGTCCATTGAGTTGGTGATGTCTTCCAACCGTCTCATCCTTTGTTGTCCCCTTCTCCTCCTGCCTTCAATCTTTCCCAACATCAGGATCTTTCCTTTTTTTTAAAATATAAATTTATTTATTTTAATTGGAGGCTAATTACTTTACAATATTGTACTGGTTTTGCCATACATCAACATGAATCTGCCATGGGTGTACACGTGTTCCCCCATCCTGAACCCCCCTCCCACGTCCCTCCCCATACCATCCCTCTGGGTCATCCCAGTACAACAGCCCCAAGCATCCTGTATCCTGCATTGAACCTGGACTGGCGATTCATTTCATATATGATATTATACATGTTTCAATGCCATTCTCCCAAATCATCCCACCCTCTCTCTCTCCCACAGAGTCCAAAAGGATCTTTTGAAATGAGTCAGTTCTTCACATCAGGTGGCCAAAATATTGGAGTTTCAGCTTCAGCATCAGTCCTCCCAATGAATATTCAGGACTGATTTCCTTTAGGATTGACTGGTTGGATCTCCTTGCAGTCCAAGGGACTTTCAAGAGTCTCCTCCAACACCACAGTTCAAATGATTCAATTCTTTGGAGTTCAGCTTTCTTTAGGGTCCAAGTCTCACATCCATACATGACTACTGGAAAAACCATAGCTTTGACTAAATGGACCTTTGTTGGCAAGGTAACATCTCTGCTTTTTAATATGCTGTCTAGTTTGGTCATAGATTTTCTTCCAAGGAGTAAGCATCTTTTAATTTCATGGCTGCTGTCACCATCTGCAGTGATTTTGGAGCCCCCCAAAATAAAGTCAGCCACTGTTTCCCCATCTATTTGCCATGAAATGATGGGACTGGATGCCATGATTTTAGTTTTTTGAATCTTGAGTTTTAAGCCAGCATTTTCACTCTCCTCTTTCACTTTCATCAAAAGG
Organism: Bos mutus; assembly: GCF_027580195.1. Lineage (NCBI taxonomy): Eukaryota > Metazoa > Chordata > Mammalia > Artiodactyla > Bovidae > Bos > Bos mutus. The sequence goes on from NC_091646.1 coordinate 50,063,808, forward strand.
CTCTTTAGTTCCTTTTCACTGTCTGCCGTAAGAGTGGTGTCATCTGTGTATCTGAGGTTATTGACATTTCTCCTGGCAATCTTGATTCCAGCTTGCACTTCATCGCATGATGTACTCTGCATAGAAGTTAAATAAGCAGGGTGACAATATACAGCCTTTATGTACTCCTTTCCCAATTTGGAACCAGTCTGTTTTTCTATGTCCTCTTCTAACTGTTGCTTCTTGACCTGAATACAGATTTCTCAGGAGGCAGGTCAGGTGGTCTGGTATTCCCATATCTTTAAGAATTTTCCACACTTTGTGGTGATCTACACAGTCAAAGGCTTTGGTGTAATCAATAAGGCAGAAATAGATGTTTTTCTGCTGTCTATGGGGTCGCACAGAGTCAGACACGACTCAAGGGACTTAGCAGCAGCAGCAGATGTTTTTCTGGAATTCTCTTGCTTTTTCTCTGATCCAACTGATGTTGGCAATTTGATCACTGGTTTCTCTGCCTTTTCTAAATCCAGCTTGAACACCTGGAAGTTCTTGGTTCATGTACTGTTGAAGGCTGGCTTGGAGAATTTTGAGCATTACTTTGCTAGAGTGTGAGATGAGTGCAATTGTGCTGTAGTTTGAACATTCTTTGGCATTGCCTTTCTTTGGGATTGGAATAAAAACGGAACTTTTCCAGTCCTGTGGCCACTCCTGAGTTTTCCAAATTTGCTGGCACATTGACTGCAGCACTTTAACAGCATCATCTTTTAGGATTTGAAATAGCTGTAAAGAGCAATATTGCATAGGAACCTGGAATGTCAGATCCATGAATCAAGGCAAACTGGAAGTGGTCAAACAAGAGATGGCAGGAGTGAATGTTGACATTCTAGGAATCAGCAAACTGAAATGGACTGGAATGGGTGAATTTAACTCAGATGACAATTATATCTACTACTGCAGGCAGGAATCCCTCAGAAGAAATGGAGTGGCCATCATGGTCAACAAAAGAGTCTGAAATGCAGTGCTGCTGCTGCTGCTAAGTCGCTTCAGTCGTGTCTGACTCTGTGCGACCCCATAGACAGCAGCCCACCAGGCTTCCCCGTCCCTGGGATTCTCCAGGCAAGAACACTGAAGTGGGTTGCCATTTCCTTCTCCAATGAATGAAAGTGGAAAGTGAAAGTGAAGTCGCTCAGTCGTGTCCGACTAGCGGCCCCATGGACTGCAGCCTACCAGGCTCCTCCGTCCATGGGATTTTCTAGGCAAAAGTACTGGAGTGGGGTGCCATTGCCTTCTCTGCCGAAATGCAGTACTTGGATGCAATCTCAAAAATGACAGAATGATCTCTGTTCGTTTCCAAGGCAAACCATTCAATATCACAGTAATCCAAGTCTATGCCCCAACCAGTAATGCTGAAGAAGCTGAAATTGAACGGTTCTATGAAGACCTACAAGACCTTTTAGAACTAACACCCCAAAAATATGTCCTTTTCATTATAGGGGACTGGAATGCAAAAGTAGGAAGTCAAGAAACACCTGGAGTAACAGGCAAATTTGGCCTTGGAATACGGAATGAAGCAGGGCAAAGACTAATAGAGTTTTGCCAAGAAAATGCACTGGTCATAACAAACACCCTCATCCAACAACACAAGAGAAGACTCTATACATGGACATCACCAGATGGTCAACACCAAAATCAGATTGATTATATTATTTGCAGCCAAAGATGGAGAAGCTCTATACAGTCAGCAAAAACAAGACCAGGAGCTGACTGTGGCTCAGACCATGAACTCCTTATTGCCAAATTCAGACTTAAATTGAAGAAAGTAGGGAAAACCACTAGAGCATTCAGGTATGACCTAAATCAAATCCCTTATGATTATACAGTGGAAGTGAGAAATAGATTTAAGGGCCTAGATCTGATAGATAGAGTGCCTGATGAACTATGGAATGAGGTTTGTGACATTGTACAGGAGACAGGGATCAAGACTATCCCCATGGAAAAGAAATGCAAAAAAGCAAAATGGCTGTCTGGAGAGGCCTTACAAATAGCTGTGAAAAGAAGAGAAGCGAAAAGCAAAGGAGAGAAGGAAAGATATAAACATCTGGATGCAGAGTTCCAAAGAATAGCAAGAAGAGATAAGAAAGCATTCTTCAGCAATCAATGCAAAGAAATAGAGGAAAACAACAGAATGGGAAAGACTAGGGATCTCTTAAAGAAAATCAGAGATACCAAAGGAACATTTCATGCAAAGATGAGCTCAATAAGGGACAGAAATGGTATGGACCTAACAGAAGCAGAAGATGTTAAGAAGAGGTGGCAAGAATACACAGAAGAATTGTACAAAAAAGATCTTCAAGACCCAGATATCACGATGGTGTGATCACTGACCTAGAGCCAGACATCCTGGAGTGTGAAGTCAAGTGGGCCTTAGAAAGCATCACTACAAACAAAGCTAGTGGAGGTGATGGAATTCCAGTTGAGCTATTCCAAATCCTGAAAGATGATGCTGTGAAAGTGCTGCACTCAATATGCCAGCAAATTTGCAAAACTCAGCAGTGGCCACAGGATTGGAAAAGGTCAGTTTTCATTCCAATCCCAAAGAAAGGCAATGCCAAAGAATGCTCAAACTACCACACAATTGCACTCATCTCACACGCTAGTAAAGTAATGCTCAAAATTCTCCAAGCCAGGCTTCAGCAATATGTGAACCGTGAACTTCCAGATGTTCAAGCTGGTTTTAGAAAAGGCAGAGGAACCAGAGATCAAATTGCCAACATCCGCTGGATCATCGAAAAAGCAAGAGAGTTCAGGAAAAACATCTATTTCTGCTTTATTGACTATGCCAAAGCCTTTGACTGTGTGGATCACAATAAACTGTTGAAAATTCTTCAAGAGATGGGAATACCAGACCACCTGATCTGCCTCTTGAGAAATTTGTATGCAGGTCAGGAAGCAACAGTTAGACCTGGAAATGGAACAACAGACTGGTTCCAAATAGGAAAAGGAGTACGTCAAGGCTGTATATTGTCACCCTGTTTATTTAACTTCTATGCAGAGTACATCATGAGAAACGCTGGACTGGAAGAAGCACAGCTGGAATCAAGATTGCCGGAAGAAATATCAATAACCTCAGATATGCAGATGACACCACCATTATGGCAGAAAGTGAAGAGGAATTCAAAAGCCTCTTGATGAAAGTGAAAGTGGAGAGTGAAAAAGTTGGCTTAAAGCTCAACATTAAGAAAATGAAGATCATGGCATCCGGTCCCACCACTTCATGGGAAATAGATGGGGAAACAGTGGAAACAGTGTCAGACTTTATTTTTCTGGGCTCCAGAATCACTACAGATGGTGACTGCAGCCATGAAATTAAAAGACGCTTACTCCTTGGAAGGAAAGTTATGACCAACCTAGATAGCATATTGAAAAGCAGAGACATTACTTTGCCAACAAAGGTTCGTCTAGTCAAGGCTATGGTTTTTCCTGTGGTCATGTATGGATGTGAGAGTTGGACTGTGAAGAAGGCTGAGCACCAAAGAATTGATGCTTTTGAACTGTGGTGTTGGAAAAGACTCTTGAGAGTCCCTTGGACTGCAAGGAGATCCAACCAGTCCATTCTGAAGGAGATCAGCCCTGGGATTTCTTTGGAAGGAATGATGCTACAGCTGAAACTCCAGTACTGTGGCCACCTCATGTGAAGAGTTGACTCATTGGAAAAGACTCTGATGCTGGGAGGGATTGGGGGCAGGAGGAGAAGGGGACGACAGAGGATGAGATGGCTGGATGGCATCACTGACTCGATGGACGTGAGTCTGAGTGAACTCCGGGAGTTGGTGATGGACAGGGAGGCCTGGCGTGCTGCGATTCATGGGGTCGCAAAGAGTCGCGGACACGACTGAGCGACTGATCTGATCTGATCTGATCTGAACTGGAATTCCATCACCTCCACTAGCTTTGTTCATTGTGATGCTTCCTAAGGCCCACTTGACTTCATATTCCTGGATGTCTGGCTCTAGGTGAGTGATCACACCATCATGGTTATCTGGGTCATGAAGATCTTTTTTGTATAGTTCTTCTGTGTATTCTTGCCACCGTTTCTTAATATCTTCTGCTTCTGTTAGGTCCATAATATTTCTGTCCTTTATTATGCCCATCTTTGCATGGAATGTTCCCTTGGTATCTCTAATTTTCTTGAAGAGATCTCTAGTCTTTCCCATTCTATTATTTTCCTCTATTTCTTTGCACTGATCGCTGAGGAAGTCTTTCTTGTCTCTCCTTGTAATTCTTTAGAACTCTGAACTCAAATGGGTGTATCTTTCCTTTTCTCCTTTCTTTTAGCTTCTTTTCTTTTCTCAGCTATTTGTAAGGCCTCCTCGGTTAACCATTTTGCCTTTTTGCATTTCCTTTTCTTGGGGATGGTTTTGATGTATGGCAAGATGGCAGAGTAGAAGGACATGCATTCATCTTCTGGAGGACTCTGAAGGACTCTGAAGATGTCCTTCTACCTCTTCAGAGTAGAAGGACATGCAAGAACTCCAAAATACAACTTGCTGCTGAACCACCATCGACAGGAAAATGTTGAATCCCACCAAAAAAAGATATCCCATGTCCAAGGGCAAAGGAGAAGCCCCAGCAAGATGGTAGGAGGAGTGAAATCGCATTTAGAATCAAACCCCATACCTACCAGAGATGCTTGGAGGGCTCAGACAAAACCTTGTGCACACCAGGACCCAGAGGCCCCACAGAGACTGAGCCAGACCTGTGTTTGAGTCTCCTGTGGAGGTATGGGTCAGCTAATCTTAATTAGCTTACATTTAAATAGCAACATGTGGGTAGTGGCACTCATCAGTCTAATTGGGGAAGGAAGGCAAATACTCTTGAAATCAGTTAAATACCAAAAGGATTGGGATCAGACAGTAGAGACTTAATGGTTCAGAAAAAGAGTGATAACCTTCTGGGCTGGAGAGTTTAAGGATTTTAAGTCTTGTAGCAGAGGTGAAACTTGGGCTTCACCTTAAAGCATGTAGTGTTTGGATAGGAGGAAAGAAGGCAGGTGGTCATTCCAGATGGGTAGGAGGGTGTGGGCAAAGGTTTAGAGTTAGAAATGCCTCCCTCCATGAGAAGTTTGAGGATAGTGGCCTTTCTAGAATAGAGTGTTCCTATGAGGAGTTAGGTGGGTGGGGGCCAGGTCATGAACAGCCTTGAATGCTAGAACAAAGTGTTTAGGCTTTGTCTACCTAGGCCAATGTTTTGCAAACCTTGCTAAAAGCACAGATTCCCAGGCCCCACCCAAACCTACTAAATCAAACTTTCTGGGTTGCAGCTTATGAAATCAGTATTATAAGTAAGCTCCGCAGGTGTGTATGATCCACATTCAAGTTTGAGATCTATCAGGCAGAAAGATGGAGAAGGCAATGGCACCCCACTCCAGTACTCTTGCCTGGAAAATCCCATGGACAGAGGAGCCTGGTAGGCTGCAGTCCATGGGGTCGCTAGAAGTCAGACATGACTGAGCGACTTCACTTTCACTTTTCACTTTCATGCACTGGAGAAGGAAATGGCAACCCACTCCAGTGTTCTTGCCTGGAGAATCCCAGGGACGGGGGAGCCTGGTGGGCTGCCGCCTCTGGGGTCGCACAGAGTCGGACACGACTGAAGCGACTTAGCAGTAGCAGCAGCAGTAGGCAGAAAGAAGCCCTAGGAAGCTTTTGATCAAAAGAGTGACATGATGATAGAGGAATCATAGGAAGCTTGATAAGGAGAGAAAGTGTTGGATACAGAAACTAGCTAAGGTAACCAGATGTGAACTTCAGAAATTCTGATCTTCTTTCTGGCTGATATCCTTGGAATTTTCAATCAATTCCTAGTATTTCCCTGCAGGTCATATTTGAATTTTCCACACAATTTGTGTTCTGTTTTAAATGACTGGGGCCCAAACACCACAGCCTGATTGCCTAGGTTCAGATACCAGCCACACTATCTAAGCTGTTTTAGCCCAGACAAGCCACTTAATTTTTCTTTGCTTCAATGTCCTTATCTGTCAGCTGGAGATGATTATAGCCCCATCCGATAAGGACACTGTGAGTGTTAAATGAGATCATAAGTAAGATGGTTTACAACAGTAGAGTAAGTCCCCTTCATGCGAACATTCAAGCTTTGAACTTTCAAAGATGCAAACATGCATACATTGTCATGTACGTGCATCCTCTACACGCAGTTGTGCTTTTGTGTACTTTAGTGTACAGTACTGTTGCTGTGCAACATGAGGAGCTTACTAAAGACCTGAGGGAACTCGAAGCCCAGAGAAAGGGCAAAAGAGAGACAAGAGGAAGAAGTAACTGAAGAACTGAAGAGTTTCATGACACAGGGAATGGCAGGGGGATTTTCTTTCTTTTTTTTTTTTAACCATTTATCATTTATTTATTATTATTATTTTACTTTACAATATTGTATTGGTTTTGCCACACATCAACATGCATCTGCCATGGGTGTACACATGTTCCCCATCCTGAACCCCCCTCCCACCTCCCTCCCCATCCCATCCCTCTGGGTCATCCCAGTGCACCAGCCCCAGGCTTCCTGTATTATGCATCGAACCTGGACTGGCGATTCGTTTCTTATATGATATTATACATGTTTCAATGCCATTCTCCCTAGTCATCCCACCCTCACCCTTGACTGGATTTTCTTTATTTAAGGAGGCACTGTTAGTTTTGAGGCATGGGACCTGAACGGAGAATGGTACAGGAAGGTTGCAGGAGCTGTTCAGAATGCAGTCCAGCGCTGCCATGTCATCTATGATGAGCAAAAACAGATCTACTGTCCAGATATCACTGGACAATTTTGTCAAAGAGGGTAGATAGAAGTGAATCCAGCAAGGAATGAGAACCTGTGCCATCAACATCGGGCATGGATGAAACTGCATTTTGCCCTCCATCTCCTATTGCTGACCATCCTTCAGCTCTACCATCTCTTACCTGCCCTTCCCCCTTCAGTCAGTAATCCTTCTTGCCTGTTCACTTGGTGCCAGCCCCTGAATGCCAGCTGTTGTACTGTAATACTGTACTTCTCAAGGTACTGTACTATTAGATTAAAAATGTTTTCTTTATATTTTGTGTTTGTTTTTGTGTATTATTTGTGTGAAAATTATTATAAACCTGTTACATACAGTACACCACTATATAGCTAACTGTTATTTGGGTACCTAGGTTAACTTTGTTGGACTTATGAACAAATTGGACTTAGGGATGTGCTCTTGGAACTCATTTGTATGTAGGGGACTTATTGTATCTAGCACATACTAAGCACTCAGTTGATGGTATTAAATATTATTGAAACTAAAGAGCTCTTTAATTTATTCCAATTTCCGTAACAAAAGTAATCTTCACCACCAACAAAGTCTTAAATTTGCCCATTCAGAATATTAAACCCGAGCCTCAGACTTTTTGATTAATGAGTTGTATTTTAAAGTATCAGTTCAGTCGCTCAGTCATGTCTGACTCTTTGTGACCTCCCTATCCATCACCAACTCCTGGAGTTTACACAAACTCATATCCATTGAGTTGGTAATGCCATCCAGCCATCTCATCCTCTGTCATCCCCTTCTCCTCCTGCCCTCAATCTTTCCCACCATCAGGGTCTTTTCAAATGAGTTGGCTCTTCGCATCAGGTGGCCAAAGTATTGGAGTTTCAGCTTTAGCATCAGTCCTTCCAATGAACACCCAGGACTGATCTCCATTAGGATGGACTGGTTGGATCTCCTTGCAGTCCAAGGGACTCTCAAGAGTCTTCTCCAACACCACAGTTCAAAAGCATCAGTTCATCTGTGCTCAGCTTTCTTTATAGTCCAACTCTCACATCCATACATGACCACTGGAAAAACCATAGCCTTGACTAGACAGACCTTTGTTGGCAAAGTAATGTCTTTATTTTTTAATATGTTGTCTAGGTTGGTCATAACTTTCCTTCCAAGGAGTAAGCGTCTTTTAATTTCATGGCTGCAGTCACCATCTGCAGTGATTTTGGAGCCCAGAAAAATAAAGTCAGCCACTGTTTCCACTGTTTTCCACTGTTTCCCCATCTATTTGCCATGAAGTGATGGGACCGGATGCCATGATCTTAGTTTTCTGAATGTTGAGCTTTAAGCCAACTTTTTCACTCTCCTCTTTCACTTTCATCAAGAGGCTTTTTAGTTCCTCTTCACTTTCTGCCATAAGGGTGGTGTCATCTGCATACCTGAGGTTGTTGATATTTCTCACAGCAATCTTGATTGCAGCTTGTGCTTCTTCCAGCCCAGCATTTCTCATGATGTACTCTGCAAATAAGTTAAATAAGCAGGGTGACAATATACAGCCTTGATATACTCCTTTTCCTATTTGGAACCAGTCTGTTGTTCCATGTCCAGTTCTAACTGTTGCTTCCTGACCTGCATACAGGTTTGTCAAGAGGCAGGTCAGGTGGTCTGGTATTCCCATCTCTTTCAGAATTTTCCAGTTTAATGTGATCCACACAATCAAAGGCTTTGGCATAGTCAGTAACGCATAAATAGATGTTTTTCCTGAACTCTCTTGCTTTTTTGATGATCAGCAGATGTTGGCAGTTTGATCTCTGGTTTCTCTGCCTTTTCTAAAACCAGCTTGAACATCTGGAAGTTCACAGTTCATGTATTGCTGAATCCTGGCTTGGAGAATTTTGAGGATTACTTTGCTAGAGTGTGAGATGAGTGCAATTGTGCTGTAGTTTGAGCATTCTTTGGCATTGCCTTTTTAGGGATTGGAATGAAAACTGACCTTTTCCAGTCGTGTGGCCACTGCTGAGTTTTCCAAATTTGCTGGCATATTGAGTGCAGCACTTTCACAGCATCATCTTTCAGGATTTGGAATAGCTCAACTGGAATTCCATCACCTCCACTAGCTTTGTTCATTGTGATGCTTCCTAAGGCCCACTTGACTTCACATTCCATGATGTCTGGCTCTAGGTGAGTGATCACACCATCGTGATTATCTTGGTCGTGAAGATCTTTTTTGTACAGTTCTTCTGTGTATTCTTGCCACCTCTTCTCAATATCTCCTGCTTCTGTTAGGTCCATACCATTTCTGTCCTTTTTTGAGCCCATCTTTGCCTGAAACGTTCCCTTGGTATCTCTAATTTTCTTGAAGCGATCTCTCGTCTTTCCCATTCTATTGTTTTCCTCTATTTCTTTGCATTGATCGCTGAGGAAAGCTTTCTTATCTCTCCTTGCTAATCTTTGGAACTCTGCTTTCAAATGGGTATATCTTTCCTTTTCTCCTTTGCTTTTCGCTTCTCTTCTTTTCACAGCTATTTGTAAGGCCTCCTCAGACAGCCATTTTGCTTTTTTTACATTTCTTTTTCTTGGGGATGGTCTTGATCCCTGTCTCCTGTACAATGTCACAAACCTCCATCCATAGTTCATCAGGCACTCTTTTAAAGCATAACTCTTCACTTAATTTATCATGATTATCTTTCATAAAATAAGTCTAAATAGAGGGAAAATTGTTCTTCCCATTGAATGTGTTAATCTATGGTTAGTTCTTGGCTATGAATTATATATCTTTTAATACTTTGTACTTTTTATATTGCTACTACCTTTCAGTGAATGCTGTTTGGGGACTGATAATACAAAGATAGTTTCTTGTTCTGGTGTCAGTGAGCTCACAATGTACTGTGGGTACAGAGCCCACTTTTTCAAGGAATGAGAAAATCTCTTTAGATGCCTACTTGGTCGTTTGTGAACTTTTGTTTTCTGCTTCACTTTTCTTCCAGGCCTCACCTGAATAGAAGCTTCTCCTAGTCTCTCCAGTTTCAGTTGACAGTCAGCTGCTTGAAGCAACTCTCAGGATGCGCCTTCCGATCTTGAAGGCAGAGAGGGAAGAAAATAGCTGGACACCCATCATAGCCACCTATACATTTCTGAGACAGGGTGAGCCAGGAAATTGCCTTAGACTCTTCTTTCAGAAGCAAAGTCACTCCTAATTTTGTTCACTTGTGCTATGTTTAGTTTCCTCAGTCATGTCTAACTCTTTGCAACTCCATGAACTATAGCCCACCAGGCTCCTCTGTCCAGGGGGATTCTCCAGGCAAGAATACTGAAGTGGGTTGCCATGCTCTCCTCCAGGGGATCTCCCCAACCCAGGAGTCTAACCCAAGTTTCCCGCATTGCAGGTGTATTCTTTACTGTCTGAGCCACCAGGAAAGCCCAAGAATACTGAAGTGAGTAGCCTATCCCTTCTCCACAGGACCTTCCTGACCCAGGAATTGAAGCAGGGTCTCCTGCATTGCAGGAGGGTTCTTTAACAGCTGAGCTACTAGGGAAGCCCTTTTGTTCACTTAGGTTCTGTTAGGTAGTTGAAAAAGATGGTTCTGTGACATGGTTGGTTAAGGTTCTTTTTTGTTTTTAACAGATGAATGTCTATTTTCCCTACTGCATGGATGCGTGCATGCTCAGTCATGTCCGACTCTTTGTGACTCTGTGGACTCTAGTCTGCCTGGATCCTCTGTCCATGGGATTTCCCAGCCAAGAATATTGGAGTGGGTAATGAATAGCTCCCAGAATCACAAGTTGGACTGGAGAACCTGACTCAGGGCTACACAGTCAACATCATGGCTGTTACCATTACTACCATCATGCTCTTACCATTAGTGGGTTAGCTCAGGTCCTCACAGATGCAAAAGCCCAGCTGGAATTAGACAAGCGGAGCCTTATTGGGGAAAATATCTGTGAGAGAATGTAGGGAGGGAGCCAGAGAAGCTGGGAGAGCTGTTTAATGTAAATCTGACCTTTATGGATGAGAGAAGGAAAGAAGAAGGTTGAATAGGAAGAGTCATAGACTGAAGTTTAGTGCTAATGAAGTTGGACCAGGCTGATGGGGAGTCCTGTTACCAAAGTCACAGGCCACATAGTCCTATGTCTCCCAGAAATGGGCCTGACTCCTTCTGTGCTTAGTCATTGGCTGGGAACAGTGGGGCTTCAGAGCAAAGCAGCAAATATTGGGGTGAATATAAAGCATATTAACTGGAGCAAAGGTCAGTGACACTTCCCACATTGGAAGAACCAAGAGGCACACTGTCATGACTGTCTGAATTGGAGACTGTCCACTTCTTTGGGCCACTGGCTCCCAGTTCCTTGCGTTAAGGAAGCCTAAGTTATAGGCCTGTGCCCCGACTATAAGGGGGCCCTACTTATTAGCAAGAGTCTTATGTCCTCACCCCCAAAATAAAGGGATTCAAATGCTGTACAGAAATGCCTGCAAAAAAGGGTCTATTATATTGTGTGAATTCCTTGAGAGCTGAGATCTTTGTCTTACTTACTGCTATTACAAATAAATGTTTATTGAAATAAGTGGATGCGACCAACTGGTGTTCAAATGATCTTACACACATACACACACTCAATTTACCCGTCAGTCAGTCAGTTCAGTCCCTCAGTCGTGTCTGACTCTTTGTGACCCCATGAATCGCAGCACACCAGGCCTCCCTGTCCATCACCAACTCCCAGAGTTTACTCAAACTCATGTCCATCGAGTCGGTGATACCATCCAGCCATTTCATCCTCTGTCGTCCCCTTCTCCTCCTGCCCCCAATCCCTCCCAGCATCAGAGTCTTTTCCAGTAAGTCAACTCTTCACATCAGGTGGCCAAAGTATTGGAGTTTCAGCTTTAGCATCAGTCCTTCCAATGAACACCCAGGACTGATCTCCATTAGGATGGACTGGTTGGATCTCCTTGCAGTCCAAGGGACTCTCAAGAGTCTTCTCCAACACCACAGTTTAAAAGCACCAATTCTTCAGCGCTCAGCTTTCTTTATAGTCCAACTCTCACATCCATACATGACCACTGGAAAAACCATAGCCTTGACTAGACGGACCTTTGTTGGCAAAGTAATGTCTCTGCTTTTTAACATGCTATCTAGGTTGGTCATAACTTTCCTTCCAAGGAGTAAGCGTCTTTTAATTTCATGGCTGCAGTCACCATCTGCAGTGATTTTGGAGCCCCCAAAAATAAAGCCTGATACTGTTTCCACTGTTTCCCCATCTGTTCCCCATGAAGTGATGGGACCAGATGCCATGATCTTCATTTTCTGAATGTTGAGCTTTAAGCCAACTTTTTCACTCTCCTCTCTCACTTTCATCAAGAGGCTTTTTAGTTCCTCTTCACTTTCTGCCATAAGGGTGGTGTCATCTGCGTATCTGAGGTTATTGATATTTCTCCCGGAAATCTTGATTCCAGCTTGTGCTTCTTGCAGCCCAGCGTTTCTCATGATGTACTCTGTGTATAAGTTAAATAAGCAGGGTGACAATATACAGCCTTGACGTACTCCTTTTCCTATTTGGAACCAGTCTTTTGTTCCATGTCCAGTTCAGGGAAATGCAAATCAAAACCCACTAGGGGACTTCCCTGGTGGTGCATGGGATAGAAATCTGCCTGACAATGCAGGGGACATAGGGTCGATCCCTGGTCTGGGAAGATTCCACATGCCGTGGAGCAACTAACCTGTCACCACAACCACTGAGCCCACACTCCAGTGCCTGTGAGCCATAACTACTGAGCCTGTATGCTGCAACTACTGAAGCCTGCACACTTACAGCCTACACGCCACAGCTACCGAGCATGTGTGCTGCCTAGACTCTACGCTACATGGCAAGAGAAGCCACCACAATGAGAAGCCCTCACACCACAATGAAGAGTAGCCCCTACTCGCTGCAATTAGAGAAAATGCATACAAAAGCAACAAAGATACAGCATGACCAAATAAATATTTTTTTAAAAATAAAACCACTAGGATGTCTATAATGAAAAAAAGACAAGTGTGTTGAGGATGTAGAGAAACACAGTGCTGATGGAAATGTAAAATGGTGTAGCCACTTTGGAAAATGGATGATGAACTGGTAGCCTGGAATAGGTTAATCAAAAGTCTTTGTCCTCAAGGAACTCAGGGCAAAAAGAGAAGGCCCAGAGGATACCTGACTGATTTTGCACTACATATCTTTTAAGGATTCTGACAGTCCAAACTGAGCATTCTATAGACAGAAGCCATTCTTCCATCCTAACTACTGCTTCTCCAGGCCTTGCCCATCACCTCCCACTAGGTAGTGTTGTGAGACTGGACTATCAGCCACTTCCTACCCATCTCTCTCTTTCCTCTCTTCTTCCCTCATGGATGCCAGCTACCTCTTATGAGTCAGCTCTGGCTGCAGTGGCTTTGCAAGCTCAAACCTATCCCTGAGCCTTATGTCATTCAGAAGGGTTTTGAAAACTAATAAATATGCCAAGAGCTTTTCAATGGCTTTTAGACCCATTCTCTGTTCCTGCTGAGTCAGAGGTAGGGGGAGTGAGGAGTCAAATCTTGAGTCTCCCTTTCCTGCCCTACCAAACCCCTGAACACAGCCTAGCTAACTCTCAGGGGAAAGCCTAGAGGTATCACTTCAGATTGTCAGTCCTTAGGAGATCAATGCTGTTAATGGGGAAGGGGTTCCCAGGGCCACAGTAGTCTTACAAATATCAGCATTTCCAGCGTCTCTAATCTTAAGAAGATAAAGGGCTGGAGTCTAGAGATTGCCTAAAAGAGAAAAGAGTTAGACAGAAACGGAAAATTCTCAGGGCTAAAGGAACAAGGAAATAAGAGACCAGAGGATTTAGTGACATAAAGCGCCAGAGAATCCTAGGGCTGAAAAGAGAGACACTGGTGAGTGAGGGGGATCAGAGAGCAGGAGATTTACAGGTCTATACCAACCTTAGGGGAATCAAAGAAATGTAACAGTAGCATCTCTGCCTTTAAGGAACTTAGAGTAATTTAGTGGTGAAATAAAAAATTATATACTTGAAATAATTTGTAATTTTGTGCTAAACTGTGGGATTGACCCCCCAAAAAATGGAACTCTGAGAAGTGCTGACATCCTTTGTGAACTGAATGGCTGATTGAGGCATTAGGTGTTCCCACAGGACTTTATGCTCTAGCTACAGTGGCTCCAAATTTTAGGGATGAGTGTGCTTGCATCTTGCATGTTTTACTGGAGGAAGCATGGGGAGGAAGCTTCACCATCATCACCACTTGTTAATCACTATCATCAACAAGAACCACAATAAATATTAATTGAGCATCCCTCCCTGAGTCTACACTTCTGTTTAGGAGGCAGGGCAAACACAGAAAGAGTCCAAGGACTAGCACAAGAGAGTATATGCCAGTAGCACCAAGACAGAGGGGAAAATGAGAGATGGGGAGGTGAGGAAAGGCTTCCTGGAGGAGGGAGTGCTTGAATTGCCCCTTGAAAGAAGGTTAGGGTTTGGACTGATGAAGAAAAGAGTGAAGGAGGTTGTAAATGGCCTCAACAAGGCACTGAGACATCAAGGCAAGTATGATTAAGTGAGAAAACCTGTTGGACTGGAGCAAAGGGTGTGGCAGGGTAACGTGGGTGATGAAGCTGGAGAGGAAAATTGTGTGGTGATGATTATAGAGAGCCTTAAATGTCAGACAGAAAAAAGTAAGAAGGCAGTGAAGATTTGCATATTTGGGGAGTGACAAGGGCTCGGGGCTTCCCTGATGGCTCCTACAATGCAGGTGACCAGGATTCTGTCTCTAGGTTGGGAAGATCCCCTGGAGAAGGGAATAGACAGAGAAGGGAATACCCACTCCAGTATTCTTGCTGGGAGAATTCCATGGACAGAAGAGCCTGGTGGGCTACAGTCCATGGGGTCACAAAGAGTCAGACACAACTGAGTGACTAACACTTTGAAGGGCACAGAGAAGGAGGAAAGGATAAAAAGAAAAACATGGGGATTCTACGTTCTTCCTAGCTTCAGTCTCCCATGTTAGGGTGATCAACTCAGCAAACAGAAGAGTTTGTCACCCTACTTGTGATTCATCTTGGGAAAGGTTTCCAAAGAAGCCCCCAGGAAGCTTCATACCACATACTTACAGTTGGCAAAGAATTTGGTGCCTTTTGGAAAGTCCCAGCTCCTCAACCCTATGTGTGACGTGTTCTCTGATACTGTTGACCCACCTTGTGAAACAGAAAGGAGGCAGGATCAGTCTGCTAACCCAACTGCCACATGTGTCTCAAAAGGCAACAACCTTGTAGAAGCTCATCTGTGCCTGGATCAGCCCGGGAGGGAGGCAGCAATCACAGGAATGTTGAGAAAGTGCCACCACAGCCAGACTCAGCCTTTCTCCAGGCCATCCTGATGGTGGCTGTGACTTGGCCATTCCTCATCTAGATTCTTTTTACTGACTTCCTGCAGCAAAAGGAGATTGGCAAGGCTCTGCTACATTTGTATTATTACCAAGAGGCAGATGTTTTTTCTTTTCCCCTGGGGTTTAGAATTATGCAAATGAAGGCACAAAAACAAAAGTTCAGCTAGGTGGGGGAGGATTACTGTTAAGAATCTAGGCAATTCTCAGAGCTCTTTAAGACACCCCTCTCAGGTTTTACTAACAGCTCTCTTGGCTCCTCTCCAGTCAATTTAGAATTTGGTACCTCTTCAGAACCTTCCAACCAAAGACCTGAAAGTTCGTTCTAAAGTTCCTACCTTGGCCTCATTTTTCAAGTGGAGAAATCAAGGCATATAATATGGGTCGGTGGGTTGACCTTGAGTCTCGACACCCTCTATCTTTTTCTTTCTCCCTTCGGGTATATATAGTCTCTCTTGGAAAGGAAACTCTACGGCCTGATTGCCTCCCAGGTCTGTCCTCCACCCAACAGTAACAAAATCTGGAGGGCAATAGGACCTAGGGAGATTCAACCCTGAGGCCGAGAGAGACACACCTGCTTAACCGCGTGGGTTGAGCAAGTGTGGGAGCGAGCTAGTTAGGGAGGGAGGGGTAGAAGTGGGCGTCTGCTGCTCTGGGGCAAGAGGAAAGCTGTAGCCCCCTCCAGGGTTCGGGGGTCGTGATAAGAAATCCTTCTAAAGGTTGGCCCAAGCTCCCTTTTGTTGCGCCTCTACGCACCGAGCATCTTTCATCTGCCTGCCCTGGAAGTCGCAGACTGGTTTTCTTTGGTCCCAGCTGTCTCTCCCATTCCGCTCACCCCCGCCCTCTGTGTGCCTTAGTTCCTGAAGTCACCAATCTCTCACAGCTGGAACTGCGGGCCGGCAGGACCCAGGCAGCAGACGGCGCCCAAGAGTTTGGTGACATTTGTCCGGCTGGGTTGGCACCCCGCACGTTGTATTTTTCGCTAGCAAAGTTTCTCGGTGGAAAAGAAGCCCCTCCAGTTTTCTCTGGATCCTGTAGCGGACGCGCACGCCACTTCGCTCCCCGGTGACTGCGCTTGGGGACGGGGCTGTGGCTCTGCTCCTGCCTCTGGTCGGGCTGCCTTGGGTGCGGAGCTTGGGGAATCCCGAGAAGCCGACGTGAGAACCTTTGACTAAGCGTGGGTCTGGAGAGAGCGCCCGCGAGCAGGCGAGCTAACAGCCGCAGCTTAGCAATAGCTAGGTACCTGGTCACTGAACTGAATCCCGAAGGGACGTTCAGGCTGCAACCCCCACTTCTGACTGGCTCAGTTCTCGGCCGATTTGAGAGAGCACACTGGTCAGCGCTCCTCGAGAGCAGCTGCTGAGTGTGGGTGCCCCAGGAAATCGGCCTGCCCCGCTGCCTAGAGGGCTGCGAAAGGCGGAACCGCCACCGAAACAGCAGTTCCCATGGCTCCTTACACGACTGGAATTGGACCCCTGACTAGGCGCTAAGATGTTTGCTTTTGCCTTGTCCAAATTCCACAGCACGTGTGTTGACGATTGGAATCCCGGCCTAATCAAGAGTCAAGTTCAAAGTGGTACTCCTGGATCCTTCATCTCAAACTCCAACAAGTCTAATTTGAGACTAGAAGAGAGGGATCTCCTGCTCTAACTAGTAGATCTCCGTTCTGGAATTGGACTTGACAGCTTTCCTCACCAATACTTCGACTGCAGCTGTTGCACGTTCTTTGGGGGGTGGGGGAGGGGCGGTAGTTCTCTGAAAACCAGACCACAACAGTTGGAACCTCAACAATGGACCAAGTTTTTGAAATTCCCGAAGAGCCAAACGTGGAGCCGATATCCTCTCTTGAGGAAGATGTCATCCGTGGGGCCAACCCCCGATTTACCTTTCCATTTGGCATCCTCTTCTCCACCTTTTTGTACTGTGGGGAGGCAGCATCCGCCTTGTATATGGTTAGAATCTACCGGAAGAATAGTGAAACCTACTGGATGACGTACACCTTTTCTTTCTTTATGTTTTCATCCATCATGGTCCAGTTGACCCTCATTTTTGTCCACAGAGACCTGGCCAAAGACAAGCCACTATCATTGTTTATGCATCTAATCCTCATGGGACCTGTTATCAGGTGAGCAACTTTTCCATCTTTTCCCTCCTCCTCTACCCCCACTCATTGTGCAGAGAAGGATGAATTTAATATTTTTAAAGACTGCTACTGTGCCTCTAATTAAATCGATTCTTCTATTCCCTCCCACTCTTGACTTTCCTGCCTGCCACCCACAAAGTCTTATCTGCAGTCTTAAGTGCCATCGCAATGAACATGTGGCATGTACCCGTGTTCCAAAACCATGTTTGGTACCATTAATAAGACTTCATCTGACAATGTTTGCTATCTGAATTTGAGACCAATTGATGTGATCACCTTGTGAACACTGGCCATAGCTTTGGAGTATGTTATTTTGACCCCGCCTTTTAGATGCTCTTTACATTGGGTGGAAGTTCCTTATCCTCTCCGTCCCATCTCACATTCAGTTTCTTTAACTTGAGCTGCTTGGGCTGCTGTGACTGCTATTTTCAAATTTTCTGGAGTTATTTGACATCTGGGAAATATTTTAAGCCATTTGTGCTCATCTGGTACCCCAACCCTTTGTAGTTTGTTTTTCCTGGCAGTTTATTGGTCCCCTGTTTATCCCTTTGTATCTTTCTGCAATAAAGGTACACGGTTAGAAGGGGCAAAGGAAGAAAGTCTATCTGGATGCTGTAGCACAATATAATAATATAGAGTCTTTCCATTCTGATTGCTTTGAAAGGATAAGAATGTGCCTTATCCTAAGGGGGACAGGCATCTGCATCAGAAGTCTCATCTGGATGCTACGGGATTTTCAAGATAGAGAGATGTTGCAAAATTTATGAGGTCAGTAGGAAAGAATGGACCAAGTTTATCTTGATTGCAAGAGAGGCGGAAACCTGCAGTCAGCTGAGGAATATGGATCATAGTGTTGATGTTGTAATTGCAATTAGGGAGATGTTTCATCATCAGAGACATAAACAGTCTGAAACTGGCTAAGGATGGAACTCTTTAAAGAAAAATTTTTATCAACATATTTAAACGGGGAGGAATTGATTATGCTCCATCAGTGAAAATTTGAGACATCAATAGAAACAGTGGCCTGGAATTCAGGAGACCTGGAATCTAGTGGGCCCCCCTCGCCCCCTCTGTCATTGACTAGTTATGCAGCCTTGGTGAAATCCCTGAAGATGCCTTGAGCCTCAGTTCCTTCATCTGTAAAATAAATGGCTTGGGCTAGATCATGGGTCTCAAACTCAAACACTTAACAGGGGTCAGGCAAGTATCATAAATGAGCAAGGGAAGACAAGTATGAGAAAAACAGTAGCTTCATGTGTGATGATAAATAAAAATGAAGTTTCATTGTTAAAGAAATGATGGAGAGTAGTGAGTGCTATGGCAATCTGGAGTCCGCAAGATAAGCCTAAAGGAGGCAACTGCTCCACAGCTCCAGTTCGTTGTTTCCTTGTGGGAATTCAGACCCAGTATCACCAAGGCCCCAACTTTTCAGGAGAAGCACTCAAGACAGGATTTTGTGGGAAATAGAATGACTTAATATTTTGACAAGTGATTTTGGTAATTAAATAAAAACACTGTCTGAACCAAACAAGACACAGCTGTTCTTCAGATGTGACTCAGCTGGCCTATACAAACTCTGGACTAGGTAATCTAAAGGTCCTTTCCAGTTCTAAATCTTTGAAGTTAAGCTGTGAAAGGAAGACCTCATCTTGAACTTTGAATCAAGATGTCATTTAGAGATGTCGTCAGAGGAGCAAGGAAACCATTCTTCTCTCCCTTTTTAAATGTAATCTATTGAATTAAAAGTTCAAGTGCTCTTTTAAAAAAATTATATCGATTGGAGGATAATTACTTTACAATATTGTGATGGTCTCTGCCATACATCAACATGACTCAGCCATAGGCATACATGTGTCCCCTCCCTCCTGAAGATGCAAATTTCAGTAAGTACTTCCCCAGCTCCCCATTTTGACTTCTCTCTTTGCTTTGCGGCCTCCCAAGCCATCTTTAATTTGGACCATCCATAGTTTTGAGTACTCTGTTTCATTTTTATCATTTAACTTTGACTAGATATGATTGGAAAGCATTTATAATCTCAGTCAGCTAACCCTACAGCCAGGAAAAATAATTAAAAGCTCATAGATCATATGCTTGATAATGCTTATTTTCAAGGCTTATTTTCAATTTCAAAAATTACATTTTTAGGTAGGTAGGAACTTGATTAGTGATATTAGGCACATGAAGGTGTTTGGAGGGCCTGGCTTTCTTATGTGAAATGCAAAGCTACCTCTGGAAGTGAAAACGTATTCTCATGTTGTGCCATTTATAAGCAAGGCAAACATGCTTACGTAAACCAGTAAATAGCCTTAAGAATAGAAGCAGGAACAGGATTCTTCATGCAACCGCCCCCCCCCCCAATATTTTATTCAGCAATAACATTGATGGGCTTGGGTTAAAATCTAAAATCTTTTGTTGGAAGTGCACATATGCATTTTTCCTGAATCAGAGGAGAAAGTTGCTTTTTTTTTTCTTCTCTGTTTTTTCCTTCCATCTTTTTCTCTCCTGGATTTCAGTTTTCCTTACAGTGCGGATGTTTCAAGCTACATGCTTCAAGCTGGCACACATGCACCAATGTCAAAGGCATCCTGTGGATAAATGATACAAATGAACTTATTTACAAAGCAGAAACAGAATCATAGGCTTAGAAAACAAATTTATGGTTACCAAAGGTGAAACGTGAAGGGGAGAGATAAACTGGGAGTTTGGGATTGACATACACACTACTATTTTTTAAATAGGTAACTGGGATTTGTCTGGTGGTCCAGTGGCTAAGACTCTCTGCTCCCAATGCAGGAGGCCTAGTTTGGATCCCCAGTTGGGGAAGTAGCTCCTACATACCACAAATAAGACCTGGTGAAGCCTAATAACTAAATAAATATTTTTTAAAAATAACCAACAAAAACCAACAAAGACTTACTGTAGAGCACAGGGAACTCTGTTCAATATTTCATAATAATCTAAATAAGAAAAGAATTTGAAAAAGGATACATGTATATGTAGAACTGAATCACTTTGCTGTACACCTGAAACTAACATAACATTTTAAATCAACTATAGTCCAATATAAAATAAACATTTTTAAGAAAAGAGAGATCCTGTGGAGAATGGCAGCCAGCCAGTGCTCTTTCCTATTAGGTCTAGAGAGCATATAAATCTCTGAACTTGTCTTTGGTCTCTTTATCTGTTAAATTTCATTGCCATTATCATCTCCTTCCATCACTTCTCACTCTGTATTCTTTGCTTCCTTCTTATTCTTTTATTTACTCAGCAAATATTTATCAAATGCCCACTATGTGATAAGGGCAGTGGGTGAGATAAATATAGCCCTTAGCCTATCAGGAACGGAGAAGGCAATGGCAACCCACTCCAGTGTTCTTGCCTGGAGAATCCCAGGGACGGGGGAGGCTGGTGGGCTGCCGTCTATGGGGTCGCACAGAGTCGGACACAATTGAAGCGACTTAGCAGCAGCAGCAGCAGCAGCCTGTCAGGAAAGACAGCTTAAATTTCGACACAACTGTTCCAACTTATCATAAAAAATAGTCCACAGTTTCCATTCATTTCTCTGTGTGTGGTGGCTGGGGGGGGGGGGGCGGGAATTCCAAATCAAAGAAGATTTTCCTCTTTTATAGAGAAAGAATGAAGTTTAAAAGCCTGTTGTTCCCTAAAAGGTCAAGAGACCCCCAGAACAAGCTTTAAAGAGGTCTTTTGAAGTTCCCTAGGTATATAGTACATTGGGTTCTGAGTTGCCAAGTCTTTTTAATTACCTTTGTTGCTAAATGGCTTTCCTGTGTATATTTTAAATTATTTAAATTTTTTATTGGAGTATAGTTGATTTATAAGCACCCCTGTGTATTTGAGAGGTTTTTTCCCAGATCTCCTCCAAGACTTTTTGGCTGAGACAGTTATACCTGTGGGCTTTGTCTTGAAAAAGCAGAGCTTAAAAGACCTGATTATGAAGCTGAAAGGTTTTAATAAGCAACATTTTTCCTCAGGAACTTAAGGTGTTATGAAAACCAGAGCCTTTTGGAACCTTCATCATTTTCTCTCAACACATTATTAATGTTTTTGTATTCAAGTCATTTTTCTGTTATAGGCTTATTATTAAGGAGACAAAGCAATTTCTAAGTCCTCAAATACTTCTGAATTGGTATTCTTAGGTTGGTCGATGACCAAATGAACACAAAAGATTTAGATTCAAGTGATTTATAGAAGGCATGACCAGCTGTTTGACTCATGAAAATTGAGAAGAACAGGAGTGAAAGAATGGCAAAAAGTAGCACAACCTTCCTGAGTTATTTATCCCCTCTCACCACCAATTTCTTTCCTAGGACAGCTTTAGTTAAGTTCCCATGATGCTTTACTTCTGCAGATGTTTGGAAGCCATGATTAAGTACCTCACACTGTGGAAGAAAGAGGGGCAGGAGGAGCCCTATGTCAGCCTCACCCGAAAGAAGATGCTAATAAATGGCGAGGAGGTGCTGATAGAATGGGAGGTGGGCCACTCCATCCGGACCCTGGCTATGCACCGCAATGCCTACAAACGTATGTCACAGATTCAAGCCTTCCTGGGCTCAGTGCCCCAGCTGACCTATCAGCTCTATGTGACTCTGATCTCTGCAGAGGTCCCCCTTGGTAGAGGTGAGTGGGGTCAGGTGAGGGGCGGGTTCCACTAAAATCAAGGGTCTTAGAAATCTAGACCTGAACTGTCCAAGATACTGGCCACCAGCTTCCTGTGACTATTTAAAATTAAAAAATGTATTTCCTCAGTCATACGAGCCACATTTCAAGTACTCAGCAGCTATGTATACCTCGTGATTACTGTATTGGTATTATAGAACTTTCTGTTGGACAGCACCAATAGTCAACTTGCAGAGCCAGATATCTCAGGCCTGCCAGATTTCTTAAACCTGAGTAAGGTATTTAGACTAAAAACATCATAGATAAACCGTCTCTGGGCCCAGAAGTGAGTAATACCAGCAGCCAGTAGGACATGTTTCCTACCCACAGTGTTTACATTGCATTGAGGGTGTTTGGTTGGTTGGTATAGGGATGGCTGCCTTTTAATAAGAGTTTCCCTAGTATTCTGATCATGAGAAAACATAATCACTGGGTGAAAGCTCCTTTTACAACTTACATTCCATACTCAGACCTAAGTCAGTTAATACAGGAATCTGCATTTTTTGAAAGTACCCTGATTGATTCTGATCAGCCACTTTTGGGAATCACTGATTGAATCACTCCTTCCTTCCGTCTCCAGTGGGGAGAAAGAAAAAGGGTATGGATTGAATATTGGTGAGGGTCAGGCCTGGCCCCAGTTCTGACCTTCTCTGTGTTCTTTAGAAGAAGTTACCAAAGAGGTCACTGTCTTAATCTCTCATTTGTAAAAGAGGGATCCTGGGATGAGTAAGCCTCTAGCAGAGGATAAAGTGTGAGTCAGTGTTTCAAAAGTTGAGATAAAGTACTGTTAATGACTTTTAACAGCCTAAGATTAGCTTCATCTACTTGGGCCTGAGCTGGTACAGATGTGGGTATAGCTTTGGACCATTTCCTTATTATTATGTATTGACCCTGCTTCACAAAGCCCCATGTTTCAAATAAGTGTAGGGAGGAAATATGTCCTCTTTTTTCTCTGCTAAGAATTGTTCATGAAGTTCTGCTGGTCTTGAAGCTTTTTGCATACCTAGAATTGACAGTAGTCGGGGAGAAAAATCTCTGGAAATGATTCCTCCTGAGAATTTTGAGGGTAATTAAATCACTTAATTAAAATATTATGCATTATAAAAGTAATACATGCACAGAACGAATGGCCTGCAGGTAATTGTATATGCACAGACTATTTCTATGAAGATATGCAAGAAACGATTTACCTCTAGGGAGTGAAAATGAGCAGTCACCTGGCTTTTAGCTTTTACTTTATACCCTTTTATATGTTTTGAATTCCTTTTCACCATGATCATGTATTACTATTTTTGGTCATTTTTTTTTAATTATAAAAATCAGACATGATTATGGTAAAGATTCAAAACTGTACAGAATATATGTAAAATAGGAGAGGTAATCTCATTTCCCAAAGGTAATCTGTTTACCATTTAATGTATATCCTTCCAGACTTCTTTTTACTGTGTAAATATAAACATACATACAATATATATATGTGTGTGTAGCTACCCTTGTGGCTCAGATGGTAAAGAATCTACCTGCAATGAAGGAAACGTGGGTTCAATCCCTGGGTCAGAAAGATCTCCTGGAGAAGGAAATGGCAACCCACTCCAGTATTCTTGCCTGGGAAATCTCATGAACAGAAGGAGCCTGGCAGGCTATAGTCCATGGGGTCAAAAAGAGTCAGACACGCCTGAGCACATGACCCATATATGTTTGCCCAAAAAGAGCTGTATTAAACATTCTTTTCAGCAACATGTTTTTTCAAAAGTATACCATGTTTCTTCAATAGTTAATTATATATACATATATAATAATTATAGATACATATATGATAATATAAATATTACTATATATTTCTTTTATATGAATTGAACCATTCTTTCTTATTTCTTATTTCCCTAATCTTCTGTTGGTAGGATTAAAGTTTATTTATAATTTTTCCATGCAAAGTTTTTCTCTGATTACAGACCATGCTCCTTTGAACATCTTTATTTAAAGTGTCTGTGTACTGGAATGAGACTCTGTAGAATAACTTCTTAGCAGTAGAATTGCTGGGAGAAAAGATATGTATGTTTAGAATTTCATCAGTACCGCCAAAAGGTTGCGTGAATTTGTTTTCCCAAGTGTATGAATGTGCCTGTTTCTTCATATCTTAAGCTAAACACTTGTATAATTATAAGATAATTATTTTAATTGCTTTATGAGTGAAGCTGAACATCATTTCATGTTTGGACGTTCTGTTCTTATCTCTATATAGTACTCATTTTTCTAGCGTGATGTTTGTGTTTTCCTTATTCATTTGGATGAACTATTCACTTATTCTGCCTATTAATCCTTTCCCAGCTGTGGATAAGTGTGTATGTATACATTTGTATAATGTTCTGTATGTGTGCACATACACACATTTTAAATGTGCATATATATGTCATACATGTAAGAGATGTGCAGCACACTATATGTAAGGGACAATATACTTGTAGTATTTTCTGGCATTTTGAAGTATTCAATTTTTATGTATTCATATTCTTTATTGCTTTTAGGTCTTGTGCCTTTCTTACAAAGGCCTTTCACAGCTCATATCTGATAGAGCAGTTTAGCCTGATCTTCCAAACAGAATGAATTTTCAGTTTGTCAATTCCCCCACCAGAACACAAAGCAAGACAATAACAATGAAAAAAAAAGCATTTTATTGAGAATGTGATTGAGATTGCACTCCATTATTTAGGTTATTTTGGAGGGAGTTTACATGTTTTGCAGGATCAGTTAATTTCATGTTAGAAGATAATTGAACTTTTGATTTCATTTAATATTTAGAAATGACTTTATTGAGGTATAAATGACAAAAACCTCTACCTATTTAATGTGTACAACTTGATGAGCTTGGAGATAAATATACCTCCATGAAACATCACTACACTCTATGCCATAAATATGTAAGAACTCTAGCAAGAAAATTACAGTCAATCCTGGGTATCTGCAGGGGTTTGTTTCAGGGACCCCTCATGGATACCAAAATCTGCAAATGCTCAAATCTCTTATATAAAATGGTGTAATATTTGCATATGACCTGTGTACTTCCTCCCATATACTTTACATCATCTCTAGGTTACTTATAATACCTAATACAATGTAAATGCTATGTAAATAGTTATGGATATGATGTAAATACTATGTAAATAGTTGCCAGTAAATGGCAAATTCAAGTTCTGCTTTTTGGAACTTACTGGAATTTTTTCCCAAGTATTTTCCATCCATGTTTGGTTGAATCTGTGGATGCAGAGAGCCAACTATATACAATTTGACTGAGGTACACTTCATTAAATGTTTTTAAATATACTTCAGTAAAATTGTATCATTTTCTTGTTATAGGTCTTACACATTTTTGTGAGGCCTATGTCTAGGTGTTCTATCAGTTTTTAAATCAACTAATTTCCTAAGTGTCAGGGTAGTGCCTATGTAAATTAAATGCATCTCTTGCACTTTAGGAAATAGAGAATGGTGATGATGATGATAGGGGCTAGCAGATAGAGTTTACTATGTTCCAGGGATTTCTCTAATGTAATCATTTCATTTAAATCTTCACAACAATGCTATAAGATACTTGTTATTATCCACATCTTACAAAATGAGAAAACAGAGGCACTGAGAAGTTAAACAAATTCCCCAAGGTCCCATAACTAATGGATGGCAAAAAGGATTGGCATCTAGGACATCCACCTTTAGAACCTATATTTCTAAGTATGAAGTGACAATATTAGTCACTCAGTCGTGTTTGACACTTTGCAACCCCATGGACTGTAGCCCTCCAGGTTCCTCTGTGCATGTGATTCTCCAGGCAAGAATACTGGAGAGGGTTGACATTTCCTCCTCCAGGGGAAATTCCCAACCCAGGGATCAAACCTGGGTGTCCTGCATTGCAGACAGATTCTTTACCATCTGAGCCACCAGGGAAGCCCAACTATATCACTATACAAAGGTTGTAGGGGAAGCTTTCTGCAAGGCCTTATTTTCAATTCTTTGGTGATTTCCCCTATTAAAATCTTTCTGATGATACCCTCTCTCTTAAGGTTTTGTAAACTACTTTTTGGTTTCACTTTTCCTCATTTTCACCCACCCTCCTATCTTCTCCTTGCTACCCCTCTTTTTTACCATTTGCTCTGGGAGGCCATCTGGATCAGCATAGATGAGCAAATTCACTAGCAGCATTATGACCTCTTACGGCATGTGTCTATTTGTAGGGAGACAGATGGAAGGTGTTTTTACATTAATTGGAAGCATCAAGTTTTCTGCCTTTTATTACACTACTATCAGCAAACGAGTTCTAAGTTAAGGGAAAGCATCACCACACTTGGCCAGCTATACATCTGCCCTGAAGTTCCAAACTCCATAAGGAGCATCAGCTCTTGAGGATGGCACTGAGTGTGGTTTATACAGCTAAGAGTTTAACAAATAATCATTTTGTACTCCTTAAACTAATACAATGTTATATGGCAATTATATCCCAATACAGCTAGAAAAAATTATAAATAATAAAAATAAAGCTAAGAGTAGGCACTTTAGTCTCCCATTCCAGTACTTGAGACTGCAACCCTATACTTAGAGCTGGAAAAGATCTTGGAAACAAAGCTGTGCTTCTTTTTGGCTTTCCATGGGGAGGTCTTTACTTCTCTTGCAGATTAAATTGACATTTCAGTGGCTGTAATGACCTGAATCCAGTGTTTTTATGAGAACAGAAAGCTCCAGTGTTTCTTTTGGATGAGTACACTTGGGCCTCTCATTCTCCTTGACAGCGCTAGATCTTTCTTAGTGACCAGTATCCTCAAAGGAAGGAAGAAAAAGAAAGGGTCACTGGAGTTGAGACTCAGGAGAGCAAGTTAGGGAGCATACTGATCCTTCAGTGATATGGATGTTATGGGCTAAGAAATTTTTTTTTTAAACCACTCTGCCAGAAATTTGGGGATTCCTAAAGTTTACCATACCACTGATGTGATAAACTGGCATTGCTGGTGATTAATACAAGCAACTCTAGAATATCTCAGTGACCTAGGAGACTGAGGCACGTAGATATTCAGTGATTTGCACAAGCTTCTGCACTGCCGAACCAAGGACTTCTAATTGTAGATATTTTACTCTGCCTCTCTAAATTCAGAATTCTTTGTTAATTCCACAAACATTTGTCGAGCACCTACTATACTCCAGGCAGTGTGCTAGGTTCTGGTGACACAGCAGTGAACAAAATAGACATGGCCCTTTCTGCCCTCTTGGAATTTCCGGGATATATTTTATATTCTAGAAATGCACACAAACAAGATTACTTCCCTGAAGAAGATATTCCTCAAAGCAGGGAATTCTATAACCAAAGGCATTCTCTCTGAGTCTTCTAAGACAGGATTTTTTTCAGATAGAGTTCTCTCTGCCTCCAGCATTGTTTTCTCAGGTTTCATCAGGTAGATGCTGCTTATCCCTTTATATGTACTCTTTTTGTGTTAGTGACCTCTCAGTGCTAGTTCTGAAAGTGTTAGTTGTGTTCAACTCTTCTATGACCTCATGGGCTGTAGCCCTCCAGGATCCTCTGTCCATGGAATTCTCCAGGCAAGAATACTGGAGTGGGTTGCCATTTCCTTCTCCAGGGGATCTTCCCAGCCCAGGGATCGAACCCACATCTCCTGTGTCTCCTGCATGGCAGGCAGATTCTTTACAATCTGAGTCACCAGGGAAGCCTTCAATGCTTGTTCTGAGACTCACTTTTTAAAAACATTTATTTTGTATGTTTATATGATTATTAAAGTATTACAGTACATGTTCATTTCTAATTTCATGGGAAATTTAGAAACTAGAGAAATGTAGAAAAACAAAAACTGCTACAGTCCCTATCACACAAAAATAATTAGTTTGTTTCCATTTTTTTCTGTGAATGTTCCTGGTTTACACAGCTGTGTTCATTCATAGGTTTTCTCTTAAGCCCTCAAATCTTGCCTATCGTCTCTCTGGATCTCTGGGTCAGAGTACAAAGTTCATCAACATTGACTGCCTATTTTTTCTGTTTCTTTTCTTCTTTCTTACAGTGGTGCTCATAGTCTTTTCCCTGATATCTGTCACCTATGGGGCTACCCTCTGCAACATGTTGGCTATCCAGATCAAGTATGATGAATACAAGATTCGCCTTGGGCCACTAGAAGTCCTGTGCATCACCATTTGGCGGACATTGGAGATCACCTCCCGCCTCGTGATTCTCGTGCTCTTTTCAGCCACCTTGAAGTTGAAAGCTGTGCCCTTCTTACTGCTGAACTTCCTGATCATCCTCTTTGAGCCTTGGGTGAAGTTCTGGAGGAGTGGTGCCCAGATGCCCAATAATATTGAGAAAAATTTCAGCCGAGTGGGCACCCTGGTGGTGTTGATTTCCATTACTGTCCTCTACGCTGGCATCAACTTCTCTTGCTGGTCAGCTTTGCAGTTGAAGTTAGCAGATAGGGACCTTGTTGAGAAAGGTCAGAACTGGGGACACATGGGCCTGCACTATAGTGTGAGACTGATAGAGAATGTGATCATGGTCTTGGTTTTTAAGTTCTTTGGAGTGAAAGTGTTACTGAATTACTGTCATTCCTTGATTGCCTTGCAGCTCATTATTGCTTATCTGATTTCCATTGGCTTCATGCTCCTGTTCTTCCAGTACCTGCATCCGTTGCGCTCACTCTTCACCCACAATGTGGTGGACTACCTCCACTGTGTATGCTCCCATCGACACCCTCGGGGTACGGTTGAGAACTCAGAGCCATCTGCTGATGCTGAAGCAAGGCAAAGCATTGTCTGATTCTATCTTTCAGATATTTGGGGATGGGTTGGGGGATGCCAAGACCAACTGTAGAACTGAAGGAGATGATGAGGCTCTTGGGTGAATATCCACCAGGATATTTTTTTGAGTTTTCTGGTAAGCCTATCAGAAGAAAGAGCAGCCCCCAAATAGATTTCATTTCCTTAAGATTGACTGCTATGTTTGTCTTTTATATTTTGTCCTACCTCCTTTCGAAGACAATGGGCTGCTTTTCTGGGTACCTGATGTCCTCTGCCGGCATTCAGAAGTTGTTTTGTGGAATTTACCCGGCGTTTAAATGTTCTTTTGATGAATTTGTGGGAGAGAAAGTGGTCTCCCCGTCCTATTCCTCCGCCATCTTAGCTCCTCCTCAGACTGACTGCTATGTTTGAACACCAAGGTAACTACTACATATCTGGGAGAGTCAGAGATGTCATTCATATTCCATCCACCCTGGTCAGCTGTCTGGCTGCCCTGTGAGATAACTTACATCCACGCACCTAAGGCTCTCTGTGACCTTTAAGCTCTGCTCATTCCCTTGAGCATTACTGAGCTTTCTGTGGACTGAACTGAATGACTCAGAATCCCACCAGAATATATCCTGACTGAACAGAGGATGTGACTGTTTACCAGCTATGGGTACTGCCCAGGAAACAGTTTGACTAATGTGGAACCTGTAACTGTGAACGGGGCTGGAGTCTTTCAATTCCAATGAGAAACAGTGATTAAGAGGTAAACTAACCCCCACTATTGAAAGAGCTGTCCCACAAATGAGTTAGCTTTCCATTAGGACTTTACTAGTGATCATTCATCAGGGATCTTTTTTTTTTCCAGAAGCCCTTCAAAGACACACTGTGAGGAGGGAGTTCAGAGTAGGATTCATTCAAGGCATAAAGCAGCATGACTCTCTATCTCAGGGACCTGCATGAGCCTCCAGTGTGCTGAGTGGAGTGGTTGAGTCAAAGCTCTTCTTGCCTCTTTATCAAGGATTCCCTCCAACCTGGCTTTGTTGTGCTCTTTGACCAACACTGATGTAGATCTCAGAGAAGCTGAACTGTAATTGAAAATATTTCTAATGTGTGGAAGAAATGAAAATTGCTTTGTGTCTCCTACTTTCCTCAGTATTTTGTTGATTCATTTTTTTCAGAGAACAAGAGAGGTAATAATACCTAGGACATCACCTTTATGTTGTTTGGGGTTGGGAGAGTGGCTAACACCCCTAGGTGGAGTGAAGGCAGAGGAGGAAAACCAGATCACGTTAAAGCATCAGTACTGCTTTCTGCCCACAAGATTTTATTTTCTAATAAGGAGCATATGCTTATCAACCATCTGCTCATTTCTACACCCCCAGTGGAGGAATGCAGATCTCCTTTCCTTATGTGTCTTAGTGTTTATATCTCATATGAGTTGGATTGGGAAGATCCACTGGAGAAGGGATAGGCTACCCTCTCCAGTTTTCTTGGGTTTCACTGGTGGCTTAGCTGGTAAAGAATCCTCCTGCTATGCAAGAGACCTAGGTTCATTCCCTGGGTTAGTAAGATCCCCTGGAGAAGGGAACAGCTACCCACTCCAGTATTCTGGCCTGGAGAATTCCATGGACTGTATAATCCATGGGGTCACAAAGAGTTGGACATGACTGAGTAACTTTCATTCATATGAGTTGGGTATTTTGAAGAGAAAGTCAGCTGGATGCCTCTAAAGTCACCAAGGATATGAAGCTTCTATGGCCACTGACAATTGGGACTGAGTATCCTAGCATTTACCTAACTAATGGTTGCCCCTCACAGACCAAGAAAGTAAGGTTAACTCCTAATAGCATGAATCAGTTGTGCCCACCACAATGCTGTGAGGAATTGTGAACAATCTAATCTAAGAGTCCTCATTCTCATCCAGTCTTACTCTTGGGATCTTGGTAAGAATTTATCTTTTGCCATTTCTCTTCCTCTTATCTAATGTTGGAAGAACTCCCTCTGCTAAGCAGCAGGGTGCGAGCCAAAATTGTCCTATTTCCTGACATGTCTTGTGTGGTTTTGCCATCTTCAACCACTGTTTGGGGCTGAAAGGATTGGATACTTATTTTGGGGAAGAGTAAAGTGACTTGCTTTTGAGAAGTGGAGATTTCCTCTTTCAACATAACTCTCCATTCCTCATCCTCATCTTTCATGATGGAGATGTAGGTGGTTGTCATAAAAAGCACACACCACTGTCCTCTGATTGTTATTCAAGGTAATTTTGAAAGAAATAACCTACCAAATCTCCAGAAGAACACACTGCCTCTTTGGAATTCAAGCAATAATTTCTCCCTAGTGGTTAATGTGCCTTCCATTATTTAAGAGCAAGAGGAGTGTGGAGCTATAATTTAGTCCAGAAAAGCCATGTGAGTCAGCTACTTAAGGATCAGGTGCTATGAGAACATAGAAACACACAGTTGACCCAGGCAAGCCAATTGGAGCTGAAGTGGAGATACAGAGGGCAGAAAAATGTGGCTCACGCCAGACTAGACATATTTTCCTGCATGTATCCTTTCCATCCTCAGCGACTTAATATGCCAGGAATGCAGAGTTTAGGGTGAAGATTGTGGAGCAAGTTCCACTTGAAAAACCAGCTGCTATGTTTTCCACAGAGAAGAGACACCAGTGATACATTACACAAATGAACCTTCAGAACCTCCTATAGGTGGTGGCCTTTCTGTCCCATAGCAATCTTATAGATGCACAGGAGATGCATTGTGGAATATAAGAATAGAGCAGAGGAGTGTGCTCCTTTCCATCTGCAAATACTTCTTTGATTACTCTCTTTTTACCTTCTGAAACCTTAAAGCAACACAGGGTACTTTTAAATTTTATTTTTAATTGAAGGATAATTGCTTTATAATATTGGGCTCTGTAACAACATAGAGGGGTAGGAAGGGGTGGGAGGTGGGAGGGAGGTTCAACACAGGGTACTTTTGTAGGGGCAAGTCTGAGTGGGAGAGGAGGCAGAGATGGGGCCAGCAAATGGACCTTGGAAAAGGAGTACAGAATTACAAAGTGCGGGGGGGAATGCTAGACCATTGTAGCAACAACTATTCTTATGTCATTGAAAATTCAGTAGGCTAAGTATGGACAAATGAACATATTAAGAAAATGAATTATTAATAAATAATAGTTGTCAATTTTAAAGACTATGGGCATAGAACCATGAGGCACTGTAGGAGAATTAAATGCTAGCTAATATTTATGAGCACTTATTATATGTCTGGCATGGTGCTTTATATGCATTATTTCATTCAATCCTCAAAACAACTCTTTTGAGGGTACGTACTGTGATTCTGCATTTTACAGATGAAGATTCTAAGGCATAGAAAAGTGAAGTGAGCTCCCTGAGGTCACAGATAGTGTCAGAACCAGGATTCAGTCTTGGGCACTCAGGCCCCAGACCTTATACTCTTGATCATGATGTAAACTTGGCTAAGTCCTCTTAGGTCCTTTGTGAAATTATTTTAATGTGTTAGTGGTTTCAAGAATAGTTTGTGGGCTGTGGCTGGGTTTATATCAAGCATGCTTTTTCACAAATACTTATCAAGGGGTACCACTCAATTCACTCTAGAGAAGGGTCAAGTCCTGAAAAGCCTACGAGGAAAACTGAGGATGTGTTCACATGCACCTGTAGGCTGGAGACTGAGACGGTTGGGAAGTGGGGTTGGACGGGGAGGGGAAGGATGGTGAAGAGAATCATTTCCTTTCTAGTTTCAGGATTTTGACTCCTTACGTTCTTAGACACACACCTTCCAGATCCTGGTTGTGGAAGTAAAACTGGAGGGAGCAATTCCAGTCAGGATTGTATGACCACTTCCTCCAGAAATAACCAATCAGAGCAGGGGAGTGCTGAAGCCCATTCTCTTATACTTTTCTCTGGCTGATACTGCCCTTACTGCTGTTGAGAAGCTGACCCACAGAACATGCTAGAGGATGGGGACACTACAGAATAACACCCCTCCAGGAGCTGTCATAGCTCTGAGAGTCTAGGTCAACCTTGAGTGCT
This sequence comes from Bos mutus, assembly GCF_027580195.1. NCBI lineage: Eukaryota > Metazoa > Chordata > Mammalia > Artiodactyla > Bovidae > Bos > Bos mutus. Next base: position 50,096,627 of record NC_091646.1, read on the forward strand.
CTTTCAGCTAGCCCTCCTCATGCCTGCACCTTACAAGGCCATAGTCTTTAGCTTTATAGAACTGATTACTAATTCCTGGGACAGGGTGAGCTGGATGGCTATAGGGTTGGGTACTCCCCCAAACAGTCCATATAAATCCATGAGGCTCTGTCTTTGACAAATCTTTTAGCACAAAATCAGTTGACTCTGGACCCTCCAAAATATTTCCCAAGAGTGGAGATCCTCCTTCTCTGAAGTTTTTGCTTTTGGGCTTTATTACTGTTGGGAGGCAGGGATATTGAGTTATATCCTTTGAACTGAGAAGGAACTTTAAGACCGAAAAATGAAGCAGGCAACTCCATAAAGTGCAATTATGAAGTTTATTGTGGGCATAGGCAGGATCTGGTGGACAATGACCCAGGGATATTCACAGCTGCACTCTATGCCCCCGAAAGGGGTATGGGGGAGTTGAAAAGGGATCAAAGCTAAAAACAGAATCTGGCTACCAAGGGAGACACACATTTGCACCTATGGGAACCAGGGTTCTTTCCTCCCCCATCCAAGGAGTCTCATTATCATTAATCATCCAGATCAGCAGAAAGTATTCTTCCAGTTTTCATATCAGATGAAGGCAAAGCTAAAAGTTAATAGGGAACTCAACTGGCTTGGGTGCATTCCTAGTGAGTAGGCTAAAGTTAAGTCATGCAGAGAAGGGAGGGAGTAGGACTCTGACCCTAAGAGCTGACAAAATGGGGTCAGTTTGATTCAGCCACACAATTACTGTCTTCAGAGGACGCATAGGCCCACAATTTTATGCCTTTCCTCCTGAAAGACTGGCACCATCAGTCATACACTTCAGGCCTTAGAAACTCTGCAGTGCACAGTGAAAGTATGTTGTGGGCCTTGGCAACAAAACACATGCCATGTGAATCTGGGAAATAGCGAGGCCAGTCTGTGTAAGATATGAAAGCTACCTGCAAAAACACATTTTCATATATGGAAATAACATCTGAATAGCACTTTATAATATTCAAGACACACACATATTAGCTCTCTTACCAATGTGTCATTGTTAGGACAAGCCCTCTGAGTTGTACACGTGGGTTTGCATTGTTCTAATGGGAGGAATCAGTTACGAGGATGGGATTAACATATAGATACTACTATATATAAAATAGATGAACAACAAGGTCCTACTGTATAGCACAGGAAACTATACTCAATATCTTATAATAACCTATATTGGAAAAGAATTTGAAAAAGAATATATCTATATATGTGTGTCCATGTGTGTAACTGAATCACGCTATAAATGTGAACCTAACACAACATTGTAAATCAACTATACCTCAATTAAAAAAAGAAGCCTAGCAAGGAGAATGTAACAAAGATAAATTCAGCCATGAGTATATTAAGTAAATACAATAACTAATTTTCAGTTCTGTTCATCAACTTTTAAACTCGTATTTTGTGCCTGCAGAGTCTATGTAGATATCTCAAAGAGCTACATAGATGCTGAAAGACAAGTGAATCCGAAATATTGAGTATAAGTGATGTTGGAGATAAATAGGCACCTTCATATTACTGGTATGAGAGTAAACTATTGGCACAAATTTTCAGAAGGTCACTTGTCAGTATTTGTCAAAATTACATGGCATACTTTTTGTCTCAGAATTTTAACCTCTAGAAATTTTTCCCCATGGAAATATAGCCACAATTGTGCAGAGAAAGATGTATAAGGATATTCATTGAGGCACTGTTTGTCTCCATGAAAAATTATTAACTTAAATTTCCATCTATAAGGAAAAGATTAAATTCTTGCAACTCCATAATTGAAATACTATCAAGTCATTAAGAAGAATCATGTAGGTGTATACAGCAGGTGCTGAGTGAAAAGACAGGTGAAAAAAAGCAAGTTGGAGAACAAAATGTATAGGATAAGGTTATGAAGAATTACTCAAACTTGGAAACAAGGGTGTGATAGGAAGAATGATGCCCACCCCCTCCTGCTCTGCCATAAAGATCTCCTTGTCCTAATCCTCACAACTTGTGAATATGCCATCTTATATGGCCAGGGAGAATTAAGGGAGAATTGCTAATCAGTTGGCCTTGAAATAGGAACTTATCCTGGATTATCTGGGTATGCTAGAGAACACGATGTGAAGATGGAGGCAGAGATATTTGAAGATTTTATAATGTTGGGTTTAAGTTGGAGAAAGAGGGGACTTCCTTAGTGGTCCAGTGGTTAAGACCCTATGCTTCCACTGCAAGGGTGCTAAGTCATGTCTGACTCTTTATGACCCCATGGACTGTAGCCCGCCAGGCTCCTCTGTCTATGGTATTCTCCAGACAGGAATACTGGAGTGAGTTGCTATTTCTTCCGCTAGGAAATCTTCCTGACCCAGGGATCAAACCCGAGTCTCTTCTGTCTTCTGCATTGGCAGGTGTGTTCTTTACTACTAGTGCCACCTGGCCAATGCAAGGGCCACGGATTCAATCCCTGGTTGGGGAACTAAGACCCCATGGTGGTGCAGCCAAGAACATAGTAATTAATTAAAAAAGAAAATATGTTGACAACAATTTAAAAAAAGATGGAGGAAGGGGCTACAAACTGAGAAATGAAGCTCTAGGATGAAAACAAGGAAATAGATTGTCCCATAAGGCCTCCAGAAGGAGCCAGGCCCTGCTGACACTTTGATTTTGGCCCATGAAGCTGGTTTTGGATTTCTGACTGTCATAACTGTAGGAAAATATTTTTTTTAAAAAACCTAGTTTATGGTAATTTATTAAAGCAGCATAGGAAATTAATACAAAGGGAAGAGATGATTACTTGATGCTTTAATGTCACATTGAAAGCATTTTCCAACACACCTATTTAGGTGTCATCTGACTCTTTAGGTCTAGAGAAGTATAATTTAGCACAACTAATGAGGATTTAGTCATTTTACAATTCTGTAAAACTGATGCAATGATATTTTCTGTCCACCTAAAGAAGACGTCACGATTTTGGTTCTTATTGCCCTCTTGGGCATTAATCAAATTTGATTCTAACTTAGCAATGTTATTTTAGCAATCCTTTGTTTTTTAACTGACTGTATATAAATACCAGTTCTCACATCCTCTTTTGAGTTAACTTTACCATCCTGCTGGTTTCCTCCTTCATGAGTTAAAATTAAACTTTGCACATGCTCACACTCTTTGTATAAAACTTTTCCTGAACACTTTGAGACTCATACTTCAACAATGATCCCATTTTTTGTAAAAAAACAAAAACAAAAAACAAACAAACAAAAACACTAAAACAACAATATGGTGGTGGGAGGAGCTGGAGGAAAATGTTCCACACTCTTTACGGCAGTTCTCTGGATGGGGAAGCGGGGAAGATGATTGGGGATTTCTTTTGTGTTGTTTGCAATATTTTACTTTTGTATAATTTTATGTGGTGTTTGTAGTCTGAAAAATATATTACTTTAAAAAGTAAATATATGCTAAAAATGATTCACGCAGTGTCTGTCCCCAACAAGTTTAGTATCTGGTTGGAGAGGGAGAGATGTAATGCATACAACTCACTAGAAATATAAGGCCAAGTATGATAGATGCCTATGAAGGAAGTGGGCTCCTATCTGTTTAGTGCTTGTTAGACACCAAGCTTCGTGTTGGATCATTTACATAATTTTATTTCATCACAACAGTCCTCTGAGGTAGATGCTATCTATCTCCATTTTTTCAGATGAAGAAACTAAAGTTGAGAGGGATTTGCCTAAGGTCACACAACTATTGTGCTGAGGGAAAGAGGCAGAATTTGAATCCTGGTCTTTTTTGTTCCAAAGCTCACACCTCTCCCATTCTAATACACTGGCTCCCCATAGATGTTCGGTCTGATGGTCTAGACTGGGTAGGACTGAAGTCACGTGATACTTTATACTCAGCTTTGGCTCTTTAAAGGGGGCAGATGCATTTACAGAAGGGAATGAAGAAAGCTTATCTCTAATATTTACCCAAACTAGCCTATGGCTTAGCCTGCTGTATATAATTTTCTGTCCTCCATGTGCTCATATTCTTGGCTTTGGATATTAGTCCCTTCTTGCTCTCTGGACCCATTTGACTCTGCTTCTCTGGTTTACCCATCTCTGCCTGCCTCACTTGACCCTTCAATGTGCTCTTTCCCCATGGCTTGGCTCACTGCAATTAGGACAAAGAACAATTTCAATACCCAAAAGAATTTCCTGGGCTTCCCTGGTGGCACAGTGGATAGGAATCCACCTGCCAATGCAGGGGACATGGGTTTGATCCATGGTCCAGGAAGATTCCACACGCTGCAGAGCAACTAAGCCCATGTGCCACAACTACTGAACCTATGCACCCTAGAGCCTGTGCTCCCCAACAAGAGAAGCCACTGCACTGTCTGTGCACCACAATGAAGAACAGCTCCTGCTCGCCGCAACTAGAGAAGGCCTGCACACAGCAACAAGACCCAGTGCAACCAAAAATCAATAAAGAAAAGAATTTCCTTATACTACTCCCTTATAGTCACACCCTCCCCACACCCCTAAACCCTGGCAACCACTGACCTGTGCTCTTTCCCTATACGTTTGTCTTTTTGAGAATGTCATACATATGGAATCACACAACCTCTTGCATTGAGAGTTTCTGAGCAGAGGAGTGATGTAGTTAGGGCTATTTCAGGAAGATCACTTTGGAGTTGTGTGAAGGATGAATTGCAAGACAGTAAAACTACATATCGAGAGACCAGCTTCAAGAATTTAAGCTGGAGATGACCATATGTGGTACATATTCATTAAAGGGCTTATTGTAATTAATCAAAGAGGTGTAAGGGAAAAAAGAAACTAGATCATGGTTACATATTTTTGTTTCCATATACTATAGTGTCCACTGATTACTCCAAGGGTATAATGGTACACTCAGAGACAGAAAACAAAACAAACAAAAATAGGACACAAGAAGACGCATACAGAATAGTTCAAATTTTATTTTTAAAAAAAGGCAAGTGTATGTAGATAGTAAAATGTCTGGAAGGTGTATAAATATATACCAAGATCTTACTGTGTTTATTTCTGCATGATGGAATTACAAATGATAGTTTTCTTCTATATAAGAAGAAGAAACTATTATATAAGGAACTTCTATATATTCTAACTATTCTATATAATAGTTTACATTTATTTTTTTCTTTCTTTTTTTTTAGTTTTCTGTTTTATTTTTTTAATTTTATTTTATTTTTAAACTTTACAATATTGTATTAGTTTTGCCAAATATCAAAATGAAAAGCCATATTTCCTCTCCTCTAGCTCTCACACCCCAGCCCTGATGCCTGGAGAATAGGATATATACAGTTCTTTGTTCCTTTTTACCACTTGATATAATTCTAGGCACACATTAGGCACAATAAAATTTATCATCATCATTTTATCAGTTATATTTCTTTTTTTTCCTTTTTAATTTTTTTAATTTTATTTTTTTAACTTTACAATATTGTATTAGTTTTGCCATATATCAACATGAGTCCACCACAGGTATACATGTGTTCCCCATCCTGAACCCTCCTCCCTCCTCGGTTATATTTCTAAGTCATTAAGGAAAGAGTTCAGGTACTGTAATGAAGTGACTTGACCAGAATTACACAACTAAGGGTAAATCAGAATGGGATGTAGGGCTCATACCCCTAATCTATATTTCTTTAAAAAATCCTTTTTATTATAAAAGTGTTCAAACATACATAAAAGAAGGAATATAATATACTCTCATGTACCACCACCCAGCTTCAACAGTTATCATTTTGCCATTCTTATTTCATCAGCTTCCAGTCATTGTTTATCTTCATCTGACTGGAGGATTTTAAAGGAAATTTTACAATAATTACTTTGGTGTGCAATTTATAATTGTTAAAGGCATTAAGAGATACACATAAGCACTATGCCATCATCACATCCAATGAAATTAACAATAATTCCTTAATTTCAGTCTGTATTCAAATTTTCTCAAATGCTTTCAAGATGTCATTGTAGTGTTGTTTGTTCAAATCCGGATCCAAACAAAATTTGTGCATTGCACTTGGGTAATGGGTCTCAAGTCTCTTTTATCCTGTAATAGTCCATACTCCCTTTTTGAAGTCACTAATTTGTTGAAGAAACTGGCTCATTTTTTTTCTGTAGACTATCATGCACTCTGGATTTGGGCAATTGCTTTCTTACAATATTGTTTAACTTGCTGTCCTGTCACCTATATTTCCTATGAACCATTAGGTCTAGAGATTATTGATTAGATTCAGCATCAATATTTTGGCAAGGACACCTGATAGATGGTGCCAGGTGCTTCCTACTGCAGCACCTTTTGAGGTTCATCATGTCTGCATATCTCCTTTTGATTGATGCTAAATCGATCAGTGAGTTTAGATGATGCCAGCTTATCTCCCCTATTGTAAAATTTCCATCAACCTTTTATCTAATAATCATTGCCTAGATTATTATGGAATTGTAAAATGGTGATTTTCTAATGCTAACATTTTTTCTGCATTTATTAGCTGGAATTCCATAAATAACAATTGTCTCTCATCAGCTCTGTACTTACTCTGAGACATCATTTATACAAGGAAAGGCAGGATAAATGATTCATTCATTTTCTCTTTATTGGTTTTTTGAGTAATAAGTTGTTGCCTTACCAATCTCCAATGGTGTTCAACAAAGTTATTTTTTTTTTTGCTTTTAGCATCATTATGAATTTATGTATTTTTATATGTTTGATGTGCTTCAATCCAATGCAGTCATTGTTCTTTGTGTAATAAACTTTTTATTTTAGAGTAGTATTAGATTTACAGACAAGTTGCAAAGATAATACAGAGAGTTCTCATGTATCCCTCATATACTTTCCCCTATTCTTTTTTCCCTTTAAAAGAAAAATGTAGCTTTTATTTTGTTGTGTTTTAACAGTATACCAGTTCCTACATTTGCATTCGTGAACCAGTTTCTTTTTTTTTAATTGAAGTATGATTGCTATACAATGTTGTGTTAGTTTCTGCTGTACAACAAAGTGAATCATACGCTTATCACTTATAATAAGTGATTCATACATATGAATCATATATATATATATATATATATATATATCCTTTCCTGTTCTTAATATCTTACATTACTATGGTACATCTGTCACAACTATGAAACCATTATTGATACACTTATTAACTAAACTCCATCGTTTAATCAGATTTTCCTAGTTCTCCCCTAGAGCCCCTTTTCTCCCACGATCCCACCCAGGATACAATAGGACATTTAACTGTCATGTCTCTTTAAGCCTCCTTTGGTCTGTGACAGTTTCCCAGACTATCCTTATTTTTGATGACCAAGACAGTTCTGAGAAGTAGTGTTCATGTAATTTGTAGAATTTATATATTTTTTTCTTATGATTAAACTGGAGTTACATGTTCTTGGGAGGAAGATCACAGAGATAAAGCTTGTCATCATCATATCAAAGATACATGCTAACAATATGGCATAACTAATGATGTTAAACTTGATCACCTGGCTGAGGTAGTTTGCCAGGTTCCTCTGCTGTAATATTTCCCCCCATACTCTAGTTTTTGGAAGCAAGTAATAAGGAAGCAGCAGATCTGACAGGTCAAAATACATATTCACAATTCTTGGAGCATAAGGTCTGTATCATCGTTTCCTCTGGCACAGCAACTTGCACCAGGAGTACAGGCTGTTATCGCCACAGCTGCTGCCAATCTGGAGTGAGAAATGGCAAACACACAATTTAAAATTCTGCTGTCCTGGGGCTTCCCTGGTGGCTCAGTGATATAGAAGCCACCTGCCAATGCAGGAGACACAGGTTTGTTCCCAGATCTGGGAGGATCCCACATGCTGCAGAGCAACTAATCCCGTACACCACAACTGTTGAGCCGGTGCTCTAGAACCTGGGAACTGCAGCTACTGAAGCCCCCACGCCCTAGAGCCCATGCTCCGCAACAAGAGAAGCCACGTGCACTGCACCTAGAGCGCAGCCCCCACTCTCTGCAACTAGAGAAAAGCCTGAGCAGCACCAAAGACCCAGCACTGCCAAAAATAAATAAATACAATTTTTTAAAAATTCCACTGTCCTCTCGTGATGTAGCATCTTTTTCATTAAGCTTTCCCATGGTTGGTATGAGGGTTTTTTTTTTTTTTTTTTTACTAGATTCCAGAGATTCCAGAAAGTTGGTTCTGAAAGTTTAATAGCTTATTAGTTGCTTTTGTGGATGGACCAAACCCTGGAATTACCTACTCCACCATTTTTGGTGCCCTCCATTGTTTAAAAAAACTTTTGTAAGGATGGCAATTCCACTTCCAAGCTCTTAATATGCTTGAGCTAAATGGAAACTCATTATATAATACAGGGAGCTCAAACCTAGTGCTCTGTGACAACCTAGAGGGTTGGGATGGGATGGGGGTGTGGGAAGGAGGTTCAAGAGGGAGGGGACATACATATACCTATGGCTGATTCATGTTGATATATGGCAGAAATGAACACAATATTGTAAAGCAATTATCTTCCAATTAAAAATAAATTAAAAAGCAGATATCCATTCATTACTTTTAATGCACAAATTGTCTCATCATTGGCCAGTGGAATCTCCTTAAAAATGGCTTATTTTTCTTTTGACACAATCCCAGTAATCTTTGATAGTTTCCTTGCTTTTTGCTACAAGATGTCTCAGGCTCATCTTATACATTTACTGACTCAGACCCGGACATTTGTTGCTACTGAGTTGTCATTCCTTCTAGGCTTGTCACTGGATAGAGCTAAGGAAAATATTTTGAAAACATAAAAAATATGAGTTTATAATATTTCTAATTCAAATTTAATAATATAGGGTTTTACCTAATTTCTTTATTTTGTACTTATATCTTTTTTTCTCTTACCCCAATAATCTTGGTTTCTAAATACATCATACTTACTTGCTTTCTTGTAAAAAAGCCGATAGTAATTTAAAAATAACATGCCAATATTAGATTAAAAATAAAACTACTGAAAGCAGTTTTAAGATTTCTTTGTGGGATTCTTTTTTGGGACACTCTGCAAGGCTTGTGGGATCTTGGTTCCCAGACCAAGGATCAAACACATGTCCCCTGCACTGGGAGCCAAATTCCCATCTTTGTGGATCATTTTATTCTTAGACCATATATTTCTAGGGATACACAGCCAAAATACTGTTTTTTAAAGTCATTTGACATGATTCTTTTCTTTGTGTGATTATGCTATCAACTTAATATACAGTGAGGTTCAATTGTTTCAGTTTGTTTTCAGTTTTTAAGGTTTGCTTTTTTATTTTACTTCAGATTTAATTTTACTTTTAGTAAGCCTTCCAACATCAAAACTAGATAACAAAGTACATTCAGAGAAGTTTAGCTTCCATTCCTATCACTGCACTCTTCTTTCCTTCTCCCAGTTTTTTAAAGAGCTTGGTTTATACTATTGATATTTCTTTTTGAAAAATATAAGCAAATATGATTTCTACCCTTTTTGTACAGAAAAATGGCAAACTATAGAAACTTCTCTGTCTTACTTTTTTACCTCTTAGTATATCCTGGAGATCATTCTATGTCAATACATGAAAATTCTCTTTATCCCTTTTTGTAACTGTTGTTCAGTTGCTAAGTCATGGCTGACTCTTTGGAACCCCATGGACTGCAGCACGCCAGGCTTCTCTGTCCTTCACTATCTCCTGGAATTTGCTCAAAATCATGTCCATTGAGTCAGTGATGCCATCCAACCATCTCATCCTCTGTTACACCCTTTTCCTCTTGCCTTTAGTCTTTCCCAGAATCAGGGTCTTTTCAGATGAGCTGAATTTTTGTATCAGGTAGCCAAAGTAACTGTATATTATTCCATTTCATGGATGTACTGGGTTTCTTTCAGTCTTTTGCTATTACAGATAATATCACAATGAATACATTGGACATATGCCATTTTTGCTATTTTTTTCCCAGTATGCCTTTGGAATAGTTTCTGGAAAGTGTGATTGATTTATGTATGCACATCTGATTTTACTAGATTGAGGCAACTTTCTCTCTATAGGGGCTATGCCATTTTCTATTCCTATCACCAATGTGTGAGAGGTCAGACCTCTTTGTATCTCTCCATATAGCCAGTGCAGGTCAAATTGGTAACTCTGCCCTTCATGGCACAGGAGAGACTTCACCTTCATCACCATTCATCCCACAGATACATACCAGAGCTTGCATCCCATTATTTTCCCTATTACATAGCCTGTGCTAAAAACAAATGGGTTGCCTAACAGTAATGAGGACCAAAGTAATGAGGCAAGCTTTGTCTTGTTATGAGCCACGTCACAAGCTGCCTGAGGTTGAAGTACATTCCAAAACACATTAAACAGCCCTGACAGCCTGATTGCAAATGAGTCTACATTGTCTGCTGTCTATACCAACCATGTGATTTTGCCTATGGCCCTGTGACTGAAGGGCATAGACCAGTAAGCACAAGGCCGAATGGTACATTAGATGTGCATCTTTAAACTTCCCTGAAATACTTGTTTTCTGTTTGCTATTGTCAACTTTGAAATAACCCCACTGGAGGCATCCAAAAGACAAATGCATCATTGTTATTGTGGTTGATATTTCTTCCATCTGTGGCACTTGTCTTCACTTCCATTCGCTGCTTCTCCACGTCTCCCTGGACTCCTGCCATCTTATTGCAGGTCAGCAGGCATAAGAATTGAAATATTGACTTTTCATAAGTGTGAAGAAAGTGTTTTCTAAGCTGTAACAGGCTGAGGCTCCACCCCTAACAACTTTGGCAGCACTGTGAAGTAGAAAATGTTCACTTCCAATGTTCCAAGATTCCTTTATCTAGACCTCCCCTTATTCTTGTGCTCCCAGCCCTTCTTCAAGGTGCCTTCTCTCTGACCTCAAATACTCAGAACCCTGGTGGTCTCTGCACCCATCAATAGCCTCTTGTGACCATATGTCATCACATTCCTCTCCTGGAGAGTTTGCTCTTTGATTGTGAAAAGAAAGACTGTGTCTTTTGGCTAAAAGGATTTCAGGGACCAAGGAGGGTGGCAATGGCAGAATGAAGGGAGTATACAAACTTGAGAGTGAGACCTTTTCCTGAAATCATGTCATGCAAACATTGTCTATTTAGCCTCTGCAGGGACCCTGACTTAGCAAGCTGAGAGAGGTACTGAAAGCACTTTCCAATATAATGGCAATTTTCACAGTATTCTATCAGTTCCTTCTATCCATGATACATGCTGGGTACTGCAGCTCATTAAAGTTCTCCACAGTGGAACTGATGTTTCAGTGGTAGTCAAAAAGGTGTGACCCAAAGGGTTCTGTAAAGACTCTGGGGCCAAACAGATGTTTTCCATTAGACTTTTACACTCTGAAAATTTTCACTTGTATGTGAAAATATGTATTTTAAATTGTAAAAGCAAAGCATGGTTTTACTTGAAGCTGGCAGATTGAACATATGAATTTGGTTTTGCTCCTTCACCAAGATCCACTTAAATGACAGTGAAAGAAAACCTCCAAGACTTGCAAAATAGTAACAAAAGGATTAGTATCCAGAATATGTGTTTTTAATATGTAAAAATGATAGTGAAAGGATTTTTTTAAAAAGGCATAACCCACAAGAACCAAAAAAACAAAAAAAAAAAAACAAGAAAGAAGACAGCATAGATGGTCTTTTGAAAGCTGGAAACCAAATGGTGAAGTGGGTAATTTACTTAGCAGATCTGACAAGGCTGAACCTTATAACAATAGTGAGAAAAAAACAATTTTCACTGCCCACCCCCAAAAAGGACTCAGGAATTGACAGCTCCTTTGAAAGTGGGAATGAAGATAAGGCTAAAAATAGGGGCATTGGTTGAAAGTCTAAGAAGCAAACGCCAGAATCTTTCCTTCATTTCATGCGTATAGCAACTGTCCTTTTTCCTAGCAAAAGATTGCAGATTTCTTTTATGGAAAGATAAAACAGAGAACCTCCAGCTGGGGGGAGGATACAATTGAGGACAAAGGTACCCAACCATCAGCATAGAGATCAAGTGAATGTTTGGGCTTCCCTGGTGGCTCAAACAGTAAAGAATCCACTTGCAATGCAGGAGACTTGGGTTCAATCCCTGGGTCAGGAAGATTCCCTTGGAGAAGGGAATGGCTACCCACTCTAGTCGTCTTGCCTGAAAAATCCCATGGACAGAGGAGCCTGGCGGGCTACAGTCCAAGGGGTCACAAAGAGTCAGACATGACTGAGTGACTAACTTCTTTCTTAAGTGAGTATTTACATACTGAATATTGATACTTTAGTCCTCTTCTCCACTCAGTTTCCAGAAAGCTGGTGGCCAGGTATGTGTCTTCCAGATAGGAGACTGAAAGACTCTTCTCTGGAGAATCAGAAGAGCCCCAAAATAAAGACCTAAATATATTGAAGTCAAGTGTTCCCCAATGGAATGGCCTGACTACATTATCTTACAGTGAGTGTCACAATTAACACCAACTACAGGCTTTGAATTTCAATTAGCTTTTGAGTTTCCTGTTGTTAATTATAATCAGATGTCCAAAGATCAGTACACACCTGATCTAATAGGTCTCTAATATGACAGATAATGTCCAACATAGCAAAAATGGTATGTAAAGTTTTTCTGTTTCCTCTACCCTGAAGCAGAGCTTGAGGTAGACTTATCTGCAGGTGATCTATCTTGGGATGCAATCCCAGGAAACAAGAATGGAGACTTGGGATAGTAAAACAGAGAAAGAAAAAAAGGATGTATTATCAAGTAGTGACTGCTGTTGGCAACTGGGGTTCTATCTTTCCAGTGCCTTCTGAGGAGCTATGTTTAACCTACCTCAGAATTATCCTCCTGAGGTATGAAAAAGGAGAGCATTAACCCACTGGCTCCAATTCCTCATTGGTCAAGGATGTCAACTACCCTGCACTTCTAGGTTGTTTAGGCTGCAGTGGAGAGCTTATTTCCCCAAACATAACTGTAGGTCAGAAGAGCCCTAGGGTGTAAAGCAATACTTGGTGCAGCTAAAGTGAGGCACTGTCAGATTACTCCTGTGAAAAAAACTAATTGCCATAGCGATGGCTGGGGTAAACTGTCAGCTGAGAGGATGTGAAGCAATGCATACCAGGTGTTTGCTACAAAGGAGAAGAAAAGACTTTTTATAAAAAAACCAAAAACTATTGTTAGTATCCCTAGAGTTAAGAGAACCCATAAACAAGATGAATGTTAAAAGGAAAAATCAGAATAACAAAGAGCTCTCTGGAAACAAAAATATAACAGCAGGAAAAATTCCATTACCATGTTGAAGGTAAAGTTGAAGGAAACTCCCAGAAAGGAAAGCAGAACAACAAAGATTGAAATAGGAGAAAGAATATTTGAAAATTAGAGGACTTGTCCAGCAGATAAATAGCTGAATAGGAGGCATTCTAAATGGAAGAGAAAATGATGGAAATAAAATATTTAATATAGTCAAGAAATTTCCCCCAAAGTGAAGGTCATGAGTTTTCAGGTTGAAATATCCTTGATGGATGAAACTGGACCCACACAGAGACACAGCTTCATAAAACTTTTCAGTTCAGTTAGTTCAGTTCAGTTGTTCAGTCGTGTCTGACTCTTTGCAACCCCATGAACTGCAGCACACCAGGCCTCCCTGTCCATCACCAATTCCCGGAGTCCACTCAAACCCATGTCCATCGAGTTGGTGATGCCATCCAACCATCTCATCCTCTGTTGTCACCTTCTCCTGCCCTCAGTCTTTCCCAAAATCAAGGTCTTTTCAAATGAGTCAGCTCTTCACATCAGGTGGCCAAAGTATTGGAGTTTCAGCTTCAGCATCAGTCCTTCCAATGAACACCCAGGACAGATCTCCTTTAGGATGGACTGGTTGGATCTCCTTGCAGTCCAAGGGACTCTCAAGAGTCTTCTCCAACACCACAGTTCAAAAGCATCAATTCTTCTGCACTCAGCTTTCTTTATAGTCCAACTCTCACATCCATACATGACCACTGGAAAAACCATGGCCTTGACTAGATAGACCTTTGTTGGCAAAGTAATATCTCTGCTTTTTAATATGCTGTCTAGGTTGGTCATAACTTTCCTTCCAAGGAGCAAGCGTCTTTTAATTTCATGGCTGCAAACACCATCTGCAATGATTTTGGAGCCCAGAAAAATAAAGTCAGCCGCTGTTTCCCTGTTTCCCCATCTATTTGCCATGAAGTGATGGGACTGGATGTCATGATCTTAGTTTTCTGAATGTTGAGCTTTAAGCCAACTTTTTCACTCTCCTCTTTCACCTTCATCAAGAGGCTTTTTAGTTCCTCTTCACTTTCTGCCGTAAGGGTGGTTTCATCTGCATATCTGAGTTTATTTATATTTCTCCCAGAAATCTTGATTCCAGCTTGTGCTTCCTCCAGCCCAGCGTTTCTCATGATGTACTCTGCATATAAGTTAAATAAGCAGGGTGACAATATACAGCCTTGACGTACTCCTTTTCCTATTTGGAACCAGTCTCAACATTGGGTTAAAAAGAAGACTTTACAAGCTCTACAAGTTAAAACAGGTCACATATAATGGAACAGGAATCACATGGCTTTGAATTTTTCAATATCAACATTAGAAACTAGGAGATTAGCAAAAATGCCTTCTGAAGAACAATTATTTTCAACCTAGAGTTCTGTACCCAGCCAAGGTGTTGATCAAGTGTGAGGATAGGACAAATACGTTTTCATACAAATAAGGTCTCAAAAACTTACTCCTCATACTAACACAACATTGTAAAGCTACTATACTTAAAAATTAATTTAAAATATTTACCCCATGTATCTCTTGAAACCAAGAAAGAAATCTCTTTAAACCTCTTGAAGCTCTTTATTTAACACATTTTTTATTGAAATATAATTGACTGACAATGCTGTGCCAGTCTCTGATGTGGAGCAAAGTGATTCAGTTATACACACACACACATGTGTGTGTGTGTGTGTGTATATATTCTTTTTAATATTCTTTTACATTTTGTTTATTACAGGATATAGTTCCATGTTTGAAATCTCTTTAAACCAAGAAGTGAGTGAAGTCGCTCAGTCGTGTCCGACTCTTTGCGACCCCATGGACTGTAGCCTACCAGGCTCCTCAGTCCATGAAATTTTCCAGGCAAGAGTACTGGAGTGGGTTGCCATTTCCTTCTCCAGAGGACCTTCCTGACCCAGGGTTGAACCCGGGTCTCCCGTGTTGCAGGCAGACGTTTTACCATCTGAGCCACCAGAAAGAAGAAGAAGAAACCAAGAAAGAAGAAGGAAATGGGTTAGTGGAGAGAGGATCCAGCCTAAGAAAGAGGCAAAAGGGAAGCTCCAGAGGAGGGTAAAGGTAGGTTCCAGGATGACAACTGCACACTAAGAAGGAATAGAGGTCAACTAGCTCATATAGGTCAGAAGACTTCAGGAGAGATATCTTCAAGATACTTGATACAACTAACCACATGTTGAAGAGTTGCAGTTAACTGATCAAAAATGTAAAATTGAATTTCCTGCTAAGTACATAGAAAATTATTTGAAGAAAAAGCAAAATAATTATGAGTACCAGTAAAAACAAGAAGTTATGCAAGTAAGGAAAAGTATTTGTAACACTTCAAGGCTGTGAATAATATTTTCTTGTTCACCATACTGTAAATATTGAATAGTGGTCTAACCAAAATTATCATATGCCTATATTAGAAGAATATAGGGATAAGAAGGGCCTTTGAGTGATTTGAGAGAGCAGGGTTAGTATAGGCAACGCCAATAAACAATGTCAAAAACTTAAAATACAAGAAATAGGAATAAAATAATGTTATTTAGAGAACCAAGGTAAATATAAAAAGAATCAGCAAAAAGTGTTGAAAGCTCTTGCCTCTGGTGAGTGGGAAATTATAGGGAACGGCAAAGGATACTGTTTTTAATAACAAAACTTGTAGAACTTTAAAACTCAGTAAACTATGATAATGTATAGCTTTGATAAAAAATAAAAATAAATAAAAGTAATGCTTGCCCATTATAAAAATGTAGAAAACTTTTTAAAAAATCACAAAGAAGCTCACCACTTATTAATTGCCACATTTAATATTTTGATATATTTCCTTTCAGGCTTTTCACCTGCCAAATTATACATTGTTTTAATTATTCTAATATCTTGTGCTTTTTTCCTCCATTAACTTCTAAGCATACACATTTTCCTGTTACATTATTTTAAATAACTGTGTAGATATACTACAATTGATTTGATTATTCTCTGTTATTGAGCATTTAGATTGTTTCTTTCTCTCTCTTTTTTTTAGACCACTATAGCTAATGCTGCAATGAACATCTTTTTTTTTTAAATGAACGATAATTGCTTTACAGAATTTTATTGTTTTATGTCAAACCTCAACATGAATCAGCCATTGGGATACATTATATCCCCTCCCTTTTGAACCTCCCTCCCATCTTCCTCCCAATCCTACCTCTCTAGGTTGATACAGAGCCCCTGTTTGAGTTTCCTGAGACATACAGCAAATTCCTGTTGGTTATCTATTTTACATATGGTAATGTAAGTTTCCATGTTATTCTTTCCCTCCCCCCTCTCCCCATGTCTATAGGTCTATTCTCTATGTCTGTTTCTTCACCGTTGCCCTGTAAATAAATTCTTCAGTACCACTTTTCTAGATTCCGTATATGTGCGTTAGAATATGATATTTGTCTTTCTGATCTACTTCACTCTGTGTAATAGGTTCCAGGTTCATCCACCTCATCAGAACTGACTCAAATGTGTTCCTTTTTATGGCTGAGTAATATTCCATCATGTATATGTACCACTACTTCCTTATCCATTCATCTGTCAGTAGACATCTAGGTTGCTTCCATGTTCTAGCTAGTGTAAATAGTGCTGAAATGAACAATGGGATACATATGTCTTTTTCAATTTTGGTTTCCTCAGGGTATATGCCTAGGAGTGGGATTGCTGTGTCATATGGTGGTTTTATTCCTAGTTTTTAAAGGAATCTCCATACCATCTTCCATAGTGGCTGTATCAATTTATGTTCCCACAGACAGTATAAGAGCATTCCCTTTTCTCCACAAGACTTTTTGATGATGGCCATTCTGACCAGTGTGAGGTGATATCTCATTGTAGTTTTGATTTGCATTTCTCTAATAATGAGCAATGTTGAGTATCTTTTCCTGTGTTTGTTAGCATCTATATGTCTTCTTTAGAGAAATGTCTGTTTAGGCCTTTTCCCCACTTTTTGATTGGGTTGTTTGTTTTTCTGGCATTGAGTTGTATGAGCTGCTTGTCTATTTTGGAAATTAACCCTTTCTCAGTTGCTTCATTTGCTGTTATTTTCTCCCATTCTGAGGGTTGTCTTTTCACCTTGCTTATAGTTTCCTTTGCTGTGCAAAAGCTATTAAGATTAATCAGGTCCCACTTGTTTACTTTTGTTTTTATTCCCATTACTCTAGGAGGTGGATCATAGAGGGTCTTGCTTTGATTTATGTCATCAAGTGTTCTACCTATGTCTTCCTCCAAGAATTTTATAGTTTCTGGTCTTATATTTAGGTCTTGAATCCATTTTGAGTTTATCTTTGTGTGTGGTGTTAGGAAGTGTTATAATTTCATTCTTTTACACATAGCTGTCCAGTTTTCCCAGCACCATTTACTGAAGAGGCTGTCTTTGCCCCATTTTATATTCTTGCCTCCTTTGTCAAGAATAAAGTATTCATAGGTTCATGGGTTTAATTCTGGGCTTTCTATCTTGTTCCATTGGTCTATATTTCTGTTTTTGTGCAAGTACCATACTGTTTGATGACTGTAGCTTTGTAGTATAATCTGAAGTCAGGAAGGTTGATTCCTCCAGCTCCATTCTTCTCTCTCAAGACCGCTTTGTCTATTCGGGTTCTTTTGTGTTTCCATATGAACTGTGAAATTTTTTGTTCTAGTTCTGTGAGGAATGGCATCTGGTCCCATTACTTCATGGCAAATAGATGGGGAAACAGTGGCTGACTTTATTTTTTTGGGCTCCAAAATCACTGCAGATGGTGACTGCAGCCATGAAATTAAAAGATGCTTACTCCTTGGAAGGAAAGTTATGACCAACCTAGACAGCATATTAAAAAGCAGAGACATTACTTTGTCAGCAAAGGTCTGTCTAGTCAAGGCTATGGTTTTTCCAGTGGTCATGTATGGATGTGAGACTTGGACTATAAAGAAAGCTGAGCATTGAAGAATTGATGGTTTTGAACTGTGGTGTTGGAGAAGACTCTTGAGAGTCCCTTGGACTGCAAGGAGATCCAACAAGTCCATCCCAGGGGAAATCGGTCCTGGGTGTTCATTGGAAGGACTGATGCTGAAGCTGAAACTCCAATACTTTGGCCACCTGATGTGAAGAGCTGACTCATTTGAAAAGACCCTGATGTGGGGAAAAATTGAAGGCAGGAGGAGAAGGGGACAACTGAGGATGACAGGATTAGATGGCATCACTGACTCAATGGACATGAGTTTGGGTAAACTCCGGGAGTTGGTGATAGACAGGGAGGCCTGGTGTGCTGCGGTTCATGAGGTTGCAAAGAGTCGGACGCAACTGGGCAACTGAACTGAACTGAACTGTAAAAAATGCCATTGGTAATTTGATAGGGATCACATTGAATCTGTAGATTGCATTTGGTAGTATAGTCATTTTCGCAATATTGATTCTTCCTACCCAGGAACATGGAATAGCTCTTCATCTGTTTATGTCATCTTTGATTTCTTTCATCAGTGTCTTATAATTTTCTGTGTACATTTCTTTTGTTTCCTCAGGTAAGTTTATTCCTAGATATTTAATTCTTTTTGTTGCAATGGTGAATGGGATTGATTCCTTAATTTCTCTTTCTGATTTTTCATTTTTAGTATATAGAAATGCAAGTGATTTCTGTATATTGATTTTATATCCGGAAACTTTGCTAAACTCACTGATTAGCTCTAGTAATTTTCTGATACTATCTTTAGGGTTTTCTGTGTACAATATCATGTCATCTGCAAACAGTGAGAGATTTACTTCTACTTTTCTGATCGGAATTCACTTTATTTCGTTTTCTTCTCTGATTGCTGTAGATAGGACTTCCAGGACTATGTTGAATAATAGTGGTGAAAGTGGACACCCTTTGCTTGTTCCTAATCTTAGGGGGAATGCCTTCAGTTTTTTACCATTGAGAATAATGTGTGCTCTAGGCTTATTGTATATGGCCTTTACTATGTTGAGGTAGATTCCTTCTATGCCAATTTTTTGAAGAGTTTTAATCATAAATGGGTGCTGAATTTTGCTAAAGGCTTTTTCTGCATCTATTGAGATGATCATATAGTTTTTATCTTTCAGTTTGTTAATATGGTGTATCACATAGATTGATTTGGGTATATTGAAGAATCCTTGCATCCCTGGAATAAACCCAACTTGATAATGGTGTATGAGCTTTTTGATGTGTTGCTGTATTCCTTTTGCTAAAATTTTGTTGAGGATTTTTGCATCTATCTTCATCAGTGATATTGGCCTGTAGTTTTCTTTTTTTGTGTTGTCTTTGTCTGGTTTTGGTATTAGGGTGATGGTGGCCTTGTAGAATAGGTTTGGTAGTGTTCCTTCCTCTGTAATTTTTTGAAAGAGTTTTAGAAGGATAGGCATTAGCTCTTCTCTAAATGTTTTATAGAATTCTCCTGTGAAGCCATCTCGTCCTGGGCTTTTGTTTTTTGGGAGATGTTTGATCACAGCTTCAATTTCAGCACTTGTAATTGGGTTGTTCATAATTTCTATTTCTTCCTGGTTCAGCCTTGGAAGATTGAACTTTTCTAAGAATCTCTCCATTTCTTCCAGGTTATCTATTTTATTGCCATATAGTTGTTCATAATAGTCTCTTATAATCCTTTGTATTTCTTCATTGTCTGTTGTAACCACTCCTTTTTCATTTCTAATTTTGTTGATTTGATTCTTCTCTCTTTTTCTCTTGATGAGTCTGGCTAAAGATTTGTCAATTTCATTTATCTTCTCAAAGAAACAACTTTTAGTTTTATTAATATTTAACACTGTTTCTTTCATTTCTTTTTCATTTATTTCTGCTCAGATCTTTATGATTTTTTTCCTTCTACTAATTTTGGGGTTTCTTTGTTCTTCTTTTTCCAGTTGTTTTAGGTGTAAAGTTAGGCTGTCTATTCAATGTTTTTCTTCTTTCTTGAGGTAGGATTGTATTGGTATAAACTTCCCTCTTAGAACTGCTTTTGCTGCATCCCATAGGTTTTCAGTTGTCGTGTTTTCATTGTCATTTGTTTCTAGAAATTTGTTGCTTTCCCTTTTGATTTCTTCAGTAACCTGTTGATTGTTCAGAAACATGTTGCTTAATCTCCATGTGTTTGTGTTTCTTACAGTTTTTTTTCTTGTAATTGGTATCTAGTCTCATATTGTTGTGGTCAGAGTAGATCCTTGACACAATTTCAATTTTCTTAAATTTACTGAGGTTTGATTTGTGACCCAAGATGTGGTCTATCCTGGAGAATGTTCCATGTGCACTTGAGAAGGTGTATTCTGCATTTGGATGGAATGTCCTGAAGATATCAATGAGGTCCATCTTATCTAATGTATCATTTAAGACTTGTGTTTCCTTATTAATTTTCTGTTTTGATGATCTGTCCATTGGTGTGAGTGGGGTGTTAAAGTCTCCTACTATTATTGTATTACTGTCAATTTCTCCTTTTACATCTGTTAGTATTTGTCTTATGTATTGAGGTGCTCCTATGTTGGGTGCCTAGATATTTACAACTGGTATGTCTTCCTCTTGGATTGATCCCTTGATCATTATGTAGTGTCCTTTCTGATCTCTTGTAATCTTCTTTATTTTAAGGTCTACTTTGTCTGATATGAGGATTGCTACTTCAGCTTTCGATTGCTTCCCATTTGCATGGAATATATTTTTCCATCCTCTCACTTTCAGTCTATATGTGTCTTGATGTCTGAAGTGGATTTCTTGTAGACAGCATACATATGGGTCTTGTTTTTGTATCCATTCACCCAGTCTGTGTCTTTTGATTAATCCATTTAGATTTAAAGTAATTATTGATATATATGTTCCTATTGCCATTTTCTTAATTGTTTGGGGTTGATTTTGTAGATCCTTTTTCTTCTCTTGTATTTTTTGAGTGTATAAGTCTCTTTAACATTTGTTGTAAAGCTGCTTTGGTGGTACTGAATTCTCTTAACTTTTGCTTGTCTGAAAAGCTTTTTTATTTCTCCATCAATTTTGAATGAGATCCTTGATGGGTACAGTAATCTTGGTTGTAGATTTTTCCCTTTTAGTACTTTAAATATATCCTGCCATCCCCTTCTGGCCTGCAGTTTCTGCTGAAAGATCAGCTGTTAAGCATATAGGGTTTCCCTTGTTTGTTATTTGTTGCTTTCCCCTTGCTGCTTTTAATATTCTCTCTTTGTGTTTAGTGTTTGTTAGTTTGATTAGTATGTGTCTTGGCGTGTTTCTCTTTGGGTTTATCCTGTATGGGACTCTCTGTGCCTCTTGGACTTGACTGACTATTTTCTTTTCCATGTTGGGGAAATTTTCAACTACAATCTCTTCACAAATTTTCTCATACCTTTTCTTTTTCTCTTCGTCTTCTGGGACTCCTATAATTCAAATGCTGGTGCGTTTGGTATTGTCCCAGAGGTCCCTGAGAAAATCCTCAGTTCTTTTCATTCTTTTTACTACATTCTGCTCTTCAGAATTATTTACACCATTTTATCTTCCAGCTCACTGATTTATTCCTCTGCTTCAGATACTCTGCTATTGATTGCTCCTTGAGTATTTTTAATTTCAGTAATTTTGTTGTTTTTCTCCATATGTTTATTCTTTAATTCTTCTAGGTCTTTGTTAATTGATTCTTGCTTTTTCTCCACTTTGTTTTCAAGGTTTTTGATCATCTTTATCATCATTATTCTGAATTCTTTTTCAAGGAGTTTGCCTATTTATTTCCTCTTCATTTATTTGGACTTCTGTGTTTCTAGTTTGTTCCTTCATTTGTGTAGTATTTCTCTGGCTTTTCATTATTTTTTTAAAATCTTATTGTGTTTGAGATCTCCTTTTCCCAGGCTTCAAGGTTGCATTCTTTCTTCATTTTGGTTTCTGCCCCCGTAAAGTTGGTCCAAAGATTTGTGTAAGCTTTGCATAGGGTGAGGTTTGTATTGAGTTTTTATTTGTTTGTTTTTCCTCTGATGGGCAAGGCTGAGTGAGGTGGTAATCCTATCTACTGATAATTGGGTTTGTATTTTTGTTTTGTTTGTTGCTTAGATGAGGTGTCCTGCACAGGGTGCTACTGGTGGTTGGATGATGCCAGTTCTTGTATTGAGGTGGTTTCCTTTGTGCGAGTTCTCACTATTTGATACTCCCTAGGGTTAGTTCTCTCGGAGAAGGCAATGGCAACCCACTCCAGTACTCTTGCCTGGAAAATCCCATGGACAGAGGAGCCTGGTAGGCTGCAGTCCATGGGGTCGCTAAGAGTCGGACACGACTGAGCGACTTCACTTTCACTTTTCACTTTCATGCATTGGAGAAGGAAATGGCAACCCACTCCAGTGTTCTTGCCTGGAGAATCCCAGGGATGGGGGAGCCTGGTGGGCTACCGTCTATGGGATTGCACAGTCAGACACGACTGAAGCGACTTAGCAGCAGCAGGAATAGCAGCAGGGTTAGTTCTCTGGTAGTCAAGGGTCTTAGAGTCAGCGCTTCCACTCCAAAGCCTCAGGGCCTGATCTCTGGTCAGGTATGAAGTTTCCACAAGTCGTTTGTTATGGCATTAAGTGAGAGTAAAGCAAATATCCAAAAACGGGAAACCAAAGATGAACCCCAAATGGCAGTTACAAAATCAGTCAAATAATAATTAAAATAATGTAGTATACACATATACACCCATGAGCAAAGTCAAAACAGGGCAATAAAATAACAGTACAACCCAGGGAACAACAGAAATAAAAAATTATATTTACCAGTTAAGAACAAAAGTAACTAAATCACAAACTGGAAAACAAAACTAAAGTAAGGTGCCAAGTGGGGAATAAAGCAATGAAAACAAAAGTAACAAATATGTTGGGAGGAAAGGAAAGAAAGAAAGAATAGATATACAAAGTTAAATAGAGGTAGATGAAGAAGATTTATATACATTATAGATTAACTGCAAGCAGAAAAGAACAGTAGGAAAGGCAAACAAAGAAATAAATGTAGAAAAGTATAATAGCTTTTAAAAAATTAAAATTACAAAAAGAAAAAAGGAAAAAATGGAAAAAGAAAGAAAAAAAGAAAAAAACATAGAACTGCAAAAGCCCAATGTAGATGCAGAGGTTTATAGCAACAGTAAAAAGTGTAACTGAATATACACATATACATGTACACTGATAAGCGAAATCAAAACAGTCCAGCAAAAGCAAAGTACAATAGATTGACCTGGCAAACAAAGGAAACCAAAAATTATATCTACCAGAAAAAAACTAACTAAAGTACAAACTGGTAAACAAAACTAAAGCAAGGTGCCAAGTGGGGAATAAAGCAATGAAAATAAAACTAGCAAATATTTGAGAGGAAAGGAAAGAAAGAAAGAATAGATATGCAAAGTTAAATAGAGGTAGATAAAGAAGATTTATATACATTAAAGATTAACTGCAAGGGGGAAAGAACAGTAGGAAAAGCAAACAAAGGAATAAATGTAGAAAAAATAATAATAGGTTTAAAAATTAAATTTACAAAAGAGAAAAGAAAAAAATGGGAAACTCCCCAGAACTGCAAAAGCCCAACATAGAGGCAGAGGTTTATAACAACAATAAAAAGTGTGACTGAGAAAAAAAAGAAAAAGAAGGCTCAAATGCTTAATTAGATTTCATAGTGCCAATAAAATCGACAACTACAACAGAGCGGGGCGAGGAGGGGGAGGAAAAAAAAAAGAAAAAGAAAAAAATCCTAAAGAATCTACAGAACAAGTCAAAAATGTTTTTCTTCAGTCACTATGTCAGGGTCCTTTCCCTCACTGGGAGTCACAGTCCACCTCACCTCCCTAGGATGCCCTCCAACACTGTGCTGATCTCTAGATCTCTTGTGGGGGCAGCTCAGATTCTAAATTCTACTCCTCTGTGTTCTTGCCTCCGTTGTCCACAGCTATCAGAACTAGTGCATTTTCTTTTGTGGGAGCTCTCAATGACCTTTTATATATTCCATAGACATAGAGTCTGCCTAGTTGATCGTGCGGATTTAATCTACAGCTTGTACAGCTGTTGGGAAGGTTTTGGGTCTTCTGCCTTAGTCACACTAGCCCTGTGTTACATTTGTGGTTTTATTTCCACCTCTACATGTGGGTCATCCACTGGGGTTTGCTCCTGAGGCTGCCCTGGAGGACTTGGGGTTGACCTTGTGAGGGCCAGGTGTCGAGGTGGTGCAGCTTCTTGGGTTGCAGGGGTTCTGGCAGCATCAGGTAGTCAGGGGAGTTGGTGGCTAGGGCAGCAAGAAATAGTGCTCTAGAAGGGTATGGCAACCAGTGCTGGTGAATACGCTCCAGTATTCTTGCCTGGAGAGCTCCCCTCCCTGACATAGAAGCCTGGCAGGCCACAGTCCACAGGGCCACAAAGAGTCAGACACTACCGAAGGGACCTGAGTACATAGACACACGACTTTTTTTGCCTGTGGCAGCTCTGTCCCAGTGAGAGTTGAGTGTGAAGGTGGCACAGCTGCTTGGCTTGCAGGGACCCTGGTGGTGCCAAATGTGCAGGGGCACAGACTGCCTCTGTCGCAGTAGTTATGGACCTATAAGAGTCTTTTTTCAAGCCTCTTGTAACTGGTGATCAGAAGGCCTTTTTGGCCAGTCTTTCTCCATAGCTCTGCCCCTTCAGGCACTTAGACGGCTCCCTTGCCTCTAAGTGGGGTCCGTCTCTGTTGTTCGGAATGTCAGGCACATAGAGGGAACCCCCTGGCTGGGGTCCTACTCTGTAGTACAGTGCATCAGGTGTTTGATGGGCCAGCCTCTCTATTGTTCAGCTGCCGATGCTGGCATGTGTGTGGGTAGAGAGGCTCTGGTGATGGCTCCACCCGCTACACGTGACTCAGCAGTATCGCCTTCCATGGCTGCCTGGCTTTCCTCCACAGGTGTTTCCCACCACAGCCTCCTCCCTCACATCTCCTCCATCAGTTTCTCCACAGTCAACATCAGCCCTCGCCATGGGATTGTTGCACAATCCCTAAACTCCAGCTCCCAGCTGTTGCACCTTCCAGGGGATCTACGTCCCTGTCTGGGGTATGTATGGCTGCTGCAAGGACTATCTGATTCTCACTCCATTTAGGCTGCCACAGATCAGCTGTTTCACTCTCAGCCTTAAATGTTTCTCCTCTGACTCATACAATTGCCCCAATGTGGGTATCATACCCCTGCTTCTGTTCCCCTACCCGCCAAGGGCAGGTCCAGTCCTACTAACACTCCCGTTTTCCCCCCTAGTTCCTTCATCCTACTGAGTTTTGCATGGGTCTGTATATTCTTTTCTGCTGGTCAGGTACTCCTGTCTGCTCTCAACTGGTGTTCTGTATGCACTTCTGTGTCTGAAGGTGTATTCCTGATGTATCCATGAAGAGAGATGTACTCCATGTCCACCTACTCCCCCACTGTCTTGTTCTCTGCACGTCGTTATTCATAATTTTTTTCTGTACTTCAAATTATGTCCCTAATATATTCTGAAAAATCAGTCTTATGGACTGAATTGTGTGTCTCCAAAATCCATATGTTGAAGCCCTAACCCCTAATGTGACTGTATTGGAGATAAGGCACATAAATAGGTAATAATGGTTGAGTTTGTAAGGATGGGGCCTTAATCTGTTAGGGTTGGTGTCCCTGTCTCCCTCTCTCTTTCCCTCTCTCCATTAACACAAAGGAGAGGCCATGTGAGGACACACCGAGAAGGTAGCTGTCTACAAGCCAGGAAGAGAGGTTCCATCAGGAACCAACTTGATGGTTGCCTTGGTCTTAGACTTCCAGTCTCTGGGACTGTGAGAAAATAAATTTCTGTGTTTAAACAATCTGTGCTGTGCTTAGTTGCTTCAGTAGTGTTTGACTCTTTGCGACCCTATGGACTGTAGCCTGCCAGGCTCCTCTGTCCATGAGATTCTCCAGGCAATACTGGAGTGGGTTGCCATGCCCTCCTCCAGGGGTTCTTCCCGAACCAGGGATTGAACCCAGGTCTCCCACATTACAGGCAGATTCTTTACCTGCTGAGCCACCAGAGAAGCAATCTGGTCTGTGCTATTTTGTTAAGGTGGTGTGAACAAACTGATACACATATCTACTTCATATTTTAAAGCACCCATATGAACTCCGCCATGACAAAGGTCATGAGGAAGGAGGCTCGGCATACGTCCTCTTCCTCAAAAGCGGGATCGAGCTTCAGGAGTCCCCTGGAAATTCTCGAGCATATACCCCCAAAACCAGAGTCTGCCTCCTTTCTGCTTGTGCTTTCACCTAAACCTCTGACTTTACGGGGGGCTCTCTCCCACTACCTCTCTGAAAAAGAGTTAGCTTACAGTTCCAGTTAATAATTCCTGGGTGTGACAGTGTTTAACCTACAAACTCCTTTGGAAATCCTCTAGCCTGCCTGAATAGGTTTTTCCGGCCACATGTGATTGTTCAGAGCCTCCCAACTGTGAGAGGCAGGAGATGTTCTATCTAAACACAGATTCTTTTGAGTAGTTAAAAGATTGATTAGAAATTGTATTGGTGAATGGTTTTTCACTTGTTGGGCCATTGTTTGCTGCTAAGTTTCCATATCCCTTACCTGCTGTGTCCCTGGCAGTGTATTGATTAATATAATTGGTGTAAGTAGTAGCTTTAATGTTTGTAACCTGGGACCCTTGAGTTAATTCTTTTTTTCGTTATAGCCCACCACACCTTTGCTCTGTAGGAATGCAACTTTATCTAATGCTTTTTTGGAGGGTGGCTCCTGACCAACCACCTTTAGAGAAAAATAAGTTTTCTGAAGAAAAGGTCTTAAAATGTTAACAGGCCTCCGGGCCAGAAGATGATGCAAATCACCTAAGCTTTTGCATATGATAAGTTTGCAGGAAGAAAGCCTGGTTTGCTGCAAGACTCTACCCCTTCCCCCATTATCCTCTATGCATAACTTAAGGTATAAAAACTACTTTGAAAAATAAAGTGCGGGCCTTGTTCAACGAAACTTGGTCTCACCATGTCGTTCTTTCTCTTACCTTCTGGCTGAATTCTTCAGCCTCATTTTCTCCACTGAATTTCCTCACTGAGCTATCCTCATTCTATTACTCTTTATATCCTTAATTAACATTTAATTAAGCAGTGAGCAACATTTAAAATAAAATCCAGATTTTATTTAAATAAAATCACATTTAAAATAAAATCCAGTCTCTTTGACATGTTATATTATATGTGTGCAATGCCTCTAATTGACTTAACACTTAAGTATCAGCTATGTATTATACCTTCTTTAATCTAAGATGCATACTTGTCCCACTTTTTATCACCTCTGAAATTGGGATTAATTTTACTGTTAATGGCACATCATATTTTAATTGCAAGCAATTTTTCTCCTTGGTGCATAAGAGAAATTAGGGTCTTACAATGTATGGACATCTTGAATTCATAGAATCAATGATTTAATGAAATGGTGTATTGGTCTAAAAAGTAATCTTCTGAAATATTGGGCTACAGTGGGGGCAGTGGCAGTAGGAAGAAGCAGTGGGTTTAGTATGTATTTTGAAGTAGAGAAAAAACAGGCAATGTTTATTCATATTGATAAACAATTTATTCAAGTCATTGTAAATTAGTTTTAATCCACACTCTGGGGGTGGTTAGTTAACATTTGAGTTATCCTGATCAGGAATATATACTCAGGGGGACTTCACATGCAGGGCGGTGAGGGAAGGGAATGCCTAAGCCTTCGTGTGGCTGTTACTGAGCCCAAGCTCTTTAACAAAAGAAGCCTGATGGCCGCAGCTAGAGAAGCCCATGCACCACAGTGAAGACCAAATGCAGTCAAAAAAAACAAAAAGATTTAAAAGGAATATACACTCAGGAGTAGTTAGTTTGCATTTTAAAGATCCTACTCAGGTGACCTTACCCTAAAGATAGTCACACACACACCCCCATTCCATGTACACAGTTTCCTATCTGAACCTGTGCTAAAGCAGTTCTTACACTTTCTTTGTGCCATGGGCCATTTTGGCCAACTGGTGAAGCCATTTCAGAGTCGTGTTTTTAATGCACAACAAGATGAAACACATACAATTACAATTAAAACCAACTGGTTGAAATACAATTATAAGAAGTTTGACATATTATTATGTATACTTCTTTATTAACCTAGAAAATAACAAGATTTAGTGGCATGGTTAATAATCACCATAATTTTGAAATAGCGATGCATTTAATCTTTTGAGATATCGGCAATAGCCATAATGTGATATGAAAATGTTTGGTACATATTGGTGAAAAAATCACAGGTACTGCTAATAAGACTGTGGTTTTTGACTACATTCAATTAGAAATTGATAAAATAAAGACATTTTCCCCATCAAAGTCCCAGATCCCCCTGGATTCTATCCACAGGATCAAAGGTTAAGAAACCTTGCACCACAGACTCCACTTATCAGCATGAGATTTGTAAAAAATACATTTCATTGGTGAAATGAATTGTGTTCAAAATATGTGGAGTCGCTGGAAATATTGTCCAGGTGCTTGCATCCTTGCATAAATACAATATAAAAATCTTACAAGCCATTCTAACAGCTCAGCACTCTTTGGAGTAGCATTCTACACCTCAGACTCTGTGTGGTCTTATATCCCACTGCATGATCACCAGCCTGCCAGACAGTTCCCAGTGATTCTTTCCTTGTATGGTTACTGCCTTCCCACACTGAATAGGGAATAATATAACTACTGTAATGTAACCAGCAGAATATTATGGAAATGTCCAAGTGTGACTTCCCAGGCTAGGTTAGAAAAGACATTGCAGCTTCTGTCTTACCTTATCTTGGATCACTGCTCTGAACTTACACATTATGAGAAACGGAGAGGGCCATGTGGTGAGGAACAGAGATCTGTCAACCACTAACATGAACTTGCTAGGCATACAAGTGAACCACCTTGAAAGCAGATCCCCAGGCCCATTCACGCCTTTAGATGACTGCAGCCCTAGCCAACATCTTGACTGCAACCTCATGAGAGACTCTCAGCCAGGACCAGCCAATGAAGCTGTTTCCAGATTCCTGACACATAGAAACTATGGGAGATAATAAATGTTTGAAATAAATACTAAAATGTGCAGTAATTTGTAGCACAGCAGTAGATAACTAATGTATACCACTGAATGAAAGATTTTCCTGTTCCATCCAGAAGATAGGCTGATCCTGTCACCATATAATTAGGCCACCTGTTTCAGGTAAATGTTTCATGCAAGCAACTTGCTGGAGTTTCTAAAGACAAGAAGAGCCTATGTGACTGTTTGAACCCCTGATTGCTACTAACTGTATGTGTCATAGAATTTAGTCTGATGCTTGCCTTCATTGTAATGTTCTACCTAGTAAGGGAGGTCGGAGAAGGCAATGGCACCCCACTCCAGTACTCTTGCCTGGAAAATCCCGTGGACGGAGGAGCCTGGTAGGCTGCAGTTCATGGGGTCGTTAGGAGTCGAACACGACTGAGCGACTTCACTTTCACTTTTCACTGTCATGCATTGGAGAAGGAAATGGCAACCCACTCCAGTGTTCTTGCCTGGAGAATCCCAGGGACGGGGGAGCCTGGTGGGCTGCCATCTATGGGGTTGCACAGAGTCGGACACGACTGAAGCGACTTAGCAGCAGCAGCAGCAGTAAGGGAGGTTGTGGAAGAGGTAAATCCTATAACCCTCACTTACCTCTAATCTTCAGAGGCTTCCTAAGTCTACCAAAAACAATGGGTTTAAGTCCATTGCCATCACATTTGCAAAGGCCTGCATGTCCCTAGATAATCTGACTTTTACCTGCCTTTCTAGGGGCTTACCTGGTGGCTCATATGGTAAAGAATCTGCCTGCAATGTGGGAGACCCAAGTTTGATCTCTGGTTAGGGAAGATCCTCTGGAGAAGGGAATGGCTACCCACTCCAGTATTCTTGCCTGGAGAATCCCATGGACAGAGGAGCCTAGTGGACTACAGTCCATGGGGTCACAAAGAGTTGAGCATGACTGAGCTACTAACACAAGGGGTTTCCCAGGTGACACTAGTGGTAAAGAATTTCCCTGGCGATGAAGGAGATGCAAGAGACATGGGTTCAATCTTTGGGTCAGGAAGATTCCCTGGAGGAGGAAATGGCAACCCACTTCAGTATTCTTGCCTGGGAAATCCCATGGCCAGAGGAGCCTGGCAAGCTATAGTCCATGGGGTCACCAAGAGATGGACATTACTGAGCATAAAAACTGAACTCATTGCTTACCCTCTTCTCTCAGTCCTCTTCAGGGCTGCATTCATTTGCTAGGACTGCCATAGCAAAACACCACACACTGAGTGGTTTCAACAGAAGTTTGTCTCATGCTTCTGGAGGATAGAAGTTCTAGTTCAAGATGTCAGCAGGGTTTTTTCCTTCTCAGAGCTGTGAAGAAGAATCTGTTCCATGCCTGTCCCCTAGCTTCTGGTGGTTCGCTGGCAATCTTGGGTGTTCCTTGGCTTATAGAACCATCACTCTAATCTCTGTTTTCATTTTCACATGTGTTCTCCCTGTGTGCATGTCTGCGTTCAAATTCCCTTTTATAATGACATTAGTCATATTGGACTGGAAGTTCACCCTACTCCAGTATGATGTCCTCTTAACAAATTACGTCCAAATAAATTTGCTTTCTGACGTACTGGGGCATCTGCATATATATATATATATATACCAATCCTTGAGGCTTGTGGGATCTTGGTTCCCTGATCAAGGATTGAACCTGGACCTTCAGCAGTGAAAGTGCTGAGTCCTAACCACTGGACCATCAGGGAATTCCCCTGCATTGAATTTTTGAGGAGACCCAATTCAACCCATAACACTGGCCTTCTTTTTGTTCCTCTAGCACACCAAGCTCATTTCTACTTCAGGTCCTTTATATGTACTAGTTCTCCCTCTAGAACCCCAAAGAAGCACAACTGTTCCCTTCTCAGCACACAAGTGTCATCTCATAATGTCACCTCCTCAAAGAGGTCTACCTTGATCATCCTAGCTAAAAAAACCCCTCTACCACACACATCATTGTCTACTCCTTTCCCTGCTTCAACTTTTTTCATAGCACTCATCTTTACCTGGTATATTTATTTTTACTTTAAAAAAAAATTTTTGACTGCACTTGTTTGGTCACCTGATGTGAAGAACTGACTCATTGGAAAAGACCCTGATGCTGGGAAAGATTGAAGGCAGGAGGAGAAGGGGACGACAGAGGATGAGATGGTTGAATGGCATCACTGACTTGATGGCATCACCAAGTTTGAGCAAGCTCTGGGAGTTGGTGATGGACAGGGAAGTCTGGCGTGCTGCAATCCATGGGGTCGCAAAGAGTTGGACCTGACTGAGTGAGTGAACTGAGGTCTTCCTTGCTGCACATGGGCTTTCTCTAGTTGCGGTGAGTGGGGGCTACTCTTTAGATTCGATGTGCAGGCTTCTCACTGCAGTGGCTTCTTTTATTGCAGAACACTGACTCTAGGCATGAGGGCTTCTGTAGTTGTGGTACACAGGCTTAGTTGCCCCATGGCATGTGAAATCTTCCTGGACCAGGGATAAAACCCATGCCCCCTGCATTGGCAGGCAGATTCTTAACCAATGGACCACCAGGGAAGTCCTCTTTTTATTTTTAATTTGTCTTTCCCATCAGAATATAAGTTCCATAAGGACAGGGAGTTTGTCCATCTTATTTACTGTTGTATCATCAGCTCTTAACACAATGGCTATTAGAAAGTAAATATTTAATAAATGTTTGTTGAGTGAACATTTGAATGAGCAAATGCTCACTTTGTTGATTCTCTGATTTAGTCTCTGGAAAGCTCAGTAGAATCAAGTTTTCCCTGGGAAAATGGAACTTACACCAAGATATTAATTTCCTCCTTGAAATGAACTAACTTATTATCCAATTATAAAACAGCAAAATAATATTCCTCCTCTCCCCCAAAGTTACCTTTTTTTCCTTCCATTTGTACTACCAGAAAGCCACCTGAGGGCAGCAAAAAATCAGAGTGGAGAGAGGGCAGTTCCAAGGCAGAGGCACACTTTCAGTTTTTCCTCAAAGATTGTCTACCACATGCTCTGTCTCCAGCCTGGCTAGTTCTTTTCACTTCTAGTGCATGCTGCTGTATAGCACGTGGCGTGCATGCATACTAAGTCACTTCAGTCGTGTCCTACAATTTGTCACCCCATGGACTGTAGCCCTCCAGGCTCCTCTGTCCATGGGATTCTCCAGGCAAGAATACTGGAGTGGGTTGCCATTCCCTCCTCCAGGGACTCTTCCCAACCCAGGGATTGAACCAGTGTCTCTTAAGTCTCCTGCATTGGCAGGTGGGTTCTTCACCACTAGTGCCACCTTGGGAAAAGTAGGGGATCCCTTTTCATTGAATCAGTTTGCTCAGAAAAGGCTAAGGAACTAAGTTACCTTCCAACTGAGATTTCTAGATTTAACAGCCTTAAGTCAGAGAAATGGCTATATTTTGTTCTTTATTTTATTTGTTTGTCTTTTAAAAAGAACAGTCCACTTTGAGATCTGACCTGTCAGGTATCTCCCAGCTCTCAGCTGTATGACCTCTGACAGGCACTGAGATAAAATGATATCTAAACAAAGTCCCTTGGGTTTTTTTAAAATTGTTTGTTTTCCTATTTCCTTAATGATCAAAAGATGACTCCAAGCCAGAATCTTTGATGTTTATTCACCTAAACTCAGGCTTTTCCTGTTATAAAAAAAGGGAGTGTGTATCGTTTATGATCTGGCAAGAGTCAAGCAAGAGCAGAGGGAGGTTCAGTTTCTAAAGTGAAAGTGAAGTCTCTCAGTCGTGTCCGACTCTTTGCAACCCCATGGACTGTAGCCTAATAGGCTCCTCCGTCCATGGGATTTTCCAGGCAAGAGTACTAGAGTGGGTTGCCATTTCCTTCTCCAGGAGATCTTCCCAACCCAGGGATTGAACCCGGGTTTCCCGTGTTGTAGGCAGACGCTTTACCATCTGAGCCACCAGGGAAGTCTTTCAGTTTCTAAACCATTTCTTAAAGGACAAGAAAGGAATCTAATTAAACCGTCTTGCGAGATCAGTGCCCTGATTTTTTTTTTTTTCATTTAATCTGTTCCCAAACCTGCTTAAATATTTGAGCCCTTGTGGGTTGCAGACTCTGTAGAGCACTGCTTCTCAAATTTAATGTGCACATGAATCACCTGGTGATCCTGTCAGAATGAAAATTCTGATTCAGTAGGCGTGGAGAGGGTATTATAGGTGGATTAAGTGGGACTTCACGCATTCACTTTGGCTTCAGCCCACCTCTGAACAGCCAATGCACCCTTGTTTTCCGGAGTCCTCTGCTGCAGTGCTCCATTCTAACTACTCCTTACTGCCAGATGCCCCAGGGACCTGTAATAGGTCCCTTTCTCAGTGGACCCTACCTTCTGTGAAAATACAAGTTACAGGTGATAGTGGGCTGATTAGTAACTTTCCCCTCTCTCCCTAGAGCAGAGGGCCCATCCCCCACCCCTTCTTCAACACAAGATAACAGTGGAATTTAGTCACAGCCTCCGAGAACATAGTTTTCCCCAAAGGAATAATTCCAATTGTAAGAATTCTTGTCCTATGACAGACTAATAAAAAAGCTATTTTAGTAGGATAGGGAAGAGAAATATCATTTTGAATTTCTGAAAAAAAAATTATACAACATAGGAGACTGTCAACCTGATTTACTTTCTCCTGTACCTGTCGTCTGCTTTGGTCTCATTAAAGGCAGCATTTTCTTATTTTAGAAGTAGAACCATGAACCTGTCATATTAGTGTCTATTTCACATTTATGTACAAAGGAGTTGCAATTCCATAGCAAGAGAAGCAACAGAAATCTGAGTGAAGTTTCCCAGTGTATGACAATACATTATTTGGTGTTTACTGAAGCTTAAAGGATCCTGATAATATTTGACCAATATTTCACCCAATAATTTTTCTATAATTTCTTTATTTTGGTAGAATTGAAATTAGTTATCTGAAATTATTTAAACCTTCAAACCACAGCACAAAGTATTTTATAGGGTAGCTTATTCTCATGCTCATTTATAAAAACAGAAATGGGCTCCTCAAGAGATAAATTTGCCCTACTAGAGATGTAAATGATTGCCTGCTCTACCTACACCGTGTTGTTGTATTTTATTCTCTCAGTCATGTCCGACTCTTTGTGACCCCATGGACTGTAGCCCACCAGGCCCTTCTGTCCATAGAATTCCCCAGGTAAGAATACTGGAGCAGATTGTCATGCCCTCCTCCAGGGGATCTTCCCAACCCAGGGCTTGAACCCTCGTCTCCTGTGTCTCCTGCATTGGCAGGCGGATTCTTTACCACTGTGCCACTTGTCCTTCTGCCTCAGTGACCGTTATCCTGCACTAATAATCACATTAATTGATCAGATGATCATATAACCCAAGGATAAGTAATCTCATCTAATAGAATGGCCAGCTATCACACCTGGCCTGTAGCATAAGAAAGGCTGGGCCAATCAAATTCTGTTCTCAGAAATATTGCTGAGGGAACAGAATAGATATAGAGATGAGAGGAAAAGTAATCCACAAAAAGAACAGAGAAGATAACACCTGAAAATAGGGCCTCTTTTTTTCTTGCCATGCATTGAATTGGTTTCTGTTCTTTGCATCAGAGGAGTGAGAAAAGAAGCAATAACAAAGGAAAAAAAAAAACACTGTAGCCTGGAGGGATAATGACGGTAGATTGTGAAGTTGGTGGCTTCTGCATAAATAAAACATTAAAGACATTC
Organism: Bos mutus; assembly: GCF_027580195.1. Lineage (NCBI taxonomy): Eukaryota > Metazoa > Chordata > Mammalia > Artiodactyla > Bovidae > Bos > Bos mutus. Next base: position 50,131,630 of record NC_091646.1, read on the forward strand.
CTTCCATCCTTCTTGCTACACTGTGAGCTCCTTGAAGAAAGGGACTATGTCTTATTCATCTTTGATTTCCTTACACCTTGTGTAGAAGAGATATCCAATAAATATCAAATTCCATTTTTTGATGCATGCAAGTCATCAAGATCTGATAGCATAGTTTGGTTGATCACAACCTTTTTATCACCTAGGACTTCTTTCTTTACATTTCCCTCAGTAGACCTTATATTTTGAAAAATATTGTTCAACTTGCATTAATTAATAATGATTTTTCTTACAAGATGCCCGAACTTCATTAATTTTTAAATTGTAAAGTCTAAAAGAAAGTCCAGTTTAGTTATTAGAATTAAAAAGAATTGAGCTAGGCTCTTGGGTAAAAATAAATATACCAATTGAATCCTATATAGATGACAAACAGATTAAAGATGAAATTTAAAATATTCAAAATATCAGGCAATAATAAATATGAAACAATTAGGAATCAATATACAGAAAAATATGCAAGACTTCTATGGTTAAATAATAATAGTTCATGAAAGACATTTTAAAATACCAAAGTGCTCTGTCCCAGCCCTGGGGCTTAAGCTTGATCAGCTTGTATTTTCTCCCAGAGCAGATGCAGAAACTTACCTCTACTACCTAAATAGATGTCCAAGGCTTATAAGTTTTAAGAACTGAAAGGGCAGGGATTTTACCTTACAAGCTAACAAGTGAGACTGTTTCGTGGATGCTGGTGAAGACAAGAGACTTCTGGTCAGAGATAGAGGAATTTATTATTCATGACACAGCAAGCAGCATGAACTTTATGCTGGTTTTTGTGAGTTCCCCACGCCTCTCAGGACCCATAGGGGAGACATAAGCAGGGTAAGGGAGGGCCAGGCTGATGCTATACATGACATGGGTTTGCTTTGTGGCCAAGGAACACTTAGCTTGGGGGATTTATTGATTTATAGCAGGCAGAATCAAGGCCACTCTTTGTCTGTGGGGAGATATTAACTCATCTCTCAAGGCTGCTCACTGCCATAAGACTCAGAAATGGCCTCGGTAAAGAGCAGGTCAGGACCTTGCATTTTTGGCATAGCAATATTTGTAGGAGCATGAGAGACTTGTGAAAGAGTAGTTCCCGAACAAGGGGTGTTTGTGGGTATTGTGAGGAGATATCTGCATAGGATAGGTGGTTAACGACAGAGCAAAATCTTTTTTTTTTTTTTTAATGAGGTATAATTGACATATAACATATTATTTTCAGATGCATAACACAATGATTTAACATTTGTATATATTGCCAAATGATCACCACAATAAGTCTTGTTAACACTGGTTACCATATATAGTTAGAATTTTTGTTTTCTTGTGGTGAGGACTTTTAAGATATACTCTTTTAACAACTTTCAAATATGCAATACAGTATTATTAATTATAATTATCATACTGTACGTTACATTCCCTAGCAAAGTTTTATTGTAAGTGAGATGGTCCAGCCACTGTGGAAAGCTGTTTAGCAGTTCCTCAATATGTTCAATATAGAATTACCACATGACCCAGCAATTTTACTACTAAGTACGTACCCAAAAGAATTGAAAACAGGTGTTCAGACAAAAATTTGTACATAAATGTTCATAGCAGCACTATTCACAATAGCTAAAAGGTAGAAGTAACCCAAATGTCCATCAGTGGATGAATGGATGAACAAAATGTGGTATATTCATACAACAGAATATTATTCATTAAGGAAAGGGAATGAAGTCCTGATATATGCTACAATATGGACGATCTTTGGAACCTTATGCTAAGTGAAAGAAGCCAGTCACAAAAGTCACATACGTTACATATGTTCAAGCCAGCTCAGCTCACCATACACCAGGCCAATTAACCAAGGAGATGAGGTATTTAGGAAAGACATGCACGCTCGGTTGTGTTAGGGGAAGCACACTGACTGAAACCACCAACCCTGAGCAGGCACCATAGTAACCATTTTCATGAGTTGTTTTATGACAGGAGGTCCTGGTAAGGAACTAATAAGCCACCACCAACGAGAAGAGTTTGGGAAAGGTCAAAAGGAGACACCGCGTGTCCAACCACCTCCCAGAATCTTTCTCGCTGGTGTCCATTTTACGTAAGCAACGCATGCACCACCAGGAAGGACTCTGAGTCAGAGTGATTGGTCAGGGACAACCTGGAAACTAATCCCATCATCATAAAACCCAAGACTGCACATGGCAGAGCAGTTCTGCTGGGTTCCCTTACCCTACTGCTCTCTGCCTGGGCACCCCTTCCCAATAAAATCTCTTGCTTTGTCAGCACACGTGTCTGACACACAATTCATTTCCGAGTGTTAGACAAGAGCCCACTTTTGGACCCTGGAAGGGGTCCCCCTTCCTGCAACAGTTGTGTCTGACTC